>NC_090321.1:3125000-3750000 GCF_040869045.1 Eurosta solidaginis
ATTTTCTTATTAGCTTTTCGACTTTCTTTTTCATTTCTTGCACATTCTTGACAATGATAAATTAGTGTAAATAAAATGAGATGTGATTGCTACACATTTCAAGTGGTACTTGGTGCTTAATCACAAATACATATAAATCAATTCAGAAGTACACACGTAAGTCAGTAATTATGTCAGCATACACAAACATCTAAGATTGTGGATTTCTTAAGTACCAGCTTTATGTTGATAAATGTGGCGTAAGGCATGAAAACATTTTGATAAAATGCCAAAATCTGTAAAGGAATTGAAAATATGTATAAGAATATTTTCAATTATATTATGATGAAAACATATGTAAGCACATGTAACTTAAATACATACATACATACATACATACGTATGTGAGTTGGTACTAGGGGCTTACCCCACCTGGTACACCTCATAATCTCGACTTTCATTATCCAGATAATTTCCAGAAACGCCAGAGGCCATCCAAATTTCTTATAACTATAGAACAAATATCCAATTGCGAAAATTTTAAAAATTTTTTAAAATAATATGTATACACAGACAGAATTTTGTATACGTTTTCGTCCAGATAATTTATGGTCAGAAATTTGCAGGTGAATTATGAATGTTCGGAATTTGGGCGTACCTCGATTATAAGTTTCTAGATTCTGTATTTAAGAATTTTGAAAGTCGGAATTATGTTATATAGCCTACGCCGCCCCTTCTTACATACTCTACGCCGCCACCGTCGGCAAAGCTATCGACATAAATTTAAGAGACTGTGAAAATTATTCAGATAAAAAAAATTTAAACAACAACTTGGCGGAATTCTTTTACGTTGCTCTCATGTTTAGCTCTCATGTCGCTAGTAGCGGAAGTTCAAAATAGACAGAGATATGCGATACTCGATAGCATTCGCTGCAGTATTGATTACAAAAGTAGAAGATATTTACGTAATTGGAACTGGTGTCACTACCGTCAAATAAAGAGCTTTGTTAAGTATTGATCGAGACTAAGTTTGGGGTGCTTCCCAAATGCCCTAAATAAGCTGGACCCATGTGTTTATATCCAACAAACGCCGTGGTGTGGTGGGAGCGTGCACCGCTTACCACACCGAGGATTCTGGCTTCAACTCCTGGACAAAGTAACATAAAAAATGTGGAAAAAATGTTTTTTCAATTAGAAAAAGAAAAAGTTTTTCCAATGTGGGTTGCCCGTCGGGAGTGATTTAGAAAACACTTCGCTTCAACTGCCTTGCAGATGCCGTCCGGAGTCGGCATAAAATATGTAGGTCCTCTCTTGCCAATTTTTAGGGAAAATTAGAAGGAAGACGACGCAAATCGGAAAAGAAGCTCGACCTAAAGCTCCTCGGAGGTAAATCGCATCAAACATTCATTTATTTTATTTGCTTACTTTGTATGTGTTTCTATCCATTTTCATCTAAGTGAATCCACCAAATTGTCTTAGAATATTTTCTAAAAACAACAATGGCATTCATAAATATAGGAATGTACATATGTAGATATGTATGTGAATACGTATGAAGCTTGAAGAATTTATTATGATCATAAAATTTATTGCTTGCTATTCTAAAAATAAATCTCTTGCCTTCCTGCAAAATTGTCTCGAGAGCACAAAGCCGAAAATTTTACTTGTATACAAATACATTCAATTCAGATATGTAATTACATTAGGGTGGGTAAAATTCTGAGTGACAGCGGATTCCACACATCGCACATTTAGATCAAAACAGCGAGCAACTAAAAAAAAAAGAAATTCTAAAAAAGCTCGAAAAAATAACTACCTCTCCTACAATTTATATTTTTTACAAAGTCTTTTCTAGCTGATTAGTGGGGATGTTAGTAAATCGAGTATACAGTTCGGTGGGTATTGAATTGGGACGCACTGAGGTACTCATAACTTGGCGATTTCCGATCTTCGAGTGATGATTTTTACCAGTTTCACCCCTTCACCCGGTAATACCTAGGCACAAATATCATTTATACATTTTTTTTCCAACAGTAGACGGTTAAGGGATATCGCACAAGGATCGAGTAATATGTTCAAAAGGTTCAGGAAATCACGGTCTTTACCTGTAAAAACAGTTGCATAATTAGCCAGGGCGGGAATAAACCGGCGAAAACGTATACGGGGTTCAACCCGAGTTATCCAAAGCCGTGCGACTGAGAAAGTACTGCAACATAACCCCAACAGACGCAGGGCTTAGTGTTCAAACCAACTCCCAACGGAATACTTGACGGGGGGATATGATACTCAGACGGTAGGACTTTTAGTGCTGTTTAAAGTTCCATACTAAATTTGAGGCTCAGAGACTCGGAGATATCGACCAATATAACTCCTGGAAAGTAATTTTCTTTTCTAATTTGCGCTTTCTCGAGTTTATTTCTAAACTTTTATGCAAAATACTAGTCCGATGTGGAATAAAATTTCTTCTTGCAAATTGACCCACCCTAACCAATTTTTAAATTCTACTAACAAATTTATGTTTTTTATTTAGATACTTATTTGCTCTGCTAAGTGAATCATTAAACTTGTTAGATAAAATGGAACTAGTCCACAGATGTCTAAATTTGTACCAACTATTGATCCAAAACTTTGGAGAATAACTAAAAACAATTGTCTGCGGTGAGTCAATGGTTAGAATTGCGTTTAACACATAAACCGGCTTAGTATTAAATCCTCCCTACATTTTTCCTCAAATTTATTTTCTATTCTGAAAAAGAAACCTTGGTGTATTTAAACCGAAGTACTGCTTACGAAAGGTCCTAGTACAATTCTATTAATGCCCTAAGCAGATAAAGTGTCAGCAAAAGAAGACCATACCTCGGCTGACAAATAAACTTAAAAAAAGCTCTATCTCTGAATCTGTTTGGTGAGCAAACATCCCAAGATTTCCGACGGAAATTTGTATTCGTAGTGCATTGTTTAAGCGGACGTCACCTTGAAGCTCGACGACGCCAACGCAGCGATAATTCGTGAAACTTGATAATTTGCTCTTTTCCAAAACTGGCACCGCAAATTTCCGGCCCAACGACCAACAAGAAATAAGTGTATACGAACTTAGCTGACTTCTGGTAAATGCTTGCTATCAATGAGTGTTCTTACGAATTCACAGTTATGATGGAGAAAATGGAGCAGTTTGGTTTGTATTCAGTACTAATCCTAAGGCAGTTCATTGGAGTTTAGTTTGACTGTGTGGAGTATATTAAATACACACACACTTATATACATCAAATGTGTGATCAGCTATGCAGATTATCATCATAAATTCATTCATGCTCATTTCGTGTGAGATGAAGACGACATTTACACGTGCCGCAAGTAGAGCGCTCGAGCGCATTACAACAATGACAATCAAATTTGGAATAATAATAACAACAACACAAATACCAACTAGAATAGCAGTAAAATCTATATTTCATAGTATAAACGTTTAAAAAGATTTTGAAATGCAATCATGCTGACAAAGCCAAAAGGCAGCCTGCAAACTGAAACGAAAAGCTGGTGCGTAGTAAAGCGAATTTGGTGCTGGTGTAATACTAAAATTTACATAGAAGAGAGTTACAATAAAATCTTGTTGTTGGCTGCAGCTCAATTTGGATTAAATAATTGGTTTAAATAGAACCTTCAGTAGTGTAGCTTTAACTTTAAATGGGATTGTAAGCGCCTTTATGACGAAGCAGGCGTAAATATTTCAATACAATCGCAATACCCACAAACGGCTTATGTTAGTTATGTTATAACAGCAGGTGGTTGGGAAAATGCTGCATCACAATTTCTTGACAGCAGACAGAGCTTTAAAGCTGTTTGGTTGGAAAATTTATTATTGACTTATTGAGCTTGGTGTAAGTCAGTACGTTGGTACAGGACTATTTAGCACATACATACAGCTAAAACTTAAAAAATAAATTTAAGGCGCGATAACCTCTGAAGAGATCTAGGACGGAGCTTTTCTTCCAATTTGCGTCGAGATCCTCTTGATTTTCCCTAAAAATTGACCATACGAGACCTACATGTTTTATGCCGACTCCGAACGGCATCTGCAAGGCAGATGAGTTTTCACAGGGAGCTTTTCGTAGCAGAAATACACCCGGAGTGCTTGCCAAACACTGCCGAGGGGCGGCCCCGCCTCGAAAAATTTTCTTCATACAGCTGCTGATATAAAAATCCAAATAGCCCGAATAGCATTTGCTCTGATTCAATGATTGATGCTCAAATATTATCTGCTTTTAAATTTTATGAGAGGAATAGTAAAAGTGCTTATTAAGCACACTTTGCGTCGCAGACACTAGCATTAACTTCATCATTATATGATACCGAAAATTTCACAAAGGCATGAATGCTGCTCTTATATTATACGAAATTTGGTTCACACCAGAAAATATGACGTTATACATAATATACCCCTAAGTATGCTGGAGTGGAGTACTTATCTCGACATAACTAAGGAATTGGATTCATTGCAGGCGACTTTAATTAAAGAGTCACCCAATGGTGAATCCGCCCGGAAACTCAAACAGAAAGGCGAGCCGAGAAAGGTTTTAGAAGGATAACCATATCAAAGTTTTCGGGTAGTAATAAAACTTCATTTATTTCCACTTATCCTTCTGAGCAACAGATTCATTCTGATTCAGACTTGATTTTTGGTGCGGAATAATATGGGCAAATAACGCACCTAATGGCTAAGGAAAAGCAGGAGCCTTTGCAAACATTAAATGTGGCAAATAGTTTGTGAGAGAAAGCTTTGTAATCGCTATTACATGCAACGTGCCAGCGTTTCATGGGCAGGCACCTCAATGCGGTCTGCGAATTCTTGGCGTAATATTCCTTATGCACGCCATCCAAATACATACATACGAAATGAAAAGTCCTTAGTATGCTACTGCCACACCACTTACAAATATTTATAAATATATAATAATTTGCATGTGAAACCAAACAAAAACCAAAACATAACTAATGTCCATGTTACAGTGGTGAATTCTGAACTCAGCACTAAGTTCCCCTCTTTGTTTTTGGTTTTGTTATTAAGCTCGTACCTACCTGAACAGATGAATCACTCTTACGGTATGGTGATGTCATTTTCAACGTAAATAAAACATATGACAAACCAATTCAATTGCAGAATAAATGAATGGCAATTGATTAACTCCTCACACCATTGCACTTTTTTCTGTTACAGCACTGAATTTGCATTCGTTAGTACGGTAAAAGTTATTAAACTTAAGTCTTAAGTATTTGAAAAATAAGGGGCTAATTTTAACTTTAAGTAGAAACGCTTTTAGGCTTAATGTGAGAGTTATTTTAAAGAAAGTTACATTCCAATCTTTCAGTAGTGTCCGATATTACCTATTTCCTTTGATTTACTAGTGGTAAGATCCCAAACTGTTACGGACAACAACGGTAACTTGAAACTGTTTATAATAGTGCGAAATAGTATTTTTATATTCATTAGCAACATTTTATTTTGAAATACACTATTACAGCATCGCAAAACAAAGCAAGCTGAATTCCGTAAATAACCTAAACTTCCTAATAGCGCACCCTATAAAATTAATTAAATCACTATTTTCAAGCAATTATACGCTTTAATGGTAATTACAAGTTGCATTACACTTGGCAACAAAACACTGGTGCCACCGTCGTTTTGTTTTATTGATTATGCGTGGAATGTTCCTGGCTTTTGCTTCTCTTCTTTTACGCTTAAAAACAGGTGAATAACTAAAGTCAACAAGCCAACGGCGTAGGCAACAGCTGGGGCCGAAGCAAACTAAAGTTGCTGAATTTGTAGTATGCGCGGATTCCATGCACTAACCCAGCTGAATGTGTAATAAGTTTAACTTAGTTATTGAGAAAGCGATGCTGGGCAGGCGAATTAGTTCAATAAATAAGTGCTCGAAAGGGTGAGAAAATACTTGTCTGCTTCAATGAATAGGGCATTTTTAAAATTTTTTGTTTTAATTTCATTTAAACGAAGAGCTGCAGAGGGAAGGACGCCAGAAAATACTTATGTAAGTCCCTCTACATCATCGATGCCTGTATTTACTTGTTTGCTTTCCAGGTAGTATTTAGTGATACCAAGTTGTTTGTATACCCAGTTGTGGTTAGTATATAAGGTTTTATAATTTTATCTGTTTAAAGGCTGCGCATAACCACGGAAATGGATCGAGGTTGATAGGGACTTCCATACTATTGGAACGAATTTTGGGAAATTCCGCTTATTTAAAACCTTCTGCTAACGTTCGAATCGCTAAACAGTTGAATAAATCACTCCAATATTCAGTATTGCAAACTGGTCTTTATTTAGATTACTTTGGGAGTAGTACTTCACAATTATACTTCACAACCAATAGCGTGCTTAAATCAAAGCTGATTCCTTATTACTCAGCTTGCGCTGCTTATATACTCTCGGTTTCCTCGTTCACCCATTTCTATTAAGGTATAGTAATTTCGCCAACAGTTGTAGCGCATGCGTGGTTAGTTACCAGCTATATACATGTATATCTGTAGTCCACGCCTCTCCCATAGTCATATGCGTGTGTATGTGTGAGAAACTACTTCCGCTACATATTTGTGTGTGTGAGTTATCTCTTCGTCGCCTTCTACATAAGAGTGGGTGTTTTATTGTTGTTGTGTATTTATTTAGTAGCAGCTTAGTGATGCTAATATTCGTCACACTGCCCTCCATCTTAGTCTGATCATCGCGATCAGACAAATCTCTGGATCCAACCGCTTCTAGCCGCTCTTCAAAAATTTGATAACTCATTCACTAGCGCCGAAATATTATCACTATTTGGCAAACTGATTGATCTTAGATTTAAACTTAAAATATGAACGTTTTCTATAGATTTTTCTATCTCTACCAGAAGGCGGTGGCGCGTATACAAGATTAATGTTGCGCCGTAGATGTCGTGGACAATAAAATAAGATGTTCTGGCGCGGTATACAAAGAGGACGTTGGAGGCCACGCTCACATAGAAGCATATATGGATGATGATATACGACGATGATATACGCAGAAATGGATGATGATATACGATGCTTTAGTGTTTTTATTTGACTCCAGTTGGGGAAACGAAGAAACGATTGAATGTCGTTGATCTAGCAAAACACTTTATGAAATTAAGCGCTAATTATGTAAGCAAGTACTACAGTGATGCCAAAATACTAAAAGATCACAACTTGGTATGTAATGTTTTGCTCAACCCCAATTTAGGGCTCCTTATTTGTTTTTTATTTCATTTCTTCCACTTAAACTTAAATTGATCGATGGATGTAAGTTTTATTTTCTTAGCAGGGGAAGAGCTTTATTGCCCGGTTTATATTTCTTTTATTTTCTCTCAAAGGATTTCATACTTGTTCATGCGTTTTCTTTTTATTTACCCATCGTAGTCTTCTTCTTCTTCTTATACTCATTTGTTTCTTTTAACGGCTTATAATTTATTACAAGTTTTTCTTTTTTGATTTATGTATTTTTGATTTATGCAATTTCTGTCTTCTTCTTCTTCATCTTCTTATCACCGTACAAAGAATTTGAATATTTTTTTTAATGCGCCCTGGAGGTCCTTTATCATTGCATCATAATTACATACACATTGAACAGCGGTTCCAGATAGGGCCAATGTTACATTTTATGTTGAAACCAAAATGGTCCATTGAGAAGTTGAAAAGGGCATTAAAAAAGTAGTAGTCGTAGCAAGTTCTTTCCTTACGTAAATATAAATTCCTTGTTTTTTCTCAAGAATCTAAACTGAAAGCTGTCATAAATTCATTTGATGCCATGAATATTTATGCATTTAAGTTTTCATTCTTCAGCGCATTACTTTTAAATACTTAAGTCTATGAACTGTTAAATATAGGCTCCTAATTGCATGCTTTTAAGCCCTCATTAGCTGTAATTAGTGCTTTTGTTTTGTCTTTTCCTTGGTGCATTTTAAATGTGTTTCCATAAAACCCTGCCGGAAATTTATGTGAATTCAGAAGCTTTCAGTGGCTTGAAGCTGTAGATATTGGTTCATTTTCTATTTCTGGTGAGTCAAGATAGCAGCCAACTTTGAATGTGTAATGTTGTTTCACTCTGGGCACCCAAGTCATAAACAAACTTTCTGTTCTCATTCTCAAAAGGCTTGATATCCCTTCATGAAGGTGATTCAAGAAGAATTCCCTTGGGAGTGAATTTTCTTGAAAGTTAATTTTAATAGGTATGCTAGAGATGTTTAAGGAAGGCCGACAAATACGACTTTGGACTGAATAGCCAATTGAAAGGTAAATTCCTCTCTCGGCACACGACGATCGGGTTCTACAAGTCACTCATCGTACCAGCCCTGCTATATGGTGGAGGAGCATGGACCACGACAACATCAGAAAAGGCGGCTCTGGGGGTTTTCGAGAGAAAAGTTCTTCCACTGATGTATGGGCCTCTACCCGTTGGCGACTGCGCGTACCGAAGAAGGTTTAATCATGAGATGTACGAGCTTTATGCAGACATCAACCACAATGGCTATGCTGTCTAGGTCATGTTATGCGAATGAAATATGATGATCCGACCAAGAAAGTATTCTAATCGGAACCCGCCTATGGAAGCGGAGGAAGAGGAAGGTCCCCACTCCGCTAGAGAGACCATGTGGATAACCTTGGTATTACCAATTGGCGCCCAACGAAAAAGCGAATGGCATGCCTTTTTGGACGGCCATAACTCTTTGAACGGTTAAGTGCCAATTAAGTAAGTAGGTGAGTAAGTTTCAATTTGGACCTCGATGAGTGCCGTTCGGTTTTCTTTCAAATGAGTTGCAGTTTCATTTTTTTGTTTTGTTTTTTTTTTTGAGGTCCTGGTTTCTGCTTAAGCTGCGGTTAGGTTCTCGTTAAGGGATTGTGGTCCTGCTGCAGTTTCGGTTCCGGTCGTACCTTTGTATCCGCCTGCGATTTATGTTCAAGTTTCAGTAGCTCTTTCAAGCTAAATGGCTAAGTGGATAGACGCATCTGTCTTAGCACCAGTATGAATACAAGCATTCGCATTTTTCCGCATTGATTTTGCTTGCATTCGGGAAATCACATTTTTGCTGCTACATTTGGTTAGACGCTTATGCATGCCACACGCCACATGCCACTTGCTACATGCCGCAAACATGTCACTATTACCACTTGTTTATTGTTTTTGTCATTTACGGTAACACAAAAAATTTAATGCGATAAATAAACAAGCAACAACAGCAACCTCAATACAAACACATACATACATAATTATTGCTGGCATGAGAAAGTACATACAAACACACAACAATCATACGAACGAATACTTCGACGAACGACTGAATTCAAGTGCAAGTTGGCGGCCAATGAATGTCGGTATTAAGGCACGACAATTGTCTCGATTCAAAGTCGATTTCCTCTGCTCGCAACAAAGCTCAAAGTGCCAAATGACTTGTTTTCAGCAAATATTCGATACATCGCATTGTAAATAGGTTAAGCGCTTGAGACCGGCTGATTTAATTGCCATGTTAATGCAGTTTGTTGTTTAGCAAGAAAGCAAACCAGAGCAGACCATAGCAGCACTGATGAGAAGTGAGCATACAAATAACAATTTTATAATGACCAGAGAAACGAGAAATACAAGCAGCAGCTAAACCGATTATACAGGGTAGTGCATTTGAATTTATTTCTTTTTACTCCTTAATCATCATCATTAATTTTCTTTAGCCGCTTAAGCGATTTTGTCCGTTTTGTAAAGACTCACGCCAGCTAGCGCTGTTTTGCGATAAGCAACGCCAATTAAGAGCAGCAAGTGTGGCCAAGTCTCCCTCCACATGCCTCCCCCAACTCAGTGGAGGACTCCTCATCTCCCTTGCGTCCAGATGCTGGTGTCGGTTGAAATACTTTCTTGACCGGAGCGTCTTTTTGCATTCACATGACCTAATTAGCAAAGTTTTTGGGCTTTTTTCTCTTGCACTGTTTTCGTACCTGAACAAAGCTCATTCAGCTCATCATTTTATCTCCTATGATAGTCGCCATCAGAATTACGGACAGGACCATAAATCTTTCGAAAATTTTTCTCTTGAACACTTAATGCGCTATTCCGTCCTCTCTTAAAACCTTTCATGACACTGAGCCGTACATGAGAACAGGTTTGATGAACTCCTTGCAGAGCATGGTTTTTTCGTGTAGAAATGACTTTACTTTTTAATTGGCTATGCACTTCAAAGTAGCACTTGCCGGCAAGGGTTCTTCTTAACTTTTTATTCCTAAGATAAGTTCACAAAATTTATATGATTCGAAATTTGGGGGCATTGATTTCAAGATATTAAGTAGTGGCCAAGAGAAAATTCCGGCTAAATAAGTTAACTTCTAACATCTTAGGTTAAAAACATTTACCGCACGGTGCAGATTTGTAGAAAGGGTGTTCTTAACTTCATGAAAAGATGTTGCTGGACGAACCAAGTAAACCGCTTTCATAATTTGATTCTCCGGCAGCTACCTTCACTGGATTAGAGAGGTTTCTTCTGTTCTATTTCACCAATATCATATGACCCTTATTTTCGAAAAATAGGGTTTTACCTATCCGCTACATATTCAGGTGCTATGGAGCTGTTTCCTGTTACAAACTATACTTTTTAATATATATTTAGTAATTGGGAATTTGCAAAGAAGGACGTGAAAATGCAATTGACGCCCGAGCACGCCGTTAATTTTTACCGCACGGTAACTCTGAGTTCTAATAAAATGGGATTTTCGACTTTACGACTTGACATTTTGTTGAATTTCATTGTGTTGTAAGGGTGATTTTGATTGATGTATATTGGAGCGATTTTCCGTCATCCCATCCGTTCGAAGAGATCGAAAATCGACACTGATGATGGCACAACGCCGAAACCGGTTTGTCTCAAAACCAAATTTGACAAGGGACGACGGAAAATCGTTCCAATATACATCATTTATCCACCCTGTCGGAAAATCAACAAAACAAGATAAGTCAGTGATTGTGATTATTCCATTACCTATAAGACCAGTAGCTACCCGAAAGTTGGAGTGAAAGCATGTCACTGTTGCAAATCTGCTAGTAAGAGCTGGCTGCTAGCAAGTCAATTGAACGCTACTGCCATATAATGAAAAAATAAATGAAGCAAATAGCTAAACCAGCAACTTATGCTACTAAAAGGAGCACCCAGCCACACCATATCACAATGCCTCCACAGCCAATTCAATCGCCACCGAAAAGCCAGCAAGTGAGCCATCAAGTTGGACCAAACATTAGCCTAAATACTATGCGCAAAGTGGAATTAAATTGTCCAGTCAGTCTGACGTTTAGGCAGTCAATTACATACAAAAGGAAAAAAACTTTACTTATGGCGTTTGCATTGTTTTTGTTCCTATTTAAGCTCGTTTGACAACAACGACAACCAACTAAAATAGCGAAAAAACAAACAAAGCGAGTTAGTCAGCTCGATGGCCATTAAGTTGTGGGGCACACGGCCACAAATAAATAGTTGGACGATATTTGGTCTAATACTCACTCGCAGTGACTCGAGCAATTGACTCGTTTACGTAGTCTGTCGGATAGTCAGTTAGTTATTTAGTCGTGCAGTAAGTAGCCTTCAACAATTATCTGGCTGTTGGCTATGTTAGTTCGCATATTTCAATTCACATCTTCGACCTTTCCTCCCGCTTCTCTATAAATTCGCTCAATTGCTTAAGTACAAATATTCCTTTGTGCTCATTTTAACTATTCATATGCACAATTCATTGCTTCTCAACTCACTCCATAACGGAACGACGCTTTTTGTGTGTGTGTGTGTGTGTACGACCGTCAAAATCTCGGCCAAGCCATTTAAGTTGGTTGATATGCAAAGAGAAAAATATTTTTTTTCAAATTACGCCTACTTTATTAACGGTTTTTTGTTTGCTTATGCGTTGGTCGAATTACAGTTATTCGATAGCTGATTTGATTGCCACAATTTTCCAAAAGCCGGTTTGGCGCACTTGTTGCTGCCTTTCATGAGCGTTTGCTGTTGTGGCTTCGATTGTGGCATTAACGGAATTGTTTATTGCAATTAGCTTGTTTTTCCTCCATTATTGTCTATTTGTGTTATTGTTGTTTATTTTGGGGTAATTGACGGCTGTAAGCAATTTAGAAATCGTTTAGTTTATTTAAATTATTTTTTTGCGGGACTACAAATTATGCCCATGAGCTTGTCCAAATTACAAGTTTAAATAATGCCAAAGCGATGCGCACATTCATCTTAAAATTAGGGATGGAGCAAATAAGATTTCGTTTTCGAAAGTTCGGAATATCGACTGATTGAGACTTTTCATTCCGAATTAATTTTTTACTGTCTGAGGTCGATCGACACAGGCCCTGTTTCTGAAAATAGCATAGCTACTCACAATAAAATGCTTGGCTGTCATGAGCTGAATTTCTCGATTTCTCAAGCTAGTAAAAAAAATACTTGGGGTGATTAACATCATAGAAAATTTAAGTCTAGATTCTTTTCCAATTTGCCGCACGCTCCTTAATAATTTTCCCGACAAGTTAGCGGGACGGGATCTATATGTTCTATGTCGAGTCTGAACGGCAGCTGCAAGGCAGATTTTTTTTTACTGCGAACCTTTTCATGGCAGAGATACGCTCGGGATTTGTGCCGAGGGGCGACCCCGCTTAAAAAGTTTTTTTCTAGTTGAATGTTGATTTACCCAGGACCTTTAGTATGGTAGGAGGAGAACCACACCGCGGTCGCTTCCATAATGAACTGAAAATAATTTTGCGTTCTCGGAAATTAGTATTTAAATTTCGTTTCGCTGTCGTTTTTCATGATCAGGTCCTTAAAGATGGCCTTACGTTGATTGAGTTCATAGGGAAAAATCGAGTGAAAATCCACCACAAAATTGCCCAAAGCGCGTTCAAAAATAGGACTAGCTCTTTGAATCATAATACCAGCCTTATCCACTGCTTCATCAATTGACGCAAAGCCTAGGTATAACATCAGACACAAACGTTGGCAGGTAATGAAAGAGAAAGCCAATATCACGAAAGTCGGTAGATTAATAATACTTAAGCTGAAAGCAAAATGACAGCATGAAAACAAACTGGCAGACGTACTGTGAAAGGCGACATATTGCTAAAATTTAATGATTAGAAGAGCCATCCAGCAAAGATTGAATCATAGCCATTTTTCAGCAAGGTAAAGCAATAAAGATGCTTTAATAGGTGTTGGGACTACGGGAAGATGAGTCTGCGTCAGAAGTTTATTTAGATGTGTTAGTGAACGCTTCCCAAGGTAGCCGGTTCTATGTACCGGAGCGACTCGGGATTTTCCCGACCAAGGGCTGTCATTTGAGTGTAACCCCATTTAATTTGTTGCGTCCCTCCCCTTTTAATGTCTTAGTGAGAATATTTGAGTATTACTTACACCGGATGACTTGGGAAAATTAAAGTTCATTTGATTTTGGCGGTTAGCCAAAACGTACATGGATGTCTCACGAGTCAGACTCATCGCGCGTATACCCCAAATTTTGTATAAAGCAACGTGACGCACCGAGTTAGTTTTTCTCCTGTGAATCAAAATTGGTGTAATATAAGAACATTCATCCACTTCAGTGAGTATCAGCAAACTTGTGTACCTTTGTGAAATTTCTGGTGTTATATATTGAGGAATATGAATGTGAGTGGCTGCAACGCAAGGAGTCGCGGCGATGCAAAATCTTGGATACGATAAGTTGTCTCATATTCACTTTACACGACTTACGAATAACTACAATTTTTATTTCCTCGAAAGCCGCAAATAGTTTTCCAGATATTTAATAACAGTACTCGATGGTATGTGTTTTTTCAATACAAGAAAGCTGATGACTTTCTATTTATTATTCTTAGTAGATTCCCTTGCGGAAACGAAACAAACCGCATCACTCATACGCCGTGCAGTACACATGAACTAGATTTATTATTGACTCAATGTAATAAATAAAACATGGATTTATGAGTCGTACCAAGTGACATTTGCGTCGAGTTTACGACACATTTACGAGATTGAAAACCATACATTTTTCGTTTACATACCTGAATAAGGAGCATACAGAAATGGAGTGACTGCTTAAAGAGAAAACACAAACAAAGATTTACGAAACGTCTGCAGTGAGTGAATAGATAAATGTTTGTATGTACGTCTTAATGTTTTCACATAAATACACAGCAACAAATTGTACGAATAGTTGGAAGCAAAAAGAAATGCGACGGCAGCTCTCATAGCTCTGCTGATAGATAAGCCTTGTAATCAGGTAAGTAAAATACATCATTCGGCTTATAATGAAGTCTTATTTTACTCTTACCAATATCCTTATGCAAAGTAATAAATTTCAAAATTTTTTTAGTTTTATACCATTGCTTTAACATAAGGAGTTTATAGTCTACATTACGTTTTACGATAAAGATTTCTGTAGACCTTGCTCCACATGGACTGGAAGCCTTATATTCAGAAGCCTATTATCATTCAGATAAGCCATACGACTGAAGAAGCTCCATACTACGGACACACGTTCAGCCAAACGAAATTAACCTTGTATAAGGTACACATTTTTTGGTGGTTATATAAGAATGTTGCACGTGAGTACAATAGCAGGACAAACATAAAAAAAAAAAAAATGTAAGGCGCGATAACCTCCGAAGAGATCTAAGGCCGAGCTTCTCTTCCAATTTGCGTCGTGCTCCTCTTGATTTTTCCCTACAAATTGGCCGGACGGGACCTACATGTTTTATGCCGACTCCGAACGGCATCTGCAAGGCAGATGAGTTTTCACTGAGAGCTTTTCATGGCAGAAATACAATCGGAGCGCTTGCCAGACACTGCCGAGGGGCGACCCCGCTTAGAAAAATTTTCTTCTAATTGAAAAATCTTATTTCTAAAATTTTGATGTTGCTTTGCCCGGGAGTTGAACCCAGGGCATACGGTGTGATAGGCGGAGCACGCTACCATCACACCACGGTGGCCGCCAACAAACATAGCCTTACAAAAATGCTATGATCAACATCCTTGAGCAAATATGTGACTTGTTCAAAATAGTGAAAAATTAAATAAAATCACCAGAAACAGCAGGAGTTCAAAATGAGAAGAAGGAGGGTGTACATTCGCACACAAAAGACGCATCAATTCATTAAAAAATAAAAAATAAACTGAGTAAAATGTGCTGATTGTATGTTCGATGTTAATGGGACTTTAGGCCGTTTCATAGCAAGACAATCATCCCTGCTTCGAGTTCAAATAACGAGTACCAAGTACTCATGAAGTTCGATGTGCCAATTTATAAGTGGACGCCTAGAAAATTAATGTTTATAAATTAAATAGAGCCCATCCAGCGGTTGAAGTTAAATCAAAAAAGATAAAACTTTACCATAAACAAATAATTTGGTGTTATTCGAGAAGTCCAGCAACAACCGATATCGATTAGCTATTATTTTGTTATAGACTTGCTATCAAAAGCGAAATTAAAAGCCGAGTTATACGTTTATTATTGACTTGTTTTTGACAGGTTACAGACGTGTCAGTGATTTTATATTGAAGTTTCATAGGTGCCTGTTTCATAACAAATCAAGGGGTCGTCGATACCGAATCGATAGCTTTTATTGTTTTCTTTAATTATCTATAACAAATCGATAACCTTTTGATTACAAACGAAAACTTTTCGGAAGCGAATCGCCAACATTTTTTGACATATCGAGAACCTTTAAATAGTCGATAAATTTTCGATAATAAGTCGGCTATAAATCGATTTTTTCGATGACAAGTCGATAACATGCCGATAAGTCTCGATTACAAATTGGTAAGATTTTGAAAGCATACCAATATAAAATCTACAACTTTTCGATAGTAGATCAATAACAAGGTTATAACACTTTTATTACTCCTCTATACCTCGTCGATAACGCATTAAAAGTAATGTTAGCGGTTTGCTTCTATAGCGAACTTCCTTCCGGTTTGGGTTCCGTAACCGTTATTATTATCCACATCATTGGTGACATTTTTATTACTCTGCTGTTTTGGTTCCTCATTTTCATTTATTTCATTTTTACATTTACTTCTTTTCGTTCGTCCTTTCACTGTTTGCTTTCGCTCATATCAAATCTTCTGCATACATACATTGTTCCCACATTACGGTATAATGTAGCGACTACTTTACGCTGATATTCTGTATTACCCCATAGAGCAACCAAATAAACTCCCCAATATAAATATGTGACAAAAGTGAATGTATGCAATATTTGATTAAAACAAGCTTAATAAAGAGTTTCCGCTTAATATAAACTTTAACATTAAACATATTTAATCATGCGAGAGCATATTTCCTACCAAAAAATGGAAATCCAATGAGTTATCTGTTGGTTGGCATTGCGATAGTAGGAAAATGAGTTCCCAAATTCAATTCTCAGCTTGTTAGCTTAAGGAGGTTAAGTTTTCAATAGCCAGAATACAAAGATCTCTGATGAGTGCCATTTGGCAGACAGAAATTATACAGACAATCTATAGCTCATAAAATTGAATAATACATAAATTAAACGTAGCTGGTAAGTTAACTACAAAATTACCTGCCCCACTTAACGGTACGCTTAGTTTAAAATTGTTGCTGAAATTTTGTAATCTGAAAGCATTAACTTTCAAGTCGGTAATACACATATAAACATACCAAACTGCCCAAGTACTTGCTATTCACGCACATTTTATTATCTCTTCCTTATATGCACCTGAGATTTCTTTGTAGTTCTTATCCTTTGGCGGCCACCGTGGTGTGATGGGTAGCGTGCTCCGCCTATCATACCGTATGCCCTGGGTTCAACTCCCGGGCAAAGCAACATCAAAATTTTAGAAATAAGATTTTTCAATTAGAAGAAAATTTTTCTAAGCGGGGTCGCCCCTCGGCAGTGTTTGGCAAAGACTCCGGGTGTATTTCTGCCATGAAAAGCTCTCAGTGAAAACTCATCTGCTTTGCAGATGCCGTTCGGAGTCGGCATAAAACATGTAGGTCCCGTCCGGCCAATTTGTAGGGAAAATCAAGAGGAGCACGACGCAAATTGGAAGAGAAGCTCGGCCTTAGATCTCTTCGGAGGTTATCGCGCCTTACAGTTTTTTTTTTTTTCTTATCCTTTGTTATTTTTTTATACACACATTTCATTGTTCTGGTTTTTCAACAAAAACAGCTATGTTTCTGTTCAGCCCACAGAACAAAGTATCGGCGGTGTTGCATGCAACACTTCAAGTATTATACATATGTATATATTAGTACACAAATACCTAAAAAGTAGCAAGTGTGTGTATGTGTGTGTGTATGTATACGGCTTTCATTGCCTGTTTCATGCATACCTGGACTGTGAAATTTCGTTTTATAAAATGCCACACTCAGAGCAACGAAATTACCAAAAAAATAAATCGCATCAAGAATAAAGTAGCAACGACACCAAAAGCTGCTATCAAGTACAAAATGCCTCCATCCGTGTATTAAAAAAAAAAAAAAAATTTAAAAGCGTATCCTGCATGCATGTATTTGTAGTGCGCGTATTTAAAAATTTGTCAACATTTTAACGTAAAAATAAAACTCATTAAATTTGTAATGCATTGCCGCGTATTTTGTTTAAAAAGATTTACGCAACTACAAACATACCAGCATATTGAGCAGGCATTTTATGTGCTTAACGGTAACACAGCTGCTATTGCGTCACCCATGGCGTATGAGTGTTATTATTAAAAACTTCCCACTCAGCATTTAGGTGATTCAGTTTTGAATTTCCCTACATATAAATACAATTTGATTACTCTTTCTGACTAAATAATGAGTTATCATACAATTGAACAAAAGAAATAATCAAATATGAATACTTTTGATGATGAAAAACTAAAAAGCATTTTTCGATCACTTTTTGGAATCATTTTTGAAGTCCTTTATTGACTAAATTTTAATATTTCATAAAAACCAACAAAAAGAATAATCAAATATGTTTACCTTTGATGATCAAAAACTGAATATAGTTTTTCAATCACATTTTGGAATCAAAAATTTATAATCATTTTTTATTCAATTTTCTGAATCTTTTATGAATATATTTGTTGACTGAATAATGAATTTTATACATGTTGAAATTTTACTTTTCATTAAAAATTTTATTTTTTTCACATACACATATTTTTTCAATCTTGAAGCTAAGAAAAATATATAAAAATTTTATTATTTATGCAAAAGATATTCTTCAAGACAAAAATAATGTAATGCTGCTCGTGAACGAAGATTTCCACAACCATTTCTCCCCTTCAGCTTCCCAGAAAATACATAATGATTGGAAAATACATAGGTTGGGAGCTATTTGAACCCCAGGTAAGTGAAACTATCTTGACATATGAACCTGGATACGGCTTCAACATCCCGTATCATATCCGTATTTTAAGATGCAGACGATAATGCTGATGTTGGATGTTGTAGTCGCAGGCGTATATCGGTCAAGTTTGTTTGCGAGTTAGCTATGGTTCGAATAGCTCACTTTCGCATGCTTTCTTCCCCTTATGAAATAAGATTATTATGTAGTATCATATTTTGAATGAGATATCAAGAATAAATGCATTATAATAGCATTCAAAAATGATTCAAAAATCTCAACCAAAACGATTGAAATATGTTCACGAATATGATTAGAAAATGACTGTGAAAAGCAGTCAAATATTACTCTAAAACTATTCAAGCTCAATTTTACAATGATATCAAATATGAATAAAAAGCGTTTCGAAATAGGAATCATAAATGATTATTCAAGAATAGTCACATTTATGGTACATTTTTCTCTCGACGATACGTTAATTTTCGAACAGAAAATACTTTTAAATTTGAACGTTTTTAATCATCTTGGGGTATGATATTTAAATATTTTTTGATCAAAATTTTCAAAAAATGCTGGCTGGGTTTCCCAGGCGTGTGTGTGTGTATGTGTGCATGTGTGCATGTAGGCATATTTTATTATTTATGCACTGACTTGCACTGGCCATGGAATATAACGCTTTAATGAATGAACTCGCATCGGCTTTTGTTTGACCAATCAATTTGCTGACATAACCAGAAACAAAAGTCCGCACACATTGAATATTTTATACGGGAATGCATTTTAGTTCCCAGACAAATGGGAGGTTAATCCAGATTAACTGAAACTTTCGAAATTAATTAGAGAACTACCGATCACTGTTCACTTTAATTTAAGGTTTTAAAGGTCAGAGATATAATAGACGAACAGTAAATAGTTTTAGTTTATAGTCGTGCGTGCTTCGCAAACTTCAAAAATCGAATGACCTCTTAACTAATATGCAATTTACAGCCGAAACCCATGTAATTGCTTTGTGTGTGTTTGGCTTATTCCAAACAAAACACAGCCACTGGCAGATCCCAGTGAAATTAATTGGAAACAGGTCTAGCTGCATTTTATGTTGAAGCGGTGGTAACATAGATTCAGCTTAAAAATTTCTCTGCGCGGCAGTAGCTCAAATCTCTCCTGCATCCATTTCGAAAGAAACACTTTCGTTATCACTTTTCTTTAAACAGATTAATTTGTATGTACATTGTACATTGCTTTCCTCTTTATATTTAATTTGCATAACTTTGTTTATTGTAATCCATTCTAAATCGACAGTCAACCGATCATTGCACCTAAGCTATTTAAACAGCTGCTTGCAAATCCATAATACTTAGAAGGATAACAACGGTATTAAATTATTTTATAGCGAATCGCTTTGTGTGCGCGTTATTCTCGTTTGTTTTGCACGCCGCTTGTGGTCATCGCCTCGAAAGAAATACTAAATACCCTGCGGTAGAATCAATGAGTTGTGTATATTAGGGCGGGTCGATTTAAAAATCGCTCATTGCTCTGTGAAAATCGTATTCTAGGGATCAAAATAAGAAACTTTGCCGAAGGAACCATACCTCTAAAACGAATTCTGATGCCCCCCCCCCCCCCCTCCCCTCTTTGCGTCGAACTTTTGGGTAGGGGCAATTTCAATTCTACCTGCTGTGTCTTGTGGTGGCTTAAAAAAAACAACACAAGCAATTTTACGATCTGCAATTGTGTCATAGTGATACCTTAATTTTTTAAAACGGTTGAATAAAAACCCCACACAACTATGTTTACGACATGCAAATGCATCACAGTGATGCCTTGGTTTTAAAAGGGGGTTGTAAAAACGCTAATTTCTAGTAATTTTTTTAAATTTCTTTTCTATTACTAAGTTAAATTCATTTTTTGATTTACATATGTTCTGACTAAATAAATTTCTAAAGAGGAAATATACTCAAAAAAGAAAAAACATAGGCATTTCAAATTGGGATTTTTCAAAATTTGCCCCTACGACCCAAAGGGGGGGACATCAGAATTCGTGTTAGAGGTATGGTTCCTTCGGCAAAGTTTCTTATTTTGATCCCTAGAATATGATTTTCATAGAATGGGCGATTTTTTTGCTTCCCCACAAATCGACCCTGCCTAGTGTATATATATCACAATAAAGGGAATTTATTCCATAGAAAGGCAAATGTAATAGAATAAAGTTCTCACGTTTTTCAGATATGGGCCGAGGCATTTCAAAAGGGGACAAATAAGATTGAGAAACTGAAAACCTACATTCAGAAAGACCAAAAGCTTTGTATTTCCTTGCTGAGTACAAAGAACTTTTTTTTTAAATTTAATATATTATTCCCTCATTATTGATTTAATTAGGTAAGTCACAAATGACGATTTTGCCGATATTGAGCAAAGAAGCACATCCAGCCCAATGGAAAGTTTGGCTTGAATTTGCAATAAAAGACAGCTCCTCTTGTGACTTAGTATATGCTTAATTGGACTTGATTGGCGGTGAGAGCTGTAGGGATAAGTGTATGTGAAAGCAAAGCAGAAAAAGCAACGCATAGTGAGAAAGTGATAAAAACTAAACCGCAGAAAAAGGGCCAAACTTGAATAGGGAAAATGATATGGGTTTTAATTTGAGGCATAACTGGACAATAATTTTTAAGTCTCAGAATCATTTCAATACCAAATCCAAAAAAAAAAATTTTTTTTTTGTCGCAAGCTAGAAAATTGTACACATCTCTGGTCAGCATGTGCGGCATCACAATTTGTGATAGGTAAATGCATCTTTCTGTCGCCTAACCATTTCCACAGTCAGTCAACCATTTCCATCAGTATAAGCTCTGCAGTGTCAGCATATTTTGCATATCGAACTCATGGCGAAAAAGCTACTTTCGCCTATATAATCGTTGAGACTCGTTCTTCGCGTTCTTCGTGCTGGGCTTTAAGCACGAACAAAGCGTATAAGTAATTATTCAAAGGCGAATAACGGAAGTGCCCTGTGGGGTATCTACACAATTCGATTTAATTTTTATTCTAATTTATCGAAATAAAATTGTGCTTTTAATTTTTGAACAAATTAGCCTGCTTAAAACTTTTTTAAGGCCCCTTAGTTTAGTAATTTTTTGTCGCTCTCTCCTCATCGGCCTTAGCCTTCCCTACTCGCCCTTATTTCTGCGAAATTTCCCCCCTCGCCGCCCTCTACATCGCCTAACCCTCCCGAAACATAAATACCATTTATTCGATTGGATTGGTCTCTGCTTCTTATTTTAGAGACATGTTATAATACATTGTGTGTACCAACTTTCGACCCCAACGAGCCTTTGAACAATTTTTTCGAAGAGATCAGTTTCTTCTCCGTTAAAGCGGAATTTCGTAAAATCTGATTGTGGGAGCCAATTTACGAGGTGGTGGCAAAGCGAATTCAACCAATTCGCCGTGCAGAAGAATGTCAAGTCAAAAGAAAATTTTCATTGATTTCGATTAATTGAAATATTGTTGTACAAGGCTTTGTATGGAAAATTATTAAGAAGAAGCAAGCTGCTGGGATAACACCACCTGGTGCTGAATTCGCCTTGATTGAATTTATGAACTTTTGTATGTGCTCGTTATTTCTTGTTTTCTTTTTTGTTTTGCTATAAATAGTAGGGTGGGTCGATTTGTATGGACGAAAGTTGACCGATATCGCGCCATTGATTTTTCGATAGTATTTGGGGTCAGGAAAAAAAGTTCCACTACGCATACCCAAAAAAATAATTTTCGAGCCTGCGAAATTTCATTTTTTTGACTTCTTTTCGACTTTGATTTTTAAAAAAAATTTCATATGTATACCCTGTCTGACCCAAAAATTTTTGCTAAAAACGTTGTCGATAACAGTTTTTTGAAAAAAAAAAATATATTTTTGCAATCAAATGAAAATTTTTCTTAGTAGATCATGAAAAAAAACTTAAACATAAAAAAAAAAGTAAAAAAAATGAAACTTCGCAGGTTCGAAAATTATTTTTTTCGGTATGCGTAGTGCAACTTTTTTTCCTGAGCCCAAATGCTATCGAAAAATCGATGGTGCTATATCGGTTAATAAATCGACCCAGTCTAATAAACAGTCAAAATTATTTTTGTTTTGAATTTCAGATTTATCAAAATTTATTTTATTACAAAATAACTATGCATAAATTATATAAAATTTCTGCTTTCATAATTTCTGTGCTGTTTTGTTTAAAAACATTCTCAACTGCAATTTTCGCTCTGGATTGTTATCCGCGAAGCTACCAACTTGAAGAAGAAGAAAGTGGTGTGTGGGATTCAAACAGCCTTTAGCTAGAACAAATAATGTCCGTCTAAGCTCATCCAAAATCCAATGAAGTGCTTATTTATTATTTCTTTTATTGACGGCTAAAAGCAATATAATGAGATAAGAACTCTTAATTCAGTGGCACTTCCAATGGCCCTCATCGTGCGTACTTTGAATGCTTCTTTTTAATATTTAATATTTTTTATTATTCTAGATTACGCTCATCCAACAACTTACTTATTGTTCACGTTCTTCTTGAATGTATTTGGCTTGCTATCGGGTTTTTGGGTATTCGCAGGACTATATGAGGTGAGACAGAATTTTTGAATAAAACTCAATCATTATTTTTCGTCATATGCTATTTTTTTCTCTTTGCAGAAACTTTATTCGTTCTTCTCACCAGCCCTCATGGGAATTGTGTTTTTCCTTGGAATCGATTTGTTAATGCACTGCGTTTTGATTTTCATAGCAAATTCTTTTCATGCTTTAATGATATTTAATTTATGCACCACAGGTGAGCTATATCTCATTAACTGATTTGAATGAAAGCATTTTGTTCTGACTGGACACTGATAGTTCGTCAGAAAAGGTTAGTTTACGAGTTGGTTAGTTAGCAAGTTTTATTCCTAAATGCAGTTAAAAAGCTTATTAAAGTTTTTTAGCTTACTAGTTAGTTTATGGAGTTGATTAGGTCGTTGTTACTAGGTAAAGCTCTCACCGAACCAAGAACTTTCCCCACTAGATCGAAAAGAGTATGGCTAGTTCTCATTGCAAGGCACAAATGAGGCACCAACTCCTCATCATATTTCTGCCAATTTTAAGCTACTCTCGAACCGCGCTATTCTCTATACCGTCGTTAGCTCAATTGCTGCTCTAGTAGGCTAGGGAACTATCTTCTTGTTTATTAAGGTAGTTATATTAGCAAATTTTTTCAGGATAAAAAGTTAGTTATCCGGATCGGTTGGTTAGCTAGTTACATGAGTTAATTGGTCAGGTAAGTACGTGGTTATTCGGCTGGAATTGTTATTTGTATAAATCTTCTTAAAAAGTATTTTATTTGATTAAAAATTCATTACATCTGTACTTCAAATGTCTGCATGGGCGGGATTTCGCATACGCATTTGTATCCTTAGCAAATGAATTTTAAAAGAACCACTTTCTCCATACTTTCAGCCTTTTTTGCGTCCTGTATGTACATTGTTTATCATACCTCTAAACATTTCGAGACGGTCAATCCAGAACAAGTTTTGCATCACGACATCCGTAGCCGCATGACAGCTGATAATGATCAGACAACTGCTTGAGTTGCGAAAACTAAAACGGAGTCGTAAAAAAGGAAAAAGGAGCGAACATTTTTATAATTTCATAGTTTTCTTAAATTTTGAACCAAGCGCGTCTTAAGTAGGATCAATTGAATGTTTAATATGCAGAACTAAAAAATAAAAAATGAAAAAAAAAAAACAGCGGAGGTTCTTCCTTCTATGTGACTGATTAGGACTCATTCCGTCTGTTACTTCGAACTTGCTGCCTAACTAAGTATGTAAATATATCTCTGGTGCAATGTATTTACCGGCTCCTAGTTCTACTATTATCCTGGAAACCGGTGCAACTATAGTAAATATTAACAACGTGATCGGTTTAGTGTATGGGAAGCGTGCTGGCCTAACTAACCAATGGCAGCCGAATCAGTTGACGGAACAAGAACTATATTTGTTCACATTTTGTATGGAGGAAAATATAGAACATCGCTCAGTTAAAAAACTGTCAAAAATCAGTACGAATTTCGAGAGACCTGAAACTTGTACTTTGTTGCGCTGACATTAATTTGGCTACAAAACTGCATACTCAAAAAAATTCAGAGAACTAAAAAGAAAAAGATCGAAATTTTCGTAAAATTTAATCGAATCTTTGATTTATTTTTATACTCAGTTGAGCAGAGCTCACAGAATATATTAACTTTGATTGGATAACGGTTGGTTGTACAGGTATAAAGGAATCGAGATAGATATCCATATATCAAAATCATCAGGATCGAAAAAAATTTGATTGAGCCATGTCCGTCCGTCCGTCCGTCCGTTAACACGATAACTTCAGTAAATTTTGAGGTATCTTGATGAAATTTGGTATGCAGGTTCGTGGGCACTCATCTCAGATCGCTATTTAAAATGAACGATATCGGACTATAACCACGCCCACTTTTTCGATATCGAAAATTTCGAAAAACCGAAAAAGTGCGATAATTCATTACCAAAGACGGATAAAGCGATAAAACTTGGTAGGTGAGCTGAACTTATGACACAGAATAGAAAACTAGTAGAAGTTTGGACCGCCGACTTTTAAAAGAAAGTAATTTAAAGCTTTTGCAAGCTGTAATTTGGCAGTCGTTGAAGATATCATGATGAAATTCGGCAGGAACGTTACTCCTATTACTATATGTATGCTTAATCAAAATTAGCAAAATCGGAGAACGACCACGCCCACTTTTGAAAAAAAAATTTTTAAGTCAAATTTTAACAATAAATTTAATATCTTTACAGTATATACAGTAAATTATTTCAGTATTCAACTCCAGTAATGATATGGTGCAACAAAATACAAAAATAAAAGAAAATTTCAAAATGGGCGTGGCTCCGCCCTTTTTAATTTAATTTGTCTAGGATACTTTTAATGCCATAAGTCGAAGAAAAATTTACCAATCCTTGTGAAATTTGGTAGGGGCTTAGATTCTATGACGATAACTTATTTCTGTGAAAAAGGGCGAAATCGGTTGAAGCCACGCTCAGTTTTTATACACAGTCGACCGTCTGTTCTTCCACTCGGCCGTTAACACGATAACTTGAGAAAAAATCGATATATCTTTACTAAACTCAGTTCACGTACTTATCTGAACTCACTTTGTATTGGTATAAAAATTGACCGAAGTCCGACTATGACCACGCCCACTTTTTCGATATCGAAAATTACGAAAAAGGAAAAAATACCATAATTCTATACCAAATACAAAAAAAGGGATGAAACGTGGTAATTGGATTGGTTTATTGACGCAAAATATAATTTTAGAAAAAAACTTTGTAAAATGGTTGTGACACCTACCATATTAAGTAGAAGAAAATGAAAAAGTTCTGCAGGGCGAAATAAAAAACCCTTGAAATCTTGGCAGGAATACTGTTCGTGGTATTACATCTTCTATATATATAAAAAGAAGTTTACATTTTGATTGTCACTCTATAACTCGAGAACGGATAGAAAGATTGCCACGAAATTTTTAGGATAACTTAATAGGAACCCGGAGAGTATTTGTGAAAAGTTTTTTTTCGGGAAGTGGACCAGGGACCGATTTATTCTAAACTGTCTTATATATGGCTCGATTTGTTTTGTATGTAGGTAGCGTTATATCTAGAATAAAATTTCGGATAATGTTTCTTCCGGGGAATCGACCAGGGTACATATTGGTGACTAGGGTCTGGAGAAATAGGACAAAAAGTGGACCTGGGCGCCCTAGAATGTGTTTATACAATATGGATATCAAATGAAAGCTGCTGATGAGTGCTTTAGTACAGGGTAGTCTTCATACCTATTGGAGACTAGGGTCCCGAGATATAGGCCAAAACGTGGACCCGGGCACCCCCAAAATGTGTTTATACAATATGGATATCAAAAGAAAGCTGTTGCTGAGAGCTTTAAGTAATTTTCATTGTGATATTCGATTTAGTCGCATCAACCTGGCAAAACTGATAAATATGCATGCGAAGCCGAAACAAAGACATGAATTAATAAAACCTACATACCTATTTACATACGTCCTATTCGATTTGCCTGAATTTGGTATATAAATTTGCCGATATTAGTATTTCCGATGCTTTTTTCTGGGAAGTAGACCAGAGACGGACTGGGACTGGGATTAGGACTGGGACTGAGACTGAGACTCGGAGTGGGACTGGGGCTGAGACTCGGAATGGGACTGGAACAAAATACATACCACCCTCTGGGACTGGCAATAAGATATGAAGAAGAATGAGAAAAAATTGAGAGAAGAGAAAAGAGAGAAGGAGAAGGTGACTTAGAAAGAGATAGAATGAGACGAAGATGGAGACAGATGAAGCGAAAAATACAGAGGGAGGAGTGAACACAAAAATTGGGAAAAAGAGTAGAGGGGCGAGGGAGAGTTAGACGGAAAAGCTTATTAAAATGTATGCAGATATACAAATTTAGGGCAGAACAACGTTTGCCGGGTCTGCTAGTATAAATAAATTAGCGGTATCCAACAGATGATGTTCTGGGTCACCCTTGTCCACATTTTGGTCGATATCTCGAAAACGCTTTCGCGTATACAACTAAGGGCCACACCCTTTTAAAACCCTCATCAATAGCCATATCGTGCAAACATATTCTAGAGTCACCCCTGGTCCACCTTCATGACGATATCTCGAAAAGGCGTCCACCTATAGAACTATGGCCCACTCCCTTCTAAAAGACTCTTTAATACCTTCCATTTGATACCCATGCCATACAAACACATTCCAGAGTTGTAGGTTCATTCTCCTACATGGGGAGTTTCCCTTATTTTGTCCCCAAAGCTCTCAGCTGAGTATGTAATGTTTGGTTACACCCGAACTTAGCCTTCCTTACTTGTTTAAAATTATATTTTTGACAGTAAAAAATAATCACTATTTCTAAGTTTCTAGATCAAGTAAAAATGCTCATCATCATCATTCAATGGCACTTAATCGCCTTCCACATTGCAATAATAAAGGTGTCTACTCCGAGTTTACCCAGAATTCAGAATCAAATACAAAATTCAAAAGTTGTTTGCACCAAGGTAGAACTTATGGCTTCAGCCAGCATTTTTATTAACTTAACAAATAAATATTTTCAATGATTTTGTTGTTGTTTAATCCAAATGTTTTTGCTAGAACTGAATTTGGGCTCAAATAAGCTAGCAAACAATTCTAAAGAAATACCAAAGCGTTCGTTAAATCACATCAATTTCCATGTCGATGAAATGGAAGCAAATGGGAAGGAGCACAAAATTTGTCCAGTTTGGCCGATTTCTCACGATTTCTACAACCACAAAATATATAAGGAAATATCTTAGTTGAAATTCCAACTCCCCGAAGAGCCCTAAAGTGTGAAAATTTTTTGAGTTGAATTAGTTCAATATTGGAAAAGCAAATATTTGTTTGGAAGGGGGTAGTGTAGGGAAGGGAGGCAAGAGCAATAAAGTATGACGAGTGATTAGTATTGTATTTATATTTTCTTGTTTGTTGTATTTATTTTTTCAAGCAATGGGAGTAGAAAGCATGCAGAAAATTTATCACGGACGAACGGATAACTACGAAATGTACTTCTGTATTTTGTTTTCTTCTTTTTTCTTGTTTTCTTTAACATATTTTTGTCTAAATAATATGTACATTTAAAATGAATGTAAGCAACAAGAGTTTTGACTAGTAACCACATTGGCTATTCAGGCATCTGTAGCTAAAACTGCTGCTCCTTGAAACGAATATCCAAAATTACTCGACAATAGTGAAGTGCGATGTTTTAGTCAGACCAAATTCTTTGATTTAAACACAATTTTTTGGGAATTAAAAAGAATTATTGCGTGGCACGATTATCCTCCGAGGAGATTTGGACTGAGTTTTCCTTCCAATTTCATTTGGGAATAGTTTTCTTTATCGCGTTAGCAACTGCAACAAGGCTTAAGGCCTCGGATCAGCTTCGAAAGAGATTTTGGGGCCACAGTTGAGCCAGAGTGGGTGCCAATTTGCAGAAATGATAGAACATACTATACATATACGGATGGTTCCAAATTAATGTAAAGGGTGGGGTCTGTGGTTTACTGTGTCGATCCAGCAATAAGTGGATCCTACAGGCTGCCAGATTACTGCAACATCTTTCAGGCTTAAATTATAGATATGAAGAAAGCAGTAGACATCTGGAGGAAGCCTGCTTAGGCTGCAGTCGCATCCATAAACATGTTGGTAGTCAGGCGGCGACTAAGGCAATAATCTTACGCAGTATTTCATCAAGAAGTGTTTTGGAATAGGTTTAGGCCGGACCATAAATCTGTACTGGGTTTCCGGTCATAAAGGGATAGAAGGAAACGAAAATGCCGATGAGTTCGCAAAGGAGGGTGCAACACTCGCTGAATCGACCATAGACGTTTGGGAGAAATTATAAGGACACAGGAGTTGCATACAATCCATCAAGCAGGAAAGGCGTGGACAGAAGCGCGGGGCAACAACAGTTCTAAGATCATGTGCAAAGCCTACGATATTAGACTCACAAAGTAGCTTATATCTGTGAAGAGAGAAAACCTAAGGCTCACGCTGAGCGTACTACTGGGTACTGCCTTTTGACGTCATATGCTTATAAGTTAGATCTCGTTAGTAAAAGCAGATGTAGGAGGTGCGCGCTGAAGGAGGAAACGGTTGAGCATGTTCTGTTTTTGTGTTCCGCGCTTGCCAGGTCAAGGCAGGATTGCCAGATGTCGGGCCAAAAATTAAGCTAAGTCTTTGAAAACTTCTATTATTTGCCAAGAGGACGGAGTTATTCTATAACATAAGTCCTGGCGCCTATCAGGGGTACTTTCGTTTGGTCGTCAGACAAATTCTGGTAGCACTATGAACACATTCAATCTATGTGAGGTCTTTATTGACCGGCCAGTTCATCTCAACCGCACCTTTCGTTATTTATGAGCCTTTTTTTAGTGTATCGTTTCACTTCCCCCTGCTCATAATAGTTAGCTTTATGTTGCAATGTATTTAGGAAAGAAGTCTTACTTTTCTAGTATAGTTTTATATGCTCTTAAGGAGCAGTAAAGTATCCTGTGAAATAAAAACTTAAACAAAGAGCAGTATTCAATGATTTGATCACACTGGACTGAGTGGTGGAAACTTTTAAACACGATAGTTTGACATACGGTGGTCATAAGTTCAATTGGCGATGTGATGATTGACCTTATGTCAGCCCTTCCTTTAGCATCGAAAACAAATTACGTATGGGTGTCACATTACAATACGTTAACTCCACAGCGCTTTATTTTTTCAGGAATTATTTCCCGAAAATTTGTCTTTACTTGCCACTCTCAGTTGGATCCCATTGTATTGAGAAATAAACAAAGTAATATGTAAGCAAATATGTAAATTTTTCTTTGCATTTACACTGAAAACTAAACGGCTGCCTCTGTTTACCACACAATCAGGTTGTTGTTTTTTCCAAGGTTAGCAGGCTGGATTAAGAGTGTGAACTCGATTTGCACTCAATTTTAAAATAAACAGAAACCTTCTTTGTGGAGCGTGAATGCATCCGACAATAGCAGAGGTGTTCACCTTGCTAGCCAATGGCCAATGGTTTGTATTTTTACAACAAAACAAACACTCTACGGTGGGAGGGTACAGAGCGTATGAGCAATTCTTCAATACATCGCTGGTTCTGCTGAATATTCTTTTATTTATTGGATTTTTCTGTTTGTGCAAAATTGTCGTGTTCTTTCGCATTTTACTTATATATTATTGCTTATTTTTACTTTTTATCAACTTTTTTTACATTTTCATTCACCGACTCACCTTTTGCATATTTATCATGTCGCTGAAGCTTTAACAATTATTTGTTCCTTTATCGAAAATTATTAGTCATTCATGGGTTAATAATGTCACATAGATTACAATTTATTGTTACTTCTTGTAGAGTTGTAGAAATCATTTTATATACATACATATTATGTTATTGTATGCATTGGAGTATAAGCTGACAAATGAATTGCTTTGCTTGGTACTGGCGAGTATTAATGCTATTTGTTTGCTAAAATAAATGTTGGCATTTTTTTATTTCTGTTGTTGTTGTTGTAGCAGCGCTTCGTCCCATCCAATAGGTGCGACGGATCACAAATTGTCATCAATATTCTCTAAAGGGAGCCCAAGGAAATTTGCTGTTTCAACAGGGGTGGACCATAATGAGATTAGAGGCGTTGGTTCCACAATACAGTTGTAGAGATGGTTGGTGTCATGTGGGTACACGTTACAAGCAGGACATATATTTTGTATGTCGGGGTTGATTCTGGGTAGGTAAGAGTTTAACATGTTGTAGTATCCAGATCGAAGTTGAGCTAGAGTGACTCGCGTTTCCCTAGGGAGTGTGCGCTCCTCTTCTGCAAGTTTTGGGTATTGTTCTTTGAGTACAGGATTCACCGGGAAATTCCTGGCATAGAGGTCTGACGCCTGTTTTTCGAGTTCACTGAGGACCTGCTTGTGTTTTTTGGCTCCAAACTGCTGTGTTCTCAGGTGCCGTATTTCATCATAATGCTTACGGAGATGACTGCTTAAACTCCTGGGCGGTGTTGGCTCATCAATCAGATGTATGTTGGGCTGCCCAGGCTTCTGGGTATTCAACAGCAACTGTTTGGTTAGCTTTCATTTCTCATCCTAATTGGGAATATTCTCGCCTCATTATGTAGACGGTGTTATGGGGACATAAGAATACAACCCGTGGCGGTTCTGAGGGCAGTATTTTGGCAGGCCTGTAGCTTATTCCGGTGAGTAATATATGGGCTTGGCGACCATATCGGGGACGCGTAGCACGCAATCGGCTGGCCAATGCCTTGTAAGTGGTAATGAGCCTTTCGTTATCTTTACTCCAAGTACTGCCAGCAAGAGATTTGAGGATTTTATTGCGGCTCTGGATTTTCGGTACATTTGCGGCTGCATGCTCACCAAAATATAGTTCCTGATCAAACGTCACACCCAAGATTTTGGGGTGTAAGAAAATCGGTAGCGTAGTGCCGTGACGTGGATGTTCAAAATGGTCAACATTTGGGACTCCATATTGTAAATAAGGTCGCCGATTATTTAGTCGGTGATAATGTCAGGGTTCGCGAGGTGAAAAAATTGGAGATACCAGAGAGGTAGCTGTTTATTTTGTTGCAAAGCTCATCAAACTGTGGGGCTGGACCTGTGGTGATTACGTCATCGACGTAGGAAACGATAGTAAGTCCTTCTGTTGGCGAAGGTAGCTTTAATATGTAGAAATTAAACAAAAGTGAAGATAGGACACCGCCATGTGGCACACCTTTTTTAATTCTATTTGATTTTCATGTTGCGTTTCTAAATTGAACCGATGCCTGCCGACTACCCAGATTGCGGTCCACCTTTCAAGACTTGGGGACCCTTCCAACTCTTGCAGTAACGTGCCATAGTTGAAAGTATCAAAAGCTTCTGATAGGTCTAGCTTATTTCTCCAGCTCTATGAACATTACTTTTAATTTTATAATCTGTCTAAATAAACCTTCGGCTTGTAAGTCTCACAACGTACTAGTATTACTGAATAAAAGAGCAGTTCAATTGCTTGCACTGCGTTTTTATGCAAATTGAAATATTATCGTTTGAACCTGATGTTCTACAATGGGCGTTAAGCATGAAAGAGGGAAAATGTACCGAGGTTGGGATGAACATTGATTGATTGATGAACATTGAGTAATGAATTTATTATCAGATTAATAGCAACTTTTTAAGGGCGAGTTGTCGAAAAGCTATCAGTTTTTTTTATCAAAAAGCTATCGATTAACTATCGTAAAGCAAACAATTATTTATCAAAAAAGAAAAGTTGTTAATTCGTTATCGAAATATTATCGAAAAGTTTTCGATTTGTTATAATAATATTACCAATTAGCTATCGACAATAAGCCGATAATAAGACAAAGACTTATCGATATTGGTTTTTACCGATGAGAAGCCGGCGAAACTCTTCTTAAAATTATAAGGTTCTCGTAAAGTTACCTTTATTTTGGTTGAAATTCAACCTCTTGTCGAACGCTGGCCAATTCAAAACATATTAGTTTTATATACTTGCACCTGCAAGTGCATTGTATTCATGCCTTTTTTAGCAACTTCTCTTTTACAAAGTATTTTTTTTAATATGGTATTTGTTTAACGGACTTTAGGTCCAATTTTTTTTTAGTATTAAAACACCAAAAATTGTTTCTCTTTCACTTTACCAATATATTTCGGTTACACACGGTAACCGTCTTCAGGGCTTTGAACTATGAACAAATTACAGAAACATAAAATAAAAATACAATTTACATAAAAACTAAACAAACATACATTGTTTTACACGTCTTCACTGTTTAACGTGGAGTTAGTCACTGTCCGCATTTTGTTTATCAAATGTTTGTAGTAGCGCGCGCAGTTATCAATGTCCGTTTTGTAATTCATTCGTATGTTAATGGGTGTGTTTAAAATATGAAATACTTCTAAAGTCAATCTCTTATTCAGGCATGCTTAACGAACGAAACGATATCATTTCGTTACGATAATCAACGTTAATAAACGAAACGAAGTCATTTCGTTTCGTTTATTAACGTTAAGAACGCCAAATTAACGTTAAAATGACGATCTTAACGTTAATAAACGAAACGAAGTGACTTCGTTTCGTTTATTAACGTTGATTATCGTAACGAAATGATATCGTTTCGTTCGTTAAGCATGCCTGCTCTTATTATATAGTTTCTCTTCGTGAAGTATTGTTGTTTGGTTAAAGTTCGGAGAGTGGTTTTTCGTCGTACAGTGTGTCTTAAGTGCCGTTTTTTGGTGATTTGTTTCGTGGCAATGTTTAAAGTCCGATTTATGTTGTGTTAGTCGAGATTTTAATTTGGCTTTGGTTGTGCCCACATATATATTATTGCACGATTCCATGGCATTTCCATTACAAGGTATTTTATATATCACATTGCTTCTATCCGCCTGAGGTACCTTAGATTTTGTTCTGTTGTATACATTTTTTAATGTGTTAATTAGCTTGTGCCCTATTCTAACTTTTTCTTGATTATAATAATTCGAGTTTGCTAAGCGCTCTGATAAATTTGGTACATAAGATAATGATTTGAAAATTTCTGGTTTTTGTGATTCCCGTTGACTAGCTTGGGATGTACATCTTTTAATTAGTGTATTTGTATTATTTTTAGGAAAATCGTTACTTTTTAATAATACTTTTGCTTGTTCTTTGATCTCTTCGTGGTAAGCGTCATCTGATATATTTAGCATACGTCGTATACAGCCCATTGCTGTATTCATTATCGTCATCTTTGGTGTTTCAAATGAAAGTTAATGATTCGTCCTGTAGATGTGGGTTTCTTATATCACTTTAACTTCAATTGGTTGCCTCGTCGAATAATAATTGAGTCAGGATATGGCAATTTTCCATCGTCTTCGAGTTCCGTTGTGAAATTTATATGTTTGTCAAAGGAATTTAATGTTTCAAGTGTGTTTTGTACCTCATTTTCATTTATTATAGCGAATAGGTCGTCCACGTACTTTGTGACTAATCCTTGGTACTCGTGTTAACTTTTTTTTAATTAATTTTTTTAAGTGGCATCAAGCCAAGTTCCAAACCTTTACATGAATTTTTTCACTTTTCTGTAAAAACAAAGTGATATTTTCATTTCAAAAGAGCAACAAAAGTTGTCTACCTGCAATTTTCAGTTGGACAGATGCACATAAATATATGTATGTATGTACCATCGCCCTCTAGACAGAAACATGAATGTGGTAAATCGAAATTTTCAGAGTTCAAGCTTAAAAGCTTACTATTTTTGAAAAACCACTATATTTGGATTGTAAATTTGTGCGATTTTCTTTTATACGTGGTATTCGATATTTTATTATAATACAAAATATTCAATGGTTAAACTTATAAACAAATTAACTAAATATTCAAAAATATGCACATTTATGCTTTTGGCAAGAGGTCGACAAAACGCAAATAACTGTATATCTGAATTAATATCTCATACAATAAATTTGCTTTTGTAACTCAGCAACTCGTGTAGAACTTCCATGAAGAGTTATGGCGCGTCGTAATGCACTTTTTTACTTCACTTTTCCACCTTTCTTCCTGCACAATATATTTTATGTCACACTTACTCTACGCTGCTTCTTATCTCTGCCGACATTTCGACGATAGTATTGGCCCATTCATAGTGGTAGAGTGTGTTGTTGTTGTGAGGAGAAATTTCCATTTAAACAGCTGTAACATATTTCAAGTTTCAGCAATTTGTAAAGTTGCAAAGTTATTGCAGGAGATTGCTAGCGGGCGCAGGAAGAGAACGAATGGAGTGGAGTACCTATTGCTCAATTGCTTGTGCCGGTAATGCAGTGGAAATGTGAATGTGTGAGTAAGCGATGAAAAGCAAAGATGTTCGAATGCAATCGTTGGGATCTGCCAAAATGTAGGATATGCATTCCTTGTAACATAATTTCGAGTTCTGACTCAGAAATATTTATGCACATGGATATGTACAGTAGCGAACAGAAAAATTGCAGAGTCAGTTTTTATCAAATTTAGTCCATTAAACGCTTTTTTCGATATTTCAAGAAAAGGAAAACATCAATTTCGTAACAGAAACTACGTAAACCAATATCAACAACGTTTTCGAAAAAATTCAAAAACTTGAAAATTTCGAACTTTTTATTTTGACTTCTTTGAAGTTTTTTAGAATGCAGTTCTCAATACAAGTTATAAGTCCCGAAAAGTTCGCATTGATTTGCAACAATTTTTTTACGAATTTTTTCAATAGAGGAAAAAAATTTCAAAGTTTGAATGGAGGAAAATCCATGGCTCAACTATATGTTTGGCTCATCTCTACAGCAACAACATATCTTTGTGCGGATTTTCAAAATATGTGTGTTGTTAAAAAATGTTGTCAATATGTTGGTTTCGTTTTGAGTTTGCCATCTCCTTTTGACAATCTCTACTTCAGTGAAATGAAAAAAATACAATCAGCTGATGAGATGAGACAACCATATAGTCGAGCCATGGGAAAATCTAAAACACGCTTCTTGAAAATATTGTCGAAAATCACTGCGAACTTTGAGGGACTTATAACTTGTATTTTGAAAGATTTATACTGATTGGGCTGCATACTAAATAGATTCAGAAAACTTCAAATAAAAAGTTTACATTTTTCCTAAAAGTTTCTCCAAATTTTACAAAAATGTTTTTGGGGTTGATTTGCATACTTTCAGCTACAAAAATTCACAGCACTTTATACCCATGAACGAATGACTAAAGATCCCGTAATGCCACAACCGTGTATTTGTAATTTAATTTAGGAAAAAAGTTACTGGCAAATGACGGAACGCTTTTGAAGTTTTTCGGTTTCCTTAATTATCATTTTTCTTTAAATTTTGACGTGTTTTCTCATAAACAAATGAGCCAAGATCCCGCATTCCATAATTGTTGTATTTGTAATCTAATTTGAGAAAAAAGTGTGATGACGTAGCGCTTTTGAAGTTTTTCAATTTATTACATTTCTCTCATATTTCGCTACCAGTGTTCGGAGTATTTAAAACTGTTACTTGAGTAAACGACTTCGACGGAGTAAAAATTAAATTTTCGGGGTATATTTTTTCTTGCTTTTTGAAAGCGGGCTAACACCTAACATCAAATTGATTTGGCAGCTTGGAAAACCCTTCGATTGTGTTTTTGCCATGAAATGTTTCTCAGCAAAAAAGATATCTTGCTATCAGATGCACATGAAGTCGGCCTAAAACGTGTAGGATGACGAATTAATGCTCCCATTAGCACAACACATTCAGGAAGAAAAGTGGGTTCTATCTCTCCGGATTTTTATGGCGAAAATATATTATTATGTATTATTATTAATATATACCCGCCGGGCTGTTCAAACATGGAGGCGAAGAGTTGTATAAGATAAAGAAGACCCACTTTTTTGGGTTTTGCAGTAAATGTGGACAAGACGAAGTACTTGCTGTCATCGTGGCCTTTGTAGCCACATCACTGTTGACGGATATAAATTCGAGACTGTGAAGGATTTCATCTTACATTTTACTCCTTCTATTCTCATTCCGTATGAAAATAGTACTAAAACTGTGAGTCAGATCTGAACAAACACGTCACTTGTAAACAATCAGCTTTTCATACGTATACAATTAAAACTCCAACCAAAAGATATTATACTATTTAGTTTTCAACTCGACCCAAATAAACTTTGAGATAAAAAATGTAGTAGGAGGTAAGAGCGGAGCAAAATACTCCGATTGGAATAAAATCTGAACACTGCGTCGGCAATGAAACATGTTGTCAAAAACGTGACGTCACACCGAGAAAATTTATTTCACAGCTAACTATGATTTTTTGCTCTCTCATTTTTTAATGCGGGATCTGTTTATTGGTTCATGGTGTTTTTTAAACGGTCACAAATTTAAATTTCGTAAACATTTTTTTTTTGCGATTGTTATTTTTAAATCAGGTCTTGTATCGAAAAATGAAGTGCTTTGTGAAGGGACGTGTAAATTCCAGTTCAGCTATACCCTTAGCCAATTCTTCAGCGACCATATTCACGAAATGGACCACACAAGTTTTTGAAATATTAGACATCCACGTCGATGACATTACGTTTCTAACTGTTCCACGCCCGAAATTTTGGAGGGTGACTTCGATAATGGCCTATATTTTGGTGACCATGTAGCCGCAATTCTATCTCAAGTTCAAAGCCATAGCAAAGTCCTCAAGTCCCTCTATGGCAGCACTTGGGGCAAAGACAAAGAAACACTGTAGCTAGCTTTGAAGCAATTGGCCAGCCGATTGTACGCTACGCGTCTCCAATATGGACACCGAGCGAATAAACCACACTGGAGGCAGGCCTGTCAAAACACCGCGCTCACAAGAGGCGGAGTAGTGTTCATAAAGGAGAGAAACGAAACGAAGAACAAATAATTTCTCTTGAAATCTCAGAAACTTGGCCATCCTAACAGACAACTGATGGAAGAGCCCCGCCTACCAGGGACGTAAGAAGTCACTTCTGCAAGCACTAGAAGAAATCCGTCACACAAGAAACCTTATGAACCAAAATAGGCATAAGGAAGGCCCTCAAAGTCATCTTCAAAGAATCGGTAAGTGCTATGACGATAAATGCCCACCGTACCTCAATCTCAGAGTCCAATAACCGAAACTTGCAGTTGAGGAAAACAGAATCTCCAGAGAGTAACTTTGGCACAGCTTCGATCTGGATACGTGAATCATATTGACGACTCACGGCACCCAATACTGACGACTCCTACTGTGGAGGAAAGGACATTAATCTTTCCCAATTTTGAGTGTTGTGAACTTATTAACGAATTTTTTTGATATGAGAATTTATAATTTAAATTTGAATTTCCTAATGCAAAAAATATCAATAAAAATCTAAGTCAAATAAATTTGTTTTTTTGTTGTCCTCTTTTATTACATTTTACTTCATTTCAAACATACTTCAAAAGCGTGACGTCACAGCAGAAGTTTTACTTTTTGTTGTTGTTTTTAATAAGAGATCTGTTACATGGTTCATGGTTTATACCTGTAATATTAAAAATAAAAAAAATAACTAAATTTCCTAAATAGCCTTTGTAATTTTTCTGCTCGCCACTGTACATAGATGCATATATAAATGGCTGCCGTGTGATTTAGTTTTGAAGTAACTGTTAAGTGTTGTTGCACCAGAGATTTTACATTTGAACTTGTTTCCATTTTAACGCTTCTTCATCGACGTTATTTGTTTTGCATTGCCTGAGTTTGTATTAGTGCTTGGCTATTTGCTAACTGCTCAAATTTCGAAATTTGCCACCAAGAAAGGTGATATTTGCTCATGTGGAGGTAGAAGAACTCGAGTGCAATCTTTAACTTTAAGTTTCTCACTACTGAGCGCTAATTACTGTCGAAATAACTTTTTTACAAAATTTGCAGAGTAAGGAAAGGTGAAACGTGAAGGAGAAGAATTAAGGTATTGGAAAAGGTAACAAGAAAGAAAATAAGATAGAGAAGTTGAAGTAAATGAAATCCCAATAAATCTTTTGTCCTGCCTATTGCGAAAAAGAGGTTGCAAGGTGTTACCTTGCCCCTGCTGTTCTTCAACATAACGCCTTTGCAGGTTGTTAGTAAAATTACTAACCTTGGCTTCGTGATTAAGTCTAACTTTGCGCTGATCATACAAATTCAGTTGTATGTAAAGTGTATGCCTCCTTAAGAAGTCTGAGGCTGACTGGTGCTTTTACACCTTTAGTCATTAGGCGGAGACTCGCTATTCAACTACTGCTACCTAAAATTTCATACTCCGAATTAGACAATAATAAGTTGGATTCACAATCTGCCCACAAAATTGATGTGTTATTCAAACATTTTACTCGGTATGTTAATGGTCTTAAGAGATATGATCACATCTCCAGCTGGAGAAATAAACTGTGATGGGATGTGATATTTTCCAGTACGGTAAAGCCAGAAGCTGTATTTTTCTGTTTCGTCTTATGGCTTGTAAGTCTCCCTCTTACCTGTTTGACAAACTTGTTTTCACGAGGTATGAGCGTACCAGTGATGTAATTGTCCCTACCTTAAATTTCATAGCATCTGCGAGGTTGTTCTTTGTCAACACTATAAGAACCTGGAATTCCATACCTGCCTCCGTTAGGGGTAAGCTAAACAAAAGTAATTTCAAGCAAATCTTATTTTCTTATTTCGCAAATTCTGACTTAAATTCTGATCGACCATCTATAGGTTATTAATGATGCCTTATAAGTATTATTACTAATGTTATTATTATTATTATTATTACTATTAGTGTTAATATTATCTATACATTTTTATTAATATATCTACACCTCTTTATATTGTTTACTTGATGTAGTTCATTACAATTTTGTTTTTTGTTGTACTATAAAAGATGTTAAGTCTCATTGCACTAATTTTAATTTAAGCAAATGAATGAAATGAGTTAGACAACTTATTCAAGCTCGCAATCACCTCGTTGCCCTAGAAATCTTGCAAATGATTTTTCGTATAAGTTTGCGCAGTACATATCGATCTTTTCGAAGCGCTTGTGAGCTTTCATCAGTATTGGCTGGTAAAGAAGTCTCTAATTAACCACTTCACATACCCAGCACAATGTCAAATTAAATTTCAAAAATTTTTTTTTGTAGCAGATCGATTCTCTATCTCAATACAGGCAAATCTAATTTTGAAAATGTCATTATTTACGCTAAGGTGTTGATGTGTAAAGTAATGAAAAAGCCAAGCAACTTTCGAAAATGACTATTTTAGGACTCATGCACCAAAATGAATGAAATTGTAAGTTCGTAGCAACAACAAATAGAATATACAGGTTGAAAGCTTCAAAGATGCTCACTGAAGTGCAATCGTACAAAAGTGCAAAAGTCAATAAAATGCATCGTCCTGCAAAGTTGCACAAAATTTGGTAGGAAAAGTAGTTCGAAAATTGCAACAATCAATAACCAACAATGTAAATAAAAATATAAATTCATTTGCTTGATGCAAATTGAAATGCGCTTGACTAAGCAGCGAGAAGAGGGAAGAGTAACAGTTGAAATAGTCAATATTTGTAAGGGTTACATAACAGTTCAGGTCACTGGGATTTGAATGTTTGAGTGGATGCAAATTTTGGTAAAAAGTTTGAGAAAGTTTTCGTAGAAAATAACAAATTGAATATACTTATTTGTTTTTATGGCATTAAAGTTGCTATGTTTAACTAAATAGATTGAGTGGCTGTTTTTTTCTAGAGCTCCCCATAAGGGCAAACAATTGGAATAAAAACAAGTAAGGAATGCTAAGTTCGGGTGTAACCGAACATTACGTACTCAATTGAGAGCTTTGGAGACAACATAAGGGAAAATCACCATTTAGGAAAATGAACCTAGGGTAACCCTGGAATGTGTTTGTATGACATATGTATCAAATGGAAGGCATTAAGAGTCTTTAAAGCGAGTGAGCCATAGTCTATAGGTGGACGCCTTTTCGAGATACCGCCATAAAGGTGGACCAGGGGTGAATCTAGAATGTGTTTGTACGATATGGGTATCAAACTAAAGGTATTAATGTGGGTTTTAAAAGTTGTATATGTGAAGGCGTTTTCGAGATATTGACCAAAATGTGGACTAAGGTGACCCAGAACATCATCTGTCGGGTATTGCTAATTTATTTATATATATAATACCACTAACAGTATTCCTGCCAAGATTCCAAGGGCTTTCGATTTCGCCCTGCAGAACTTTTTCATTTTCTCCTACTTAATATTGTCAGCCGACATGGCAACTCTAAATAAGTAAAAGACGATTTTGAAGAGAGAAATCAAATGAACGAGACGAAGCAGTCTGTCTCGAACCTTCAGAACGAAACGTTGTATTTAACAAAATCATAATTCGCTTAAAATACATTAAAATGTGCGGCCACCGTGGTGTGATGGTAGCGTGCTCCGCCTATCACACCGTATGCCCTGGGTTCAACTCCCGGGCAAAGCAACATCAAAATTTTAGAAATAAGATTTTTCAATTAGAAGAAAATTTTTCTAAGCGGGGTCGCCCCTCGGCAGTGTTTGGCAAGCACTCCGGGTGTATTTCTGCCATGAAAAGCTCTAAGTGAAAACTCATCTGCTTTGCAGACGCCGTTCGGAGTCGGCATAAAACATGTAGGTCCCGTCCGGCCAATTTGTAGGGAAAAATCTAGAGGAGCACGACGCAAATTGGAAGATAAGCTCGGCCTTAGATCTCTTCGGAGGTTATCGCGCCTTAAATTTATTTTTTTTTTTTTTATATTCATTATTTCTAATAATAATATTTTCTTTATTTAACATTAAATAAACTAGCGTGCGTCTAATTAATTATTCGGAACTCTGACAAACGTAAGTAGATATGCCATCGTGATAATATGGTAGGTGTCACACCCATTTTCAAAGTTTTTTCCAAAGTTATATTTTTCGTCAAAAAAACCAATCCAAGTGGGCGTGGTCATAGTCGGATTTCGCCCATTTTTAATACCAAGAAAAAGTGAGTTCAGATAAGAACGTGAACTAAGTTTAGCAAAGGTATATCGATTTTTGCTCAAGTTATCGTGTTAATGGCCAAGAGGAAGGACAGACGGTCGACTGTGTATAAAAACTGAGCGTGGCTTCAACCGATTTCACCCATTTTCACAGAAAACAATAACCGGCATAGAGAATATGCCCTTACCAAATTTTACAAGGATTGGTAAATTTTTGTTCGACTTATGCCACTAAAATTATTCTAGACAAATTAAATGAAAAATGTGCGGAGCCACGCCCATTTTGAAATTTTATTTTATTTTTGTATGTTGTTGCACCATATCATTACTGGATTTGAATGGTGACATAATTTACTTATATACTGTAAAGATATTACATTTTTTGTTAAAATTTGACTTTTAAAACAATTTTGTTTTAAAGTGGGCGTGTTCGTAATCCGATTTTGCTAATTTTTATACAGCACACACATAGTAATAGGAGCAATGTTCCTGCCAAATTTCATCATGATATCTTTACGACTGCCAAATTACAGTTTGCAAAACTTTTAAATTACCTTCTAAAAGTGGGCGGTGCCACGCCCGTTGTCCAAAATTTTACAAATTTTCTATTCCACGTTGTAAGGTCTTTGGTAATTAATTATCGAACTTTTTCGGTTTTTCGAAATTTTCGATATCGAAAAAGTGGGCGTGGTTATAGTCCGATTTCATTCGTTTTAAATAGCGATCTGAGATGAGTGCCCAGGAACTTACGTACCAAATTTCATTAAGATACCTCAAAATTTACTCAATTTATCGTGTTTACGGACGGACGAACGGACGGACATGGCTAAATGAATTTCTTCTTCCGCCCAGATCATTTTGATATACAGAATTCTATATCTATCTTGATTAGTTTATGCCGTTACGGATTACCGATATGCGAACAAAATTAATATACTCGGTGAGCTCTGCACAGCTGAGTATAAAAAAAGCAAGAACACAAATAAGCTTTATGGGTAGTACCTCGCTAATGGGCTAGGGAAACATTGTCTCCTCTGGCCATGCCATCTGCAATTTCGTCATCCTATTAATGACGCTACCCGGCGATAGTTCGCTAATTTTTTTTTCTTCCCTACTTCGCTGTTCGAGCAAGTCTTCGAATTCGAAGAAAGTGTGGCGTACGTCGTCAATTTTCAAAGTTTTCTATCATGTGGTGGTTTTACATAGGTAACCGTGTCCGGTAAGAAATTGGGTCAGATAGATGTCGACCTCTTCGTATAATCGCTTCAACCATGGGTTGAGTTCAGGATATATAGCCCAAGTCTACTTTCGTACAGTACAGCTGCTCCATATTGTTACCAGCATCGGATCGACTCTTCTCATGCCTGCATGGTAGCATCATCTCTACTTTGCTCTCGTAAACTGCACTTCTTTCCTAAGAGAGAAAATATGAAGATATTGTTCCAACAATGACCGGGGATAACATTGAGTTCATTGGTAATCAGACTGCCTGCATTTCCAGCTGTCTCCGAGCTACTGGCAAAGTCAACATGGCAACCAGTTCGCAGCTCCAAACAATATTTCAACATTTTTACAGCAGTTGAGTAAGCCGGCTTGTCTAATGTTATGATGTTATAGTATGTATGTATGTTCGGACGTTACAGCTCGCTTCTCGATGTCTAAACTGTCACATGTCCATACTGCTATTACATAGCTTCCGCTTTTTTAATGTTTTCGGATCAAATAATCAAAATGTAATTCTTCCTTTGAACGTGCGTTTCTGCGATTCGAATGCATCCGTAGCCTTATATGCTTTGTTGTGTCTTCTCTCCTTTTTTTGTTTTCAACTTTTTTGGTAAACTTCTTTTGGCGCTAAATTGTCAGAAACTTTTGTGGGCTTTGTGTAAAATTTTTGTGTGACAAGTTTTTTTGTTAGCACACACACACACATCATTAGAAGCACACTCCGATATAACCTTAGGATATGGAACTTTTCAATTTTGAAAATACGATAAAGCAAATAGATAAAGTTTTTGTTGACTATTTTTTAGGATACGCTAGCCCTGGGATTTAATCTAAAAACTTTGAAATTTGTAATATTTTTGCTGATATTTTTAAATTCAAAAAATAAACCTATACACAGACACGATTTGAACATGTTTTGTTTTGCTTTGTTGTTGTTGTTGTTGTAGTAGTGCTTTGCCCCGTCTAATAGGTGCGACGGATCACAAATTGTCATCAATATTCTCTAAATGGAGCCCAAGGAAACTTGCTGTTTCAACAGCGGTGGACCATAACGAGAGGGGTGTTAGAGGCGTTGGTTCCACAATACAGTTGTAGAGATGGTTGGTGTCATGTGGGGACACATTACAAGCAGGATATATGTTTTGTATGTCGGGGTTGATTCTGGATAGGTAAGAGTTTAACCTTTTACAGTATTCAGATCGAAGTTGAGCTAGAGTGACTCGCGTTTCCCTAGGGAGTATGCGTTCCTCTTCTGCAAGTTTAGGGTATTGTTCTTTTAGTACAGGATTCCCCGGGCAATTCCTGGCATAGAGGTCCGAAGCCTGTTTGTGGAGTTCACTGAAGTTGGATCGATGTAGGTCATGTGTACCCATACGTCTAGAAAACTAATGTTTTTAAATTAACTTAAGCCAGGGCTAAAGTTTAACCACAACGGAAGTAACTTTGACAGAAACATATAATTTTTCGCTTTTTGAGAGGAGCTTTGCCAGCTTCTTATCGGAACAACCGAATAATAAATCTTTATCAGGCCGTTAATAATACTCCGATATCAAATCGATAAATTTACGATAAGAAATCTATAACTTTTCAGATAACAGATCCTTAACAAATCGAGAGTTAATTGATGACAAATAAATAACTTATCCATAACATGTTGATAACAAATAGTTAATAGTTCGATAATAAGTTTATCTGAATACAGTCGATAAACATGAGATAGTAAATGGATAAAAAACCGATATTTCGTCGAAAAAAGCGATAACTCACCAATAACTAATCAATATACAACACTCGCAAACTAGTCGGCAGCTTGTCTATTTTTCATCGATAACTCACGTATAGCAAAATTTTCCTTTCCTTTCCTTTCATTTCCTTCCATTTCCTTTCCTGTCTTTTAATTTATTTTCCTTTCCTTTCATTTTTTCTTTCCTTTACTTTCCTTTTCTTTCCTTTTCATTCCTTTCTTTTCGTTTCCTTTCTTTTCCTTTTCTTTCATTTCCCTTCCCTTCCTTTCCTTTGCTTTCCTTTCCTTTCCTTTCATTTCCTTTCTTTCCTTTCATTTCCTTTCCTTTCTTTTCTTTTCTTTTCTTTTCTTTTCTTTTCTTTTCTTTTCTTTTCTTTTCTTTTCTTTTCTTTTCTTTTCTTTTCTTTTCTTTCCTTTCCTTCTCTTTCAATTCTTTCTCGTTTCTTTCACTGGATTATCGTGCCTTGATTTTCTGTCTGATATCGCTCATATAAACTTTCCCACATTGTGATACAAAACATTGACTACACTTCGCACATACCGTGGGCAAAGACTCATCACCGAATCGCACTAGTTCCTAGCAGAGTTTTCAAATTAAGAAACGGTTCAATTGGTGATGAAGAACCATCCATTATCGCATCTATTGATTGACTAGCTAAAATTCCTGTAGCTCAGACTTCAGCGCTGTTGGTACACTCATGCCCACAACTGTTTCCTTTTACATTCAGTTAGCACCAGATCGGTGATAGTCATTAAACCGGTAGTGCGAGACTATCTCTTTACTCATCAAAAATAAAAACGTTCACGTCCCGACAGAGTTCATTAGAAATTCTATGTAAATTTTGGTTGTAAGTTTTTTTCAGAATTGAATTGTTTACTGAGTTTGAGGTCACGCGATTTCAATGTCTGCAATTCCTATTCCTTTTTTAGCACAAAGTGATTCTTGCACCTCTTTAATTCATCGACTTGGATATGACATCCGATTGAAAGTTCATGTCTGTAGATTTTGGCATTCTTTCTATTTGACTGATTTTTAAATTTCAACTCACTGTACATACATTTGCAACCAAATAGTATAATAGTAGCAATGCTCATAAAGTTACAATATCGTGTAAGTAAGGACCGTGTTACCCAAGTAAATATCGCTGAATGTGCAAGGACTCGTACCAGGGATTTCTCCCTTGAATATTTTTCAGAAATACAACAACAAACATGCCTTAACATACATACATATCTATATATGTATGCGTTTAACATTTACTCTGTAACCCTGTGTTTGTAGATTTGAAATTTCATATGTATTTTTCATTTACTTTCACATCCTGTCACGTAGGAAACTCAGTTCATGCCATGAGTTCAGTTTCCCACTTTATTCCCAATATTCTGCCACCGATCATTTTATCCCATTTGGTTATATTTGTTACGTGTAATTGGATTACAATGAATGTGCTGGTGTATGTCTCTCTGTATTTTGTATTTGCCAATGGATTCAAATTGTTGGCAGCGAATCTCATTTTCATGCGAGACAATGTTTTCGTTACGAGTTTCTGCTACTTTGTGTTCTTTTATTTGAGATTTTCACTTTGATGTCACCAGAAAGCGTCTCCAATCAATTGAGTCAGTGCTTGGTGTGGGTTGCTATATAATCATTTTCATTGTGGGCATTGACATTGTTTGCATTTGAGTTACCTGGAAAACGAACACTGACATTTTTCACCATCACCAGCATCGTCATGATTAACAAGCGTTGCGATTCTATAATCTGCGATTATTTCACTTTATGCTGGTTTGATGGCTTTTAGAGCAGAGCAGTAGAACTAAACCTCATCACATCTTAACATAAACGTGACTATAACTAAATCATAGCCGACGCCATAAGCCTTATTCGTATTACAGCAGACGTAACCATAGATTTGACCATGGACTTAAGCCTACAGCAGCCATAGTGCAACTTTATCGTTCTGACTTCATCATCTTTTTCTGCCGGTAGCGACGAGGAGACCCCCGAAAGTTGTGAGGCCGTTGAATAGAGAAAATAAGCTTTTTGGATGCTGAGACATTCCACTATTCTTTACAATATACCCCCTCAGCTTATACAGAAATCTTAACATTTTACCACATATGTAGTATCTTTTTCACTTTTTCCAATTCGTTGAGACAAGTTTGTTTTCTTTTATGTACTTTCGTAGTGATTTTGTTTTTCGTAAACTTGTCACGTACAAGCGTTTAAGTGAAATTTGTAAATCGTACTAACTAACGAATTATATTTCATGATAACAAGGCAGTAACTCAATTTGAGCTATGCAAGCACTGATATAAATTGTAAGTTATGGAAAGTAATTGTGGTTGTAGCTAGAGCTCCAAACTATCGATAGTCGTAACCATTGATAGCATCGATAGTTTCCCACTTAAAGCTAGAATACCTAAAATTGTAAACTAAGATTACGGCTCAAATTAGGTTTCCTGCAACGCTTTGTTGATAAAACGAAGAAGATCGGTGTACTTAAGGATAACTGTGACATAATACTGAAGACAATCAGCTGTTGAAATAAAAAAAGTCGAATGGATTATTTTTAAAGAATACTCACACATATTATGACCGAAAAAGGCTCTTTAAGCACTGACCTCCCCAAGAGTAATAAATTCTTAGGCCGATGATTTTAAATTTCGAAAAGTGTGACCTGTTATGAAGAATTCTAGCGGCCTATAATTATATATCTCATGATTATTATAGGAAAGTAATTTCAGATTAGTGGAAGAATTCGGTTGATAAATGATACAGAATTATAAAAACGCAAAATTTATCCCCAATTCGCGATATCGGTTTAAAATTAATCAATAAATCACTTGCTCGATAATATATCTTATGGCCTTTATAAGGCTTGGTTACACGGGCACAGTCCACTATAGGGAATTAACGCGTTCACATAGATTCTTATTTACCATCCATAGGAACGAGGTTATTAGCGGTCGGTCGGGAACCCTGGAGATGGTTCCACGTCTCTGAAAAAAAAATGGGCATCACTATAATTTCTTCATAATTACCGATTATCGCAGAAAATAATGTGTATGTGAAATCTTCGTTATATGTTAACTCGGGCTAAGAAAACAATAGAATGAAAATAAAACATGTAACGTAGCAAATGCTACGCCACAATATCTATTTCCTATTTTGCGCCCACCCCTAACATCATATTTTCCATTTACTGCCCACCCCTAGTAGTGTATATACCGACATACATATATACATACATACCGGCCCAACAACCATCGCGCAAGCACAAAGCAAGCCAGCGATGGTGAACGCACAATTCTTGGGAATTTTCATTCGTGGCGCGCTGTGCGCGACAATGCGAGCATAATTCCCAATGTGTTCATAGTTACCTATGAATAAGATGATTGGCCGGAATACACCAGGCACACTTCGCCGTAGGTAAGTGAAGTGCGTGTCGGCCGCCACTGGCGGTCGACAAGGGGTGCCCTTTGGGTTAGGAGGGTGCGTTACAAGGTCGGTTCCACCGATAGTACGCCCCCCCTGCTTATCGGACAACCCGCAGGTTTATCCACATTTCCGGTGAGTAAGACGGGATTCACACCCCTTATTACTCATCGGAAAGGTAATGCACGAGCAGCCTTCTCGGGTAGGAAGGAAACCCGTCCCAACGCCATTGGCGGGGCGGATTTCCCCACTACTCTAGTAGACTGCCCGAGCCAATATAAATACATTGTAGGGACTCCCTTTGGGTTGAGGGGGGTAAAGTTACAAGGTCGGTTCTGCCGATGGTACTTCCCCCCAGGCCTATTGGGCAGCCCTACCCATATTCCAGGGACTCCCTTTGGGTCGAGGGGGGTAAAGTTACAAGGCCGGTTCTGCCGATGGTACTTCCCCCCCGGCCTATTGGGCAACCCTAATATTTTGCTATCATCTCCTCTGAGTAAGACGGGACTCACCCCCCTATTACTCAGAGGAAGGGTAATGCACGGATATACGGCTCAGGTAAGAGGGGAACACTTCCCAATGCCTGCGGCGGGACAAACTCCCCTACTACCTTAGCCGAATACCCGAGCCAATATATTGTAGTTAGTTAGCCTCATACTAATATAGACACTTCGCCGTAGGTACATCACCACGATCCCGATCCTCGGACATCCCATCCCGAAGTCTAGCCACCACCGTCGTCAAAGCTATTTGGTGAGAGCAACCGTCACTCAGTACTCTCTCTTCGGGCGTGATCCTAACTACCGCCGTTATTACTACCGCCGTTATTACTACCGCCGTTAGTACCCCTTAGCGAGAGCCACCGTCGTCTTCACCATCTCAGCCACCGCTAAGCTAGCACTCTATCTCCATCTCTCTGTGGGGAGCCGTCGTCCTTGGATTACACTATATTGTCAGCGACACTACCCAGTGAACATCTCTCTCTCTCTCTCCCCTGGATTCAAGGTTGTGGATATTTTAGCCCGAGAGCCGCGTGTGTGTGTGTGTTCGAAATCAAAACACTAATTCACTGTGTATTTATTTAGGTGGGGGAAGTGGGACCTCCATCCGACTCTGGATTGACTTGAGCATACCTCAGCCTTTGACCAAACCCACCTCATAAACATATAAAATCTTCGATTGTCGAGATAAGACCAATCGTTTGTGTTTCTGTATCAAAAGATGTGTGCTAGTTACGCCTCCAAGATAACTGGGAGCAGTGAATACTGAAGATCAGTCATGCTTCGCACCTAAGCGACGTATTCATCGATAAATGTGATCTAATGCATATCAGGATGCAGGAAAGAAAATTGAAGTTTACAAAGATAGCTAAAGTCTAGATTTTGACTGTTAGCATAACCAAAAAAGGAATAGTTTTAAGAAATTTAATCATATGCAAAGCGATTCAATGTATTAAGATAACGATACATTTCTAGAGTATCGAGAGTCGATTTGTTTCTCGATACTTTTATTTCTATAACAAAAACATGGTTTAGAAATAATTATTTTCACCTGATTTCATTAGTTAAATAATTTCAGAGTTCATTGCTAGAGAAAGCCACTCAGTATAAAGGATCACTGAACTCTTTGCGTGGAAAATGTTTGAAAGGGATTTTTAAAGCTGTTCACCACTGCTTTTGCTTCTTCTTCTTGTAACGATATGGAGATTCCTTGATGGGTTATGGGGAGTTTCATCTATATTTACGGCCTTTGGCGGATATTTATCCTGTAGGTTCAGGAAAATACCACGATAAAGGTAATGCCCCGACTATCTCGGGATATGATGTGAACACTTTGAACCTTAAAGATACTCCAGCCTCCTCCTTCCCTGAGCAATTTGGGTGGTCCCCAGAGTCTTGCTGGCTAAGTTAACAAGACCCGCTCTGCGTAAATGGAGTTGATCAAGTTATAAATTGCACTGCAATCCCTTAAATCTTGCTCACCTCTGAATCCCACAGTCCCCTTGTGGTAGGAACTACTGCTAATATCCCAGAGCCTAATGGAGGAATTTGTATAACCCTTGGGTGTAAGAATCAGCTAGAAAGGCCTTAAATATCGTCCTCAGAACTCTACAACTTCGGCGAAGCTTATGTCATCTTATGAGTGGACACTCTTTCAACATCCTCCTCTAGCAATAAATCTGGGACGCTGTTAGCAAAGGTTCTTAGTGGCCTCCGGTATCAAAGTATTCAGTTTTCTCCAAGTATATAAAAAGCTTTGGTAGAAATCATTCGCGCTTTCTAAAACTGCCTCTATCATTAACTTCTCTGTTCTGTGCGAAAAATAACAAACAAAAAAAGCATTAGAGGCAGAAAGGAGTAGAGCAGTGTCACTTAACACTGGTAACTTCTCCAGGTACATGGAATCGGACTTAAGTATGTCCAGAAGATAACAAAATAAAAATTTGTGTAAACAATAAGCTTAACCCCAATGAACAAAAATAAAATGTATTTTATTTGTTGTATTTATTTACATTATTAGTTAATTTTGTTGTGACAAGTTGTTCAATTACGATCATTTCTCTATAGTGAATATAAGACAATGGGCTGCAGACTACCGAAACCGCTGGAAATAAAAGAAAATGTTTTCTAATTACTTAAGTTTCATAGCGTTTCATATAAATTTCCTTCCCTGTTCCAAGCCAATTCAACTTTAGCATTGTATGTGTCTTCAAACCTTTCGACCACATAATGATGTGCATCAATACAGCTATGGACAGATAAATAGTCACACGGACAAGTCACTTATGCCTTTGTGCCTTAAGAATTGGTTTTTAAGTGAGTAAGTCTTTCAAGTTATTGGTTTGGTTTAAAGTACTTACATTCAATATACCAAAACACATGTACGAATACACAATAACACCGGATGCATTAAGGATTAGAGAAAACCAACCAGACCATCTGGGATAGCAGTCATCTGTAATGAAACAATATTGATGGATTAAGTGTGTTAGTTTTCAGTGGATATAAGAAAGTAATCATAAACATATCTATCGGAGACAGCAGTACATACTTAGCATGTTTTTCGCGAGTTAGGTTGATCTTCGACTTATTAATCAATATATATCTAGTTGAAAATCAATAAAGCATGTAAAAAAACATTTATAATCTGTCAATATTTATTTATAGAATAGAAGATAGAAATAAATCTATCGTCGCAAAATGACGTCGCGTAAATTTGGCTCTTGGCGTTCATTGTGTTCACCTTCATGTAATTATGGGGATTCTATTTTTGACAAGGCGATGTTCGTCGCGTTTATTTCGCGGCGTCAGGGCATTGTGTTTCAAGCTTAATTTCGATTTGTAAGAGGAGAAAGTGAAATTTTGTATGAATTTTTGCATTGAGAATTCATACAAGTGAAAAATCTTTCTCATTGTGAATTCATACAAGTGGCGAATATTTGAAATAAACGTTCACAATAGTAAACAGCTTCGATAATCGCTGTTCGATTACTAAAATCATTTGCTCAGCAGTGTTTTTGAAACATTTTTGTAGATGACTGGTATATTGCATTATTTACATATTTTAAAATGTTTGCCTAAATGGCTGCTCACATTTTATCTATTACTGACAGGGAGAATGACTGTCGCGCATGGCCAAAGAATGGAAGAAAGGTTTGTTTTTTGCTCGCGGTTATTAAATTGAAGTTCCATGAATCGCCCATTGTATTTCAAATCAGCTTTTCTTTCAATTGCGTATAGAGAAAATCAGACTACATATTGATTTCAATTTTAAAAATCTATTTATTAGATAAAATATGAGCAGCTAGTTAAGCAAACATTTAAAAATATGCAAAAAAAGCAATATACCAGTCGTTTACAAAAATGTTTAAAAAACACTATTGAGCAAATGATTTTAGTAATCGAACAGCGATTGAACAGGTGATCGAAGCTGTTTACTATTGTTAACGTTTTTTCAAACATTCGCTACTTGTATGAATTCACAATGGAATTGTTGTAACCTGTGAGTTTTTTGACTTGCGAAGCTAATAGATTATGAAGGTGGTTTGTATCGCGACATCATCAAATACGATTAGTGCTCCAGTGCGTTAAAGAGCTATGGATATTAGCACGGCAAGCTATGCTTTTTATGAGGCGACTATAAAACATAGACTCGAATTTTCGAGGGGTCGAAACAAACTTTTCCACAGCTGTCTAGCTAATCCCAGAAGGTGCTAGTACTAGAGCTAACTTAATGCTATCGCATAGCAATTCCCCTATCCATCGCGAATTGTTCTTGGTGTTATAAAAACAATAATAACGTCAAAAAACTATAGACTAATAGAACTTCTCTCTTTTAATTTTTTTTTTAAATCATTAATTTCGTTTGTTTGCAACGAAGACTAACACAACTGTGCTCATTCTTTTCATTTAAATTTTTTTCCCCCTAATTTAAATCCCTCTCAGTTTTGAAATATCAGTAATTAAATCACTTAATTATGCACAAAATTAATTTGTCATTAAAATTGTGTAATTTTTAATTTTTATTAAAGAATCTCGTCTGCAAAGTTTTGTAATCTCAACGCCTGCAAAAACTTTCTCTAACCCGCTCAAGAAACTCAGGCATTTGCATTGCGCGATTTCGCACAAACTCACAGCTATTACGAAGTTGTCTTCCTACTTCATAAAATGGACACCCCCACTGGTACGCCGTAAGCACGCAACTTTACACGCGATGTGACATTGTCATAATTTTCCTTTCTAAAATCAACTTTCAATCCTCCTATAAAGTTTTCTTGTGCATCTGTGGGACTGGTAAAGAAGTTGAAGCGTTGCGCTTTAGAGAACAGACTAGCCAAATATTTATAGCATTCCGAGTTTCATTCAAATAACAAAGAGAGGAAGTAGTAAAAAGAAGCTGTAAGAATTCGCCACAAGAGCATTCACAACCCACCGTCAGCCCGCCAGAGCATTAGAAAAGCACCAAGCAGTGCAGTTAAAAGAATTCAAAGTTTCTGCGTGCGGAAGCGCTCCAAATTTGCTCAAGTAATTTATTAGAGATTCGAAATAGCTGCACAATTCCAGATGAAAATAAAGATGAAAATGAATTTAGCTGCTGGCTAATAAAACAAAGCAAAAATTGTAAAAGAAAGAAACAAGCAAACTTAAAACTTGTGAGTTGAGCAGTGACAACGAATATAAAGTGGAAGAGAGGTAGCCATTTGAGTATAATTCTCTTTTAAGCTGCAGGAAAAACTTTATTAATGTCAGTTGAATGAGAACAGCGATGTGCGATGTTTATTTTCTAGGAAAGTGGATAAAGTTTTTGAGTGCAAATACATTTTTTTTCGTACGGGAAGAAAGCAAATCAATTTGTTTGCACTTTATGCTACTTTCACTAGAAACATCACTTTTCAGTTTTGAGGTGCTTCAATGATGATATCCTATTTGCCAAAGTACAAATGGAAATTAAGTGGAGGCGAAGTGCTTTTACTTTCATTTGCGTTGGAGCGATTTGGCTCTATATTAAATGTCGATTCTAATAAACTGGGCAGGGTGGAGCGTAAAATACGACCCGAGGATTTAAAGCTGAGTATAAAGTAAAGATGTTCAACTACGTCGTACTCCACACAGCTAACACAGCGGCGCCCTCGCCCTGGAAGACGCCTCAGTATTCGAAAAGCTTAAATTTTCAGCTAATACCGACATCATGGCAAAAACCTCCACACCAAATCTTCCCGTTTAGCCTGGAATCATCCGTGAATAGGTTCCCCACACTCCCGTCCCATATTAAATCATCACTTCTTTCCAAACTTCAGAGAACACTTTAGAGAATATGAGGGGTGAATGTAGCAACAGGAACCGAAGCCTGGGCTGTAGTCATTCCAGCCAGGGATGAAGCCGAAGTCGATCAGAAACTTGGAATGCCCCTTATTTACAGCTTATTCAAGCTTATACCCCGCGTCGCGAATATGTAGTATTGCCCGGACTGTGGCCATATTTCTTATGATGTGTAGAGGGTACAAATTCAGCAGCGCATGGAAGAAGTGTCTAGTTCTCTCCACCATATCAGATCGTCATGGAAAAGAATCGGCTTGACCGCCATATCGTACTGCAAATATATCACCTTTGGAGAGAGTTTCCAATAGAAGCATTGCTGGTCCTGTTCAGCACATAAAGATAACCACAGAGTATTTAACCCTGTACCAGCCAAGAGACGGTGATTTAAATACAGGAATCTTGTATCTCCGCGAAAAAAATGTACTCCGTTTTACTAGGGTTGATGGCTATTCAGAATGAATCGGTCCATATCTTGAGGACACCCGGGTAAACCAGGGCATTGAATGTGGGAATTACAAAAACACACTAGCCACTAAACTTTGGCTGCTGCCCTTATATCAGTAATAAAAATAAATAGTATAACTCAGTCATAAAATCAAAAAGCTATGCGGAGAAAAGTAAAAAAAAAGGTCATAGTATCACAAGATCACACGATCATGAGGTAATTATATCAGATCACAAGACCATTGGATTATTGTATTGGAAATTAGAATTTTTACTGAGATCACTAAGCAATTTTATCATAGAATTACCGTAAAGGTTTTAGTCATTACTCCATCCTATTATAAGATTGAAGTATCATAAAACTTTTAATTCAATTTTGTGGCAATTGCTCATAAACTACTCACACAAGTACCTCGAAAAGTTATTGGGTCGCTCGAAAGATCAGCGGGCATTTCAGAAATTGAATATTCTAGGAAATCATAACTCATTTCAATCAATTTACTTACTAAATAATAATTTTTACTTACTAAACAATTAGAAAAATTGCCATGCCTTAATTTATAAGGATAGAATCAATCCTTATCATGGGATCATCTGCACTTTCTTCTGTATGTTTGTATGTAACATATTGGTCTCTGCTTGCAATTTGCTCTTTGCAATTTTCTTGTTGCGAAGCAAATTCGTGGACGCTGCAATCAACTGAACTGACATTGCACGATGACAACAACAACAAAGCAACCTCGAAAAACAACAACAACAATAGCGAACAACATCAAAACGAATAATCATTCACTAATCGAAAAAACCGATGCATTGGCATTGAAGCATCAAAACATTCCAGCCTGAGGATGAGCTCCGTGAACAACAGACAAGACATGACGGGCGTACTCGCGTCAGCAGCAACAAAGAACGCTACATTATCCGCTTAGTGGCATAAATTCAAATTGACCTATGTGGCAATATGTGCGCCTTAAGGCATGATTTCGTTGAATTTTTCGCGCGTGCACCAAAAAAAAGCGTAACGCAACAACAACTTCGAGGCATGTAGGCTGACATTTGCAGGCAGTAGGCAAACTGCCTAGACTAGTAAGTGTTGCTTCTTCTTTTTTCTATTGCTAATGCAGGCAGCGCTTGAACAGAAGGTTTTGTAAGCAATTTTATGCTGTGCCACTTTTCCTTCAAGCTCTTGCCCCACCAGCGCTCTCAATTGTGTTAACAATACTTGGACTTGATATGCACAGATTTCATATTTCTTTTAATGTGTTTTCCTTCTTTCTCCTCCAGCTACTATTCAGCGCGTCCTTGCATAGCTAATTGTTGTGCTAGTTTTTTTCAGCTACAAGTTCCAATTTTTCTATTGCCTTGCTTGTCCGTCGTAGTCAATTTTTGTTTTTGGGTTCGTTACTTTGTTGGCTGGTTTTGCAGCCTCGTACTAGCCAACCGAGTCTAGTCGAGTGCTTTTTCATGTATTTCACGTTCAGCCACTGCAACAGCATCGACGGCACATCACGATTTTTTGTGGTCTATCTTCTGCTGCGCTTCTGCATTTTGCCATATGTACCAACAGTTTTTTGCGCACAGCTTTACCAGGTGAATGCAACTTTGCCCGCTTTCCATTACGCTTGCAGTCACCCGGACTTGCAACCACCCGCATTAGCCATAGAATTCGAAGTTATCCTATGTACATATTTTCTGTTTGCAAACTCATTTATTTGAGATTTTTTATTCCAATGGGAAACAAGTTTCTAATATTTTCTGTGATGGGATGTCATCGCGGCGTTAATTCGTTCGGAATGAGTAATTTTTATAAAACTTTCAAATGCGTGACATAAATTTGTCTGCGGGGTTTATTTTGGATGTGATTATTAGTTAATAGTTTAACATTACTTAGATCGACGTTGTGGCAAAGTAACGCGGTTTAGCCCTGGATAGATTATATTGCTCCTCTGCAATATGTGGGGATTGACCGCCTTTTGCTGTATTCACTGGACGGGCTTTAATTAAGAAATTTACCCACTATTTGCTAATTTAGTCGATGGTTCGTCGGTGTAGAATTGGGCGAAACGATCTCACATCCTTTCTCTTGTATGTGCATTACCACTTGCTCATGAGGCATTAAAATTAAAGGGTTGATATACTTCCAGGTAAATTAAGAAGGCGAATTTCCTCCAATTTAATGCCAACCCCGAATGGCATTTGCCAAGCAAATGAGCTTTCACTGGTCATGCCGAGAGACGGTAGTAAAACTTTCCTCTTAATTTTTGATGTTGCTTTTCTAGGAAATTTAGGTGGGATCTACCTGCAATATAATCTTGATGTATGCTGAGTTCTTAAGACAAAGAGATGGATGGTCAATATACTCTAGTCATTATGAAGCCGAGGAAAGATAAGAAAACACACAAAACTCAGTTAGAGACCATATGAGTAGATACAAATTTAGCAGTAACAGTAGCAGATCACGTGGACCGTGAATCCGAAACCTAAACACTTTCTCCTTGTGCTAGTAAAATCTATGCAGTAAATCTTGGACTGACTTGATGATATTCATCACGAGGGTTTCCAGTAAGTTGAGTAAGTTGAGATGAGCATGAACTGCCATTGGATAGTCAGAAGGATAATTAAATTAAAATAGTGAATCCAATGAATTCGATTAAAGCTCTGCCATCCCAGAAGAGGTAGTGTATACTCGAGTCTTTGCTCCGCTGAATCGTTGTTGAAGAGTAGAGCATGAGGCCTTACCCAACACAACTTGCTGTGTCTGGTTCACGAATATCGATTTTGGGATATTTGAACCTTAGTGGAAAGAACTCAATTGAGGCCAGCATGACGAAACCCTGCAAGAGATAGAGTCTACCCAGCCTTTGCGAAATTGAGTAAAAGAGAATCGGTTGTAAAGTAATTCACAGGTGGCAAAATTCATTCATCGTTTACGGATTTAATAATGCGACCCCAGTGATACATTTTTTTATTGATGTTTGTATATATGTATGTATATTTGAACGTTAGCTAGTGGATGAACGGAAGATGATCTTGCTCTTGTTCTGGTTCCTCTGCAGTAGCCCACATAAATAGTCCAGGATGGCTTTCTATTTAATATAATTCCAAAAAAGTTAGCTTTATTGGCGAGTAATGGGAATAAACATTCACGACCACTTGTCTCGAAGCTCGTTTATGACCACATCCTCGATAGAGGATAAAAAACCCAACACTAATTAGCCTTAATTTTATATCCTCATTTTTATTTCATTATTATTAACGACACACACACACGAAATTTACATACCTGAAATAGTTAAAATAATGCTTGATTAAAATATTGCTTTTTCAACGTACGTAGATTCAGGAAAATAAAGAGAGCAAATATGCCACTGCCATCCAGTTGATTACAGATGCGAGTTAAAGACGCACGCACGCACATACACTCACACTTACATATGGAGAAAATTAAAACAAGTTGCTAGCGATAAAAAACAAGCAGTGTTGCCAGACATTTTTTTGGTGAGTCGGTTAGATGGGCAAAATAAGAAGAAGATTTCAAGGTTCAAGACTTTAGCTCTCCGCGAAGTTACTCAAAAACGGATTGCAAGGCATCTGCAATTTTGTATGGAAATTGGCGGAAAAACATCAAACGAAACTAATATAAAGGAAGTAATAAAAAGAAAAGAAAAAGAGTTGACAATTTTTTTTTTCAACTTTTGCTTGCTTTCAACATTACTTCCTAAAATAAGAATCATTTACAATAAAGTGTATCGTTTCTAAAGATCGTGAGCCATTTAACGGTTCTTCGGGAGTTCTAGAACGGGTGTTCGGAACGGGAGTTCTAGAAGATTTGCATTTCTAGAATTCTACTAATAGTCATATTCTAACTTTCAGGGAATGACTATTGTTGTAAAAAAATCCTACTTTTCTTTTCATTTTTGTAGTTTCAATGAGAACGCAATTAAAACAATTGGCAGTCACTGCGAGCCAGATTTATATGGGTGTAGATTTAAATAAATTTATCACTCAAAATTATTTCATAATCTTCCTACGCTTCTTATTTATGGCTACGAGTTAAGGATGAAATAATTTTTCCCGCCGGAAATTGGCTGATATGGCAACACTGAAAAAAGTACTTTTGGCGTTGATTTTTCCTACAATTTAATGACATCGTCAACAGTAACAACCCAAATTCAAAAGGAAATGCGGACAATAAAGTTATGGATGGATGCATGCAGATTGAGCCAAGTCAAGCTGGTTACCCAACAAACCACAGAACCCCGCAAACGATGAAGAAAACATACCCGGTATAATTGCTCACTCTTTTTAGATAAATATTTGCTTGGCAGGCGAACTTCGGCCTTCACACAAACACAATCGGTGTTGTAGAAAAGTACAACCAAATCAAAATCAAATTAATCAGTAGTAAAGAGAAAGAGAAGTAAACTTTATTTCCTCTACTGTAAGGATTAAAGACGGATTGATGAATAAAATAGGTAAAATGAAATACGCAAATTACATATTTTACCAACTTTATCATTTATTTGTTAACTAAGGTAAATTGACAGCAAGGCTGGCTCTAAATGCTCTAAAGCAGATATGCCCTTAAGAGCTTCGTAGAGCGTTGGAAACTTATTCGGTGTTCACATGCATGCCGTGTAAGTGCAGCGACTGAAACTCGAAAGAGAAATCAGCGAATGCGTCAATTCTATGTTTAATTCCTTTTTAACAATTCTACTTATACTTACATAAGAAACTCTGTTGGCTTTGTGCACCACTGATCTTAGTTGAAGATTGGACAAAAATATTTATTGGGTAGAACCAATTTACATATATATGTACATATTTATGCAGAATATAATATTTAGTGAAATATGTGGTAAAATGAGATAAAAGAATTAAAGAGTAAAATGTGAAAGGTTATTGAGAAGGATGAGTGAGTTGCAACGCATGAAAATTTCACATTTATCTGACCTTAAAAGCAAGTGCACTTAAATGTAATTCTAAATGAAATTCCACATCCACCTCCCACCAGCAGGGTAGTCACACCAGAGAAATGGGTCACGGTAGGGCGCTTTTTATTATGCTCTATGCTCCAAAGAGCTCTTGATATTTTGGTTTTGCAAAGTTGGTATTTCAGCAGCAGCTTAACCAACGGTTAACCAAAACTTGAAGCTACTCAGTGGGAAAAAATTTGCGAGTAACATTCAAAGGGAAATGAATATTTGAGTTACAGTGAATTATGAGAATTCAGATGGAGTTTCCATTCAAGTGCGCACTTAAATAATTTCTGGAGGATGTGAAAAATTTGCAGTTATATACAGAGATGCATCGGAAATCACCTATACTAGTTGTGACTATATTCAATCGCTAGCAAATAGGTTGTTTTAAAAATAATTTTCGAGCCAGCGAAAAAAAATGGCGAAAGGGTAAATTTACGACCAAACCACTTCCCAAAACCCAAAAAATATATTTTTTTTCAAAAAAATGTTTTAAAAACGTTGGCGATAACAGTTTTTGAAAAAAAAAAAAAATACTTTTTGGATTTTGGGGAGTGGTTTCGTCGATAAATATACTCTTTCGCATTTTTTTTCGCATGTTCGAAAATTATTTTTTGGTTACGTGTAGTGGAACTTTTTTTCCTAAGCCCAAATCCTATCGAAAAATCGATGGCCCGATATCGGTTAACTTTCGTCCATACAAATTGACCCAGTTAGTGGTCATACTAAACCGTTCAAGAGATAGTCAAGTTAGTACCTTAATGGTGCTTGCCACCGGAATGTTGAAGATATAACGGTTTGTTATCGACGGATTATTGCCGTGTTATCAATCTCCTAGCAGTCTGTTTTTGAAGAGTTATCGATTACAGAGGTTATCGATGAATTATTGATTTTCGAGCGATGAGTTATTAGTTTGTTTTCGAAAAGATATCTATAATTTATCGAAAATTTATGGATATGTTACCAAAAAGTTATCGATTTGTTATCAGAGTGTTGCCAATTTACTATCGATTTCTTACAAAAATGTTATCAACTTGTTATCGAAAAGTTTTGGACATGTTATTGAAAAGCTATCGCTTTATTCTCGGGGTATAACCAGTTTGTTATCGGCGTGTTATCGATTTGTTATCGGAGAAACATCGATTTGTTATGAAACAGATACCGATAAAACTGAAATATAAAGTAAATATCTGTAAACCAACGTTACTACTTCTGCAATTTTGTAATTTTTGTCATTTGCCGCAACACGAAAACTTTCTCAGTTTATTTTTAATTTTTAACGCAAATGAACTTTTTTGTTTAATATTGTAACGAATTTCAGGGAACACCACTTATTTTACATCTTCTGCTAACGTTCGTATCGCTAAACTATTGAATAAATAACTCTAAAATTCAATAATGCATAATGGCCTTTATTAAAGTACTTCACAATAACACTGATACTTCACAACCAATAGCTTGCTTAAATCAAACTGAATACGGACTACTCAGCTTCTGCTGCGTTTATACTCTCTGCCCAAATTTCTAGACGTTTCTTCTTCTAGAATCCTCTACCTGGTCAATAGAATTACGCGCGTTTATTTGTAGTGTGCAACCAAATGCGTGTGTATTTGTGAGCGAAGTAGTAGCTGATGATGACATGCGTTTGTGAGAATCTCTCTGCTGCTTGTATGTATGTGTGTACATGATGATTAATTTGTTAACGTACATACAAGTGTGGTAGCTTGCTTTATTGTTGTTGTGGATTTATTTACTTACTATCAGATTAGTGATGTGAGTATCACTTAGTTACTAATATTCGTCACAATATCTTTAAGTATTAATGAATGAAAGCTCAATAACAAGAAAAGTGAAGATACTTTTACAGAAATGATAAACAACAAAAAGCAATTAAAATGATTTCTCAATTAAAATTAAAATGAAAAATTGAAGGCGGTATTTTTATTCGTTCAAATCAATGATTTGCCATAAGTTCCATTGAGAAAATCATTAAGTTTCTTCAAAAACCAGCTCACTTCTCCTCGCGATGAAATCAACAACTTTTCTGCTTATTTCCCTAAGGAAAAACTCATTTAAAGAACTTTTTGCTCATTTTGGTAGTGCACACCCCACCAACCCATTTGCCCTCAAACTCTGTGCTCCACTTCAACCGAGTTTCAACGAATTTCCAATTGTGCATATTCAAGTCCCGGCTGAATCATTAAGTGGACTTTTTATTTCATTATTTATGTACAATAGATAGGTGTTGTTGTTGCCACATTTTATGTCTGTGTGTCGCTTTTGTGATGTTTACCTCATTAAATTTGAAAAAAAGTATAAATACTGGCGTATATCAAGAAATAACAAGTGGCTCAAACACTTCACCAACAACAAATGTGGTTTTATGCGAAATTCTCTTAGCAATTTTTTCATTTCGTTTCATTTTTTATTGCGAAATAGTGACAATTTGAAAGAAAAGCAAGTTTCTTTGAATTATTTTTATTTTATTTGAAAAGGACTTCTTTGTGCCAGTATTTTCCATGATAGCCCAATAAATAAAAAAAAAATAAATTTGTGCGTGCTTTATGGATGGAAATTATGATAAAAATACGTGAAAAGTGGACTAATTTGTGATAGAATTTTTTGTGATTTCTTGGTGAGTAGCAGACTTAAAACCATGCATTTCGGGGTATTTGGCGAGTTATTGGCAAGGAATGTTTTGGGAACATGATTGAAAACAGCTTTCCCTACAAAACGGACAAGAGAACTCTTTGCAAAATTCTTCTACTTCTTGTAGCAGTGCTTCGCCCCATCCAATAGGCGTGATCACGCTTTTGGTTATGATCATGACTTATTTACTAATTGAAGCTTAATCGTATAGACAGATTTCGCAGTCGAATAAAGCCCGCCAGTTACATGTAAAAAGCAAGTTAATTTCAGTTATTTTCCCTTAGTTCCTTGAATGGATTGTCGGCCTCGTAGTCCCCCTCTGCTTCTACAAATGACTGTCTATAAGAAAAGGTCCGGAGTCTGATCATCTCCACTCATTCGCATACCATACTATAACCAACATATCTACAGGGTTTTTGGATGTACCAGGATACATCACATCTCCTTACATTGAAGAAATGCAAAAACTAGAGGATATTAAACTAATAACAGCAAACTAAGTAGATTCGTATAAGCTCATTAGCCGCATTAAGTTTCCTATTAAAACATATTTTATCGCCGTTCTACTTCTGCTAAAATCATGTTCACTATCAAATGCTTAAAGCTCTACACACACACTCGCCCTCATCTTACGCTGCAAGTAAATTATTATTTAGCTTATGGCATTTGGAAAATATTATTTTCTCAGCAAAATAATCAAATATGATAACAGATTTGCCGTGGAAAATAGAGGTCATGATAGAGCAGAGAAAAGCACTGCAAGGAATCGTAGCAGTAGTAATTTTTGGCGCTGCTGCTATGGCATTGCAACTCACGTTGTTGTTTTTTTTCTTCTTCGTACAGTTTGAGTTGTCTAATACTAATATGTGGCAACATAAAGTTACCATTCCATTTTTACGATTCGTCTATTCATTATATTTGCAAAAGCAACCCAGTAGTGAAACAACTAGTTTTAATTTGTCTATCAACTAATCTGAATTTTTTGTTAAGTCATCATTTTAGTTATAGCGTTATTTCTGATTAAATGAATAATTTGATTAGTTCATATAATATTATCGCTTTCAATTGTCTGATATTTGTAAATCATTCTGCTATTGTAAATATTTGAATGTTTTATTATTAAGAATTCATGACCTTAAACCGACTTATAATAATTGAATATTAAAATATGTTTTTCTAAGAGAAACTAAAAAGAAAGAAAGAAACATTTACTGGCATATTGCGATGGTACCATTTCGAAAACCGCCACGTATTCATCACCAGGCAATTTCGTAATGTTATCAAAGGTTTCACCGAGATTCGAACCGCTAATTTGAATGTTTTAAGTTGTTCATTTTCTGTTATTTATTAGCTGTTTTTTTTATTGTATGGTTTTTGAATAATTTTACTTTTTTATTTAGGATCGAATGATTACTTGAATTACTTAGTTATTTTTAATGATTTGACTGTTTTAATTATATGCCTCTTCAAATTATTTTATTGTTTTAAGTAATTTGATTATTTTCGTTTAAAATACTGATTAATTGTGTGATTGATTTTAATTGCTGGGTTATTTTAAATTATGTAATTACGTTTATTATTTGATAATTTTAGTTAGGTTAATATGCGATATTTTTTGTTTCGATTGCTCTTAGTTTTAATCGTTTTAATTCTTCTATTATTTGTAATAATTAGATTATTTAAACAAATAATTGATTTCTAATTGTTAAACTCTAGTTGCAAAACATTATTTTTTTCAGACGGGTTTACTGCTTCATTGCTGTGCTTATTTAAATAAGCACCTGCACAAACCAATCCCAATAAACTTTGGAAAAATACTCTCAAAGCTTTCAGCTTACGTACACATGGGAGCGGTTCAACTCCTTTTTGTTTAGCCTTTTATGAAGCAGAGAGAAACATTGTTTTTTAAATGCGAACTAGTTTAGCGTTTTAGTTTGAAAATTTGAGACCAACTCTGACTCTGACTGGGAAAAATAAAATGCAAATGCAAATCGTTGTCTTCATGAAAATTTGGCTTAAAGCCAATGAGGTTAAACTTAAGTTAGATTGGATGCAAAATTCGATTGAGCGCGAAGGAGACGAGCTTGCAGTAAATTCTCGTAAAGCGATTTATCTAAATTATTTCAAAAGGAAGCGCGTAATTACTTTGTTGTGCGCTCCCATAGCAGGCAGGTGGCTTTAAGCGCGGCATTATCCGTGGATGATGGATTAAGAAGGTTTTATTTATAAGAACATGGGAGTAATGGAATTAAATGTAGAATAAAAAGTAAGAAAACTTAATAGTAGAGTTGGAAATTTGTTTTTATTGGATGAGTTGGTTGCATTTGTTGAGCATCGCAGGTATTTTGTATACAAGACGACGTTCTCTTCGGTGTGCAAATGGGACCACATTTATAACTGTCTCGCTTTTATAGACCAAGAGACAGACAAGAATTTTTAACATCTAAAGTTTTTTTCAGGCCGTCGCGATGTTTGGATAGCTTTTTTTAATAAAAGGCCTTTCTAGATATATGATGCTCTCTCGGTCTCCAGTTGAAGATATATTGCCAAAAGATGAGGTTATTCTTCCTTTTTTCTTCTTCTTGTAGCGATAATGAGACTCCTCGAATATTCTGGAGGGGGAGATTTAAGGATGGTGATTATCCTTTACCGATTATTGAACCGGTATGCCTTGTTGGACGGCCATAACCGTTTAGACGGTTAAGCGCCAATTAAGTAAGTAAGTATGTTTCAGAAAATAGCACACTTTAAGCTCTAGGTGAAAAAGGTCAGGCCATAACAGATGGCTTAGGGTTTTCTTTAAAAGTCAAACGGATAATGGTGCAATATGATTTCAAGAGCTCAGGTAGGGGGATGAGACTTTTCTTGCTATTTGATTAACCGCCACTCCCTGTACCTCCTTTTCTTATATAGGCACAATCCCTAGTCTTTCCTTACCTAAAGTGGCCTTGGAATCATACATAGCACTTACCGCTTTCCTAAATCTGTCGTCGACATGTGTTTAGCGAGGAGAGGACGTCATTTTCAGGACCCCTTGTGCATGCATTCCAAATGAACGTAAACCAAAGATTGTATAAATGGTCCAATGGACACCAACTACCAGAGTCTACTCCTGTTCTAACACATTTTGCCTTCAACGGACATTATTATTCTATGTCAACGAACGTTCGCACTGTGGGCCTTTTAAGGGCTAAGCACAGGATTGTTTCCGCAGACTTTATTAGAGAGTAAGCTTGCAGTATGGGAGCTTAAAAAGGTGGGAGTTTACATCTAGTGTTGGCAAATAGTTAGGTTAGGTAAAAATAGGCATATATTTTTGCTCCATTCGTTTTGTTTCGTCGCTTTTATGAGGTGGAACTTTTATATAAACATTTTGGAGCAATTTTCCCTCTTTTTTGTCAAATTTCAATAACTTTAGAAAAACATTAATGCTTTTTGCGAAAAAAATTGAGAAAGTTTTATGGAAATTTCGAACTTTTTATTTAGATTTTTCTGAGGTTTTGTAGTCCAACTAATTTTAGTTTAACTAAGTCAAACCTGCTGGTATTTCATAATTTGCAGTGCTTTTTGACAATTTTTTCCGAAGGTTGTTTCAGGTTTCTTTCATACAAAAAATAATAGAAAATAATATGAAATACCCACGGGAAAAATATTGTCAGAAATCAGTAAAAATTCTAGGAGTAAAAAAAAAAAATATTTTATTTCAAAAAACGGACCAGAAGACTATAAACAACAACTAGTCATATTTAAATTTTCCAGCTTTTCTATATTATCCTTAAAAGCTTTCAGAAAACTGATTAAAGCTTCAGCAATTGTGGTAATAAACGTTAATTAAAGTAGTTATAGCTCAAATGCTATTTCACGCTCCACAACGCAGCCAAGGCTGGCGAATTTATTCTTGAAAAGAAAATATGAAAGCTTTTGAGAAGATGAAAATATTACTTTGTATTATTGTTTAATTAAAACTCTATTATAAGCGAAAAAGAAAGTATATTTTCCAGATGCCACATAATTCGCTTTTATGTGTTTGACACCTCAAAGTATGCTTGCTTTTACAGATAATGACGAAATCTAGCAGCTGCAATTGTAGCAGATGTTCAATGAAAAAACCCTAAACGTTACGTAAATTAGTTCTGTTGTGTTGATTTTACGGCAGGATGGATACTTGACGTATATGATTCGATCTCAACGAACGCAAACACTGAAAACGGCACAACGCCTCAATTAAGTAAATTCCAAATTTTCCAGGGGATCCATACCGTCGTGGTTTATGAGGACCACTAAGAAAACGCCAATTTACTTCGAGTACGCATTTCGCAATTGTGGCACTGCAAATAATTTAAGATCGTGCTTCAGTCGATTAACATTTTCGGAACAAATACTCGATCTCAGGGCCCATAGAGGGACACATCAAAAACAAAAATTTTCAAAGGAATAGCGCTAATTGGTTGTTGAGAATTCAATGGGAAGTAGTAGTGTAGGGATTTACTATACGTTTTTATGAAATACTTGTTATTGTTAAAACTTTAATTTTTCTTTAAAAATCGAGTTTCAAATTTTTATATTTCATGTTATATTTGATGTGAAAATTTTCATATTACTTTACTTTACTTTTGAATTTATCATTAAACGAATATTTAATTAAAAATGTATCGTGAATATTGAACTAATAAATTTATTGAACAATACCAGATGAGTTGAATATCCATAATTACATATCCTGAATATCCATAATAACACACATTCATAAAATCACTACCACTATACTTTAGCGACGCTCTGGTCCACGTATTAACGTAATTCGATGACGAAAGTAGAACAAGTAGACATTGTAATATACATAATTATTTATCAAATGTAAAGGTAACTCATAAACGCCGTCGATTGCTGTTGCAGTGATGAATTACTTTATAGATAACTGCGCTGTTGGTGACTAACTGAGAGCAAAAATGTATAAAACTTTCTAAATGATTCAAGATGCAGTGAGTATAATTGAGGATATGTATGTGCGTATGTATTATGCAATTTGACTGCTGACTCAGATGCACTTTTGAGTTTGTGTTATACTCCTTCAACAAATAAGTAGTAACTTGACTGTACGACGTGTTCTAGTTGACGACTTCCGCTTTGTACCGTTAATAGCATTCGTACTCAAAACGTTCACATGAACAAAAATACAAACGATACTTACACTGCTGTAAAAATTTAACTAGTGGTATACAAATTAGATGGGAAGAACTATATCTTTCTGATCTGAAGATAGAGCAACACCAAGAAACCTTCCAGAAATATTGATTGTATGGATTGCTGGCCGTTTGTTGTATATATCTATTATTCCGCTTTGAATAAAATTTCCAGCTTAAATTCGCAAGGACTACGCTCTTCGGCTCCTGGCAGGATCGCCAAATTTTATGAATGTGTGTTATTATGGGTATTCAGGATATGTTATTATGGATATTCAACTCATCTGGATATTCAGGATATGTAATTATGGATATTCAACTCATCTGGATATTCAGGATATGTAATTATGGATATTCATCTCATCTGGATATTCAGGATATGTAATTATGGATATTCAACACATCTGGATATTCAGGATATGTAATTATGGATATTCAACTCATCTGGATATTCAGGATATGTAATTATGGATATTCAACTCATCTGGATATTCAGGATATGTAATTATGGATATTCAACTCATCTGGATATTCAGGATATGTAATTATGGATATTCATCTCATCTGGATATTCAGGATATGTAATTATGGATATTCAACTCATCTGGATATTCAGGATATGTAATTATGGATATTCAACTCATCTGGATATTCAGGATATGTAATTATGGATATTCAACTCATCTGGTATTGTTCAATAAATTTATTCGTTCAATATTCACGATACATTTTTAATTAAATATTCGTTTAATGATAAATTCAAAAGTAAAGTAAAGTAATATGAAAATTTTCACATCAAATATAACATGAAATATAAAAATTTGAAACTCGATTTTTAAAGAAAAATTAAAGTTTTAACAATAACAAGTATTTAATAAAAACGTGTAGTAAATCCCTACAGTGGGCATAAGCAAAGATAACATAACTGTAATGGAGTGTCAGACAAGTAGGCGTCAGTCAGTGACAGGTAAATATACGAGGCAATAATGAGAGAACAATTGGCGTGAAATGTGAATGAAAATTGCAACAAAATAAACAAACAAAACAGCGAAAGAACAAAAACGAAAACAATGTAAAAACCATAAACCAAGAGTTTAAAACAAACATTGCCATCAATTGCCTACATCCTTACTCGCCGTCACACACGAATATTCACAAGAAGTGACAAGCGGGCGCGTACCGGCAAGCCAGAATGGTTGGCGTCATTGCCTGGGATCAGGCGTCAGCTAACGAGGGCAATAACCACCAACGCGTTGTTGGCAGGTGCACATCATTTTTGACAAGTTGCTTGTTTTTGTTGCTGTCTTTTTTCCTTTGTTCGTTTACACTCACGTTGATGTGTTAATGTTTGTGTGCGCGTGTTTTTTTCACCGGCTTGATGATTCTTAGTTGGCCTTCTTCCTGTTATTGTTGCTACTGCTTTGCTTTTGTTGTTGTGTGCATTCCTTATGACGGTTTTTGCCGGCAGACGTATTTGCGACACGTTTTTTGCAAGGTAATAAAGGGATTTACGGCACAGACACACATTTGAATGGAGTACGAGTTCTTTTGTTCAAGTGAGGTGACTAAGCACCTATGAGGAGGTGGTCTGCCGTTATCATGCAACAATATCAGCGCTTGATATCACCACCAGTTGTCGCTTTTACCAGATCAATGTTCAGCCCAATAGTTTAAGAAAATTTGCCTGAAATGTAAAACTCGTAACCTCTTTTGGCGAGCAGATAAGCTCTAGCCAACTATCACTTAATTTTTGTGCCACTTATTTCTTTCTCATGACGAGGGCTTTAGGATCCCATTGGGAAGGCAGGAATGGCCTAAGCAAGCATATTATTCCTGATGTTGGCGAAGCTAGCGAAGCCAGCCAATCAATGCAGGTTCTACAGTGCTGTCTCGCCGTTTGCCGGCCTTCACACTAATCATGTTTGCGCCCTTCCTGTCATCAACCTCATTTTAGGGAGGCTTTGAGTTCAACCACAGCACATCCAAAGTCATTCAAATGCAAAAAGTTCGTGATCTCAGTCAAGACGAATTCCCTTAGCCGACCATATTGATGGCGAGTGATTCATCAAAGGTCTTTAACACATTACACTGAATGTGTCCACATTGCACATCAAGTAACTCAACGACTCTTACGAATAATGAAATATACCTAATAAGGTAAAGAGAGATACTCTGAAAAAAAAATTACACTGAAGATGGCACAACGCGAAAACCGGCTTGACTTGAAACGAAATTTAATTTCTGCAGAAAAACAACCATTGGGCCTCGCCCGTCTTGCCCCTTTGTTAATTCTCTTCTAACCGCCAGAAGAAATACAGGTATTTTGACGCCGATGACTGCTGGTTTATAATGACAGGAAAACTGATAAAATGTTCTCAATACTGAATTATTCCTATACAAAGGCTGATCATTTTCCAATTTTATTTTCAAACAATTTTAATTTTTCAAGAAAGTTTGCTACGACACTTTGACTGTGTCTCCATACATACCAGGCCATTGTACGAGTAGGAGCAATAAGCTAATACCGTTTTCACACAGAAACTTAATCGAATCACAACTTAATCGAATTACAATTTATTAAATGAAATAAGTAAATTTCCCTTTTCATACAGGGCCTTTTGCTTCATTAAACAAACATCTGTCAGCAGCCCAAAAAAAAAAAAAAAAATTACGTTGTTACAAAAAATAGTTGAAATGGAAAGCAGCCGTTTCCTTAACTATAAATTCAATCAAAATAAAATGTATGCGCAACTACCCATTGATGTTGCATCTAACCAAATATGTGCCTATTTTCGAAAAGGCCATATTATCTTTTGCAGCAAATGCAGCGAAAATTAAACTTTAAAATTTTTCGTGTTTTTCTATTTGTCGTAAATTATTGAAAATAATTTATTTTTGATTGTCATTTGTTACATTGAAAATAAGCAAAAACGACTGGATTTTTCACTCGAATAGGCATTAAATAAATCAATAAAGAGATAATTAAGAATTTTTATTTTGTATGGAAGATTGAGTCCAATTAAAGTTTTAATGTAGAAAACTTTACTAATTATTTCATTAAGCCTCTGTGTGAAATTGGCATTAGATGCGCTTCAGTTATACCCTAAGCCAACTATTCGGATTAACTCTTAATTATGCGAAACAAACAATTTACTCACGTGATGCAAAAACAACAATTATTGGAAATATAAAAGCGCCAACAAAATTATATACATAGCTCAAAAATTCAAAGCAAACTCTATTCTCTTAATCTATTGCTCAATTCGCAGCTCATTTTCCACCTTCGCCAACTCTGTACATGTGCATAACCCACACACGCACATCGCACTTGTTTGCCAGCCACAGTGAATTCATGAACTCTCCCCAAATCACCACTACATTTTTTGTTGTGTCAGCAAAGTAGAAAACAATCATAATGCCTACCTGTTTTGTCGATAACGGCACAAACGGCACTGTGTTGGTGTTGCCACTTTTTGGCCACATTTCATTTACCGGCTGCATATTTTGCCTTTTTCACCACCTTTCATATCTGCTCCATGCAAAGTTGAGTTTGTATTTTCTTTACTTAATCGCTCTCTTTGACTTTGCTCACCGTTGTCAGAGCAGTCCCCATCATCAGCAGCGCTGTTCAATGTTTGCTTGATTTGAGTTGCTACAACAGGTTTGACATAAAATGTTGCTAGGCATGCGTGAAGATAACTTAGCAACATGTTGCTGTGGAACTGAAGAATTAATTAAAATAAAGGTAAATAACACTAAATATAGCTCCCAAAAACCCAGGAGCCCCGTGGACCAAAAAAGCGTGTGAAGAAGGATGCCAATACAAAACAGTGGGCAAGACTTAGGCCATTTAATGGTAAAATCATGCCCATTCATATTGCAACATACACTTTCTGGCAACACTAAGAAGGGTTGATGCAGCCTTTGGCGCTACGTACGCTCAAGGCAAAAATTACGCCCACGTTGTAGTGAATAAAAGTTGATCATGGAGCATAAAATTTGAGACTCCTATGCAACAACAAATCCGCCTTCATAGAAGCAATATAAAGTGTTATAAAAGAAATGATTAAACCATGCAGCTTTTTGGCCAATGCAGATAAGACGAAGTAGTCAAGGTTGAAACAGATGGTGGAAAGTAAACTTTGGAAAGCAAACTAAAAGAGTCCCAAGAAAAGTATTACTTGCTAAAGGTGCGGGCAGAATGGCCATCTGATCTCAGTATACACAGAAAAAGCAAAGTTCGTATGTCAGTCGCAGAAGATTGATCATATGCCTGGATCTAGTGCATTCCAAAGTTTCAGAGAGTCGCGCTGCTGCTGCAAGGGGCCAACATGCGCGGATTATTGAAATATGGTCGCAATGGTTCGTACCATTGCAGAGGATTGCTACGAATCGCTTCAATATATAGTACGACCTCCGCAGGTAGGTAAAAGGTAAGTTTTTGACTCTTATGCAGAAGTAGTTATAAATATTGCTCACATACAGGCTCTAGGAGGAAAGATCTGATGCTGAAGAGCAGTGGAGCAGGAGTAGTACAGGGAAGCAAGCCCAACAATAAACTACTGCGTTTAAAATACGGTTGGGATGGTGGCAAGAGGTTTACATCTAGCTGACAAAATTTCACACTATGACATCAGTGCATATCTTCATAACACTGGCAATGGCCAAAACGCTGAATTGTCCCTGCTTTCATAAATTGACGGCGTATGCCACACCTTTCTCGAGTCTGCCCATTTCGCTAGTAAAATTCGAGGGATGGAATGGGAAACTAAGGAAGTTCTATCCAACAGATGACCTGCAGACCTAACAGATGGCGTAAGGAATGACAGACGATAAGTGAGAAACATACAACTCCCGAAAACGTAAACAGCACTCATAGCGGACAGTTGAACTAGTTTCTTGATCAGGTCGTGAGCAGTACATCTTCCGAGAATTCCGCTATCTTTGGTTAGGTGAGACAGCTCTGAATGTTTTATTTTGTAATATACTGAGAATAAGACCTTAACAGGCCTTAGATTTTTAGAAGCCGGCAACGACATAATATGCTTACGTTTAAAAGGCCAGTTATATCTTTTGGGGTAGAAAAAACTGAATCAGGGCCTAGAATATGATTTTTTCTGACCATTGATCTTCTCAGCATTCATCTTCTGTGTTATGGAGACAAGTACGGGTAGTTTTGGTGGGCACAAACTAATGTTGATATCTCCCTTCTACAAAGAACCCCAAACTAACCCGAATTTCCTGTAACTGGCAGTAAGTAGCTTGCAAAATAAGCCTTCCGCTTTAGTTAATAGGAATAACAAACAATGTTGAAAGCAATCAAGATTTGTTTGAAAAATGACCAAAGCATTTGCATACAAAAGAGCTCGATAAGTGCCAACGACCCTTTTACAGATCAATTTAAAATCATTTTCCAACGATTAGAAGACGATAACTTTCAACAAAAGCTACAAAGTAAACACGGTAGTTGGTGTTCCATGCTGCGCTCAAACATGACATGTGAAAATGGTACATACCTCCTTGGGTAAATATCGGATTGAAGATACAAAAGAACAAATGTGTGGAAATACGAAGGAATTAATAAGGTGGCCATGCAGGAAAATGGTATGTTATGTTTTTATGTTCAGCGTGCTTTGCACACAGAGTATATTAACTTTGATTGGATAACGGTTGGTTGTACAGGTATAGAGGAACCGAGATAGATATATACTTCCATATATCAAAATCATCAGTATCGAAACAAAGTTTAATTAAGCCGTGTCCGCCCGTCCGTCCTTTTGCCCGTCTGTCCGTTAACACGATAACTTAAGTAAATATTGAGATATCTTCACCAAATTTGGTACACGAGCTTATCTGGACTCAGATTGGTATTGAAAATGAGCGAAATCGGATGCTAGCCATGCCCATTTTTTATATATATAACAATGTGGAAAACACAAAAAATAAATAAATAATACACCTACAATGTTGAAATTTGACATGTGGACTGATATTGAGACTCTTGATAAAAATTTGAAAAAAATGTTTAAAATGGGCGTGGCACCGCCCACATGTGATAAAATAAATTTTACAAATACTATTAATCATAAATCAAATATCGTTAAACCTATCGTAACAAAATTCGGCAGAGAGGTTGCCTTTACTATAAGGAAAGCTTTGAAGAAAAATTTATGAAACCGGTTAAGGACCACGCCCCACAAAGGGTCGTCGACGAATAAAATAAGATATATCTTTGCAAAAAAGATCTTTTGGTATTTCATTTCCCAAGTGGATTTGTAATAATAAATAGGAAACACTTCAAATTTTAAAAAATTGGCGTGGCACTGCCCCTTTTATGACTAATGTTTCGGGAGCCATAACTCGAAGAAAAATTTACATATCGTAACAAAATTGGGTACACATATTTTCCTTATAGCAGGAAATATTTCTAGAAAAAATGGACGAGATCGTTTAAAGACCACGCCCACTTTTATATAAAAAATTTTTAAAAGGGTCGTGGACGAAAATAATAAGCTATAACTTAGCAAAACATAGTTTTGAATCAATTTCAAGTTTTACACGTGTTATGTAGAAAAGTAATTTATCTGAAATGAAATGTACAATTGAAACTCATGCTGAGTATATAATGTTCGGTTACACCCGAACTTAGACACCTTAACTTGTTTATATTGAAAAATGTGAAGGACATAATCTTATGTTTTCGTATTTTATGTTTTGTTGTTTTATGTTATGTTATGCTTAACAACAATGTAAAGTTATGTTACATGATGGAAATAACTATCTTGCCTAGGTATTTATGTTATGTTATGTTACATTAACTTATGCTATGTTACGGTATGTTATGTAGCGCTATGTCTGCAACCGCGGTGCGATATTAGTGTGCTCCGTACACTATACCGAAGGTCCTGGATTCAAGTTCAATAGCAAAATCAAATATTTAAAAACAAGCTGTTTAATTAGAAAGAAGTCTTTATAAGCGGGGTTGCTCTCGGCAGTGGCGTGGCAACACTTCGAATGTACATATGTAGGTCACTTCCCACCAATTTGTAGAAAAACTTAAACAGGAGCACGACGTGATTCGAAGAGAAGATCGGCTTAAATCTCTTCGCAGGGAAATCGTGCCTTGTATTATTTTAATTGTTTTATGTTATGATATGTTGCTACGCTGCACGGTGGAGTATTTGATCAATTTAGCTGGTCAAAAGTCGATTTTTCAAAATATTCCAATCTTTTTTAAATATTCTGCCTGGCGTTCCTAGATGTCCACTGAATAGTATACATACCCCAAAACCCATCTGCAACGTCAACGGAGCTAACCGCTCATATCTAAAGTTGTATAAAAATTGTATGCAGTTCGATGTATTTTTGGATTAAAAAGCAATATACTCTTCTAACCTAAATACTTGTTCACTTGTTTAGCCTTAATAAAATCTAATTACATTTTCTTTTAGGACAGGTAAATGTGTTTTTAATTAATATGTTAGATTTTTTGTACCGCATGTTTTAACTGAGTTATTCTACTTGTAATGCTAATATTTTTCAATATTAAATTTTTTAAAACCCTTGCAAACAAATAGATATATCTTTTTTTCATGGCATATCAGTCCAGATTTTTTTTGGCAATACATTAGCTTATGTTTGTTTCAAAGCTTAATAACAAAAACGGCTGCGCATACCCGCGATTTTTTGCGTGGTGATCAATTTTGTAAGAGACTGATAACCCTAGTGGCAAAAGTTGGCAAATTTGTGAAAATATCCTCTGTGGCAACACCTAGGGAAAAGTCTTAAAATAGAATACTATATCGACGTACCAAATTTTATTCAAATCGATCAAGCCGTTTCCGAGATGGTAGTGGATATACAAAGAAATATAAAACAGAAGGTGAGGTGGCAACCCTAAATGGCAATCCTTCTCAAAAGTGTCAATAGAAACGTGGAGTAAAATACCTTTCGTTTGATACCCATATTGACATACATATCTTATGTAATGCCGAAAAATTACTCCTCCGAAACCGGTGGTAGGATCCATAGTATTTTTGCGCAGAACACCTTTCCCCACTCCATGCTCATAGCAAATTACCCTGACCGGTCCACCAATGGAGTGGGATAAAAATTTTAAATCCGTGCAGGTTTCCTTTGTACACACTTTTTGCCTGTGTAGAGGTAAATCAGTTTAAAATTGGCAGGAATGGCTTAGGTATTCGATCAACTGAGCAATGGAAACGGAACTACCGCCTGTTCCATTATTGAAACCAGTCTTTCAAGCTTTTGCTTTGTATTCACGACCTTGGACCTACTGTAAGGTAGCAAATAAGTAGATAAACAAAAAAACTGATATTTAAAAAAATTGTTTTTAAATCGATACAGCGTCAACAACAAACTTCTATTCGATTCAAAATTAGATACACACCGAAAATTTCGACGGCAATAAGCTGTCATAATACGAATGTGAAATTCGAGGATTGGTAGCCAGTGAAGTTCAAAGATCAAAAAATGCTCAAAACAAAGGCCATTATAACCATCATCCAGTGAGTTTTCTAGCTCCGTAAGATACTCAATACTCTCTGGAATGCTCTGGATCATTGAAAAACTTGAGAAGCAGATTTAGTGATATTTTGATATTTTTGTACACAAGAGTTGTGATAGGCAAATGTCGCTGTTTTGTTTCATATAAAACATACGGCTTGGCCCTTAGTAGCGACGTTTATTTTTGAAAAAGTAGGGTTTATTAAAGGCAGTGCTGCCAAACCAAAGACAAGAAACGAACAAATTCTCTGGTTCACAAATTGAACCAGGGCCTTTATTACGTATTATGATCCGTGATCCAAACTCATTTCTTAAATCACAATAGCTCTGAAAATGTATATCGGCTTAATCACATATGTAAACTAACGAGTACTCGTTAGATCCATATCTTATTATAATTTTTCAGAAATAGTTTGACAGTTGCATGGTTACGGCTTGAGTGAAAATGGTTTTCAGTCACTGATCGTAAGACGTTATACGGGCCCAGAATTTTAGGCGTTCTTGTTGTTGTTGTATTTACATGCAGTGAATATTCTTTCGTAGAACAAGTTTTTTTTTGTGTCATCGCATTCCGGCATGTTGATCATTTACTCAATTATCCTCTCATTTATCAAATTTCACTGCTCTTTTAGATTGCTTTACAAAACCTGGTAATTTCTATGCCTCCCATTATTGCTAATTCCACTTCATCAGTTTCAGATATTCTTATCACAATTTGCATTGACAGCAAAAGCTTACAAACATGTTATGTATATATGTATATGTATATTAGGGTGGTCTTGTAACGTAAAGGGAAACAAAATTCATTGAAAGGATTATAAACTAATCTGTTGTAACTGAGCTCTGCGCTCCTTCAAAGTATAATTTCGTTGTTCAGTGATTTTAAATTGAAGCAAAACAACCAAATAAGTAGCCATAAATGAAACATTCTGAAAGAACAAAAAAAAAAAAAGTCAATAAAAACGACGCAAAATCGGAAGTCTAACTTTTCATCTCACCGAAGTTATCAATTCTCTATTGATATTTGCAAAACCATCTAAATTCATAATAGGCGGATTTTTCGATATAGCCATGAGAAACATTTCGATTTCCTTTTGTGTGGCGGTATCCACTGCTGTCAAATCGACATTCAAGAGCTTCGTCTGAAAGTCCAAACCGACGCTTTGTGTGGCGTAATGTGCCTCATTGCAAATGATATACAACAAGCTCATACAATAAAAAACAATAACAAAAAGACCAACTTCCTTGTAGGTGGCGCCATGATCCATAATTTCGCTCAAAGAGCCATAAGTAGCAATTATTGTAGTGAAAAAGACGACTAGACAATACATGCCATACATATTGGAATAGGCGCGACCTGGAACAGAAATATGTGAGAAGAGTTGAACTGCAAAGAGCTGTAACTTGGCATGAAGTAGGACTTATGCTTAACGAAATCAGAGGACTACCTTATTAAGGGGGTAGACAGCGGAATTTAAGGTCTTCTGCCTCTAAAGCCAAATCCAAAGCATTTAAGACTTACCTAACTGTTGCATCATTTGACTCAAATCTACCCAGAGATGACGATATTCCGATAGTTTTTTAGCCGGTTTTTCACTCATTAGGGTAATCTCTAGCGAGGCGGACAAAGCACGACTTGCAGTGCCGAATGCCGTGCAGTTTATGTACCTAAAAGTTGAAGCTACAGAAAACGAAAAAAAAAACCGACCAAACATGTCAGAAAACTCACCACAAACTACAAAATCCATTCAACATTGCTATAATCGGATAATAGGCAAACGTGTACCACAACTTAAAGTTCGGCTGTAAATAATACTGCGACAAATTAATTGTTATGCTCACACCCCACGAAAAGAAACACAGACTCCAAGTAAGCGGATAGAGATTGGGAAACACAATTGGCGCACCGGTAACTTTCAAAAACTTAAACTGATAGTTTGTCCACATATTTTTGAAAATCGCTACCTGTGGACCATGACGCCAACTAGCCACGGGTAGCAAGAAATTCGTGAACAGCAAACTAATAAAAATCACATTGTAAATGGCCTCATCGAAACGCCGATCCGTATCATTCAAAAACGTTTTCACACGCTCACGCAACACCAGCACAACCACTGTGGTCTGCATGGTGAATACAAAGACGGCCCAAAAGACCTGCTTCGATGTCCATGAATATCCTGTACGTGGTAATCCCGTTTTTTGTGGATTACGATGTATTGGCATAACGCCCATAATTTGAAAAAGCACCAGCAGACTTTTCGTTGTATGATAGAATGAGTCATGTTTATCCAATGTAATCGGATCGTCAATATCTTCTACTTTACGTACAAATAAATCGGTGCTAATTTGATTGTGATCGGCGAGTAGTTCCCATTTCTCACGGTACAATAGTTCATCTTCTAGAAGTTCTCGTTGATTCGGATTGAGAACGGGGGTGATTTTCATCGGTGGTGACTTGATTTTGCGCGTCGCTATAGCCCAATATGCCATGCTGATGAAGGGGTGAGTAGAATATGAGTCTCCACAAAAACACAGGTTAGATTTAAGCTGTGAACTCAAAGTCTGATTTCGAGTGTTTTGAAATTGTGCGAGCAGTGTTGCAAAATTCTTCGATCGTTTAGAGTTCCGAATTCTCTAGTCAAATGTTTTGTCTGAACCTACTCAAAAATATGGGAAGTTCTTTTCTCTACTACGCTTTCTCCTGTAATGAATTTATTTGTTGCCTATTCCTTTCAAAAAGTTAATCGAAAAATCCATTACACTAACTTAATTCAGTGTCTTAATTATTTACGCCTGCAAATACAAAAGTTCAGTTTATGTTTGTTTTTCTTTGGCAGGAAAAGTTCTCCAGTTTTAATTTAGTTTGGTTTTGAAGTCAGAAGACATAGCACATGAGTAAGCATGAGTACTATGTTGCGTGACATTTGATATAAAAGGTGACCCATTAACTGTCTATCTGTGAGCTTCTATATTACCTTGCCAGTTGACGGGTGCCATTATAAGTATATTTTAACCTCAATATAATTGAAGAAGTCTATCTCATAGTAGGGAACATTACGACGTAATAGCGAAATACAACGGTCGCTTTCAGCTAACACAATTTTGATTGCTACGTTGCAAACGTGTTTACGTCAGTTGAGTGATAGAAATTTTTTTTTATTAACGGCGAGTTGAACAAACTGCCCAACGAAATAAATATTATTAAATTTTAAGGAAAGGGACTTCTTAAATTTTTTTTTTCACACTTCACTCTAATATTAAGAGGAAGAATTGTATTCATAACCAACACTTTAAAATGCCAAACATCCAAATAAACACTTTGAGTGAATCTAGGGAAAAATTTCCGAGGAGTAACTTGGTGTTGAGTGGATCAAAAATACTCAACGGTGCGTTTAGAAAGTTATCACACAACGGCTGATCAACAGTTGTGTTTGCTGAAAGCGCCCATTGACTGCGGATTGGAAGCTGATGCTCAGTCAGCCGTTGTTCGTTACCTCCTGGCCAGCTGGTCTATGTTTGCCATGCTGCTGTATTGTAGTGTGGCCTTAGGCGCAGGTAAAGTTACAGTGGTAATGTTTTAAAGTCACGTTATATTATTAAAGCGGATTCCTCACTTTAAAATACTCGCATACAATCAATATAAACTCTAAATATTTTACTTCTTACCGAAATAACTCAAGGGACTAACGTTAAAGATCAGTGATGAACGCACTAATCCATTAAGAAAATGAGAATGGGATAAAAAATGGAGACACATACACATACAACATTTCAGCGATTAAACCAGCAGCAACCAACCTTATGGCTCAGAATCGAACGTCGACTAAACAAATTTTCTAGCCATAGAAATTTGTTTGAGTGTAAACGAGCTTTTTTAAGCCTGTGTTAGAATATATGTATGTGAGAATGCTGCACAATGCTTCTCTACATGCATGTGACGGGGTACTAATGTCTAGTATAGATGTGTTTATACGACAGTCGAATCAAATTGTCCTAACAGGCAAACAGCGTTTTAGCCAAATCGTGCATAATTTATCTAAATTAATGCCTGTATATACTTCGACACTTAGCAAATGAATCAATTACTTGTTTCTTAAATTTTCGGAAATCTACAACCGTTTTTTGAATCAAACTTGCTCATGGTAAAAATGATATTTTAAATATTTCGCTTGATGATGATGATTATGGGGCGGTTTTCGAATTGGTACCATCGCAATATGCCAGTAAATGTTTCTTTCTTTCTTTTCAGTTTCTCTTAGAAAAATATAATAATTGAATATTCAATTATTATAAGCCGGTGTTAAACTCATGAATCCTTAAATAATAAACATAAATTGAACACACCATTAAACAAACAAACATTTCGCTTTCAGTTAAAAGTTAAAGCATACCTAAAGCCACACAACTTTTCAAAAAAAAAAAAAAAAAAAAAAAAATAATAATATTTTCTAAATTCTCCAGAAAAACTTAATTTACCTACTTAATATCATCCTTAGTGTTTTGTATCCTTAAGGGGAGCCTTAAACCAAAGCTAGTCATATTCATTAGCTTACTGAAATCAAATAAAATGCCACCTTAAGCTTTATATAAATTCAAGTAAGTGAATTTCTTAGAAATATTTCATTTAGTCAGAATCTGTCTGCATTTGCATCTGAAACTCAAATCTCATGTGGCTTGTTGATGCGTATAACTTCAGGCATGTAAATGTAAAGATGGATCATGCAAATGCATACTAATATCGTATGATGTATGTATGTACTTACCTACACACAAATATCACAAGCTTCCAAATATAATGGCACTCACATACACAAGCGTACATATGTATATGAAAGTTATTATTAGGATTTTATTATGCAAGTCATATTTACAAACATATATATATAACTATTCTAGTGATAATGATAAATATTTTCTACGAAGTTATTCTAAAGTTTTATTGTGGGAGCATTCCATGGTTGGTAGCGACAAATCATGAAAATTTGTACAATTTTTCTTCTCAACTGAAGACAAATTTTAACTTTGTTGAATGAAGTACTTTTTGTACTAATATTGTACTGTAAATGTCTAAACAAGAATAGAAATTTGCTTTTGAAATATTCGTATATGGACGTCTTTCCAAGCTGAGTAGGACACACGTCCATATACGAATTTCTCTTCTAGGTGTTTGTGCGGGACAGCTCGAGGTCCCCACGATTCCTAGTTATAAGTTATTATATCATTATCTTTAAAAGTATGTTTGTCAAAGTTCACTAAAACAACAAAAATGTCATTGTGTTTATTTTATAAAAATTTATAGTCGTACAATGACTGAAAGGGATGCCCGGCCCAACTCTTTTATTTACTTATTTTTTACTTCACCACCATATTCCATTTTAAATGAATTTTCTACTTCAGGCTTGGCCGATTTACAGAAGCGATGGGTTGAAATTGCCGGACCATGAGGTCCTCACATATACTGAACGAGTCCGTAGTGTTAGCCCATTTTCTGAACAAACATCCCAAAATGTTTCGTCCAACTGAGATTCAAAAATTTTTGAAAAAAAAAAGGAAGGAGGCTTCTTATGTCCTTTTTATACAAACATTTTTTTAAATAATTTTTCTCTTATTATTTTAATCGTAAATTCGTCTTTCTCTGTTTATTGGTGCGTGATATATGTACATATGTATTTCTTTCAAATAATTTGCCAGTGAAAATTAGGTAGAAAAACAATCAGTAAATCGGCCGGAATTTACAATTTTCAATGGAATGGTCTTCTGGCTTCCCTGCAGTAAAACATTAAATGACAGAAAAATGCTAGTTTGAAAATAAAAATTTCTGACTGAAATCAAACTAATCCGAAAATGACAAAACTTCTACCAGGTAGATTTCGGAGTTTTGGCTATTACCAGAGTTGAAAGCTCGCGATGTATATTTTTTCGAATTTGTTGCTTAGGTAGCAGGAATAAAGCCCGTAACCTCTCCCACTTGTGCAAATTTTTATACACCATTATTTAAATTATCGTCGTTTAATGTAATTTAACCAAATTTTTATATGCCCTATTTGAACGAGTTTTAAACTGGCATATATCTGGTCGAAGGCTACATCTCAGATACTTAAACGAAAAGTTTACAATTGGGTGATAAGTTGGCTTGTAATTCATGCTAGTTGTGAGGTACTTTACAATTGGTCGGTTTGACTGCAGGGTTCTTTTATATATATACCTAAACGTGCGTACATACTTACATACATATGTATGTGTAGAGTTTCATTGCCTTCATTCAATCGTTCTATTGCCTAAAATTCTTGCAGGTGATGATATTAATTATAATTATCTATAGATATCTCGATGAATATTTTATGAATCTTGTAGCTGACCCAGTCGGAAAAAATTTAATGCAAGAGAGCAATTTTCTTTAGAATTTAGAAATGAGAAATACTCGCTAAAATACATATTTCTCAACGCATCAATGCAGAACTCTATAATCAGTCTCGCGGGCGTTTCAGGCATTGCAGAATTTAATTTTGTCAGAATGCATTCTCATGGAGTTGTTGCCTCACTCCGATAGTTATGAATGAATAATTGCAGTTTATATCGTGTGCTTCTCACCCAAGCTAACGATTTGAAACATTTCACTAAGGAGGAGAGCCGGAGCGGTTGGCGGAGCGAAGGAACGACTGGCGCGCCTTGTTGGACGGCCATAACCGTTTAGACGGTTAAGCGCCAATTAAGTAAGTAAGTAAGGAGAGCCTATATACATAAAGTATTTTATCTCAAAAATTTATAAGTGAAACCCCTTCATATAATTCACTGTAGGAATGGGTGACACTTCAAATGTTGGGTTAAACTGTTTGGTCAATAAAGACCTCACATAGACTGAATGTGTACTTTTGTTAAAAACTGTTATCAAAGAAACTCTTATTTACGTGTTTCAATGTTTAAAATTTACCTGGTGAATACATAAGTCAATTTCGGAAGGTATGTACATAAGTGCTTATATCAAAATTTATACTTTAAAAGCTGTACTCTAGCCAAATGGCAGGTGGTTGGTATCCATGCATACAAGAGTAGTGCTGTATGTGTTTAAGGGTAAAGAGAGCGTTGTGGCATTATGTAATAATCTTTGTGTGGCATACGAAAATTTTTGTAGCAAGCACATTGTAGCTGCATATGTAGGTATGTTTGTATATGCTTATTAATAATTTATTGCAAAATTGTAAAATTGTTTTAATGTACAATAATATTAACACAAGCTAAATAATTTGAATTAATGCAATTCAATCAAACGGAGAAAGTCATTTAACACGAAATGATGACGAAAGGAAAGAAAGTAATCGTATGAATAAAACAGCTGAGGTTTCTAACATAATTTAATGTACACTTTCATGCAAATCAGCTTAATTTGGATAGATCTTTACTAATCACATACATAAAAGTAACATAGCATGAACTGCAGTCGTGACCCCTAGCCGAATGCTAGCCTAAATCATACCAAGCTTACCATTTATACTTCTCCGTTCTTCGCCTTCACTATCTTCAGCCACTTCCCATCTTATACGTTCGCTATCCGACGTTGCTGTAGCGATTTAAACACTTCCTGAAGGTTTTGGAGAGTGTTATCGATGTTGATGGTCCTTCGAACTGGCGCAAGAACCCAACACCTACTTATATATGACCTTATTGAACCTTCTAGGCCACCCAGCACGCAAAAACGAAAAAATAAAATAAAATAACAATATTGTAACGAATTTGCTTGCAAATACTCTTATTTGCAATCCTCTGCTAAGTTCGAATCACTAAACTGTTGAATAAATAACTCCAATTTGTAATAATGCAAAATGGCCTTTATTAAAGTACTTCACAATAACAAACTGTGCAACGAATAGCTTGCTTAATAACGACACTGATTGATAGCCCAATGAAACTCTACTATTCAAAATAACACTGCTATTGCTCGCTAGATATCGTCTTAATCAAACTGCTTGACAACTCAAATCAAACTGAATTCTTCTTACTCGCCTGCCCCGCTTTTATAGTTTACGCTGCATACTTCTAGGCTCTTCCATTTCCAGAACTTACCAACTATATTCGTGTGTGTATAGTTCTCATATAGTTTCTACTTGTTTACAATTGTCTACTTTTTAGCGCTTCTCAGATGTACATATGTGAGTTTGTAGTTTACAGTCTCCCGCACGCACATAAGCGTATAAGTAAATTCATCTGTGTGTGACATCTCATCTCTCGCTGCCTTGTATGTAAATGGTGCTCGTCGGAATGTGTACATATGTGTAGACGCAATTATTGATTCGTTTATGTAGATACATAATGATTGAATTATTGATGTGAATTCACGTCACTGCTTAGCATCGGCCTGGAGATGGCAGCACTCCTTAGTTTTGCTAATATTCGTAACAATATGAAAATTTAATACATAAATATATTTCTTATAAACATATGTTTGTGACTGAATTACTCCTAAACGACTGGACTGACTTTGAAACAATTTTGTGTGATTTTTTAAGGGGATCGACTTGTTCCAAAAAATCTGATTTATGGTGCGATTCGCTTCAAATTCAGTATTAGGGTACTTCTTTGAAAAATATAATATTTGGAAAACGTTTCATTCCGGGAAGTGGACCAGGTGCCTGTCTATCTTAATGTGTATATATATTTATTCTGTGCGTGTGTTTGTGACTGAACTCCTCCTAAACATTTGGATGTAATTTTGTGTGTATATTTAGGGGACATGAGGATGCTTTAAATTCACAATTAGGTCCGTCTTATTCCTTTTCTTTCTGGAAGTGAGCCAGGGGCCGACTTGTTCCAGATAAAAAATATTGTAACGAATTTGCTGCAAATCCTCTTATTTGCCCCTTTTGCTAGGTTCGTATCGCTAAACTGTTGAATAAATAACTCCAATATTGAATAATGGAAAAATGGCCTTTATTAAAATGCTTCACAAAACACTCAAACTGTGCAACGAATAGCTTAATAACCAAACTGATAGCTCAAATGAAACTCCACTAATCAAAATAATACTGGTAGTGCTCGCTAGATATCTTCTTAGTCGTAACTGCTGATCAACTCAAATCAAACTGAATTCTTCTTACTCGCCTGTCCCGCTTTTATAGTTTACGCTGCATACTTCTAGGCTTTTCGATTTCCAGAAGTTACTAGTTAGTTCGGCTACCAAATCGCCAGCCACAACTACGTGCACAAATTATTGCTCTCTCTTGTGACAACTCAGATAAGATATATGCATGTATTTGTGCATTGCCGCTCAGATGTTCGTATACGTACATATGTGTAGACGCAATTATTTATTCGTTTATGTACATACATACATAATGATTGAATTATTGATGTGCATACACGTCGCTGGTTAGCATCGGCTTAGAGACGATAGCATCGCTCAGTGCTGCTAACATTCGTTACAATATATATTTTGGGATTTTCTTGAAACTTATTGCAGAGGTACTTCCCTGAATAGCCAAATATTGGAGAAACTTTTCTTTCCGGGAAATGGAACAGGAATCGATCTATTCCAAAAAATGTAATTTAGAAGGCAAATTGGTTGAAACTTGGTACAGGTGTTTGTTATAGAGATTGCGTATGCGGGAAAATTGAGGTGAAATAGGGCATAAGAGTGGGAGTGGGAGCTGTAGTGAGAGTGTGACTACGAGTGGGAATGGGAAGGTTAGTGAGGGTAGGAGTACGTGTGTGAGTAGGAATGAGATTGGAAGTGGGGTTGGGAGTGGAAAAGAGAGTAAGAATGGGAGTGGGAGTGAGAGTAGGAGTGACATGAGAATTGCAGTGGGAAGGGGTTAGGGAGTAGAGAATAATAAGAAATATAAAGTAGAAGAGAATGGGAGCGATAGTGAAGAGAGAGGAAGCGAGACTCAATTTTTAAAAGTAGGCGAACAACTTTTTGGACAGAACGAAGTCTGCCGGGTACCCTAGTAAGAATATGAAATTAAAAGCCAAAACCATTAAGGTAGGTATATAATTTCTACAATTTTCATGCATTAAAACCAATACTTTCTTCATTTATAGTCATAGTTAGGCACAGTGCTATAAATTCAAGTGGAAATTCGAACGTATGGAATTTAAGTAAAAAATTGATATGTTTTATTCTAACATAACGCTTAACATAACTAATTTCAAGAACTATTTTTTTAGCCTAAGACAATAGCTTGGCATTGTCCAAATCGCGTATTTATTATTACGAGCTCTAAAACCATGAGCGATTACATAGGTCGCAAAATTTTTAAACTGGTTCTGTTTTTCGTGATATTTGTCCATGAACGGGCTGAAACCACGTTCTTCTGCCAATTTCACTTCACATTTTTGTCACAAAAGCTTCAAAGAACATACAAAACATGAAAGTGCAACTATTTTCCTTGAAATTGTTTGCGATTTAAGATATTAGCCTGTGAACTGCATTAGGTTTGCGACATTTTCTCCATGCAAAGTATTTTCACAAACAAATTAGTCGAATTAAAATGAACTTTATCGACTAATCTATCTGCTACACAACTTCAAACAAAATATATAGAAGTCTTTCTGAAGGTACAGAGGAGCAGTATGGACACATTCAGTCTATTTAAGGTTTTTATTGACAGGTTCAACCTGCCTGAAAGTATGCTACATATTGTTACAAATATTAGCAACACTAAGAGGTACTGCCGATGCTAAGCAGCCCCTTGCATGCATATCCATAAATCAATCATACATCATACACGCAGGGAGAAGCAACGCACAAACACATGCATTTATCTTATCTGAAGGGCTCACAAGAGAGGGCAATAATTTGTGCAATTATTACTCATGCGCATATGAGAAGCAATAAGCATAGTTGTGGCTGGTGATTTTGTAGCTGATAAGTAAGTTCTGGAATGGAAAAGCCTAGAAGTATGCAACGAGGAAATCAGACAGTAGAAAAAGGCGAGAGTAGAGGCGCGAGAGTTTAGGTTCATTGAAGCTATCAGTCAGTTTTGATTAATCACGCAATCTGTCGTGCAATAGTAGAGTTATTTATTGTGAAGTACTTTAATAAAGGCCATTTTGCATTATTAAATATTGGAGTTATTTATTCAACAGTTTAGTGATTCGAACTTAGCAGAAGGTTGCAAATAAGAGGATTTGCAAGTAAATTCGTTACAATATATTAAAAAGTATCATGCATTTCTGAGTCTGCACTTTTTTTTCAAATTTTGTTATTTACTCCCACTAAATTGTAAGTTACATCTTCAATACACTAAAACTTGTATACGCCTTCCCTAACTATGCTTAATAAATTTTTATTATAGTTATACAAAGCAAAAGCAGCGATTTTAAGCATTGAAGATGAGTCTAGAGCTGCACCCATACATAGCACCACGGTCCCCACTTTTTCGCTACTGATGCCCTCAGCTATGGTTTATGCAATACATCAAACCGGCTTAAAAAAAGGAAAAATTAATACAAACGACAAAGAAAAGACGAAAATGCAGTGCCAAACTCGTAATCTGTTGTGGCATGCACAGAGACGCGAGCAGTGAAGATGAATTCCCAAAATTTAAAGAAGACGAAAACTTTGTAGTCATTGATGTCGCAATTCGAGTGCCATGGTGGAAGAGAGGAGACAGGGAGTGTGGTAACCAGGCGAATGAAAGAAACTTCAGTTGCTTAAGCGAAAAAGTCAAAAATTGTGGTTGTACAAGATATACAATACAGTTTTGTGCCTTTTTTGTGTGCGCACTGAGTACAACAATGACAGCGCAAGTCAATTGCCGAAGGCGTCAATGCAATGATCACAACACCAACAACAACAACACGCTATTGCTCTGCCCATTGGAAGATTGCTCAGCTGCAGCGCCAGTAAATAAAATGGCATGAAAAGTGTTAACAAATATTTTTGCTAAAAAAAAAATTAAAATAAATACTAAAAGTATTGTTTGGTTATGTCGTAAGCAACAACAAAAACAATAAAGATACTTGTGTACCTACACATATGCAACTAATGTTGCACATATTGAAGCTTTTAAATTTAATAACCAAAGAGCATCAAAATGCCACTTGCCGTTGCAATAACGTTTTACGCCTGCCTGCTGTACCTGCCCAATGACGTCATCACACATTGTGTTAATATGCCAAGTCGAAAATCAGTAAATGGGTGAATGGTTTATTGTTGCGCTTGCGCAATCACAGCTGACTGCGACAGCATCTTTGGGCTGACCTGGGGCTAAATATGAACACGCTATTCATATCGATGTAGGTACAGGTGCTGTATGTATGTATGTATGTTTGTAGATATGTTGAAGAGTGTCGCGCTTGTGGTTGGGGCTGTGGTTTTGGCTGTTTGTGACTGCGGTAAATGTGGTTAATGTGCTTAATTTTGTAGGTAGTTATGCAATGAAATGTAATGAGCGGTGGCGTTGTGCGAGTTATTGGCATGTCAACTATTGTATGAAGTGTAGATTAACAAAAAATGATAATTTATTAATTTTACAAAGATGTAAATAAAATATCTAGGTAATGATTTACTTATTTTTTTTTATATTCCTTTACTTGTTACGAGTGTGTGGTTGAGGTAGTGGCAGAGTTGGATTTAGAGAGAGGGAAAGAGGTAGGGTTGGTACCTAGTAAAGTTAGAGGTAGGGATGCAGATAATGACAGCGCTATGAAACTTTGGAACGCCCGCTTACCAGCACAGAAAAATTTGCTTTTAATTCAGCGAAAGAGTACTCTCCTTTAATATTGGTGAGAAACCAAGAAGGCACAACATTCCGGCGGCGTCCTTCAGGGATCTCTACTACAGCTAACGCTACGAAATGAGAGCTATGATGATGGGCTACAAATCGATTTTCTCGGAGGCAGGCAAATTGTTGGCTTTTCATATGGTATTGTCGTTGTAGCAACGGCCAAGAAATTAGATCTCCTCCAACCTTTAGTTAATGACGCCGCAGGAATAATAATGGAATAGCTGGCGAATATATGACTGGAGATGGCTAGCAATAAGGCAGAAGTGGTGTTGATGCGGTCAAAGCGGAATGTAGACAAGTTAGTTCTAACCAACGGAGATCATAAAATTATTTTAAGGCCTTACTTGAAATATTTGGTATTAACATTGGCTCAAAACTAACTTTTAGGGAATACTTGAGGGCGTAGGAAAAGAAATTTTCTTAAGTTAGCACAGCCCTTATGCAAATAATGGCTAACATCGGCAGCCAAACCTAAGCACACCGTCCCATAGAGCACGTAATATTTTATTGCCCTCGTTTACACGGTGAAAGACTCACTGAACACAGAGTTTTTAGACAGGAACCTCAGCAAAGCTTTTACGGCTATGCCAAATGAATTTGAGCAACACCAACAAATCCGTCATAATCGGTGAGGAACACTCGAAGTCTTTGGAAACCAAAGAAGTCGTCAGGCAAGGCGATTTCTTACACCGCGATTTTTTACTAACGGAGAGTATCGGGTACAACATTCGTCAGCCAATAACAACATAAGTAAATACATTATATAGTCCAAGCAGAAATAAATAATCATTAGAGGGAGACATCGAAAACTACAAAACTAAAATTGTTACCAAAAACAAAATCACTCTAGAATTTGTCGCAACTTTTAGTTAAATTCGATTTGCCACAATAGAATTAAAAACTTTGATATGCACAATATTTTACGAATGCAGCCATGGCTCGATAACAGCAACAGCAACAGCAACAGCTTGTAGTTAAAAGTAAAAAAAAAAAACAGACACATAAAAAATATTCGAAAAAAAGACATCTGAGGGACATGCATGCAACAACAATAAAAATGCACGAAGAAAGTAACAACAGTTAGCATAGCAACAAAACACGACTGCCTTGCAACATGCAACGAGGGGTTACACTGTTACAATAACAACAACATGCAACGAGGATGAAAATGTAATTCTCACAATAAATTCTACACCATACATACAAATACATGCGAAATAGAAAATTTGTAAAATTTCATGTGTAAATAGACAGAGAGTGTGTGTGGGTGTGTTTGCAAATCATTACACAAAATTTTGCAAATGAACAATTTTTGATTGGAAATCTGCAGAAAAACATTTTTAACAAAACCACAAACATGCAAACAGTTGTATGATGTAGTGGAGAAAAGTGAAAGAATACAACAACAATACACAAAATCATCATGGTTGTTTCATTTTACCTACGTTTTTGGAAATTGTTTTCTTTTTTGTTTTTTGTTATTCATAGTTCTTTTAATATTTTTCAATTATTTCCCAAACAAATTTTTGCAGAACCCGATGAAAATGCAATAATAAGAAAAAAATCGCCGCTAAGTGGCGCCAGGATCGAGATATTCACAAAAATCATATTTGTGGTCCGATTTGGCTTATATTTGGAACACATAAAACATAAATGAATAGAAAGCGACATATGAAAAATATCGCCGCTAGGTGGCGCAAGGATTGAGATATTCACAAAAATCGTATTTGTGGTCCGATTTGGCTCATATTTGGTACACATAATACATACAAGAATAGAAAGGGACCTATGAAAAAATCGTCGCTAGGTGGCGCAAGGATTGAGATATTCACAAAAATCGTATTTGTGGTCCGATTTGGCTTATATTTGGTACACATAATACATACAAGAATAGAAAGGGACCTATGAAAAAATCGTCGCTAGGTGGCGCAAGGATTGAGAAATTCATAAAAATCGTATTTGTAGTCTGATTTGGCTCATATTTGGAACACATAAAACATACATGAATAGAAAGCGACATATGAAAAAATCGCCTCTAGGTGGCGCAAGGATCGAGATATTCAGAAAAATCGTATTTGTGGTCCGATTTGGCTCAAATTTGGTACAGATATTACATACAGTCCGGTAGAGGTGAGATCAAAATATTTTGAGTTCGAGGAGGAACAAGCATACGTTACGCCGAGTAGAGTAGAGCTTTTGGTAGGATTATATGACCTAGATTGTAACAAATTGTCAGGAAAGTGTCCTTGTAATAACGAGTCTCTAAATGAACTAAATAGAATGAGAAATATTGGACAATTAAATAAAGACTAAAAACTTGAAAATAAAATAATTAAAAAAATGTTTAAGTTAAACGGTTTTATTGAAAACAATATTTACATGAAGTAATAATAATACTAAAAGCTAGAAAATAATTAGGTAGGTCCTAGGTACTAGTCATCATACTCCTCGTCAATCTACGGCGTTGATCAGACAATTAAATAAAAGCGTTGGATACGTCAAATTTATATTGATAGTCATAAGACCAACTGAACCTTAATAAGGTTATTCAGCCGCCGTAGTCTAGAGGTAGTGTGTTGGCCTTTCATAAAGAGGATCCCAGTGTCAATCTAAGGGACAAATAGCATCAAAAATACTTTATAAAAAATGGTCTAAATGGAGTCTTCCTGGACATGTCCTAGTGCATTTAGGAAAAATAATATGTTTTCAAGAAGTTTATATTGCTTAGTTCAAATCTCCCCTCTCACTGCTCTCCCACTAACTCTTCTTTTCTCTACGTTTATCCTTAAATCTCTTTCCTCCAATTGCCTTCGCCGCCGCTCAATATCCCTCTGTCTCACCTTCTCGTTTTAATTTTCATTCTTTCTTGCTCTCCCTCTCCCACACTATCTATTCGTAAGAAATCGCAATCAAATCAGAAATCGTGCGATTTTGAATCCAAAGTTTCACCTGCGGCGCTTTTCTTTCTAAAAAGACAGTTGAACCTATAACCATTTGATGTGGCAATAAGGCCAATCGATCTTATGGCCATTTAAAGTAGTCAGAACGCGAATTGACCTTTTGGACATTGAGCTTATGTCACCAAACCATTTTTTCGATGGGAGAGACGCTTTCCTGCTTGAAATGCTGGCGGAAGAATTGGTTTGAACTTTATCGTAACAGACAGGTATCATTAAACACGATGAAGGGAGAAAGATTTACTGCTTTAGCTTATAGACACAAAGAGGAGACCCGATATGGCGCCACCTTGACAGCTAAAGTGTCAAAGCGCTTGTAAAATATGTCTTCTTCTTCATTTCTAATTAATTCCCGATTAGTGATAACGCAAAAATATACCACAGACAGAACTAAAGTTGTGAGCAAAAAGTTTTTGTAATGAAAATAAAATGGACTGAAGTGACAGGCGAAGTGTCGCTAGAAACACGCAACAACGGAGGTAAACAACGTTGCAGCATCAACAGGGAATTCCATTTTCATACAATATTAAAGGATGGGCGACCGACAGGTGAGATAAAAAAAAAAAAAGACGAAAAAGCAACACAACACAACAAATGTCATACTTAGCAACAATACGAAACGTCACGCCAGCCAGAAAATTATTGACTAGCCCTTATTGGCCTCACTGGCTCTTACTCTCGCATGCCTGTGAACTATCAGCATTTGGGAACTCAATGAGTGTAAAATTGCAATTAAAATTGGAAGCACGTACGAAATGTCAACACGAACGATGATGAGTTAAGTGGCAGCAATATCAGTTGCATGTTGCAAGTTCGGAGTTGTAAGTTGCATATGAAAATAGGAAAAATTACGGAAATTAACTTGCAGTTGTTGTGCAAAAAAAAATGACTGAGTCACTGATTAAGTTGCTTTAAAAAATTGGGAGCCAATGCAGGCGTGGTGCTGCAAGGGATGCTTTTTAATTGCGTGGATTTCAATTGGACGTCGTTGTACTTTTGAGTAGTTAAAATTGAAAGTGACGCTGCTCACAAGCAAGCATCTCACTGTAAGTTTGTTAAGAGGTGACCCAATCATGAGCTATGTAAAACACGCGAAAACTACTTCATTACATACAAAGAGAAAGGTTTGGAGTTTTCCAATGAAAACGAGGCCTCTATATTCTGCTTTGAAGACGTAACTGTTAGGAGTTTCGCGTATGAGCACGTCACCACTGGCATATTAATCTATGGTGATCTGCTGCCATCTTTAAACACCACGTCCATGTTCTGTTTAGGCGCTGGTGGATACCAGGTAGTGCACTATCATTTTCGGTCCTGTATTGCGAAGGCATATTTCTGAGAAACATGCCTCAAGGACTTTTAAACTTATTCTTTTCATAAAGTGCCTGCTCGGGTGTCACTTCAACTGAACGCCCTTTACTGGAAAGTTCACTTAGTATTGACATTCTGTCTGAAGGTGTCAAAAACCACCTACTACGTGATAAGGTAAGCTTTAATAGAGAGTTCGGCGAACAAGAACGTAGTAACTTGATCTGTGGGGCAATTCTGCACTGGTTGCAAAAGGCTAGATTGTATTGACTTAAATTTTTCACTTCTATTCTAACACGTTGAATAACAAAGCCGACTTTTTATGCGCTAAAATCTATAAAGCTATGGATGACCCTATTAAATTCAAAGAAAAGCAACCTTCAACCCCCAGTGTAGGGGAGGCAATTTTCCTTCTTATCTAAACGTTCTTAATACACCAACCCAGGCTGGTTAAGGAGCTTCGACTATTCCCACGGCATGCAGGCTCATTGTAAATCGTTAATTAAATCCGCTTACCCGAAGGTTCGAGGGACAATTCATTCCCGAGGTATTCGGGCTAGTATCAGAAGGTCCTAGTACCGGAGCATACTGAGCTCAATTCATATCCCTCAAGGGACTGTTCTAAACCTTCGAGGAGCGTTTTTGCAGTTGCAATATCAACATTCAATTGCACAACGTCTACTAAACCCATCTCCTTCTTTGCAATCATATCTGCACTCCCTTGGCAACTTAAAAAACAAATTAATTTAAGAGAACTGAATATAAATTTAAGTTTGGCTGAGCTTAAGAACGTTCTTCTCCTCTCTATACGTACCACTACCAAAATTTATTTTTTTTGAAGCTAAATATAAATTTTTTTTTTGTTAAGTTTATTTTATCTTTTCTCATTATTCCCATACAAAATTAATTTTCTCTTTTTTATGCTTGAATTGCATCCTGCTTTATTCTGCTGCACCACCCTAATTAGCGCTTGTTGCACGCAGTAATTACAAATATCGCCAACGGTTGATCTGGCCAACCCTCAAAGCCGCGCATTTAGCAAAAAAAGCTGCTAATGTACCCAACTGTGCTGCGGTCGCGCATTTAATTAAATGTCGAAAAAATGTTGTAAAGTTGTAATGATGGAGCATTAACTTGCAAGAGCGCGTATTTAGATCGACGAGTGACAGATAACAGATGATGCGATGGAGTGTACGGGCAAGAGTGACAGAGGTTTGCGAAGTCACAACTTCAAAAAGGAGCAGGATGCGGTGTTCACAATTGACGTACTTGAATATGTTCAGATGTCGTGGGTATGCTTGTAGGGCTCGTCTTTAGGTGCTTGAAAGTATGATATCGCACACTAACTACAAAAGAGGCACAACTTAAAATTTTTAAAATCGGTTTTTTTCCATAAACCAATTCACAGTACACATCTCTAACTGCCCCTTAAATTTCATTGTCATTATTTTCTTCTTTAACTGGAAAATTACCGTTATGCCAGTTTTGGTTTTGATTGCATCGCTTGCGCTCTATCAACTAAAGAGTACTATTTTTAGTTGTGTCAATGTGCTTAAGAACAAGTGAACAGTCTTTTTACGCATAAAGTGTATTATTTTAAATTCTGACTATCCTGTTGCAAAAATTTTTAACTTTGTTGTGTATTAATTAATATTGTGTCTTTTTATACGTAAATAGTGAGTAAAGTTGCTTGTATTATTGTGAAATATGCTTTTTTTGATGAAATAATTGTGAATGTACGAGTAGTAAGTTTTCTTAGAAATAGTCATAGTTCAAAATTGCTATATATTTTGTCCGTAAACAAATAATTACAACAAAATTTCGTCAATTCATTTTAAAATGAAGGTATCCTTCTTTGTAAAACTGGATTTCAGTATAACATTACAGACGTTTTCACATAAACCGTTTTTCTTCTCTCCTGAACATTTACGTTTTTTCAAGTTGTGACTCTTTTTTAGTTAGTCTGCGATATACTTCACAACATTTTTGGTTTACCTAGCTAAAAATTTTGCGGAGGAAGAGGGTGAAATGTATAGTTTTAATTTATTCATTTTTTCACATTTATAGTTTTTCACATTTCTAGCAGTTGTTGGTCCAAGATTCATAATTAGGTTTGAAGCCGCTTACTAAAGTTTGATTATGACCCGGCTTATAGCAATTTTACTTGTGAAGTCCAGAGTGACCCCAGCATCTTTCTTATTATGCAGGGAGTCATTAGAATGACAAATCGAAGTTGACTATCTAGAAGTCTGCTATCGATTTAAAAGATTATTCTAGTTATGCAACCGCTGGTTTGGTGTTGCTTACTCCCTCGTAGACGCAGCCAATTGCGCCACTTGGCACTGTTTCAGTGACCATACCGAGATTCAACCATATTCTTCTCATTGAAAATTGTTAGTCTGTGATACGATAACGCCAGTCTTACTTACAGAGCTACATTGCGCCTAACGACTATCGTAGAGACCACAACTAGACAACGATGATGACTTTGCATGTGCTTCGTGTAACGCTGAAAACTTTACACGCAGTCATAACGAGAAGATACACACTTTTCCTAGAAGAATATTAAGCTAATAGTGCGACCCTTAAGGCTGAAATCCGATTGGCATGAGATGATTTTATGCTCGGCGCGCACTTTACTGACACCTCTACACATAGTGGAGAAGAACTGGATTAAAAATATTTACCCCGTAATCCAGGTCACGAACTGAACTTTTTCGATCGAAAGTTTTATTATTCACTAATGCTGTACACCGTCGTAACGCTCCACTATCTCTTTCTGACTTGTTTTTTCACTACTAAACCAGCTACAGAAGGTACTAATTTTCTCACTCCACATGAACTTAAAGTGCTTTTTTACCCAGCTGCGATTAACCTTCAGATCTTTGCAAATCGATAACATTCTTATGCACACATATTTACATTTTGATCGTACGCGCATGCGTTACTGCCCTTTCGCCCCATTCGCACCACAGTCGATACCCAGATGCATTCACATAGTCTGATGACTATCTTATAATTCATATGCATACCTGGGCAAATAAATAGTCAGTTAGTTTTGCAGTGGAAGAGGCACACACGTACATAAGTAAGTATGCATTGTATGTATATGTATAAATACTTGTTTACGCATGCGCACTTGGCAAACGCTTGAGGGCTCATCCACTGCGCTTCACATAATTTAGTATTCAGCTATGCGGTTTGACTTCGACCTAAACCTGCCCTTCATATTATTATCTCATTGATCTTTTAATCGCTGCGGCTTCAGTTTGTTCGTCTGCAGAGGTGCAACCTTCCTTAGCTGGTTTGTGATTCTGTGAAAAACATGTACTGCTAACTGCCGAGTGTAGTAATGAAGCTCGGGGCATGCATTAAATATACTCAATCGATGGCAGGTATATTCGTAAAATGAGTAACTGCTATTTTGCTAGTTGTTGTTGCTTGGAGTGCCAATCTAAGGAACACTTCTTAATCTGAGGATCTCCCAATATTTTAAGTACAACTTCGGCAGCTTGCGATTTGTGTGCCAAGTCAATGATGATATTGGAAAATAGCTTCTTTTGTGTGAACGTACCTTTATTTACATAAATATTTTAATGTTATGGATGTACCGAGAAATTTAATATAGAGTCAGGCCATTGTTTCGGAGATAGAAATTTAATGACGGAATTTATTATCATAATTTATTGTATTTGTTATGGCTCGTACTTCAAGGTCGTCGTTGATATTGGAAGTATCACAATCTGGTAAATGGCATGCTTTTAATTAATCTGAGTTAAAATATGTCTTGTTGTTTTGGTCTCGCAGGTTCGCCTTAAGATATCCTGTCATTGCTAGCTTCGATACAAACTGCTGGATCCTCTCTACTACAAGGAATGATTGAAACGGTGGAGAGGTTACTCAGAGGTTAAGTATTGCAGTTTTCGTGCACGGATCCAAACCAACTGGTAGACTCAGCGCTGGAGTGTTCGCAGCACTCGCCGAAATATTTATATACATACCTCTCGGTGTAAATGAGCGTATTTTAATCCGCGATCTGAGGTATCGAGTTGGCATGTTAAGCATAACCTGAATACCAATATTAACGGTAAGAGGCGGACATCTTTTCAGATAGCCAGGAGTGTCATCTGGCTCTCGGCTGTATAATGTTAAGCCTCAAATATTTAAACTCAACGTCATGCATATAAAGGGGCGTAATCTCTACAGGAGCTTAACTAGTCGTACTTTTTCTTCCAGATAATGTAGCTGCAGACCTGCGAAACTTGAACTTTGTACTAGTACGGATCACACTTAAATTGCGGTGAGACATAGAACAGCATGAAGCCCGAAGATTTGCCAAAGTTATTCGATTCTCCATAGTAACCGAATTTTCACGTTTTTCTGGCCAAAAAGTGGATGAAATTTGGCAGATAGTCAGTTATTGAAGAAGAAAGCTCATCGACGCTAGTCCGCATGGTTTCAAGGTTTTGTATAGCGAAACTTTTTCAAGTGGTTTTCAGCGTAATTTATAGCTTTTCCAACGTAATTGTCAACCTCAAATACCCGCATCATCTTAATCAAACAGACGAGGCTCTCGCTACCCTAAGTTCCTCATGGAAAGGGGGATTGGATGCTCTAGAAGGAATCAAATTATTCCCGCAATGGTCTTACTAACAACTTAACGGTGCTATTTTCTAACGCGTACCGGGTCAATTTCCCGAAAGGTGCAATCAACATCAGTGAAACTTTTCAGAACTTTCTGGGAGTTTCCTTATCACTTATCACTATTAAAGAAGAAGCTAGACCCCATCTTCATCGTTTAGCAGTTGGCTTGGATATTAGATTATGTATGTTTAGATGTTGAAACATTAAATAATTCCTTTTTGTTCGGCCCGCGGTTGCTTGAGAAGTTGTGCGATGGCTTTTTTGAAACCCTTTGACGGGTTAAATGCAATATCTAAATGTGTTAAGTTCTCAGACTATCTGAGAAGTACTTATGCTTGGTACTACAGTGGTGGTGCTATGCATTCAACAGAATCGGGGTACTAGTAAAAAGACATATATCGGCCGATTTACATAGGTGGGTGGGACCATTGTTGTATTGCCAAGTTTATGCTCCTGTCTTTGTGCTCCTTTAGAAAACAATAAGCAGAGCCCTAACTGCAATCTTCCTTCAGCCAGAATTTAAATATCTCTTCCTCACTTTCAACACTTTTCTACTTAAAAATCTGGTTTCTCTGGTTACTTGCCGAACTTTTGCTAAACCCTCCCTACATTAACATAATTTCAGAGCAAGGCATTGCGTTGACAATTGTTTGCTTAAAAGGTTGCCTAAAATGACTTATGTGTGCACTCTGAAGTTGTGATTATTTGTGGAATGCTTTTGTTTAAATTCGTGCAATACATAATTTCTTTTTTTTAATTCAGATTTTACTTTTTGTTGCCCTGTCAGTTTGTTGTTTGTTTGTTGTACGATATATCAAAAATCTTCCTGCATCGTCGGTTTTTGAATTCAATTTCATGCACAGCGACATATATATTACAGTGCTGTGCAAAACAAAATCAACAATCTCAATGTCGCTACGATATCGTCGTTCGCATGCATTTCCGTGGTATTTCTGTCTCCAGTTGTTCAAAACATAAATATGTTCACTTTTGAAGTAGTGATGGATTCGTTTTTTTGACACTAGCGCCATCTGACATGAACAAGTAGCCATCTTTCAACTTGTGTTGCAAGCAAAGCATAAGAAGAAGAATTTGACATTTGCTTTAGCTAAGGGTGCTTTCACACTTTGCAAGTGAAACTGTTTTTCCCACTCGTTGGTAACTTTTCTAACATTTTTTACAGCTAAAAACTGCAATTTAACAAATAAATAGTACACAAAATATGTTAGCAAATATTTTTCTTGAAGAATGAGAATGTTTATAACAGTGATTCGCAAAATTTTGTCCGTAAAGAGGCAAGTCCAAATAAAATTAAATTGCCAAGTCTGAAGTTCCTTCATATTTACAAAAGCAACATCTTGCGTTATTGTTGCGATGTTACTGGAATGCGTAAGATTGCTTTGAACGAATTTATATGAAAAACTTTCATTGTGTCTCGGCCATAGAAATGTGAAAAATCTAACAAATTATATTTGGACAATACGCGTGTTGCTTTTTTTTTGCACAATATTGTTTATACAAACCTATCTAAGCCGGTATGTTTATGTATGTATGTATGCTATATCAGGTAAATGTCAGTTATGCCAAAAATGCAATACAAAGAATATAACTTTATGTTATTGTTGTTGTTATTGCATTTGCCTTATAATATGTGGCTTTTTGAGTTGTGGACAACAACACTGTCTTGCGGTTTGTCAATGCAAACAAAAATGCCTGCAATCTTTCAACAAAATTGCTGATAACACTTTGTTGACAATGCATTTAATTTAATTCCTCTATTTCTGTCCTCTCTTCGTTTTGCCATTTCAGCAGCTTTTTAGAGTTTGTAAATTGCGATCACAATAATTTATCACACTCTTGAATATGCAGGTATTTGATATTTCTTGTCTGTACCACATGATAGAGACCATAAAGCGTCGGAAGTGCCCGAAACTATTTGAGGCTGACAAGGCAAACAATTTGAAAGTATGGAAATAGAAATGTAAGACCTCCTAACGTGGCTCTACCTGACTTCTAGAATTTCTAGTAAATTGACCGGCCACGCCGTCCAACGAAAAGCTTGGTGAATGAGACAAGGGCAGCAATCAATCAAATCTGTCGGCGTAAAGCCCCTGACCTGGACAGCATTCACGTCCTTGGTCACATGTTTGTTTTTAGAAGTCTACTTGGCATCAAGGCGATCCGAATTTTCATGAGGTGGAGTTGCAGGCTAGGCAAACTGGGCACACTACCCCGACGAAGGCACTATGTGCAAGCCATCATCTAGTTGTCAAGTAAATCCGATACAGTGTTTGGAGTGAAAGTTGAAGCCGTGTATAGAACGGAAATGACGGCAGAGCTACTTTGGCACAAAATACAAAAGGACGGACAGGACAACAGGGGTTATAAAAAAAAAAAACTTCACACGTTTTGGCTACATAACATTGGATTGTAGCCTTGAGGATACTAACAAACTTAGTAAATAGTGATACAAATTTTTTGTTCAAAACTAAACTTAAGTACCAAAGAAGAACTAATTCAATGGTTGCTATATTTTAACTAGCTCGGAACTAAAGGAAAAATTCAGCGAGAAACAATTTTAACCGCCAGTTGAAATAGTTTAAAGAGATTGAGGGCGAACCAGAAATGGCTCCGAATTCACTACTGCCGTTGTTAAAATGTGGAAACAATTAAAAGTTGAAGCCCTACTGAGACCAAATGGTAGAAACTGTTATGCCCTCTAAAAACAAATTGTGGGTTTAATCTAAACTGAGGCTACGATTGGATGGTGTTCATGTCAGTACGAGCAGAGCTTGGCAAAAGTACAAATAGTAGTCAACAAAAAATGAGATCATGGTAAGACTGATCATTCCTGGTCGTCCTGCGTTTCAAACTACCTCATAGCCCGATCATTTTCGTAAGAATGCTCCTAATGGCACCGTATTCCGGACTGAAGTTAAACGGATAGATGACTGAAGAGCTCAGCAACATAAGTGGCAATTGATTTGTTGGTTTTTTGTTTTTGTTTGAGTAGCGATCGAAACACTCGACGATAGTGTCGGGTGGATAGTACTTTGACGGATAAGAATCAAGCTCGGTCGATTTCTACCACCAGTAAACGCGATTGTCATATGAACCAATTGATATCATTTCGTCGAATATTTAAGGCCATTACACCCTCTTCTTCCGCGAAAAACTAGATTGCTAAGATTTCTAGTTACCAGGCCATTGGAATTGGTCATTATTTCTTGGTTTTGATAACTTGAAGTTGTCTGATTACAGGTCTTATGTGTCAAGAGAAAAAGCTAGCGCAGGCATAAATAAGCTGTCTTCCATTTAGGTGAGGTATATAGGTCTTCCTCAAGACACCTTGCTTGTGAAAAGCGGAGTTAACAGATTAAATATGTCTGGCTCTCGTCCAGTACAATATCAAGGCCTGTATTACCAGAAGTTTATTTAACGATCAAACTGAAAAACACTATCAGGAAACAGGACACATGTTATAAAATAAACAAGTGAAAGTGCCAAAAGGCAGTGTACAGTCAGAATACCCGTCATGAGTCTACAGTCCTCTCTTTTTAACGTTAGAAGTAACTTAATTAGTCTAAGTTTGTAAGACCTACACATAATCTTCGACACTCTATAGCCTCCCGCTTGAACTCACGCCTTACCCGCTTGGTCGATCATGTGCACCTCTCGCCCTCTCTTTTACGGAGCAAGACTCAAGGCTTGCCTCCTTTTTAACTTATATGTGGAATAAATCAGAATGGATGAGAGAAAACTGAAAGATCCATACTGATGACTTCTGTTCTGAGGGAACAGGTATAATAGTTATTGACATATTTCTACTATGATTTTATAGGTTGAGCCTTAACAATTTTCTTGAAATGATTTATTACTTCTGCAGCCCTCAAATTCGTTTGCAAACCCATATGCAGTTACAACTCTAATGCAGAGAACCGGAAACCCATTTGGCATGCCACATAAAAATACATTAAACTCCAACATAACGTCAATGCGCCAAATGGCTTAAGCTGACATATTTGGCTTACGATGGCAGAGTTTAATGGTTCTGCAAGCATGCCAAATGTTGCACGTTTTTACACGATTGTACATGGATACAAATACGTGTGTATATGTGCAGATGTGCTAGCATTACACGCCAGTCCTTACGCAGTTCGATGAACTCTCCCAAAACTGGCATTGTTCAATCTACACGTGGTTTTGGGCGAGTGGGTGATGCTACCTTCGCGGTCGCAATGATTTTTAAGGCTTTTTGTCTTCCCCACTTGTGGTTCACTTTGCAGTTATTTTTAATCGAATTTGGTTATGCTACACAATCTCACTCCTCTTGCAGCGCTCAAATGCTAATATCTGAGGTGCTGATGACTGTCCTTTTTGTTTGGTGGTGTTCATATACGGATTCCCATTCCTCGATAACTAGCTGGGTTCAAATTGACAGTTTTGTTGGGAAAAATAAAGTGTAGCTCTCCGTAAGTCTTTCTGATGCTGGTGATATCTTCCAAATAAAAGTCTTTATAAAAGAGGATATATGCCTGCGTGTCGGAAGTTTCAGAGAAAGGGTGCAAGAAAGGTATACATATACTTCCCCATCACATCCTCCAAGGGTCTAGTATTTACATGGGGATGACTATCTAAATAGTTTTCTTATCATATGTCATGCTCATTTGGATTACCAGCCACATAGACCCTTGGCTTAATGTGTAGATGGACGACCATGCGACGCAAAATCATCTTTGGATGCTATGGTGTAAGTCGTGAGGCAATAGCAAATCAGGTTAATGCAAATGAGCATACTTAATAGTGCATTATGGGTATCTCGTGGGGCATAATGACGACGGGAGCTGCAAGGAAGCACGTATGAGATTTCTGCGTCACCACTGCCCAGCTGTTACATATAATTCTCCGGTGTTAAAACCTACTACGACTGAAGGCACAAATGACTTCAACAAGCATTTTTTTCGGTATTCATTACGCCTACTCCATGTTTTTTCTCATTCAAGTTTTTGAAAATCCTTACAAGCTTAACCCACATCACCCTCACATTTTGCTGCAAATTTTCTACCCATTGTAACGAAATGATTTTTCATTGTCTTTTCCCACTTTTCACATTTTCCGCCTTTCACTGTCTCTCTCTTTTCCTTTGTTTTGCTTCAATTGTTATTCTGTCGCTTGGCATAAGGAAGCGCCCGCAAGCCCTCTTGTTTGCCAAATAATGAGTCCAACAAACCGCAGGGTAGTCTGCACATGTGTTTCCATAGTTTACGGGTATTCGTAGAACCAATGCATGTATGTATGTAGTGCATTGTATGTATGTAGATAAGTTTTCAAGGAAAGTTTGTTTTAAGTTAATGCAAGTAAAAGTAACTGTAATTGTAACTGTACATTTGCCAACATTAAATTAAATCATAATTACATGTTATTTGTTTGTATTATCGTACCCATGTGTGTACATACGGCAGAAATGATTGTAAAATTGTTTCAATTTTCTTTTCGTTTATTTTTTCCGGCAGATTTTTCGCCTGCAATTATTAGGAAGTCAGTGGAATGAAGATCTATATTTATAAACTGGTAGATCCGGTAAAAGTTGTTCTGTCCTAACTTTGGTCTTATTTTATGCATGCATTTTAAGAAGTTTTTGCCGTTTACTCCCCCTCTCTCACTCTCCTCCTGTCATTTTCGCTCTGGTTGACACCGAACACACATGCCTTTTTTTCAAAAAATTTCACTTTTGCTTAAACAATTTTGGTTATATGAGAAACGAATCAACAACTTTTTTCAGGCAGAACGTAAATACTTCAAAATTTAATCGCAAGTAATAGATAGTCCAATGAAATGACTCATTGTTGATTCATAGCTGTGCGAGCTACAATTTTATGATTTTTTGAATCACATTTTAACAGTTTGCCACAACACTCTCATAGATTCCCTCAAATTATATAAAAATTTACCATCTCACGCAGCTAAGCGTTTGATGCAAAATCCCGTTTTCATATCGGAGCTCTCAATGCGGAGTTACTAAATCTAACTGATGATAGGTGATGAATTTTATTAGCTCATGAAAGTGCAGCTAATTCGGCGACTCTCTAACTGGGCTACTGGTTTAAGAACTTCCTATCTCAGAAAACGACTGGAAGGGGATATAGCTCAGCGTTCATATTTCGTTTTCTAGCTGAAGCTGAGCAAGTGTTTGAAAACCAAATTCTAACATAGGGTGTTAGTCCAAAACATTCTGAGATAACATTTCCCTTCATGTCAAAGTGTCGGTTCCTTTTATGTTTTAATGCAATGCTTTCTAAATATTTCCCCTCTCATTTATTTTGTAAATTTCCTAAAGGGATTCGTTTTTGCAGGACACTGGCAACGTTTTATAGTTGGGTTTTAGCTTAAATTTCGTAATCAGAGATATTTGTGCTCTCTTCAAAAAAGACATACCCTAATGTACCTGTACATATTGTGACGAATACCAACAACACTAAGGGTTACAATATGTATAATAAGTGGTATGATGACAAATTCCTGTGCTCACCTTGAATTAGTTCCAGAGCAAGTTTCGTCTCCCAATTGATTACGATAATATGTGGGCCAAAAATAACTCACAGAATCAACACAAACATTTGCTATATATGCACATTAGACTGGGTCGATTAATCGATATCGCGTCATCGATTTTTCGATAGGATTTGGGCTCAGGAAAAAAAAGTTCCACTACGCTTGCCCAAAAAAATTGTTTCCGAGCCTGCGAAAAATAAAATGGCGAAAGGGTAAATTTTTCGTCCAAAATACTCTCCAAAACCCAAAAAATATTTTTTTTTCAAAAAACTGTTGTAAACACGATAGCGATAACTGAAGAACAAAAAATATTTTTTTTGGGTTTTGGGGAGTGGTTTGGTCGAAAAATTTACCCTATCGCCATTTTTTTCGCAGGCTCGAAAACAATTTTTGTTGGGTAAGCGTAGTGGAACTTTTTTCCTGAGCCCAAATCTTTTCGAAAAATCGATGGCGCGATATCGGTTAACTTTCGTCCATACAAATCGACCCAGGTTAATGCACATATATAGGTATGTATTTACACACCTTACTAGATAAAGGTATTCAAAAACAAACAAAATTCAACTCTTATCAGTATTTTTTTAACACGCTGAATTTCATATCTTGCTTTTTATCCAAAGGATTGAGCTATGCCAGGCATGTGAAATAAACATGTCGACTATGTGACAGCAGCGATTCGAACTTATGACGTTACAGCCTGGAGCACCCACAGCGACTATTAATGTCATAGCAAAATAGTAAAGCAAGGCAAGGTTGCTGCAAAAGTTACAACAACACCTGTCATACTTGAAACAACAACAAAAGAAAAAAACAGAATTTATGTAGCCGAATGCAGTGAGAATAATAAACCACCTAAGCAATATCAACAAGTAAATATTACAAGTAAGATGAAGGAAAATTGATAAATGGAAAAACAAAAACAAAAACGAAAATTCTCAGACATATTTCTTTAAACGTGCAATGCATTTTGAAATTCGAATTTTTACTGTGTCACAAAAATTCCTTTAACCGAATTTCTGTATTCACAACAAAACTCCAGGTAACGATAATAAATCGTCAAAGAAGTACTGATTGACAAGGTAGGGAGACAGCAAAAGCCAATAACAAACAACAAAATTGAATCGAATTCGAAGTAAAGCATTAGTAAAGCGATGTGAATGAATCGAATGACGGAGGATTATAAAGTAGCTAAGAACATTGTTGACAGGACACGTGTGACATAAACTAAAACAAGTAAGGAAGGCTAAGTTCGGGTGTAATCGAACATTACATACTCAGTTGAGAGCTATGGAGACAAAATAAGGGAAAATCACCATGTAGGAAAATGAACCATGGGTAACCCTGGAATGTGTTTGTATGAAATGTGTATCAAATGGAAGGTATTAAAGAGTATTTTAAGAGGGGGTGGGCCTTAGTTCTATAGGTGGACGCCTTTTCGAGATATCGCCACAAAGGTGGACCAGGGGTGCCTCTAGAATGCGTTTGTACGATATGGGTATCAATTTAAAGGTATTAATGGGGGTTTTAAAAGGGAGTGGCTGTAGTTTTATATGTGAAGGCGTTTTCGAGATATCGACCAAAATGTGGGCCAGAGTGACCCACACCATCATCTGCCGGGTACCGCTAATTTATTTATATATGTAATACCACGAACAGTATTCCTGCCAAGATTCCAAGGGCTCTTGATTTCGCCCTGCAGAACTTTTTCATTTTCTTCTACTTAATATGATAGGTGCCACACCCATTTTGCCAAGTTTTTTTCTAAAGTTATATTTTGCGTCAATAAACCAATCCAATTACCATGTTCCATCCCTTTTTTCGTATTTGGTATAGAATTATGGCATTTTTTTCATTTTCCGTAATTTTCGATGTCGAAAAAGTGGCCGTGGTCATATTCGGATTTCGGCCATTTTTTATACCAATACAAAGTGAGTTCAGATAATTACGTGAACTGAGTTTAGTAAAGATATATCAATTTTTGCTCAAGTTATCGTATTAACGGCCGAGCGGAAGGACAGACGGTGGACTGTGTATAAAAACTGGGCGTGGCTTCAACCGATTTCGCCCTTTTTCACAGAAAACAGTTTTCGTCTTAGAATCTAAGCTCCTACCAAATTTCAAAAGAATTGGTAAATTTTTGTTCGACTTATGGCATTAAAAGTATCCTAGACAAATTAAATGAAAAAGGGCGGAGGCACGCCCATTTTGAAATTTTCTTTTATTTTTGTATTTTGTTGCACCGTATCATTACTGGAGTTGAATGTTGACATAATTTACTTATATACTGTAAAGATATTAACTTTTTTTTAACATTTTACTTAAAATTTTTTTTTAAAGTGGGCGTGGCCGTTTTCCGATTTCACAAATTTTTATTTAGCACACATATAGTAATAGGAGTAACGTGCCTACCAAATTTCATCATGATATCTTCAACGACTGCCAAATTACAGCTTGCAAAACTTCTAAATTACCTTCTTTTAAAAGTGGGCGGTGCCACGCCCATTGTCCAAAATTTTACTAATTTTCTATTCTGCGTTATAAGTTCAACTCACCTACCAAGTTTCATCGCTTTATCCATCTTTGGAATTGAATTATCGCACTTTTCGATTTTTCGAAATTTTCGATATCGATAAAGTGGGCGTGGTTATAGTCCGGTATTGTTCATTTTAAATAGCGATCTGAGATGAGTGCCCACGAACCTGCATACCAAATTTCATCAAGATACCTCAAAATTTACTCAAGTTATCGTGTTAACGGACGGACACGGCTCAATCACTCTATATGCTACATTGAGGATCAGCAGAACGTTGTCCACACACGAACAGTTTTTAAAAGAAAGAGTGAGAGAGATCACATTTAATATGACGAAGCGAAAGTGATATCATGCCAGCTTTAAAATAATAAAGTATTACCGGACTAGAAAACGAGCTGTTCAAAAACGGAGGCTAAGTGTCGGTAAAACCCATACACCAAATCTTATGTACCATATGGTTGCACAAGCGAATGTCTCCATGTTGAAACCTGAGTGTTCGTCAGTCGTTTCAGACTGTATAAAAAGGGTTAAAGAATTCATTGTAAATCTGCGGTAAGACAAATATTGGCGCCCTAAGCAGACATGCATTGTAAATTGTATCGTTATTACTTATATTGTATCATTAGTTGCATAATTGGAGGCCACAAGACAAATACAAGCTTTAATAGAAATCATAAATGCACTTATACAGCAGCGAACAGAAAAATGACACCGGTAATTTCGTAATTAAAATTTTTTTTTTTATTTTCGGTTTTTTAAGAAAGGATTTCAGTGAATTTTGTAACTGAAACTATGAACGCATAAATGTTTTCGAAAAAAATCGAAAATTCGATCAAATTATACGAATATTTCGATCTTTTTATTTGGTATTTTCTGATTTTTTTCCGAAGAGTGATTTAAATTTTCCTTTCATATAAAAAATAGCGCCATGCTCCGTTCGTCAGTGATAGTATCAAATGTAGGAAGTACGGTTTGGAGGAGGAAACGACGGAGCACGTGTTTGCACTCGCTAGACTAAGACGCCAGCTATAAGAAATGATATAGCTATCAGACCTAAAAGTAGCAACTGAAAGCTTCTAGCTTCTTTCAAGAGGACGCAGTTATTTTAGAACATAGGTCCTGGTTTTTAATAAGGTTTATAGTTTGGTCGTTAAACAAATTTCGGGCAACAGTATGGACTCATCAGTATATGTAAGGTCTTCATGAATCGGGCAGTCCAACTTATCATAAGGCTTAATTAAGTACACACACAAAAATAAATTTTTAAACCTTCATATAAAAAATTCGAAATTTTTGTAAAATTTTCTCGAATTTTCGAAAACGTGTTGGAGTTTGATTTGCATAATTGCAGTTATTCAAGTTCACTGAAGAATTTTTTAAATTATGGAAAATAAGAAAAAAAGAAACTAATCGTTGAGGTTTGATAAATATTGGCACTGCTATGTTCGTGTTCGCTGCTGTATATACATATATTTGTTTATAAATTTTTTAAATATGTTTGCAAGTTTTATTGAAAGCCTCAAACGATGCTTGTGACTTTAACTTTGAAAATGAATGGAATTATATGTCACGCACAGTACTTGCGAAAGAAGAAGACAATTCATAGGTACATTTATAGATATCGATCATAAATTTGTTTTATGCTGTGGACTTTACCATCCTAATAAAGAAATGGCACTTGGATAATAAAATTTAACAATTTTCAATATCGCAATAGTATCATAGAGACCCTGTAGGGAAAATCTATAGTTAAAAACTGTTGCGCTAATTGGATTCGGACGCACTACTAGTTCGCCCCTGTCACTTTTACATGCTTTTAACTGGCAAATTTAACATGGGATGTCCTAGGCTGTGGCAATTGTCCTCGCTGCATTACCTGTACTGAACTAGGCACAAATTTCCGCTTTGGAACTAGTTCTTTATTTGGAACTTTTCCGATAGCTCTCAACTAGTTAAAAAATCGTTAGTATAGATTTCTACAGCTTATTGGTACTAAAGGACTATCCGAAGGTTTGGGGAATTTGATAGATGTTGATGGTTCTTTGCCGAATATTGTTCCGGTACATTCCGAAAAAATAGCACCATTAAGGTACTAGCGCGACCATCGTGGAAACAATTTGATATGACCTCGATGAAGCCTCTTGGACATAAATCCCTATAGATTCCGTATACATCTTGGTGTCGCCAGCGCCGGGTAGTGAAGTTGACAATTGTGTTAGATAACCGCAAAAGCACTTTTAGATCCCTGACAGGTTTGCACCTAACAGCCCCTTGAGTACCAATTTTTTCTTTCTCACGCGTCTAGTTTTAGCAGAGTTGTCTACTTAGAAGTTACCCAAAATGATGGGAAAGTCGCTGTGCTTTTCAGACTTGGAAGTTTGCTGAAAACATAAATAGAGATATTGCAACTGATTTCATGGAAATCAAATTCAATAATTGAGGTTTTAAATGACTCATTGACATTGCTTGTTGAACGATTATCATCTCTGTGCTCATCGCTTGGCGACTCCTTTTAGGCACTGTGCTCTATAGAGGCCGATGACCGATATTACGTTGGTTGCTTCTACCTACCTGCCTTCTACCTCAAAGTTGAGTTCTCTGCTTACGTTTCTTGCCAGCTCATCATAGCTATATATTAGGTTTCGATGTTATGTTAAAGCTATGATTCTAGCCTCTAGTGTCATGAAAAACTCATACGCCTGCCTTGAGGTTCCACTATCAACATTCTTTTTTATTACAAGCTTGAGTCGCAGATTGAGTCTCAGCTCTATTGATCATATGTATGTATGTATATGGTAGCATCTAGGCTCTAGCATAAATGCACCGTTAGTGGGAACATTTATCTTTTAACACGATGTTCCGTGCCAAATTTCATTAATACATACAATTCATACGAAAATTATTGCACATATATGTACAATTGAAGATGACGTTTACGACAGATATGCTGTCGGAAAACGGATGGATGGCTGAAAAATTCTAACTATTTTTTTTATTTCGGCCACCGCCTAAGAACTTCACTTGAAATGCATTTAAGTTGCCAAGGTATTATCATGGTCGGGTCATGCCTGGGCACCCCTACCCAAATCCAAGCCGTGATGGTGTAATTTTACCGTACCTGTCCTGATATAAGGCGAGGAGACATGGATATGTCCAGTAATAGCGACCACTTTTAACATTTGGTGACCCATGTTTCAGACCATAAAGGTGAGAGATGTGTGCTACAATGCCGGCTAGCAGGAATAATAAGAATTACCTGCAGTATGACCACATACAAACACCGTTTGAATCGCAAAAATATGTTTTGCGCTAATAGCTCTCTAAGTTTAGAGTTCCTTTAAAGAACGCAAAGCTCTTAATTTCTTTTAGAATTCTTTGTAATGCTTTTAGAAAATTTTCAATAACATTTTCAATTCCCTTCAAAAGTATTGAGTAACTGAAATGCCATCAATTCCTCTGCTCTAAGGGAAAGGAATTGATTACTTTTCCTAAATACTTGTAACGGGTTGACGATAATTTAATTCCTAAAGCAATCATTACTATCTAGCATTGGCTAGCAGGAATTACCATGAAATGCCTCAAAAACAGATTTCTTTCCAATCATCCTTTTCATAAATTGAACATCATTCCACGTTACTGCCCTCAACAATCAACAACATAAACTAGAAAACGAAGAAGAGCAGAAAATCAAGAATGAAACCAGTAATTGTGGGGCATAATAACATATTTATGATTGAAATGTTATTTGTATACACACACATATTTACTTACGTTTGTTTGTATATACGCGGCAACTTGACCTCTTTCCACATCTTCAGGCCGTTGCTGGTTTAACAGCTAATCATATTTAAACGCTTTGAACCAGTAGTTGGCCTTTGGTGCTGCACCAAATCACCTAAGAAACAGCCATAATTTCATATTAGTGCAGCAAATGAAAACCCAAAACGGAATTGAATTGATTTGGAATGAAATCATATGTTGAGGGTTGCAGCAGCAGAATTGTGTATACATACAAATCTCGCACTTGCAACATGGCACTTACTATGAGAAGCAATTTGTTGCAGCAATGGATGCTCAAGCAAATATATACATTTACATGTTTGAATGTGTGTGAGTGTGTGCGTTATTGTATGCGTAGCTTTATTGTGAATTGATAAACCATAAAATGGTAAACAACACGTACTCGGACACTATTCCGGTATAAATGCGCCTGTGCAAACTATCTGTCTGTCTGTCTGGCTGTTTAGTTGTCAATAATAAAACATCAATGCGCCAATCTTGCTGCTGATTACATGTAGAACGCTTTGATTTGTACAGCAAACCGAATTCCATGTAAGAAAATTTACAAATAGTAGGATGCTGCGTCTTGTTTTGGACTGGTGTTATGGTGCATGGTGTTTCATGGCGTGGCGGTGTGGCTGGTTCGTGGTAATATCTGCGGGAAATCAATTTGCATTGCACGCTTGTAAATACTACATCCTGCAACACGCAACAACTCTGCAGCATTCGATTGACCGGCGCAAAAAGATGGTCGGGTTGTTGGAAGATACGTGCGGCTGCAGCCCTTGGCGGCATGAATAGTGCGATAAACTGTGAAAAAAGCGATGCAACATACAAGCTCCGCAAAAGCGATAGGCGTTACAAATATAAAATTAAAATAATAAAAAAATGTACGACTCAGAGGAAGCGCCAAAAGCTATAAGCAATCTACTATGTAAGAGCAGAAGTACGGCCACGAAATGCTGGCGTCCAGCACGATTCTGAGCTAATTGCTAGACAAAGTAGAAACTAGCAAACCATAGACTGCGTCATTGATTCGTGCTGGTCATGTTGCACGTTCAATGGCCAAGGGCCCATAATACTTATATACATACATATGCATGTATGTATGTGGTGGGAATGATCGTAACCGCTGGAATTACAATGTGAGACCGTGAATACGAACAAGAACAATGCTTTTAGCTCTGTTCCTCTAATACGAGGGCGGTTACATGAAATCCATGAGAAAAAAAGTGACCTGTACACACGTAGAAACCTTTCTAGGAAGCGGTTTTCAAAAACGCAGTATGCGTAGTACCTTAGCTATAAGGTGGATCAACCAAAATGGCTCTTCCCTTGACTATCAAATTAAAAAAGAAGGAAGTTATTGTACACTGTTAGTACCAAATGCATGCTGCTTGATATCTGCAGCTACTTCCAATTGTCCAACGGTATCACTACCTAGTGCTCCTTTGTTAAGGAAGTGCAATGTATACTTACACAGGCGACACAACAATTAAAAACCTGAACTTTAAAGTAGTTAATTTTTTACATTTGGTAACTTAAGTTTAAGGTAAATCGGCTACATTGGAGTTAGAGGCGTTGGTTCACCATTGCAATTAGAAAGGTGATTGCTTCCATTTAGGGACATATTGTTTATGCCTGGATTGATTCCGGAAAAGTTAGACTTTAACATTTTGTGACGAATATTAGCATTGCTACTAAATAAATGCGCAACAACAATAAAGCATCCACTCTTATGTAGAAGGCGGCGAATAGATATCTCATCACACACACACACACACACATGTAGTCATCAGCCGAAGTAGTTAGTCACCCATACACACGCATATGGCTATGGGAGAGGCATGGATTACAGATATATATGTATATAGCTGGTAACTAACCAAGCATGAGACACAACTGTTCCCGAAGTTACTGACCTTATGAGAAATTGGTTAACGAGGAAACCGAGAGTATAGAAGCAGCGCAAGCTCATTAATAATTAATCAGTTTTGATTGAAGGGCGCTATTGGCTGTAAAGTATAATTGTGAAGTACTACTCCCAAAGTAAACTAAAGACGAGTTTGCAATACGGAATATTGGAGTGATTTATTCAACATTTTAGCGATTCGAGCGTTAGCAGAAGGTGCATAAATATCAGGAATTCCCTAAACTCGTTACAATATTGATCCAAATTGTGCTAGAGTGACGCGCGTCTCACGCTTCTTCAAGCTCTACAATATCTATGACTCTATCCTTTCAACCTGTTGATTGATTCAATTAGAAAGGTATTGATTTCAATTAAAAAGGCATTGTTGTTGTTCCCTTACCGGTTGGATATGAGTACGTCATAGTAAACTTAACTAAACTTCTAAAAAAAGTATATGCTACTAAACGTGATGGATCAATGAAATATTAATATTGAGTTGTAAAATATGTCTCGTAGATGATTCGGTCATCGAGTTGCTCATCCTTACCTTTTGAAACTGTTGCCTTAAGGTTACGACGGACGATGTAAGAGTAGTTGTCGCAGTGTGAATAGATTTCGTATTATGTTATTAGCTCTCTTTCTCGATACTAAAATGATTTGTTGTTGTTATCCGCGAAGCACAAACTAAGGTTGACAAGCTGTATGCAATATTTCAGCAAACTCTCCTGATTTATCATACTTTCCTCTTAGCTATTTTTTTCAATGTTTTATACAAGGCAAACACGCAATGCTCAACGCCATGCAACATGATGTTACCACCACCGCCACTAACTACGTTTGTTACCCATTTGCTAGTTACACTTTGACACATGTACCTACTACATACATACACATTTAGTTTCTGCCTCACGATGCATGCAACAACACACACGATTTATCGGTGCACTTTGGGGCGCTATTTCTCTTCCTGATGCAACGCTTTTGATACACCCTACTTTTCTACTGGCTCCCAAGGAATATGTTAACTAACGTTTTTATTGTACTGCGTGCGGTTCGACAAAGGCAGAAACAAATAAATACGATAAAATACAACAAAAGTGCAATCAAATCTAAAATGTTGCGATAAATAGCAACAATTTAACTGCCGATGTGGCAAACTAACTGACAGTTAACATTGTGATGAGTGCACCAATTTGACACATCAAGAACAATAAAACCAATTTGAATAAGTAAGGAAGGCTAAGTTCGAGTGTAACCGAACATTACATACTCAGCTACCAAATTACAGCTTGTAAAAATTTTAAACTACCTCCTTTTAAAAGTGGGCGGTGCCACGCCCATTGCCCAAAATTTTACTAATTTCCTATTTTGCGTCATAAGGGAAACGATTTATCCGTACTTGGTAATAAATTATCGCTCTTTATCGCTTTTTCGAATATTTCGATATGAAAAAAGTGAGTGTCGTTATAGTCTAACTTCGTTCATTTTAAATAGCGATCTGAGATGAGTGTCCGGGAACTTACATACCAAATTTCATCAAGATACCTCAAAATTTACTCAAGTTATCGTGTTTACGGACAGACGGACGGACGGACATGACTAAATGAATTTTTTTCGCACAGATCATTTTGATATATAGAAGTCTATATCTATCTCGATTAGTTTACGCCGTTACGGGACACCGTTATGCGAACAAAATTAATATACTCTGTGAGCTCTGCTCAGCTGAGTATAAAAAGGGTTTTAGAAAAAAGGGTAGTGAATATCGAGGGTAAAGGAAGTCATCGGGATTTGGAATTTATTTAGAGCAGTTACTTGCCAATTTTGTTATAGTAAGCCTTCTCCAAATTTTGACGCATGGTGAAGATATGGTCGATAGTTTGCTTACCAAGTTTGAATATTCCAATAATAGAATTAATGTTACAACAACGGAGGACTGACAGCCGAAAGGCAGATAATGTCAGCACGTAGCTAATCTTGCCCTCGTACACCTTTTCTCGTCCCGTTCAAATGACTCGAAGAAGTACGCTTCAATCCTTACTGAGCTATTGATGTCGTTGAACGTCGTTTGGCAAAGCCATATCAAATTTGCAGGGAATTTAGGCTCCTTCGAAATTTAGCACGACCTGGTGCATGTCGATTTTCATATAGTTAAAATTTGATCAATGTAAGAGTTTGTAGGTGGATTGGGAAATTGGCCCAGTCATCTTCCTCGCTAATTAGCAATAGGGAATACTCCCTCTATAACTCAAGCACGCTCTCTACTTCGATTATTAGTTTGGACCCCAGGGGATCAGAATATACCAGCGGTAGGTATGCCTGTCGTAAGAGGCGACTAAAATACCAGATTCAAGGGGCTGTGTAGCGAAACCCTTCAGGTTGCCAGCGCAATATATAGCCTCTCCAAACCCAATTGTCAACCTCACCTATCCGCGGCGAATCCTGTTTCACTAACAGACGAGGCTCTGGCGACCCCAAGCTCCTCATGGAACTTGGGGTGGTGAGGGAGGAAATGGCCTGAAGGTTTAATGTGGCCACATAAATCGTGCCCGAGATGGTCGGGCTAGCACCTTAATGGTGCTATGGTACCGGAGCGACCCGGATCTGTATCCGGCAAAGGACCATCAGGCGATAACACTCCCCAAAGCCTTCGGGGAGCAACCTTATCGCTACAACAACAACAACAACAACAACATTATTAGTTTGGCATTATCCCCTTATTAATCCACCAAGTACCTTCATTTGATTTGCGACTATCCTCTCACGAGGCGAATCTTCTAATTGAAATGCTCTTAAGTACTTTCAGAAAGATGTGAACGTCTGGCTGAGCTACTTTAATGCACCGTCTTTTATTTTTCACTTAATTATCGACGTTCATTTGCGTGAATTTCTTAGAGTAACAAGCACAGTAAAACAGCTTACGAATTAATTTGATGAGTTACTTAATTCCAATTCCTTTTTCTCATGTCCTTTGCAAACTGTTGCCCCCTCCAGCCGCAACGAGCTACTTGCAGCACCAGTAATAAATCCTGTACTTTTTGTCTCATTGTGATTTTCAGCAACAGAAATTTCTTTGCCAAAACTTGTTGTTTAAACAAAAACAATGTAAAAGAATTCCAATTTGATATTCTTATCGTTGCGACTTTACGAATTTCTTACGTTCTGCTCTGCCTTCTCATTCATGCGTTCGTTTATTTAGCTTAAGCTTTATTTTGCAAGAAGTTGGCCAATAACTCGTTGCACTCGCACATTTCGTTGTTGTTTATTTCTAAGTCTTTGTTGTAAATAAGTCCTGTTATAATGGTACTTCCGGAAGCATTTATAAAGTTCCCGTTAACGACTAAAACTACAAGTAGAGTAGTCCCAGCAGAAAGGACAACAACACTGCATTCGTAAGTGGATGCAGTAGGCAAGCTCCCTACTGTGGCACACACACACATAGCCATTTGTCGTTTTGGGCACAACGTGTGCTCAGACGCTCAGTTAAGTAAATATTCGTAGAAACTAAAAAGTTTTTAATGGTTTTGGAAATTATTATTTTCTAGTTGCCGATTTTACTTTCTTGCTCGGTTTCTTTTTTGCACAAATTCAGCAGCAGCGATGTAAATCGATTTGAAATGCCAATCCTTTGTTGTATTTCGGAATTTCAGTTTTTGTTTATAGTATTTATGTAAATTTCTTTTGCAACGTAATTTTCGCAATTTGCCGTCTCTTAATAATTTCTGTTTGTAGGGATTTTGGAACAACTTACATTCATTTTTGAATCAATTAACCATTTGGTGAAGCTCTAATTCTTTTTTCAGCCGGTAGTGGAATACGGTAGTGGAACAGAGAGCTTCATGGAGGCAAATATAGAAGGTGCTGCCACTACTTCGACACTCAGATCTATTCTTTGAAAATTCCTTATTCCCATTGTAGTCCACGGTGACAGATCACTCTAATTGTTTTGTATACTCATTTTATTAGAGTTGGTTAAATCCGGGTCTGAAAAAATCTAAAGCCTTTTCGAATAAAGAAAGAGGTTGAAATGTGCAATTAAATGTTTACTGCAATACTGCTGAAAGAACTTCTACGAAATTGTCTCCCCACATTCCAGAAATCCAAAAAAGCTTCAAAAGTCATAATAACCGTAACCTCTTATTTAAAATTGTCGGAAGAATAGTGCGCAGCTTGCATTGTCTCACAATAGAAACATTTCTATTTTCGACGTTTCACCATCGGAAAAAGCGCTTCACGGGTGTAGGCGAATGTTATTTACGCGTAATTATGGATACGCCAGATAAAAAAAAAAAAAAGGGTTGAGATCGTCTACCAAGTGGCACAGATAGCTCGAATATTAAAGCAAGATTTGAAATCCTTAAAAACTTTGAAGACAGTTCAGAGTGTGAACTTCAGAGTCAAAAATATAAAAATAAAAGAATAGTGGCGTTTTATTTTTTGGGAAAAATTTTACCCGCGTGTTGCACTCTTAAATTCTAACTTATGAACTAAGTCACCTGGTGCTATGCAAATGGCTCTTTTTGTGGGTAATGGAACCCCGTTTGTTATTCAGTGGAAATATTTTGTGAATGAGAAACATAAACTCGCGTGAGAGCTGAGAAGAACCAACAGGGCGACACTGTTTTCAGGAACCATTAAAATAAAAATAAATGTAAGGCGCGATAACCTCCGAAGAGATCTAAGGCCGAGCTTCTCTTCCAATTTGCGTCGTGCTCCTCTTGATTTTTCCCTACAAATTGGCCGGACGGGACCTACATGTTTTATGCCGACTCCGAACGGCATCTGCAAGGCAGATGAGTTTTCACTGAGAGCTTTTCATGGCAGAAATACAATCGGAGCGCTTGCCAGACACTGCCGAGGGGCGAACCCGCTTAGAAAAATTTTCTTCTAATTGAAAAATCTTATTTCTAAAATTTTGATGTTGCTTTGCCCGGGAGTTGAACCCAGGGCATACGGTGTGATAGGCGGAGCACGCTACCATCACACCACGGTGGCCGCGAACCGTTATGCCAACAAAATTAATATGCTCTGTGAGCTCTACTCAGCTGAGTATACAAAGCTGGTGTACGAGGGATTGTGATGAAGTCCTTGCGTTCAAATTTTAATTAGCTTCCGGGTTAACTTAGGCACGTAAAATTTAGAAAATCGTTAAGAACTCTGGAACAATTGAAAAACTTATTAAAATTTGCGATCAACTTTAAGTTATTTGTCTTTGATATTGATACCTGAAGCTTTATTTAATTTTCAGAATCATATAAGGCCAAAATATGCCTCTATATACATGGCCCGGTGAACGAATTATTTGGAAAATTCTTTAAAAACAAAAAGTATCTTTCGGGTTTGCCAAATACTTGAAACAAAATTCAAAACCCTGGTAACATGCAACTTTCTTCCAATTTGTTTTATGCCACGCAGATGAATTTTCATTTAGAACCTTTTCATAATGCGCCCGTAGCCTTTGTCAAACCATTGCCGGGAGGCTGTTCGAGATATTACGAAAACTCGCTCTAACGGAATGCTGCGATTGAATTTAAAGTAACTTCTCCATGAGTTAGTGAGTGCGACTATGTGGCTTTTCCCATTTAAATTAAATGTTAGTTATGATGGCACGATTTTACGGCAAAATGCAATTTGTGAACTCTTTTAATGGCTTTCGGTTGCAGCGAATTGCAAAGCAAATAATCGAAATCAAACTGGTTTCAATAGCGAAAGCCACAAATAACAAAGTTAGGAAGACCCGTTCATCAACTGCAGCGATGCACGTCAGAGTTAGGCGGAGCAGCACATATTTTTTGTAGAGAGTCTCTATTGCGAAACCGCTTAGCTTCAGTTGAGAAAGTGAGCAAATTCAAATTTAGAAATCTTACGCTTGCACTGAAAATTGTATCACCTCTGTGCACCACTGGTTCAAACTACTCTGCAGCTTGCGAAAGCGCAATGCTAAAATAGTTAGAGGGTCAACAAATGAAAATAGCACATAAAAATATGTTATGCTTAGCATTAAAAACTAGTATGTTTGTAAATATGTATTGTATGAATGTTGTTGGAATTGATGTTGCTGCATCATAAACATACGCATGACCATTTGATTGCTTTAAGTTGCAACAATTTCAAGTTTACGATGATGGCATGTTGTTGAACAGCATTTCGCTAATTTTTTATTTGAATGCGCTTTGCGCTTTGCCAGCAATGCGGCCAGGCATCTAATTGGATTAGTTGGTCTTCAAATTCATTTGACTATTGCTTTTTACGCGAAGTTTTTATGTGCTAGCGGTGAGCTTATGAAGGGGGGGGGGGGGGCATACTTGGCTCATTGCCCCACAATTGACGCAAAAATTTTTTCCTGAAATGTTCATTTACATTCTTGACGTTGAGAGAGCATGAAGTTGACTGCTTCGAAGATGGGAACTCGAAGCCGCTTTGGGCGCATTAATCATTTCGATATTCATGAGATCTACATCTGAATATCATTGGGAGGGATAGCATAGGTAACATATATGTAATAGTATGAGCTTCATTTGAAAAAAATTGTGCTACTTGGGGCATATTTATTCATCGAGAAAGTAAGGAGTTTAAAAGAGGGAGCTTATTTAGGTTCATTCCCGTGGCAACAGCTTAATAAGTTTCGGTATTCCTCGGAAATCTTCTCTCCTTTGGCTGTAAATTCAACATAACCCTGTTAATTTCTAGAACTTCTTCTCTTTCTAGTATGTATCTAAACAAACACCAGTGCAGAAGATTCTTTCGGTGCAACTGGCGGACTCGTACTATATCCGTTTGGATGACGGGAGACAAACTCCGAAGACTGCTGCGAAATATGTATCCTCGCTAAATTATTTGTATCTAGGGAGCAGTTCCTGATTTCAAAATTCACATATAATTCTTCTTCTAAAATACAAATACTCCAACTCTTATCAAGAAAAGCCGATATCATGGGCCGTTGACGTGTTCCTTTTTCTACAATCTCAAAGACAAATATATAAGTAAATTCTAGCTGACCTAGCGTTCATCGCAAAGACCTCGATGAGGGCATCAGAGGAATAATGCAATATGCCTTTTTTGGCGAATATAAATCTGTGGAGTTTTATCCCGAGTTTATCCATTAATGAGTTGTGTGAGTTCTAATTCTTTTCAACAATCGCCACCATAGAATGTGAAGTCGGAGCTATTTGGCCATCAGATGTTGCTACTCAGATTATAGATCTATCGATCAGTAGAATATTACTTCGCTACTGTAATTCTTATAAGAATTGCAAAGTCTTTTTTATAAACTTACGGTACAAAATTTTACATTTACATGCAACGAATTGAAGTGGGGTTCAAGAGATTTTCTACGAACGACTAGGATTGTGGGAATCTGCAGCAACTCGCCAGAGATCTATCGCCTTCGCAGGCCTTATAGCTACAATGACTGGCAAACGAAGCTAACTACCCTCCGATAATGGAATCATGATCATATCGCATGGGGCAGCGGACAAGAACACAAAATTGGAAATAATGCTTACGGGTCAATTCAACAGAAATTTCTGTAAATTTTTATCCATTCGGTTGATTTTACCAGTCTTTTTTTCAGTGTATATACGCCCAGGTGCTCAGAAGGACTCAGACGCGAGGAGCTCAAAAATAAGCTGTGCCTCTCAGTCTGTTTGTTGTATTTTGGCAGGTAAAATAGCAGAAGTACGACTTTTTTGCTTAGGCGGTAGTCAGTAATATAATATTGTAACGAGTTTACTTGCAAATCCTCTTATTTGCCCTTCTGCTAAGTTCGAATCTCTAACCTGCAACTAGCCTGCTCAACAACCAAACTGATTGAAAGCTCAAATGAAACTCTACTATCGCCCGCCAGATTGCGTGCTTAATCAATAACTGCTTGATAGCTCAACTCAAACTGAATTTCAGCGCCTCTACATTTGCTGCCTTTTATACTCTCTGATTTCAACGTGGCATCTTCTAGACGCTTCCATTTCCAGAATCTTCTAGTCCATAAGCTCTCAAACTTCTCAGCTGTAACTACAATTGCACGATTTTATAGTTTCTCTCATAGCATACTTTCAGGAGTATCTCAGATATATGCATGTGTTTGTGAATTGACTCTCCGCTGCTCGTATACGTACATGGTACATATGTGTAGACGCAATTATTGTTTCGTTTATGTAGATACATAATGATTGAATTATTGATGTGAATTCACGTCACTGCTTAGCATCGGCTTAGAGATGGCAGCACCCCTTAGTTTTGCAAATATTCGTAACAATATTTAATATTTCCAAAAAAAATTGTATTTATTCGAAATAAATTTTTGTTTAATTTATTACTTTCCTCCCGACCTCGCCCCTTAATTGCATTTACTGATTTGTCTTTTGGAAAATAATTCACAAGTCTTCTTATTTTTTTATGAGCATTTTATTATCTCAATCAATTTCTACTTTAGCAACTCATTTGCCTACTTTAGTTCGCAGCAACATACATTTTCCCTCTGCTGCTTTACGCGCTTGGTCTTTCAATGTCGCTATTCTTATTCTTTGCTCCTATCCATATTCTGTGGCCAATTTCGTTCCTTTTTCCTCCCAAGCATGCAATTATTCCGGTGCTCCAAGCCATCAAACGGAAACTGCTGACATGTTGCTGTGATCTGCTGCAGTGACAGGTTGTAGAGTTGTTGTAAAGTTGTGCTTGTGCAGTTGTGGTGATGAATGTAAGAAGCGCATCTACTTTTGCTAACCTTAGCTACTTTTTACCTAATAAATGTTATCTAAAAGGTTTTTAACCCGTAATATCTTATTTTGCTTAGCCAATTCATTAGCACTGCCACTGATACCTATACGTACACACCAACACACTTGCGCCTAGGCACACACATACATACTTACGTACGTTCCCCCTTGCAATTTATATTAAAAATGTTGCTGAGCTTAGTTGGTTTGCAATGTTGGTTAGTTTTGATGATTACTTTATGTTCGGTGACTTTCTAGAGCCATCAGCTGCCTAACGAGTTTATTTGTTGCTCTTGCAGCTGTTGCACTCAATTTCTGACGACTTTAATCCTGGCGCAACGAATTGGAAAATTACTAAGATGAGCTCGCAAAATAAATAGTTAGAAAACCGCAATATTCTCTTATATCATGACTAAACAGAAATTTCTCATGGATGCTGCTGCAGGGTTTTGTTGTTGCGGGCAAAGTTGTTTCTGCTGATGAAAATATTTGTTTGAGTATTAGATTTAATTACCACCGTCAAAATCTGAGTAACTAAGCCCTTAAACGTTGGCTTATCGGCCCGTTGTATATAAATTGTGGGTTATCGACGAGGAAAAGACGAGTTATCGATTTATTATTTAAATTTATCGATATATTAACAAAAAGTTAACGATTTGTTATCAAAATGTTATCGGAGTGTTATCAATTTTTCATTGGCGTGTTATCGATTTGCACTTGAAAAAATATCGGTTTGTTGGCGAAAATTTATCGATTTCTTATCAACAAGTTATCGAATTTTTATAAAAATTAATCGATTATTTGAGAAAAGCTATCAATTTCTCATAGAAGTGTTACCAATTTGTAAAGCAGGTCATGGTAGAAAATAAATTAGAGATAAAAAGTACTTGTAGAAAACGAGATATTTTCAAAATTTCATTAGCTAAAACAAAATTAAAATTTATGGCACAAAATTACGGTGATTAAACAAAATTATAAAGTAAAATACTTAGCCCTGCAAATTTGTCGAAAATTGTCGGTAGCTCACGATTACATCGCATATCTAGATCAAAACAACGATCAACTCAAAAAGTTGCAATGATCACAAAATGCGAAAAGTTGACGGCCTTCCCCAAATGTGGCAATGCAAGTTTTTTTTTTACAAAGTCTTCTCGGTAATTAGTAAATGTCGGGAGATATTTTATTGGTATCCCGAAGGTACTCATAGCTTCACAGTTTTAGATTTTTGAGGTAGCTCTCTATTAATCTAGGTGTGTAAAATTCGTCTTCCGATGCTTTCCAGAGGTGAGCTGTAAACAAGCGTGAGAAATTCGTGAGCTTAAATTGGAAATGGGACCGTATATGGCACACCGCTACCACCAGTTTGTGTCCAAGCCAAAATTTACTTGGCGTGACGGCAACTCGTTCCACAATATTTCATACTTAGTATAAAGAACACCACACCAATCCATTGGTTGTTGGTATCATTACTTTGCTGTTCACTCTGCTATACAACCAAATGCATATTCGGTATATTACATATTTTATCAGTTTTAAAATTAAATGCTTTTTCTTATTGCTTATATCATCCTCTTTGCATTTTAAAGACAGACATAAAACAAAGTACACAAAAATCGTCTCAAAAAGACCACGAGCAACAGCTGTGAGATGGTCTGTCTATCTGAAACCGACAAATTAAAGTTGACTAGTAGAGTCTGGCAGAGTGCATGGCAGTAATTGCCGTTATAAGTTATACGAAAAATTGATGCAATGATGTGGGAAGCTGCAAATAATAATTTATGTTGAATGAGCAATTTCTCTGAAGTTTGTTTCATACTTTTAAATTAATTAGTTTAATCGTAAGTGCTCTCAAGTGAGCTTTACGACACTTTAACATGTGTATAAATGGACGGTTGTTATTACATTAGCATAAGACGTAATGGATTTGGGTGAAGTGAGTAATATTTGGATCTAGAAAGTCGGCAAAACTTTGATTTACCTAGAGGTTTTAAGCATGTAACAGAAACCGAGTATTATTCTTGCTTTTCATTTTACTTCGAACATGATATTCTAAATTTAAACCAATGAGACCAAAATGAATGTTTTAAAATCTTTATGATTCCAAATTCGTAGTCCGCATATTTTTCCAGATTCTCACATATTCACACCGAACTAAGTTCAGTTCAAGCTAAAAGTGACACAAAGGATAGAACGAGCGGAATTTGCATAACAACTAAAATGAGATCAAAGTGTTAGTAATATGAAGGCAGGTCCGGGTCAAACCGCGGCGTTTAGTACTGTACCATATGCACCAGATAAGGCCTACAACATTTGCCAAGTACGCATACGTAGCAGACCTGTAAAGTACTGAGTACATACTTGTAGTAGTACCAAATAAGTACAAGTACTTAAAATCAAAGTACAAAGTATAAGTACTACAGTACTTGTACTTCGAATCCGAAAGTACAAGTAGACATACTTACGAAATACTTGCAAGTACACGAAAGTACTTTTTCTGATAAAATATGTCAGTTTGATTCATAAATGGAACGTCAAAATATGAGTAAAATTTATATTAGAAAGCAACAAGAAGTAAAACAACATATTAAATAAGTATAAATTGTACAACAGCTAACAATATTCAAGTAGTTTTGTGTTTGCCTTCATTAGTACTAGCTTTTCAAAAGGAAAGTTCGTCATTGATTGCCTTCTAGGACTATAAACAATGCCTGCTAAGAAAAATAAACGCTCTAATGGGTCGGAGGAAGCTAAGAGCGTATTCATTTTGAGTGATATGTCCTTCATAAGAGGATAACCCTGAAACACATTGAAATCTGTTCGTTTATCATTAAAAAACCTGTGAAATTCTTTTTTAACCATTTTGTTAAAGTTAGGTGATCGTAAGAATGCTGGTTGATCCACTTCAAAACCGTTCAATACTTATTAAAGTACTTCGAAAGTATTTACAAGTACTTTACTTGTACTTCAACAATTCAAGTACAAGTACGTCGATACTTATACTTGTACTCATTTTTCGAAGTACTGAGGTACTGATACTTGTACTTGTACTGGTACTTTTTCTTCACAGGTCTGATACGTAGACAGGCATTTCCATTGCATATGAATTATGCGATAGAAATCAGAAGATATTTAGCTCTGTGCTTGAGGCAAAGCTACTTAATGGGTAAGTTGTGCGAAAAGGCAGTAACGCATGCGCGTACGATCAAAATGTAAACATGTGTACTCAAGGTGACTATCGATCTGCAAATGCTGAAGGTTGACCACGAAAACGTCAAAGTGCGGAGTGAAGAAATTAATAAAGCAGCTGGATTAATACGTGATAAATGGCAAATAATATAAAGATATTAGGACGCCGAGATGAGCAGCGTCAGTCAAGCAACTTTTTTCTGCTGGGAATTGTGAGTTTGCAGTGAACCCGTAATGCAAATTATAGATGAGTTCGCTGTTACAGATGAACAGCTGTATACGCAATCACATGTCAGCCATAACTAGTCAATCAGGCTTCAAGACGACCTAAATCTGCGCTTCAATGGATGACCGTATAATAATACAAGCAGAAATGCAACCGACAGCTTTTGAAGCTAAGAAAATTATTCCTGTGATCTTGAAGCTAGCAACAGAGGGTGCTAGTATCTGAGCAAGCTGGATTCATATACGACAAAAGCCTTCCCCCATTCACGGCATTTGCCAATCATTGCTGCAATAGTAAGTATTGGTTACGCAACAAGCATCCTTAGAAAAGTTCGACGAGCTGCCCTCGGAATGCTATGCATATGCTATCGATGGATTTTTTTATTAAATACAGAAGAATCGCTAAAGAAGGTGCAAAAAGGCTCCGAATTGCGTAGGTGAAATATCAGAAGACATTTTTTTTACTTTTATTAATCGTACTGAAAGGTCAAATAAATGCACGAAACTATATTTCCTACCGGGAAAGAGTGAAAGTAGGGACGCTTGAAAATGCTCAGATATTATAGGTTTCAATTTTAAAGGATGTATATAAACGCCTAAGTCTTTCGAAATCATTTAGCTCAGAAATGGTGTAACCGAGTTAATAAGTACTTGCAAACCGTTGTGATCGAAAGTGGCTGAATGGAATCTAATAAAATATATTATCTTCATAGAATATGGTATCTTTCAACTTTGAATTAAAAGGTGGAATACTTGGAATGCTACCAAAGTAATGTGTATTTTTTTAAGAAACACTACTGGAAGCCGTTCAATATTCAAAATTGTTGGATCAGGAGATTTCGGTAGCTTCATCATAATGCGCTTTATGATTGAGCTCTAATGACTGCGTTAAGAATTATTGTGCGATTATTTGATGTATGCGAATGAAATGTGTAGCTTATATATAAATTTCCCTTTACCTTAACTGTACCTTCGTTATTCTTCCGTTGTTTAAAGTGCGTTTAAGCAGGTTACTATTTTTGGATACTTTTCATTTAGCATAATTTCATGCGCTGTCATACATATCTTGCTAGTTATAGGAGTAAAACGGTACTAGGCTCATCTGTTAACGAGGAATAACTTCGTTTCCCAAATATTTTTTGCGCCTACATTCTGGAGTCGTTTTTTAAGCGCAAATATTACTTTTCAAGTTCGTTTATCAAAAGTCATCACAGCCGGTCATCACTACACTACACTACAGTCCAACTGCGCTCTTACGTTCCACCAACACTTTACCCAGATTCCCTGTGATGCGCCATCTGGCTATCTGTCACTGTCGATCTTTGCATACTCAACGCAATAAGCCAATGTTTCTTCATTAAAACTTTGCAACATTTTTTCCACGTTTGATTAAATGAGTAAGCGCCGCACTAAAGCCCCGCTGGCAGGCTGCAGCAACAACTGTGAGGAAATATGGAGCTTCGTTGTGATGCGTCAGTGGGATGGTCAGATTGACCGCTAGCGATATTTGTAATTATTGTTTGCAACAGCGCGGATTTGTGTGGTGTGTGGGCGACAGCAATGCAAAGTGTAATAGCAAACGAAAGAAGAAGAGTTAACTATAACCTCTCATAAGGAAAAGTGAACTCTACAAGTGAATTAAGTGCAAAAAAAAAATTTTAATTTAAAGTGGTTACAAAAATCATGTTAGGCTATGCTGCTGCGTAAAATTAATTTTCTTCAATTAGCAATAAGCTCACTGCACCGAAATCTGCCTCATGGTAAAAAAAACAATTCCATCGGCTTTGCATTCCAGTTAACTGCGTTCGTGATGCAACAAGTACTTAAATGCATAAGCAACGGTGCGCCAGTGCGGTGCATCTGTGCGAAATGGCGATATCAACGCGTCACTTTTAATTAAACCTAATTAAAAACGCAAAGTAACTTCAGTTAAGTTTGTGCGCCTAAAATCACGGCACTTGCGTTGCTGCGACACTTAATATCCTCCTCCTTCAACGCGGATTGGGTTATCATTGCCGGCATGTCCCAGTCACTGTCACCCGGTTGCTTGGGTGTAACTTAATCAATAGTCTACTCCGTTTTTGTATACTGCCCGGCCAAATAAATAACAACAACAATAACTGTGCGAACAAGTGCAACAATTTGGACTTGGACCTGCAACTGGCAGTCATTTGTTGCCACTTAATTCATCATGGTTCGTGTTGACATTTTCGTACGTGTTTCACATTTTAATTACGAGTATTGCACTTAACTTAGCGAAGCAGGTGTTGTTAGGTAGAAGGGCTCCTGGGAGTATGTATGTACTTTATCGGTTACTCAAGAATTTTCTGCCATATGCGGCATCGAGAAGCTATTTTAAAAGTAGTTGCATGTACTTCCGTTTCGGATAACATCCAAAAGGACATTATTGGCAAGGGAAATCTTTTTGTATGATTTTGCACCTGAGCTTATCACATAATTGCTTATTTTCATCTATAGCTTTTGACTCCACTAGCAACCGACTGAAATTCTCTGTCATGTTAACTGAATATTATTTTCGGCAATTGCATGCCGGAGGAGTGTGATAAGGGGACTTAGACGTTGATCACATTACAACTGCTTTTGGACTGGTGAGTTTCCGTCAAGAGACGCCGCTTATGACCGAGGAATCTTCGACAACCGGCTTGCGCCTTACTTTCTCTGAGAGAAAGATCTGCTGCACGCAGTGTGGTCCACTACGTAGCTTATCTTGTGGTATTCTATCGGAACTTTTACCTAACTTAACCGCATCAACTTTTTTCTTTTTTATGTCTAAAGATAAGTGGAGGATTCCTTTTAAACTATTGAGAAAAAATCTAGGTAAAATCCTCTGTATGAGCTTTCGGCGAGGTGATCTAACGATCAGCCTGAGCTAGTGTTACTTTGCCCAATATCACACAAAAGGGAAGAACTAAAGTAATGTTACCTAAGGCTTTCATATTCTATGTTGAAGTTACAAAACGGTTCTCGAAGTACATTCTTGACCCATCCATAGAGCGAGGCACATACGTAAAGCCCTAACAGTAATTTTTGTATAATCAACGAAAATAAAAATTTTAATGGTCAAAGTTTCCTAAGTATATCCCCTGTCTCCATGGGGCAAAATTCCAACGTGAGGAATCAAACAAATCGTTTCCTCTGAAGTCAGGCTGGTAACACGTGGTGCTAATACCCAAGCCTACCGAATTATTCATATCCGCAACACTTCCCTAAGCCTGGAGCTACAACAACAATAACCTGGCGACATCAATAGCCATATTTGGTCTGCTGTCAGTACTTCAACACCTAAATAGAAAACTGCAAAGACAACATTATGAGTAGTGTGGCTGACATTTACTACTACTCGTCTTAAAAAATAATTAGAAGAAGTAGAACTCTTAAAATTTAGGCCAGTAATCATCAACAAGGAGCGATATTATGACCCTAGATAAGTAATACAATATCTAAAACTGAATGAGATGCAATGGAAAACCTTGAACGGGGTAAAAGGAACACTAGGGGCGTGCCCAACAGTCGCGGTTGCATCGTCAATTACTTACCACAGGATTTGCACCGGCACAGATTCAGTACTAATATTTAGATAGTCTGAAAGCTGATATCACAAAACATATGGCGATAATTATATCCTGGTGTAAAAGAAATATCGCACTACCTTTTGCCTTCTTTAACTTTAAGGTGAGTTTTCCGTCGAGATGGGACTGAAGCAGCCACAGATTTGAGAAAGAGTTGTATACCTCACTCTTCTCAGGTGTGCGCAAAATGGTTTGCGTAATCATGCAGAGGATCATACTCGATCAACCACGCAGCGTTCAAGGCGTATCTTTGGCCAGCATGCGCAAAACGGATATACAAAGAATGCAAAAAAAAATCTAGAAATTTCAGCAAAAAACAACTATTGGACAACCATTCATATCTTATAACTTTAAACGAACAATTCTTGTATATTCGTATATTTGTATGTTTGTATAGCCAAACGATCTCGGGAACGGCTCAACCGATTTAAATGAAATTTGGCACAGAGATAATGCAACACCTTCTAAGACTTTCTACCTAGGTGCTGCCACTAAGAATGTTTCACACGGTTGCCACCTATTCGAAATTAAAAAAAAAAACATTGCATGAGATATGCCGATATGGGTATCAAACGAAAGGTATTTCACTCCGCATTGCCATTTAGGGTTGGGGTAGTTAGACGAAATAGTACTCTACTTACTCATATTCTATTAAAGCTTTAAAGGAGAACATTAAAGTTAAAAATCTTCGTAAAAAATCTTTCACATGATTCGACTTCATTTTCTTAATTTAACACACGCTAATAAAATTGAAATGCAATATCAAGGCACCGTGGCAAATTCAAGAAAAATATATTTAAATGCATATTTTTGGCAAATATGAAATGAATAATTGCAATTTCTCACCGATTACTATTAGAAAGATTTCTCACCGTAGCAAAAAGATATCTCACCATGGTAATTTGCTGCCGTTGAACACTAGAGGCATATGTTCAATTTGAAAACGACATTTAACTACTTACCAACAGATGGCGCTTAGGGAAGTAAGTTGACATTTAATTAAACTAACTGATAGTTGTCATTCGTGAAGTTTACAAGTTTTTGGAATGTAATAAAATTGTGAGACTTTCATAGTTTATAACTAAAAAAATGTTTGAAATTAATAATTCGGCGTATGAAGATAATCGACCTAAATAACTTAGTTCTCGATTTCACTAATTGTCATAACAATCCGTTATACTATAGGCTGGAATTACATATAAAAAAAAGTAGAGTTTGATTAATGATGACATGTAGAACAAAGTATGTTATGCGGCATACTCGAAGATTGCCGAGCAAAGCTCGGTCGCCCAGGTACTATGTATTTAAATGATTATCTATTAGTTCTAATAGTTTTATCTTGAAATTTATTAAAAGGCAGAAATATCTTAAACTAAGTATTTACAGCAATGTATATATTAATAAGTACAGTAATTATTTTCTAATTTTTTTTCGATATTTTACAATTTTAAATTTCTGATATATTTTTACAGCGGTTTACTTAAAATTAACAGCATAATAACAATGACCTTAAGCTTTATGTCTTAGCATTTATGGAGCTTTCTAAGGCTTACTTTAAATTTATGCTCATAAATTATTATTGAGCTTTTTAAAGTGTCTGCAGGAAATAATTGGAAACAAAATATTTCAAGCTTTTATTTATGATTTGTATTTGTATTGAAAACGCTTTCTAAAGCTTGTTTTGATTTGAGCTTTAAAGACTCTTGAATCAAAAACTTTTCTATATACTTATTATTTCAAGAAAATTTTGAGCTCAGCTTTTAAAGTTATAGGTTAAATTGATATCGGTGTTCAGGGTTCTGAACAGCTTAAATAAAGTGCTTCTAGAAAATTCGTAAATGTTTTCTCAAATACTTTTTTATGTATTTTTAGCGATAGAGCTTACTAAAGCTCAGGGCGAATTGTACTTTTAATATTTCTCAAATACAATATTTCCAAAACGTACGGTAATTGAGAAATATACTCTTCAACTTTTATATTAAACGAGTAAATTAATCTCTCTATGTGATACGTTTCTGGGTGGTTATATATCATGCAATGGGATTATATCTGGCTCCTAAAGAATGCGCGACGTAATATTCGCTGTAAATTATACCAGTAATAATCGTGAAATTCCACGAACTGTTATTGTTTTGTATGTAATTAAGAAAACAAATTTCTGTAAACTACTTAATGAGTCTGAAATATTGGAAAATAACGTCAAGAGATATAGTCTAATATTACTCCGTCTTCAAGCCTATTCTGTTCGTATTTATTGGTAATCGGGTAAGGAGTTTTTGCATTTAATCAAATGGTTTCTTCCCATTAATGCGTTACGCTTCAAAGCTTTGCATTTAGATAAATAGGGAGCGAAAACTTGACAATTAAAAAGTGTGTAGAATACTAAAGACGATATTAGTCACTTATGTAAATTTGCTATCTTAGTCGGCGCCCAACGTGGGGTTTTGGCATTCTTTATACATATTTTTGTAGCTTTCTAAAACTCACACAATGGCGATATTTTACTAAAATGTTTGAAAAAAAAAATTGCGCAAAAGTTTTAGAGTTTTAGAATGAAGCCTGTAAACGGTATTAAAAGGAATACACACTTCGACGTTTTTATTAAGCGTGTTCTACATGAGTTTCTCGCTAATTCTATATCAAGCAATGGGATAATATTTGGCTTCTCAATGTCTGTAGTAATAATAAAACAATAACTTTTTTTATATATATTGGAAAATAAGATAATTTGGTTTGGGCTATAAACCGGTATTGCCTTCATTTGTTGGTAAGCGTGTATTAAGCTTTTGTGCATTTATAACAAGGATAAGAATGTATAAAACAAAAACAATTTTCAAGATAACAATAAGATAACTCTCTGTTAACAGTTAGTTTTTCCAAAACCGTCGAATACTTAATTCACGCTGCGATGAAAGTTTCTAGTTAAAGCTCTCTGTAGTTAACTAAAGTATAATAATCCGATCACCATCATAATTACTTCGTAAACATTTCGCACAAGAGTATTGAGATCACTAAATCTATGAGCAATTTTGATTGGTTGGTATTCGGCTGGTAAGTTTCGTTGTTTTCTATAGGATATAAATAAGCCCATATATATGATCCCAGTCCGAAATTAAAAATGGATTTATTTTGAAAACAAGTGAAAGATTTAGAAATTTCGAAAAGTAGTTAAACATATATAAATAATGAAAAATTTTTATAGCGATGCCTTGGTTGTTTTTAACCGCATGGGACTTTTAATAATAAACGTGTAATGAGTCATTATATGAAACTCTATATTTTCTGAGCTTTCTAAAGCTCTCTCTCTCTCGTCCTGTTCTACTCCAATACTTCTTAGAACATTAGTTTAGTATGTATTAACGTTGTTATATTGGTATCATGAAAGGAAGTTATTAATCGTGTAGCGGGTAGTTCTATACAAATTTTATCCTAAGGAACAATGACCCGCTCGCAGAATATGAATCTTCGTTAGTGGATTTTACTGCCATATTTTTAAATATATCGACATTTAGGCTGTAAAGAATTGAGTCTGTGAAAAACAATCGCTACTAAATTCCTGATTTAATGTGCTATTTTTCAATTTTAGTTAGTTTTTAGAGCTGCACGAGTATGCTTTGGTTAGCAATCGGGTGCTTAAGTTCAATGCTTTATAAATGATTTATTTTTAAAAAATTTTTATTTTTGTGATGCAAATCGGGTTATAACTCCGTTTTGTATTTTCTTTCCATAAATGTTAATTGTTAATATTCCAATAAAATGACATAAATTGACATTTCAAAAAGGAATAAAACTACTTTACTTTTAAGTAAAGTTGAGCTATTTCGAGCAAAAAATCCAGATAATATAAAATTATAGGTTTGCAGAAATTAGTCGAGCCTTTAGAGCTCATACTTTTCCACTATTTTATGACAGTGAAGAAGAATAGGGGTGAAGAGATATTTGCGTTGATATACGGGTCTGAAATTCCAAGCAAGTTTTTGGTATCTTTTATACACGCGAAAAATTTTCTGGTTAATCGTGTCAGTTTTACTAAAGAAACACTTAATTATCTAAAAATTGTCAATCGGCTCCTAGAGCCTTACATTACAAAATGTTACAAAAGATTCACGCCAAACGTACGAAGCAGTGACAATTAATTAATATAAGGAAGCACGTACATGATATATATATCACGAACTCGCTGAGCTTACCCCACACCGCAAAGCCCGTTGCCTGTTAAGGCCGACAAAGAGTCCTCAATAAGCAGCCAGGAGGATAAAAGCGAAAACGAATGCCAGGAAATAACTCCTGGTCAAGTGATTTCACCGTAGAAAGTGATAAGTAGCCGCGTTTCTCGCCTGCAGTCATGAAGAACATTTCCATTTCAGCCATGACTGTACATACCTTCAACGTTAATATACCTAGAACGACTTTAACACTCAGCATACTCTTGCGATAAAAGATCTGTGTACGGCAAGAGGATTAAATTCAACCGAGCTATTCAATATTGCTTTAGTTAGCAATCGCGTACTGCATATCGATGTGCCCTAAGTGGTTTTCTTGTTAAAAATATGATGGAATATAAAACGTCTTCTAAATGTTCCCAGCCCTAAATGTCAGTGACTATTATCGACAAACATTTAAGGTTAATGCAAGATATTAAAATTAAAAAAAAAAAAAAAACAAACTTGGGGGTTTTCTGACTGTTTTGTTTTCTGGTTTTGTTCAGTACTATAGCTGAACAGATTTTTTGTTGTCAGACAATCCGCTTTTATAGTGTTGTGGTAATAAGGTTCTGATCCTAATGGTTTAGGTAGAATGGCGGGGCTGTATTAAACGGCGCCTCAGGAAATAGAGAAAATTAACATCATCACTTTTTTGAGGAATATGTTTGAAACATTTTTTTAAGTTGTGCTATGTAAAATATTCCAGGTAAAATATAAACTTCAATGTTGATATTTAGAGATCGATCAATTGCCATGTATGCTTAATCTACACGTTTCGTTACGACAACAGGCGATTATAGTACAAGAGGATTAAATTCAATCGGGCTATGCAATATTGCTTTTGTTGGCAATCGTGTAGCGCGTTTGAGTGGTTTCTAGAATATTTAACATTTTTAAATGAAACGAAAAACTTCCCGAGTAATGAAAAATATTGAAATTTTAGGAATTAAAATCAAAGTGGCGTCTAAATAAGTTGGTTATTGGGACGTTATTTCGTTAAAAGAAAAAAAAACTGTAGTTAAGGGATAATAACCCGCTTCAAGAGAATGTGACTCTTAAAAGTGCAGCGTGGATGCTAGAAGAGCTTTGGGTTTAGTGAACAATGTAGTTGTTAGAAAGAGAATTTAGACACGTTTTTAAAAATTACTTTATTTTCTAATCAAAAGCTTTTTTTAGCGTGTCAAACAAATGGATTTAACGTAAATTTAAGGTGACCTGTTGTTTGGTAATAGTGTAATGACTCTTCGAGTAATGAACGAACACATAATTCGACTGTTAAAAGATTTTTGAATTTAACTTAGAAAATGATAAGCATTTAAATAGAAATATTTAGAGTTTTATAAATCTCAAACAACTGCGCTGTTCTATAATGCAGCTGAGAAAGTTTTAAGCAGGTAAACCTTTAATATTTAAAGGTTTTTTTTTTAATATACAATATCCATATTTGTATAATGATAGAAAAAACAACTTAAGAATATCTTCAAAGCAAGTACCGGATAAACTTGTATGAAGGAAAGGAATTTTAGTAGATATTTTAGGATAGATTTTGGTTCAGTAATCGGGTACTCAACGAAAAATTGAACGCCGAGCGCTATACATAATTGCAAAGAGCCTATAATCTGGCTCCGAGCGCCAAATTTAGCTGAATGGTATTCTCCATATACGTGAAAGTATGTATGTAATAGCAATCGTTAACTAAAGACTGCGAACATTTACGAAGTAGTATACCAAAGTGTTATTGTTATGCAAAAAAAAAAAGAAATAATTATATGCAGCGGTCGTTAAACCGAAAAGACTATTCTTAAATATTCCGATACTAATCATTGAATAATGTTTCTCTTAATTGCCGCGTAATCCGTGCCTAACGGTATTTTTCGATTATCGAGCGAGCTTTATAAAGCCAATTTGTACTGTAATTTGGCTGAAAGCTTATTTACGTAAATGTTTAGGAAAATTATAGACTAAGTTATACCAAACGTATAGTCTTTAAATACTTGGTAACCCAAGCCTTTACAAAGTATGACTCTTAAACGTCACCAACAGAGATTAACGACAAATTTTCCGAATAGTGACCATAAAATAATGTGTTATTAAATTAAGAAACACAATTAGATAGAGACATCTCAGTTTACGGTTGTTAAGGTACGGATCTTCGGTGACAATTTTGTAGTCACCTTTAGGAGTTGCCAAGTCTTCCATAGCCATGTCTTATAATAATCGTTGCCTAACTTATTAAAAGTATACGAAAATCTACAAATGTTTGGTATACCACTTGGAAAAGTCTCGAAACATATTCTTTTTTTGAGAGTTAAAGTTTGCGTGTCACAATTTTTAATTCACCAGGTGGAATATTAAATATAAAACGCTTTTTTTAATATGAAATGTTTAAATTTTATATGTTACCTAATAACAGGTTATTAAGCCTATAATAATAAAAAAAATATTTCAATCAATATTTGCTACTCATTTGGGCATTAGTTAAGACATGCGTATTTTGCGGAAAATTCATTTTTGTTGAGTCGTATATGACTCATCGTTTTCTTAAAGCATATATACTTTTTAAAGCGCTTGCATATAGCTCTGCAAACTTAGTTATTAGTTTTGAAATACATATATGGATATTTCTTGAAATAGTGCAGGATTACACAGCACATTTTTTTAAGTTTATAATTTAAGCAAACATAACTATCCCTGTTGTTGTATTTTCTTCTGTTTCAAATTGATTATTTGAAAGAAGTTGTTGTCCTTCAGCAATCATAATAATACCTTCGACTTCAAATGTGACGAACAATTTTTTCCATTAATAAATATTTCCTTAATTGATTATTCAAAAGAATAATTGTTGATTTTGAGCAATGATTTCTGTGTGATCTGGGCCCAAGAAATAGTTTAGATTGAAATATGACTCTTTGAAAACTTCCTCTTTTTTCAATTAGCAGCTATGGCAATTTCTATCCATTTCAGGACATATTCAAGCATTTTTTGTTCCTATCACTATACGCTATTTTTAGACTAACATAATTGTATACTTGAATCTAAAAATTCTGGAGTATCAAACTTGACTCTAAACTGACATATTTTTTCTAAAAACGTACAGCTACTCCGTAATAGATCATTTGAGTCAATAGTGAAATATATGGCATTGTTTAAAGTACGTTATTACTCCTCAAATTCATTTTTGCATATTTAGAACAGTGCTGGGTAACGGCGTAAATTTTGACGGCGCCACAGTCGGCATTAATAAATTAGCGCAATGATTTTCAAACTTAAGTACATATTACTCGTTTGTAAGGCAAATTATAATGGAATTTTCGTTTTTCTTCTTTTTTGATTTTGAATGATCGTTATCATCTCCCATTAATTTCGAACAGTTGCTCCTTCATAAGTAACGAGTTATACAAAATTGCAAACAGTAGCAAACTGAAAAAAGAACATAGATATAAAAACAAAATTTAATTAATAAAAAAAAAATAATAAATCAAGTGAAAGCATCCTCGTTCGATTGACACAGTTTCCAAATAAAACCTAAATAATGCCTAAGAAAACTACAGATCAATTTTTGATAACTACAACAGAAAGCTCATGAATATGGAATATAAAAAGGCGGACCAATGTTTCCAGTTAGAAACATTGATTAAGTCTTAATTCTTATCCATTTGTGTGCCCTAAAGCAGGGGGAAAACCGCAGTGCTCTCGTGAAGAGTCTAGCCTGTTAGCAACTGCATGTTTTGGTTAATTCCTGATACTTTAAGTTCTGATGCTGAAGAAGCCTCGCTTAGTTCCGAACGGATCAGTGCTGCGCATTCCAAACTTGACGAACCACGCAGCGTTATTTAGCATAACTTGGTATGTCTTACAAATTTTGCTGGGCAAGCAGGTTTAAAAATGTACTTTTAAAACTACAAAGAACCCCATTTTCTGTTTTTTTTTTTTCAAAAAAGTCCTATTCTACAGTCTCATAATTAAAAGAATTTGTTTTTAAAATATCTATTTTAGCTTTTGGTTGAAAAATGTTCTACTTCTTTTATAAACTAACAACTTTTTATCTATATTGGACATTTCCAAAAAAACCTAAAATAGGTCGTTTCTGGGAAAATTCAATCGTTTGCTGGGAAAAGATCGTTTTATAAGCATGTGCATAAATATGGCGATCTTCCACTCGAATCAATTCAAGATGTCTAATAATGTAACATTTTTAAACTAACTACGAATATACGAAATAAAAATTTTAACTCTTCGGATAATGAAAAAGCTTAGGGTATTTCGAAAAACAAAACTCAAAAATATTTTAGTATATTTCTCAAGCGTTTAAAAAGTATGCTAAAAGACGAATTTCTGAGATTACTCGCCCTCAAAGTATTTAAAGAAAGTTAACAAGAGAAGCATGGACTAAGAAAAACTTTTCGAAACTGAATTTTGAAAGAAAATTCCCACAAACAGTTGTAGCGTTCGAATGCTCAAGAAAATTTAAAACTTTCGCAAATCCTTTTTCCTATAGAAAAAATTATATATCAGAGTTTTTAACGAAATATTTCTAGTTTAAGAGAGCTAATTTGGAAGTATATTTCGAAATCGTCGGCTCAATTCAGAAATGTTAAATCATATACACATAATTAACAAAAACAACAAAAGGCGATTTGAATACGAAAAATTTATTTACAGGTTTTGTATTATTTATCTCGGTACGGACATAGAGTGCTCCAGCGAAACAGCACGGTTGAAAAAAGTCCTAGCAAAGGGAAACATAGTCCAGGGACTAATAAAGAAAGAGAACGGGGAATGGTCACGTAATAGTGAGGAATCCCTTGAGGTGCTTCTCAACACATATTTCCCATCGGGAGACGGTTTAGAAGAGCCAGCAGACATCACTCACACTTCGATCACGGAGCGGGTAGTGCCGGGCTTGGTGACCGATACCAAGATCGAATGGGCAGTTAAAAGTTTTCTAAGTTTAAACCGCTGGACCCAGACGGTATATTCCCGGCCTTGCTACAAGTTTCAAGTATGGCGGTCGTGGAATCGCTTAAAATAATATTGGATGGGTGCATAAGGCTGAATCATGTACCGCACTCTTGGAGAAATGTTCGTGTAGCTTTCCTACCAAAGGCGGGGAAGATCGGTCACGTGTATCCCAAAGACTATAAACCCATTAGCTTAACATAATATCTGCTCAAAATCGTTTGAGAGGCTGATCGATGTGCACATAAAGTCCACCGTGGATGAACAGCTGTTCTCCACAACACAGTATGCGTACACCAAAGGCAAGTCGGTAGACACCGCATTGCATAGGGTGGTAACAAGCAAAGAGAAATCTCTGGAATATAAGGGGTATGCTCTAGGAGTCTTCCTGGACATTGCCGGGGCTTTCAGTAATGTTTTTAAGTGGGCGATTGTGGATGATCTTAATTACATTAAAGTATCAGTTGGATCGGCTGCATGTTATATTGCAGGAAGATTACATCACAATGGGGATTGTACGAGACCACGAAATCAGTCGACAGGGGCACGGTGCAGGGGGGGGGTGCTATCATACCTGCTGTGGACGCTGGGGACGCCGATTCGATGAGGGACCCGTAAAACTTACGGCTTACGCAGATGACGTTGCAATTGTCATAAGTGGAAAGTGCCTTCCAACAATTAATTATTTGATGGATAGGGCGCTTCGGGATATTCATACCTAGGCATCTAATGTCGGGTTGAAAGTCAATGCGGAGAAGACGGATATGGTCTTGTTTACAAAGAGGTACAAGGTCCCAAATTGGACCAGACCTAAGTTAAGAGGGGTGACCTTACAGGAGAAACCTTGCACAAAATATCTACGAATCATCCTAGACAGTAAGCTGTCGTGGAAGCTCAACGTGGAGGAGAGGGTCAAGAAGGCCTCAACGGCACTCTGTGCATGTAAAAGAATGCTGGGGTGTACGTGGGGCCTATCACCCTCTCTTTCTCATTGGGTTTTTACAGCGATTGTAAGCCCTATCCTATACTATGGAGTTCTTGTTTGGTGGAAAGCCACACAAAAAGCAACCTACCTCAAAAAATTAGAGGGGGTATGCAGACTATCCATGCTTAGCATTACGGGAGCCCTGAAAACAACCCCGACAGCTGCACTGTATGCCATTCTGCACATTCCACCTGTAGACCTGGTAGCAAAGAATATAGCGTTAACAACTGCAAACAGGCTCGGTGCCTCGGGGCAGCTTGAGCGCCGATCATACGGCCATAGTAGTATAGCGTCATCAATTACATGACGAACAGACTACCTGATTCCCTATCTGCGCTTCGAGGTAGTTTTTAAAACCATAATAGAGGTGGAAGGTTTGCGCAAGGGTGCTCAAATGGCGGACGAGGCGATACATGTGTACACAGATGGTTCCAAAGTAGTGGAAGGAGTAGAGTCTGCGGTATACTGTGCTGATCCGGAAACAAACAGATCCTACAGGGTGCCGGATTACTGTAGCGTTTTCCAAGCGGAAATAGTAGCCGTAACCAAAGCAGTAGAAACCCTGGAAGAAAATAGCCCAAGCTGAAATCGTGTTAACTTTTATATTGACAGTGAAGCAGCAATTAAGGCAATAATCTCGCATACCACAGCATCTAAATGCGTGATAGGGTGTAAGCAGTCTGTGGAGAGAATCGAGACAGGGAGAAGCATACATCTATATTGGGTCCCAGCGCATATGGGAATAGATGAGAATGAAAAAGCGGATGAATTAGCTAAAAAGGGCGCATCCCTTGAAGCTTGCTCCGTAGACGTCCCAATTAGACTGGGCGAAATTAAGCGAAGGCGAGAGGTGCACATGATGGACCAAGCAGGAAAGGCGTGGGTTCAAGCGCGGGGCTGTAAAGTGTCGAAGTTTATGTGTAGGTCTTTCAACCTAAGACTAAGAAAGTTGCTTCTATCAATAAAAAGAGAGGACTGTAGACTCATGACGGGTATTCTGACTGGACACTGCCTTCTGGCGTCACATGCCTTTAAATTAGGCTTGGTGATAGCAGATGTAGGAAGTGCGGGTTGGAGGAGGAACGATTGAGCACGTTTTGTGCCTTGTGCGTTCAGGCTAAGACTCAAGCTATTAGAAGGGATACAGCTGCCAGATCTAGAAGCAGCAAGTGCCTTAAGTCCTAGGAAGCTTCTAGTATTTGCCAAGAGAACGGAGTTATTTTATAACATAGGTCTTGGTTTTTGATAGGGGTTTTCAGTTTGTCGTTAAAACAAACTTCTGGTAACACTACGGACTCAATCAGCCTATGTGAGGTCCTCATGGACCGGCCAGTCCAACCTACCCTAACCTATCTCGGTCTTAAAAATATATTAGTAGCAATTTAAAATTTACAGAATTAAATATTTTTAAAAAACGGGGGTTTAATGCTCACTGTAGAAATTTTTTTACACTTCTTTATCATTTACTGGTCTTTCTCAGCTAAGCTTTTTAAGATACTTGAATTTGTCAGTTTTCTGGAAAATATTCCATAGTACACGTTGCGGTCTTGCACTTTTATCGACGGTATGTATTGGTGCAGCACATATTCATATATATGTATGTATGTATGTAGGTATATTAATTAGGTTAGGTACCCTGCAAAAAATCATGCGACTAATCCCTAAAGAGAGTCATCTGCGATTGATCTCTTTTGTCTTCGTTGGGGTATAATTGATCCCCACTAGTCCCTTTTGGGTACAGTTGGGATATGTCAGTTTGAAACTTATGTAGCAATTTTAAGAAACAATAAAAAAACGAAACGAATTATTTCATATCTATCCGGAGTCACATACCGAGTCTAATATACCAGTATCCTAGGTTTCATTATCGCAGAATTTTTTTTATCTTTTTAGAATTTTTTTTGTTATATTTTTCTATAGTAGAAGTGTGAAAAGGATCTGCATGACAGTAATCAAACAGGTATAAAGAGGACCTGACCGACAGTGCCCGCATTATAGCGGCGTTGGTGAACTCTGGTCAGCTATGGTCTGGCAAGGGTCTTGTCAAACCCGACAAAAGGACAACGAAAAATTATCAATCGCTTTTAACGATAAAATTTTGACGGAACCGATCGCATTTTGTTGGCAATTCATAATTTGGCCTTCGCCTGGCAATGCCAAAGCTAGCGCACAAACACAATGAACCGCAGCAATTAGAATCCATCAAACAGGAGCACACCAAAGCAGAAGGCTCAGTAGCTATATTTTCATGTTCCCATATAGGGGTTTGGTCCTATCGATCCCATTTTGGTATAAATCGATAAAATTAGTATCTTCATAGGACATGCTCAAACAAAAGGGAACAGTTCAATACAAAGAGATCAAAACTGGCATTGGTCGCATATTTCTTTGCGACTCAACAAGGACTCATTCTAAACTAACCGCATTTTTTGCAGGGTAATATAAGTCTAGCACGTACACAATGAGAGAAAAAATGAAATAAATAAAATACAAGCCAAGCATGGAAATAAAAAACTTGTCGCTCGTAATATCTTTGTTCGTAGTGGTTACAAATGTAATACCTAACAGAAATTGTTGTTTCAATACTCAGAGCTCAGAGTGAATACAAATGGGAGTTATGAATGAAAGGGAGCCAATGGAATAGCTAATGCGCTAGTGAGAAACTAGTATAAAGTGTTATACAGCAAGTAATAGCGTGGCCACGTACTTTTATGTAATTTAAAGTTTTCACAAATTATACACAATTTATTCTTCTTTTACTTTTCTTTGTAGAATCCTTTATAGTGGACGGCGACCAGGACCGCCTGTCAATCGCATATGATACTAAAAGTGTTATCAAACTTGGCCTTACAATAGAACAACGTGGCAAATGTGGTTAGCTCTCGTGTATGAGCGCGACCTCGTTCTACTTAAGTTCTAACTCTAACATTTCTTACTAAGAAGGAAACTATTTTCAAGTTAGGTTAACAAATCAAATATTCTGTTGACTTTTCTTTCTATATTCGAGCATGTGATCTTTTAAATTTTTTTATATGAGTCACCACAAAAACTGTTATCACACTTTGTTCAAACTTACCCGAGTATATAAACTTCTGCTTGTATCACATTCTTACTCTTTACCCCGTGGTGGTGTCAGGGAGCTGTAAGCCACTAGCCTTTGGAGCTCACACGTCTTACTTCCATCAACTTCAAAATGAAACTGAACGATTACTAGACATTTAAAACTATTATGTGTTAGATAGTCGCACTCCGATCGGTATAAAATGCTCTCGACATATTTGTTAACACATACGTTTTCACTTATACAAATAAACATATCAACATACATACATATGTATTATTCCAGCTACTATTGTACACGTAAAAGTGGGTAGACAAACAAGTGAAACGGCGATAAGCAAGTAAAATATTCAACACAAAAAATGATAATAATCTTATCATAATTAAATGTGTATGTATATGTGTATGTAAATATGAAAAACACATACATATGTATGTGTGTGTGCAAGCAGCAAGCGTGCACGAACTGTTTTGAAGCGTTATAAACGTTAGCGTTATTGTAACAGATCCACCCATACCAATATGTATGAATGAAATTATGTAGCTACATAGCTACATTAGGGTGGATCGTTAAATTTTGTCAGTATGCAAGGCAAACTCTTAACTTCGAAAATCATCTAGCATTTTGAACCAGGGTTTAAGATAAGTGTTAACTGGGGACATAAGAAGACATACCGTGGCGGTTTTGACAGCAGTGTTTTGGCAGGCCTTTATTTATCTCCTCAAGCCTAACGATTAGGCTTGGCAACCAAATGGGGACACGTAACATGCAAGCAGCGCTCCAATTGCTTGAAAATGAGAAATTTCAGGTTTTTATTATCGCTCTGGATTTTAGGTACAATTGCGGTTGCATAAAGATCCTAGTCGTAGTTTACACCCCGTATATTTGGGTGTAAGACAGTTGGTAGCGTAATGCCATCGACGTGAAGTCCAATATGCTTGACATTTGCCATTTCCATGTTGTAAATAAGGTCACCGATGATTTGGTGGTTGACAATGCAAAAAACTGAAGAGATCGGTGAGATCGGCGTGGGATACAATGGCGACTCCTTCTTGTGGCGAAGAAAGCTTTGATATGTAGAAGTTAAACAAAAGCGGGGCTAGGACACCACCCTGTAGATAGGTTAGGTTAGGTATAACTGACCGATCCATGAGGACCTCAAATCGTAGTGTTACCAGAGGTTTATTTTAACGACTAAACTGAAAAACCATATCAAAAACCAAGACCTATGTTATAAAATAAATCCGTCCTCTTGGCAAATAGTAGAAGCTTTCTAATACTTATTCCACTTGCTGCTTCTAGATCTGACAGCTGTAATAGCTGGCGTATTAGCCTGGAAAGCGCAGGGTACGAGCACAAAACGTGCTCCATCGTTTCCTCCTCCAACTCACACTTCCTATATCTGTTACCACTGACCAAGCCTGATTTAAAGTCATGTGACGCCAGTAGTCAGTGTCCGGTCAGAGTACCCGTCTTGACTCTACAGTCCTTATGCTACAATGATCTGCCAGCCTGTAGGATCTGTTTATTTCCGGATCAGCACAGTATACCGCAACCCATACTAATTCCACTACTTTGGAACCATCTGTGTACACATGTATCGCCTCGTCCGCCATTTGAGCACCCTTGCGCCAACCATCCACTTCAATTGTGGCTTTAAGATCTACCTCGAAGCGCAGATAGGGAATCAGGTAGTCTGTTCGTCATGTAACTGATGACGCTTTACTACTATGGCCGTATGGTCGGCGCTCAAGCTGCCGCGAGACACTGAGCCTGATTGCAGTTGTTAACGCGATATTATTTGCTGCCAGGTCTAAAGGTGGAATGTGCAGAATAACATACAGTGCAGCGGTCGGGGTTGCTTTCAAGGATCCCGTAATGCTAAGAATGAGGATGACCTTATTGCTTTTAATGTATTTAAAAAATGTTCAAAACAACTTTTTGTTTAAAAATAATTTTGATAATTTAGAGTTTGTGGCAAGGTATGTTTTTATTTCAAACCGAAGATAATTGAACAATCGTAGTCGGGAAGTGGAAGTGGAAAAAAGTTTGCCAAATCCGTTATTTAAATAACTAGATACCCCATATCTATTTCTCCATTCGATAATCGGTAGTTATAAACATCATCTCCAAATCGAAACACGAAATAAAAGAGAAACGTGTAAATTTGAGAGCTAATACACTTATTCTTAGGAATGGGATAGGACATATTTGATCGGCTGAAGTAACTATTGTGGATTTGCTGTAGATTAGTGCATATGTTAAAGGTGCTCTTAAACAGTTGAGCATTTGAAAGATTGTACTTTCGTATTTAAAAAAAAAATACATACCACTATTCACATATAACCTGGCTGTAGCTAGGGCAAACATTTGTCGATTTCGTTTCGACGATAGCGCTTTACTCCGCCCATTGACGATCCACCCTAATGTGCACAGTTGACACATACTTTCCAGTGCAGATATTTATAATTTAAGTATGTTCTTAACTTCTCACTCACTTCGACATTGCCTCCAAACTTTTGACTGAAGTCAGTTAAATTAAATAAATTTTATCAGTACATATTTACTTAGCTGCAATAAATATTTATAAGGCCTCATAAATACAAACACAAAAACAAACATAAACTTTTAAAGTACTTATGTAAATAGAAATGTATATGCCGATATGGATTTATTTAAAAGGCCTTTGAAAATGTTGGTTATTTGACTAACTGATAAGACAACGGAAAAATAAATTTTAAGGAATTAAATCTTGCTCCAGAAACTTTAAAACAAAATAATTTTGTTAAAGATCATAATTATTTGAAGATAAAGTTGGTTTCGCTTGTTTGTTTAGCGCTTGAAAACGAACGAAAAGTGCCGCAGTTGGGAATCAACTTAGTTTGTTGAACTGCACTAAGTCTGGATGTATGTATGTATGGATGTATGTACATACTTACTATGTACATGTAGTAGACCGTCTCACAAAAAAATTGTTTGCTCTCCCGACAGGCCCAACAAATTTCGTTTTCGGTATACCGCAGGGACTGTTACATTAACAAATGAGCTATCATCTATCTATATACATATAACACTTTCAGGTCAAATGAAAATTTTTCTAGTCAAATGAAACTTTATTTTCATTATATGTAAATTAATCAATTTTTTTATACTCAGCTGAGCAGAGCTCACAGGGTATATTAATTTTGTTCGCATAACGCTACCCCGTAACGGCATAAACTAATCGAGATAGATATAGACTTCTATATATCAAAATGATCTTGGCGAAAAAAGAAATTCATTTAGTCATGTCCGTCCATCCGTCCGTCCGTCTGTCCGTAAACACGATAACTTGAGTAAATTTTGAGGTATCTTAATGAAATTTGGTATATAAGTTTCTGGGCACTCATCTCAGATCGCTATTTAAAATGAACGAAATTGGACTATAACCACGCCCACTTTTCGATATTGAAAATTTCGAAAAACCGAAAAAGTGCGGTAATTCATTACCAACTACGAATGAAGCAATGAAACTTGGTAGGTGGGACCTTATGACGCGAAATAGAAAATTAGTAAAATTTTGAAGAAGGTAATTTAAAAGTTATGCAAGCTGTAATTTCGCAGTCGTTGAAGATATCATGATGAAATTTGGCAGGAATATTACTCCTATTACTATATGTGTGCTAAATAAAAATTATCAAAATCGGATGACAAGGACGCCCACACTTAAACTAAAATTTTTTTAAAGTCAAATTTTAACAAAAAATTTAATATCTTTACAATATATAAGTAAATTGTGTCAAAGTTCAACTCCAGTAATGATATGGTGCAACAAAATACAAAAATAAAAGAAAATTGCAAAATGGGCGTGGCTCCGCCCTTTTTCATTTAATTTATCTAGAATGCATTTAATGCCATGTCTGTGAAAATGGGCGAAATCGGTGGAAGCCATGCCCAGGTTTTATACGCAGTCGACCGTCTGTCTTTCCGCTCGGCCGTTAACACGATAACTTGAGCGAAAATCGATATATCTTTACCAAACTTAGGTCACGTACTCACTTTATCTTGGTATTAAAAATGAGCGAAATCCGACTATGACCACTCCCACGTTTTCGATATCGAAAATTTAGAAAAATGAAAAAAATTCCATAATTTTATACCAAATATGAAAAAAGGGATGAAACATGGCAATTGGATTGGTTTGTTGACGCAAAATATAACTTTAGAAAAAACTTTGTAAAAAGAGTGTGACACCTACCATATTAAGTAGAAGAAAATGAAAAAGTTCTGCAGGGCGAAATAAAAAACCCTTGAAATCATTCCCTTTAAATACCCTCTTTAATACCTTTAATTTGATACCCTTGTCATACAAACACTTCCAGAGTTAACTTAGGTTCATTTTCCTACATGGTGATTTTCCCTTATTTGACAAAGGATGGAGGAAAATGGTTCCAAAAAACGTCATCCTTGGTCTAAAATTTGGGCGATATTTGCCAAACCATCTACGAAATCCTACGAAACCAACGCAGCTATAATTATACTCAGATGAGCAGAGCTCACAGAGTATATTAATTTTTTCGCATAACGGTATAAATTAATCGAGATAAATTTGGACTTCCATATATCAAAATTATCAGAGTGAAACATTAAGTCATGTTCATGTGTGTCCGTAAACACGATAACTTGAGTAAATTTTGAGGTATCTAAATGAAATTTGGTATGTTGATTCCTTGGCACTCATCTAAGATCGCCATTTAAAATGAACGAAATTAATTAAGAAGAAAATAATTAAGAGCGCTTCGAAAATATTTCAGGGGTTATTTAAAAAAAATTATAAAGAAATGCGTTCAAATTTAACCAAATTTTCATATTGCAACAAAAAAAAAATATTCAATAACGAATTGATAGCTGAATAATGATTGCAAAGGCAAGTTGCTCCACTTTTTAGTATAACTATTTGTATGTATCTATGAAAAAGACAATTTTGTCTCCAAACAGTATGTTATGTGCGGTTACACCCGAACTTAGCTTTCCTTACTTATTACTTATTAGATCTATCGCTCTACCTCGGCTGCCGATTGGAAAACGCCCTAACTCAGAATACTTCAGACTTTTATTCAACAAATTCTAATCACAGTTTTTTTGGAAAAGGCATTATCAGTGCATAAATTCTATACTTTTGGGATAGGGCGTTTTGGAAAAAAATATTGTAAGATAGGGCGTTGTCGAACTGGTAGCTGATATGTTGATGTATAATTAGGGTGGCCAGATAAAAAAATGTTTTGGTTTTCGGATAATGTTGTTAACGACATTGAAAATTTTCCTTTGAAAATTTCAGCTTTCAATTTTAATGTTAAGATTTTTCATTTTTTTAAGATAAGTATTGGTGTTTTAAAGAATAATACCAAACTATCGAGCATAATTATAATTTCCTATAGGAAATTGAGGGACCTGCAAAAAAGCCTGAGTTGATATTCTACTCAGTTTATTCGCTTTAAAGTAGTTTGGGGTTAAAGTTTAATTTCAAACTGTATGTGATGACTGTAAAGTCTACAAATTCCGAAAAAAGGAACGAAACAATTCATCCAAATATATAATATGTTTATGTATTTGACCTATAATCTATGTATATAAAAGAAAGTGGTGTTAGTTACACTACGCATAAATCAGGAACGGATGAACCGATTTGGCTGAAAATTGGTGGAGAGGTAGCTTAGAACCAGGGAACGGACATAGGATACTTTTTATCCCGTTCTGGCTAGGGTCTTGAGATCAAAACGTGGACCTGGGTAATCCTGGGATGTGTTTGTACAATATGGGTATCAAATGGAAGCTGTTTATGAGTGCTTTAGTACAGGGTAGTTTTCATAACTATGGGTCTCCAGATATAGGCCAAAACGTGGACCCGGGCACCCCTAGAATGTGTTTATACAATATGGATATTAAATGAAAGCTGTTGATGGGTGCTTTAGTACAGGGTAGTTTTCATACCTATCGGTGACTAGGGTCTCCAGATATAGGCCAAAACGTGGACCCGGGCACCCCTTGAATGTGTTTATACAATATGGATATTAAATGAAAGCTGTTGATGGGTGCTTTAGTACAGGGTAGTTTTCATACCTATCGGTGACTAGGGTCTCGAGATATAGGCCAAAACATGAACCCGGGTACCCCTAAAATGTGTTTATAGGATATGGATATCAAATGAAAGTTGTTGATGAGTGCTTTAGTAGAGGGCAATTTTCATACCCCTGGGTGATTAGGGTCTCGAGATATAGGCCAAAACGTGGGCCCGTGATAGTGTTTTTACATTACGGGTATCAAATTGAAGCTGTTGATGAGTGCATTAGTACATGGTAGTTTTCATACCTATTGGTGACTAGGGTTTCGAGATATAGGCCAAAACGTGGACTGGGGCACCCCTAGAATGTGTTTATACAATATTGGTATCAAATTGAAGCTGTTGATGTGTGCTTTAGTACAGAGTAAGTTTTACACAGCTGGGTGACTGGGGTCTCGATATATAGGCCAAAACGTGGACCCGGATACCCCTAGAATGTGTGTGTATTATGAATATCAAATGAAAGCTGTTGCTGAGAGCTTTAAAGTATTTTTCGTTGTGATATTCCGAAATAAAGACATGAATTAATAATACCCACATACCTATTTACATATTCCCTATTCGATTTACCTGAAATTTGGTACATAAATTTGCCTATATTAGTATTTACGATGCTTTTTTTCGGGAAGTAGCCGAGAGACGGACTGGGACTGGGATTAGGACTAGGACTGGGACTAAGACTGAGACTCGGAGTGGGACTGGGACTGAGACTCGGAATGGGACTGCAACAAAATACATACCACCCTCTGAGACTGGTAATAAGATATGAAGAAGAATGAGAAAAACTTGAGAGAAGAGAAAAGAGAGAAGGAGACTGAGAAAGAGATAGAATGAGACGCAGATGGAGATAGATGAAGTAAAAAATACGGAGGAAGGAGTTAATACAAAGATTAGGAAAAAGTGTAGAGGGGCGAGGGCAGAGTTAGACGGAAAAAGCTTATTAAAATGTATGCAGATATACCAAATTTAGGGCAGAACAACGTCTGCCGGGTTTGCTAGTTTTGTGATAAATTTTAATTTAGTGTGACAGTTGCCACATAAACCGTGAGTAAAATATACAAACCTTGATTTCCAGTGGCATTTTATTTACTAAATTTTATTAGAACGGCCAAAGTGATGGGAGTAAACAAAGCTCAACTTAACTGCAGCTTAAACGCCCACTGAACGACTGTGGAATGGTTTACAGGGTCTAACTTCAATATGGTTAATAATAAAGCCAACAATTCAAAAAAAAAAAAATTTTTTTTAAAAACTTGAAAAAGTTGTATTTGACCTGAAAATGTCATATGTATACCACACCCGGGCCTGGGTTTTGTGTTGGAATTTGGAGGCACCCAATAACAATCTTATATATTATTTCTAATAGCTATTTTGGGCATTATTAGTCGTAGTGCTTTTGTTTAGCTATATTTTATTAAAATAATTTATTAAAACTAAACGATTATGAGCACACAAAGAAATCTATTTGTACTATGGCACAATTGTGAATTTGAGATTAGAACTGCATTACCGGCAGTTGCTAACATTCGCCAGATGGCAGTGCCAGCGCATGTAAGTTTATAGATGTTTGATTGATAGAACAGCTGATTTCTGTTGATATTTCATAGGAAACTTTTACATTTGTTACTCAAGATGCGCACGGGTCCGACTCGTCTCTTTTAGTTATGACAACCAGCAAAAGTTTTTAAGACTACGATGAGAAGATGCAACTCGGATGGTTTATGTCCGCCTGAAGGAAAACATCAGCTGGTTTCTGGAAGATGATGGATAGGACAAGGCAAAACAACAATAGGGCCTTCCGACGTCTACCGCAGTAGCCATGGGGTGGGAAGCTAACTCGATGCCAGTGTCTGTGGTTCGTCCACGGCCGTATATTAGCGTCCATCCGCGTTCTCCATCAAGGCGAGGTTTTTCCAAACAACATTTTTTTGCGCCTACGTACCCAACGTTGAGGCAGCTGGCGTCGATAAGAACCTTTTTAATGAAAAAATAGAAAATGCACGCAATGGCTGCCCCGGCATATCATCACAATTATGCTTGGTAAATTTAACTGCAGAGTGAGCAACGCAGGCGCATTTAATAAAAATAAGGATAATAAAAGGCGAACAAAGCCAAAATAAGCTTCCACGGAATATAATTGACTTCATTTCACCCCAAAATATAATCAACTGCAGTAACAGATTCATGTTTATCGTTTGAGAGAAATTGGTTTTCGATACGTGATCGTATAACACGATACGGGTACAGGTTTTAGCATAAAAGGTCCCTCAGACTACTTGCCTGTCGCCTGATCGAAGAAAACTAACTAAAATAGATGGTTGGTATAGTACCAATATCCTGGGTGTGCGCACGTTATGAAGACCAAATACCGCCTCGGATCACTACCTTATAGCAGGAAAGATACGTCTACTCCTCTGTGTGCAGACCTCAACTCAATGAAAGTGTGCCGTCCAAAAGTTGTGTGAAGAACGTCCGTTGTATCGGAAGGCTGTGGTGGTGCGAAGTGGGAACAGAGAAGCCAAAAGAAAAGAAACAAACTAAAGGTAAATTGACATGAGTGTGAGGTATAGGAATAATGGCCGGAAATTGCACCAGAAAATTCGACGGATAACGGAAACCTAAAAAATGAAATAGCGACCTGGCACCCAAGTTAGATATCACAGATAGATGATAACTCGGAGGCTCCAACCACTAAACGGGGAGTATCCGATAAGGTTGTGTGAACCTGCATCATGAATTAGAGAGCTGATGCTATATCGTGAACGTAAGTAAGCCATATGAGGCAAGATATGAGAAGGAAAGAATTGTTGATGTATATTGGAACGATTTTCCGTCATCCCTTGTCAAATTTGGTTTTGAAACAAACCGGTTTCGGCGTTGTGCCATCATCAGTGTCAATTTTCGTTCCGATCTGTTGTTGTCGTTTGTCCTGTATTTATAGTTCGTAAGTACATGAGCAGGTATTGTCAAAATTGATGCTTATGTATATTTAGTTATGTCTATGTGCTGTGTGTTCATTCAGAACCGTGGATGGTTTTTACTGATCGATTTGTGTGGCTCACTGGGGCAGGTAAAATCCGTAATTTTAGTCGATTGACCTTCTTTGTGGGTTTGTTGTTTTGGTGGTTTAATTGTTTTGTGTTTATTTGTTGTTGATGAGGGACCCGTAAATCTTACGTCTTACGCAGATGACGTTGCAATTGTCATAAGTGGAGGCTCTTCCAACGATTAGTTCTTTGATGGATCGGGCGCTTCGGGATATTCATACCTGGGCATCTAATGTCGGGTTGAAAATCAATGCGGAGAAGACGGATATGGTCTTGTGTACAAAGAGGTACAAGGTCCCAAATTGGACCAAGCCTAAGTTAGGAGGTGTGACCTTACAGGAGAAACATTGCACAAAATATCTAGGAATCATCCTAGACAGTAAGCTGTCATGGAAGCTCAACGTGGAGGAGAGGGTCAAGAAGGCCTCAACGGCACTCTATGCATGTAAAGAATGCTGGGGTGTACGTGGGGCTTATCGCTCCTCTTTCTCATTGGGTTTTTACAGCGATTGTAAGCCCTATTCTATACTATGGAGTTCTTGTTTGGTGGAAAGTCACACAAAAAACAACATACCTCAAAAAATTAGAGGGGATATGCAGACTATCGACGCTTAGCATTACGGGAGCCCTGAAAACAACCTCGACGGCTGCACTGTATGCCATTCTGCACATTCCAGAGGTAGACCTGGTAGCAAAGAACATAGAATAAATAACCGCAACCAAGCTCGGTACCTCGGGGCAGCTTGAGCGCCAACTATATGGCCGTAGTAGTATAGCGTCATCAATCACATGACGAACAGACTACCTGATTCCCTATCTGCGCTTCGAGGGAGATCTCAAGGCCACAATATAGGTGGACGGTTGGCGCAAGGGTGCGCAAATGGCGGACGAGGCGATACGTGTGTACGCAGATGGTTCAAATGTAGTGGAAGGAGTAGGGTCTGCGGTATACTGTGCTGATCCGGAAATAAGCAGATGCTACAGGCTGCTAGATTACTGTAGCGTTTTCCAAGCGGAAATATTAGCCGTAACCAAAGCACTAGAAACTCTGGAAGAGAATAGCTTAAGCTGCAACCGTGTTAGCTTTTATATTGAAGTCAAGCAGCAATTAAGGCAATAATCTCGCATAGCACAGCATCTAAATGCGTGTTAGAGTGTAAGCAGTCTCTGGAGAGAATCGGGACAGGGAGAAGCATACATCTTTATTGGGTCCCAGGGCATATGGGAATAGATGGGAATGAAAAAGCGGACGAACTAGCTAAAAAGAGCGGATCCCTTGAAGCTTGTTCCGTAGATGTCCCAATTAGACTGTGCGAGATTAAGCGAAGGCGAAAGGTGCACATGATCGACCAAGCGGGAAAGGCGTTGTTTCAAGCGCGGGGCTGTAAAGTATCGAAGATTATGTGTAGGTCTTACAACCTTAGACTAACAAAGTTGCTTCTATCATTAAAAAGAGAGGACTGTAGACTCATGATGGGTATTCTGACTGGACACTGCCTTCTGGCGTCACATGCCTTTAAATTAGGCTTGGTCAGTGATTGCAGATGTAGGAAGTGCACGTTTTGTGCTCGTGCCCTGCAGTTGCCAGGCTAAGACTCCAGCTATTAGGAGTGATACAGCTGTCAGATCTAGAAGCAGCAAGTGGCTTAAGTCCTAGGAAGCTTCTAGTATTTGCCAAGAGGACGGAGTTATTTTATAACATAGGTCCTGGTTTTTGATAGGGTTTTTCAGTTTGGTCGTTAAAACAAACTTCTGGTAACACTACGGACTCAATCAGTCTGTGTGAGGTCCTCATGGACCGGCCAATTCAACCTAACCTAACCTGACCTTCAATATGCGTATACGCTATTTGTTGTTACTTGTAATGCCATGGCTTCCAGGTGCTTAGCTCATATTTCGAGGATGAATAAAATGACCGTCTTTTGCAAAGGAAGAAGGGGAAATCTCGACTGTATTTGTAGGGACAAATGGTGCAAGGCTTGATTCCCCTTGAAAATCGCCTAGGCGAGTTAAGCGTCATTTGATGATTCCTTGCAACTGTAAATGTAAAAATTTGCAGATTTGGTTATACAAGTCAACAAAATACTGAATCGGCAGTACCTAAACCTCCAGTTCCACAGTATGAAAAGAAGAAAAATTGCTGCATACGCATAAGTTTAAATAAAATTTAATTTGTGATTTTATGATAAATTCAAAACATGCAATGCAATTTTTGCTGCCATCTCTACAACTTTATGCTTTGCCCCAAATAAATATCTATTGTTGCAACATTGTTTCGCTGATGATTAACTTTTTCGAATTGCTCGTTTTTTATGTAATTTTCTTCTTCTTTTTCTTGTCTCCATTCAATTCTACATCTGAATAATCGAGCTAGAACGTGCGCACGCCCATTATACATCTTCTTTTGCCAGTGGGGTTTCGCCGCAATTTCGCAGACAATTTCGGTAAATCATTCACTCCTGCGCCTGCGCACAATTTCTTCTCCCCATTCTTTTCCTGCCATTACACTTTTGTGCGGCTCATGCCACATTTAGATTACGTCGACTCTTTCGGCGCACCACTGAGTTTTCATTGCAAAAATTAGCAATTCCATAGCTGCGATGCCGCAGTGTCATTGTTGTTTTGTAGTGCTGAAGCTTTTGTCGGCTTTTATTGCCTTTAATGCGATTGTTGTTGCTACAATTCCCGCTTCTTCAGCTATTTTCGTGCTGGTTACTTATTCGAGCACTCCTGCTGATATTGGAATCTTTTGTTATTGTTGTTTTTTTCTGATTTTATATTTTATCATTGAGTATCCTGCTGTTATTGCTGCTGTTTCATTGTTATTACCGCACTATTGCTGTTGCTGCTGCTGCTATGGTTGTTGTTATTGTTCTTTGTTCGTTGTAGCTTCTGGATCAATTCAATTGTTTTCGCCAATTTTACGGTATTGAATTTCTTTTCGCTGCAGTACAGCGCTTACATTCTTAACCCGATTTGGTGTTTTTCATTTGATGTCATAGTTGTTGTTGTTCTTCATCATGGTTCATGGTTATTGCATTGTTGTTGTTTACTATTATTCTGCTGGATATTCGCCTAGTTTAGCATCAATTTACTGCTTTCAATTTTGTTGGCGATGGGTGGTGAAGCGTCAGAGGTAAGGGGTGTTATCTATTGCGTCATTAAATTAGAAACTGTTTGAGCCTATATTACCATAAAAGAGAGCTTTATGAAATCCATCTGTACGGTTGTTCGGATGGGCTTGCCCGCACTGGTGATAATTAACTACGATTAGGTTATGTTTACCTGACCGAAGCCTGTAATATCGATATAACCTCTTCGGAAGGTTTGGAAAGGCGGAACAGCTCCATACTGCTCTTAAAAAGATGTCGAATTTAACAGCGGCGCAAGGGTATTGGACCTGCTGGTTCTATAAAAACGAGATATACTTGAAGCGCTCAACCTCCTGCCGATTGCAATACTTGATACATGATAAAATACGCAAACAGAGATGATCGAAACTAGATGTTCACGCATACTTCATGCTATAGTCTCAACGACTGGTAGTGAAGCTTTCCCGCTATCTGCCCCAAATTTCCAAGCCGACTTTAGTTAACTACAATGCCTGCAGTATGAGTAGCAGAACTGGGGATCACTGCTGATTTCTCTGCCAAACCATTGGTTCAGACGAGACCAGCACCGATATCCTTCTTTGTGATTTCTAAAAAGTTAAACCGGGAAAGGGTGCTACTGCTATTGAAAGATCAGAAACCAGCCATAAGGGATCGACCGATATCTCTCATTTCGCCAGTAGCGAACACAATAAAAACATTGCTTCGGTCCTTATCACCCTATTTCCATCCTCTTCTCATTTATCTTGTATTTCTGCTTCATATGCTTGTTTTTCCATTACCGCTAACTCCCAGTTCCACTCTCACAATACAGGTTTGTTCTTTTTCTTATAAAAGGGTGGCGCTTGCCACTTTTCCAAAACTCTACACCGATTGGTATAAATGGGACCTATACTTTTACTGGGCAGATAAATAAACTTTTCTAATGTCTTTTATACACATACCAGATGATCACGGGAACACCATGAATTGATTGTTCGACAACTTTGGACGCCTTTAAAGCCTTCACACTCCATTTGTATCTATAAGATTATACCGCCAAATCTTCGACCAGCCAATCAACGGCAGAGATTTCGTAAAATATATATCAGTGACACCGCACTCAATGCCGTAAATACTCAGGCTAAGCTACCCCAATAATCAAGGACTGGACCTGTTGAAAGCTTTTGCATTGTCAACAGCGACACTCTCCTCCAAGGCATTGAAAAAATATTTCTTTCGCTGAGTCTAAAAAGTTAAACCGCAAAATATCTATATTGTAGGCAGGCATCTGAATGATTTAGGAACAAAATATCCAAATCTAGCCAAACAGGGCGCTGATCTGTTTCTGCTCTTGTAGTAGGATTCACGATAGCTTCCTACGTTCAAGATTAAACTATAATGGCAACAGGCCTGCTACTGGCCCGAAATCACATCTATACTGAGTCGGAATTTTCTCAAGTCAACTCAAGCCCGAGGAACCCTGTGTCAAGTTCCAAACAATTGCGAAGGGTGATCTGGGCCAATCTCAACCTGGATATTGCAAAAGATTTAATTTTTTGTTTTTAATTCCGACACCCCGATACAATCTTAACGGTAGACCTACGTTCGGGTCGAAAACGACGCGAAACGCTGCTTTAAGTGGCTATAACTCAATACGTTGTAAAATTAGAAGTCTGAGATTTCTTGACTTTTAATTATTATTTGAAATGAACGAAATTAATCTAATATATAAAATTCTTCTCTCACGGTTTTAGAGGCTTAACTCCTCCGAAACGGCTGAACCGATTCTCATGAAATTTTGTGAGCATATTGGGTAGGTCTGAGAATCGGCCAACGTCTACCTTTTTTTCGCTACGTGCCTAGGGTCTTGAGATCAAAACGTGGACCAGGGTACCCCTAGAATGTGTTTACACAATATGTATATCAAATGAAAGCTGTTGATGAGTGATTTAGTAGAGGATAATTTTCATACCCCTGGGCGACTAGGGTCTGGAGATGTAGGCCAAACGTGGGCCCGTGAACGCCTAGACAATGTTTTTACATTTTGGGTATCAAATTGAAGCTGTTGATGAGTGCTTTAGGACAGGGTAGTTTTCATACCTATTGGTGACTAGGGTCTCTAGATATAGGCCAAAACGTGGATCAGGGTAACACTAGGATGTGTTTTTACATTACGGGTATCAAATTGAATTTGTTGATGTATGCTTTAGTATAGAGTAAGTTTTACACCGCTGAGTGACTAGGGTCTCGAGATATAGGCCAAAACATGGACCCGGATACCCCTAGAATGTGTGTGTATTATGGATATCAATTGAAAGCTGTTGCTGAGAGCTCTAAAGTTCATTGTGAGATTCGATTTAGTCGCATCAACCTGGCAAAACTGATAAATATACATGCGAAGCCGAAATAAAGACAATAATTAATAATACCCACATACCTATTTATATACGTCCTATTTTTTATTTATTTTTTTTTTTAAATTGCCTATATTAGTATTTACGATGCTTTTTTCCGGGAAGTATACCATAGACAGGCTGGGACTGGAATTAGGACTAGGACTGGGACTGAGACTGAGACTCGGAGTGGGACTGGGACTGAGACTCGGAATGGGACTGGAACAAAATACATACCACCCTCTGGGACTGGCAATAAGAGATGAAGAAGAATCAGAAAAAACTCAGAGAAGAGAAAAGAGAGAAGGAGACTGAGAAAGAGATTGAATGAGACGAAGGTTGGAGATAGATGAAGCGAAAAAGACGGAGGGAGGAGTAAGTAAAAAGATTAGGAAAAAGTGTAGAGGGGTAGGGCAGAGTTAGACTGAAAAAGCTTATTAAAATGTATGCAGATAGACGAAATTTAGGGCAGAACAACGTCTGCCGGGTCTGCTAGTTAACAATAAAATTGATAGTCATAATGGTGTGGCTCTGAGAAAAACACTCCATAATTCTACGTTTCGGGTCGTCTTCGACCCGTATTAAATTTGCGTTCCATTCTATTCAGCAGTGAATAAAGACTACTATTTTTGCGGAAATCGCCAATTGAAGACAAATTTTTTAGCAACTGTTGGTAACTCTAATGAAATCAGCTGATTCTATGAACAGCTGACATTCAATGCCAATTGATAAAAACGTGAAATTTCAAAAAGGCTGTATAAAAAGAAAAATAAAAATGTCGCATCTTACTGTGGAACAAATAGTAAGTTTTCTAAATAGTGACAATGATCAAAGCGATAATGATGAGGTATTTAGTCAAAGTGATACAGAGTATGACCCCGAAGAAGGTAATCTCAATGTTGGACTGACTGAGTCCTCTGAAAGCGACAGTGAGGATATATCAGAAAAGAAATCTTCTGATTTGCTGATATCGAAATATAGAACATCTTAGAGTACAACACCCCAACTGAAGGTAACGCATTTGTGTCTATTTTCCTAACTAAATGAGTATACCTGCACATAGCTGGAAGTGGAAGAAATTGCAACGTTTTGAACTTGCGACCCGGAGTAACAAAATACGCCAGTGCTCGTGTGGATTCAATCACAGATGCATTTTCACTTTTCTTTTCAACTTCAACTGAAAACATAATTTTGAAAAATTGGAACGCTTATGGAAAAAATCTGTTTTGGCAAGACCACAAAGAAGTCAATTGCGACTTGTTGCATGCTTACTTTGCAGGTTTTGTCTTCACTGGAGTAATGAATACGCAGCTACTTTTCCCCTCTTCATAGTACTAATTCCTATTTTCTGTTATTTTCAGATCAAAAAATGAGAACGTCGAAGACCTTTTTTGTCCAACCTATGGAAGACCTATAGTTCGATATATAATGTCCAAGGAAACATTTCAAAAAATTACTCAGACAACTATGACAAATTTACGCCAATTCGCAACTTGTGGGACAAATGGGTGGAGTTGCTGCCAATGTATTATAATCCCAGCGAATGTGTAACCATCGATGAGCAGCTTTTAGGATTCCATGGAAGATGCAGTTTTCGTCAGTATATGCCGAGCAAGCCGGAAAGGAATGGCATCAAATTTTGGATACTAGCAATTTCAAAATCTTGCTATGTATGGAACATGCAACCATACTTGGGCAAACTGCCGGGAAATCAGCCGGAGAGGAATCAAGGACAGCGCGTTGGATTGAAAGTTCACAATGTTACAATTGACAATGTTTTTGAGCTCATTTGAGTTTGGCCAGAAACTTCTTGAAAAAATTTATCAATGGTAGGAACAATGCGGAAGAACAAACGTAGTATTCTTGCAAAACTTTTGGAATGCAAAAAACTTCCCGTTTATACATCTAACTTCGCTTTCACGCAGAACACTACGCTAGTCTCATATGTTGGACGAAAAGACAAATGCAGTGTTGTACAGAGCACGATGCATTACACTATCAATATGGGGAATCTATCTAGAAAATTGCCGGAAGTAAACGAGTACTACAACAAAACTAAAGGCGGCGTTGATAGCGTTGACAAAATGCTAGCCACTTAGAGCTGCAAAAGAAAAACTAATCGTTGGCCAATGGCTGTGTTTTCCAATATAGTACATATTTCGGCCTTAAATGCCTTAATAATATGGATGAGTATAAATGAGGATTGCACTGGAAGAAATGGTGCTAGTAAAATCAACAAATTGGTTCTGTTGTTCTTGACTTAACGGAGATTCGATGAAATTGATCGAATTATGGTTAGTTCGACAGAGTTCTTTGTCAAACGAACAAATTAGTTTAGTATTTTCAACAGAAGAGAAATTATCGCTCTTAAGTTAACAAAATTCTGTAAAATTTACAGATTCCTGGTCAATCTAACTGATTTTTCTGTTAACACAACTGATCTCACTAGTCATTTCAACAGCGATCAACAGTCAATACATGAGCAAATTGCAAAGAGAATTTTACGCTCACTGCGCTCTGTACTTTGTACTTAAGACGATGTTGCCACTTCTTAAAAAAAAAAAAATACCAAAATAAGAAAACCACCAAATCGAAAAAACACACAAAGTGGGAAAACAACAAAAAACTAGTTTTTCAGATATCAATACAAAACGAAAAACCATTTTTTCATTTCTATTTGCAAAGCGAAGTTCAAAACTATAAATTAAATAAATTATAAAATATAAAATTTGGTGAAAGTGCGTTTAATAAAACAAAATAATAAAGTGTATAATGTTTAATGGTGCCAGCATATTTGATGTAAGCCCAATTGAGGTTCGGTTAGTGAGTACCACCGTGGTGGCCTGCCATATCGTATTTCGCACCCTGGCCAAAGCAATATCAAAATTTAAGAAATAAGGTTTTTCAATTAGAAGACAATTTTTCTAAGCGGGGTCGCTCCTCGGCAGTGTTTGGCAAGCGCTCCCAGTATATTTCTGCCATGAAAAGCTCTCAGTGAAAACTCATCTGCCTTGCAGATGCCGTTCGGAGTCGGCATAAAACATGTAGGTCCCGTCCGGCCAATTTGTAGGGGAAATCAAGAGGAGCACGACGCAAATTGGAAAAGAAGCTCGGCCTTAGATCTCTTCGGAGGTTATCGCGCCTTACATTTATTTATTTATTTATGTATATGGCAACATATGTACTTTTGTACAAAGCTGTCGCAACAACTTTTTTTTGTTCATTTGACTACTAAAACGGTCAATTACGAATCAACTATTTGTGCGCAGTTGATTCAACATCTTGTTACGAAGGATAGAAATTAACAGAAATTTCGGTTGAATTGACCCGTATTTCGGTTGATTTTACCAGTCTTTTTCTTTCAGTGTGGGTGGTTGCTCAAAAAAAGAGTCGACGTAAAATAGTTTTACGCTACCTTGCGCTTGATTTGGAAAAACCATACATGGCCTCTCGGAAGCATGGTACAGGAGCAATCACTCCAAGTGGATTGAATGACCTGGACATGAATAATGCTGACCCACAGTCCAGTAGCTCACAACTACAGTACCCGGAGCCGCCCAAGAAACGAGCACGGTGTCACTATTGTGTGACTGACAAAAAAAGCTGTAAGCGAAATCACAACCGTAATGTATGCATCAAATGCATTAATAGTAATGTAAATGTTTGAAAATAAGTCATCAACTTTCAAATATTGCATTTAATTCATTTTATCAATATGAAATATATTCGGGTCAAAAACGACCCTAAACGTATAATTATGAAGTTTTCTTTCCGTAGGTCTACGATTAATGGTCCAACGCCCACCGTCTTCAATTTTTGGTTATTCTTTTCATTCCCTCATATCACTCGCCTCCGTCTCTCTCGCTAATTACTTTCCTTCTCTCATCATTACAAATCGGTTAGATGCTGCAAATACGTATAAAGTTGTCTATATTTTTGTATTAGTTTTTAAATAAGAAATAGGTGAGTAGATTTTATTACCTGAGTTTTCTGTGATGATCATTGGTCCTGAGCTTACTGTGAAAGTCTTACAACAATCGATTGAGAACTGTAAAACAACCACATACAAACACGCACAAATTTGCATAGTGCCTCTCAAACTGTCATCAACTTATTGGCATCATTCTTCCTCAGCCAAGCAACATGTTGCCGAAAACACATCAAACACGTTGCATCACAGCAGAACGAACGAACACTTGATTAAGGCAGTCACACAGCATACACAACACACAGCAAGTGCAAGTGGAGCTCCACCAAAGGCTCCACACAGCCAATACTCTCGGAGTATTTTGTACGTCAGCTGCGCTCGTTGTGATTTTGATTTTATGCTGCTTTTGTGATTTGTCTTTATTTGTTTTGGCCGTCTTGTGTTGGCCATTTGGCTGTGTTTGCTTACCTTTGGGGGCGCGCATGCAATCCAGTCTTCGTTGCGCCGTTATCCGCGTTGGTTGGTTGTTTGTTAGTTGGTGCAAAGATAAATCGTGTAAACGTTTTAGAAGCGCGTTTGTGTTACTCGAGGTTACTTAGTGAGTGATTTGAGTCTTTGATTTATTCAAATTTGTGTTGGTGACGGCACGTGAGCCACTTTTAAATCGATTAGGATTATTGAATAAGGAAATTTAAAAAGAAATTTCTTTAAAAAAAAAATGTTGACAATTTAGTACATCCAGCATTCGTCGTGCATTCATTATTCAAAATATTTGCAAATTTATTCATCCGCTGTTTCCGGGTGTACGCGACGTGCCAGTCAGCTGTGAATGGTGATTTACGAATTTGAGTTTAAGGTGGATCTGCAACAAAGTCAGTGATGGGACTCGCCCGATTCGTCAATTGAGTGCATAAGAAAAAATAAAAATTTTAAGCTTTCCAAACGTGACAGCCAAATTTACATCTATTTTATTTTGTATTTTTGTTGTTGTTTTTTTTTTGATATAGAATTGTTAATTAGAGAGCATATGAGTGTGGAGAGTTTGGAAAGTTAAATGAAAAAAGAGAAAAGAGCGAAATTTCAATAACAAAGTGCCGGAAAGCGTAACACAATTCGTTCGTTGGCTTTTGACTACTTATCGAACGAACTTGTGGATAAAAACGTGGCGAAGTGTTTGCGGGAAGCGGTTCAAGACCAAAAGATAAACAAAGTATGTAACAAATTATGTTTTGCGTAAGTCATTCGCATATTTTTTTTTTTAATATTTTATTTCAATATGTTACCGTGTGAGGTGAATAAATAAATTGAGATATTTTGGAGTTTTGTAAAATCGATAAAAATGCTAATCAGTATTTGGCGCAGAGCTGTGAAAAATGTTTTAAAAATTTTTTGGATATTCAATTTACTTCATACTAAATTACGTTCCCAAATATGCTCTGAAAATATCTTTGCTCTGCTGCAGTCTTTAAAAATGTTATGAACTCAGGAGTTTTTTTTTTTGGTGTGAAACTAAATAAAATTTCTATACGAATGATAATAAATATGACCACATCCCGGCGGGTTGTTGAGTTGGGAATACGCATAGAATCTGTGATAAAGAAAATTATCAATTGATTCTCTGTTCTTAGACGAAAACATCTGTTTTATTATATTAGGGCCGATTACTTAAGTAAACTTTGAAATTTAGCTGTCCGCAATTTTTTTTTGAATTTTGCGGCGATCTATTCTTTGGCATCGTAACCCAAACGGGATTTGCAGTTTTTCTGTAGCGTGTACGGATGGGACAATCGTTATGAATCCTAAGTTTGAAGCGTTCTTAGATCAATGGATTCGAAGTGGTGCTAGACGGATAAAGAGCGAGACACTTGGAAGCCACACTTATACCATCAGCGCTCAGGTCTGAATTATGTTTTTCAATTAATTAGTCAAAGGTAGTGACTATTTCAGAACCCCCAGCGGATCGGAGGGCTTAGAATATACCCGCGGAAGGTATGCCTGTCGTAATAAAACACCAAATTGATTCAAGGGGTTGTGTAGCGCAACCCTTTCAACACCTTTTTAGCGCAAAATATATTATTTTAAATTATAAATTGTCAACCTTACCTAGTCGTGGCGAATCCTGGTATTTTAAAAGCCGAGGCTCTGGCGACTCCAAGTTCCTCACGGATCTAGGGGCTGGGAGGGTTGTATGGCCTTGAAGGTTTCATGTGGTCATACTAAATCGTACCCGAGATAGTCGGGCTGGTGCCTTAATGGTGCTTGTTATTGCTGGATTATGTGGTCAACTTGTGTCATTCTGGAGTACTCCATCGATTACTCTGAGGTAATGTTGAGCTGGAGTATATGGTCCAGTCCTAGGACATTGCAATGTTAATTGGACCATATTTTTTGAATGAATTTCGGTTAATTTTGGAGCACTCGCTTGGTCCATAGCGAGTACTCCATACTTGCATGCAGTAAGTAAACTTAATTTAAGATAAGCTTAACCAGCTACTGAAAGATTTTTAGTAAGTTGTTGGGTGTTCGAAGGTTTTTAACTCACTTCATATATGCGTAAAGCTCATAGAGCTCTGGGCCCGTATTAAGTGTTACGATCCGTGATCGAAACTCATTTTTTAAATCACAATAGCTCTTGGAAGGTGAATCGGATTAATGGCATATTTGAACTAGCGACAAATAGTACTCGTTAGATCCATTCTTTATTATAATTTTTAAAAAAAGTTTGACTGTTGCATAGTTATTGCTTGAGTCAAAATGGTTTTCAGTCACTGATCGTAACACCTAATACGGGCCCTGCGTTAAACCTTTTTTGTTCCTTGCCATCGACATCAATAACAGAATCATAAATTATTCGGAGAAGCATTCTCTCGAAAACTCCACAAAATAAATCCAGCTGTCAGCGCTATCCATTTGGACAATTGGCAATCATTAGTTTGGTGGGCCTTGCTGGTAAACGCTTTATTGAAAAAATTTAAATAAAGAGCAGTGAATGTTCAAATCATATAAAAAATACTTGGCTTTGCACATTTTCGTAAATTTTGACATTTCATTACTAGACATACTACTTTTTCTCAAAATGAATCCATACTTAACATGTGTTGTTAAAACGAAGTTTGTTGTTGTTGTTGTTGTATTAATAGTCCAGTTAGTAAAAATTTCGATTTTAAAAATCGGCAAAAGTCAGTCCTAGCTCACCTTCTCTTAACTATTATTTTGTAAGTGCTCCTACATATTTCAGAAAATTTCAGCGAAATGCAAATTTTCTTAAGCTTGCGAATAATTATTTTCATATCATAAACAATAACAAATTTAGTGTTGCCATGGCGAAGCAACAATGAACACGGTAAAAAGAGTAGAAACAAAAAAAAAAAAAAAAAAAAAAAACCAGCAACAAAAGGTGAGAACAATGTTAGAGTAAAGTACATGAAGCAAGTTATACAAAAACATGAAAAACAAAACAAGAAAAGTAGAAAGCATTAGCCACAACAATAAACAATTATCTAATACAATGACAAGTGGAAGAGACAACAAGTAAGGAAAGCTAAATTCGTGTGTAACCGAACATTACATACTCAGCTGAGAGGTTTGGAGACAAAATAAGGGAAAATCGCCATTTAGCAAAATGAACCTAGGGTAACCCTGGAATGTGTTTGTATGACATGGGTTTGAAATGGAAGGTATTAAGGAGTATTTTAAAAAGGAGTGCGCCATAGTTCTATAGGTGGACGCCGTTTCGGGATATCGCCATAAAAGTGGACCAGGGGTGACTCTAGAACATCTTCTGTCGGGTACCGCTAATTTATTTATATATTTCATACCACGAAAAGTATTCCTGCCAAGATTCCAAGGGCTTTTGATTTCGCCATCCAGAACTTTTTCATTTTCTTCTACTTACTACTCACACCCATTTTACAAAGTTTTTTCTAAAGTTATATTTTGCGTCAATAAACCAACCAGTTACCATGTTTCATCTCTTTTTTCATGTTTGGTACAAAATTATGGAATTTTTTTAATTTTTCGTAATTTTCGATATCGGAAAAGTGGGCGTGGTCATAGTCGGATTTCGGCCATATTTTATACCAAGATAAAGTGACTTCAGATAAGTACGTGAACTAAGTTAAGATATATCATTTTTCACAAGGATTGGTAAATTTTTGTTCGATTTATGGCATTAAAAGTATTCTAGACGAATTAAATGAAAAAGGGCGGAGTTACGCCCACTTTGAAATTTTCTTTTATCTTTGTATTTGTTGCACCATATCGTTACTGGAGTCGAATGTTGACATGTTTGTTAAAATTTGACTTTCAAAAAAATTTTTTTTTTAAAAGTGGGCGTATTCGTCATCCGATTTCACAAATTTTTATTTAGCACACATATAGTAATAGGAGTAACGTGCCTACCAAATTTCATCATGATATCTTCAACGACTGCCAAATTACAGCTTGTAAAACTTTTAAATTACCTTCTTTTAAAAGTGGGAGGTGCCACGCCCATTGTCCAAAATTTCTCTAATTTTCTATTTTGCGTTATAAGGTCAACGCACCTACCAAGTTTCATCGCTTTATCCGTCTTTGGTAATGAATTATCCCACTTTTTCGGTTTTTCGAAATTTTCGATATCGAAAAAGTGGGCGTGGTTGTAGTCCGATTTCGTTCATTTTAAATAGCGATCTGAGATTGAGATGTGCGCCCAGAAACCTACATACCAGATTTCATCAAGATACCTCAAAATTTACTCAAGTTATTGTGTTTACGGACGGACGGACATGGTTAAATGAAATTCTTTTTTCACCCAGATCGTTTTGATATATAGAAGTCTATATCTCGATTAGTTTATGCCGCTACGGATTACCGTTATGCGAACAAAGTTAATATACTCTCTGAGCTCTGCTCACCTGAGTATTAAAAACCCGTACCACAAGTTTAAATGAAATGAGTAAGAGGTGAATAAGAATAAAGTGTAGACAGACAAAGAAGTAGAATGAGCAATATTTTCTTGTTTTCGGTGGAATGAAAGAAAGAAGATATCTATATATACAGGGTTATAAAATATGGTTACGAGCTGTTGGTCTAGCAGTGGCCCTTCTCTTGGCCCTATTAACATACTCATTATCAAACCTCTTCGCTGAATATTTCACAAAGCATTAAGTTTACAATATCGCCGATATTGAGAAAAAATTTACCATAAAGTCGGGAAGATGTGGCAGGGCGCCCAAATCTATGATTATTGTTAAACTCTTTCGTCGCACTTCGAAAAGTTGGCTCCAAAGTTGCGTCAATTTTTCCGAAAATAGTTTAAAACTATTTCAGAGTCCTTAATACTACAGGCTCACCCAGTATATTTAGAACAGAAGTAGCATTATTTCAGCGCTAACAAATTTCAGTCATTTATGGGTAGGGGTATGACCGGAACAATGCTCATATCAAAAACGGAAGCACTCGGCAGAGCTGTTAATCTTTTGTATGTGTGAAATGTTTGCTTTTGAATTGTTCTTTCCTTCGTTTCTTTGCTTTATGCAGTCTTTTTCTAAATTTGTTTTTTGTCTAAACTTGAAATGTGAAAAATGCATACGCACCTGTTTGATATGAAGCGGTTGCTCACATACATATTTACTAACCATGTTTTTACTTATGTAACATTCAGTACCCAGAAGATTGTTATGTTTTGTGCTTCTTATGCTCACTTGGGATTTCAAAATCTTACTATTAGCTTTATCTATTACCTAATAGCTTTTTCGATTCAATTTTGTTGATTCAACGCTATATCAAATTAAATAATTCAAAGCACTTAGAGACAAATTCGTTCTGATTGAATAGGGGACATGAATTTAATTCGATTAATTTAATAGTTGACGCAAAGGATACACCATGCACAGCGACCTTAATTCAGCTAGAACAAACCAAACCCTAAGGAAAGATGACTATAAATTAGCACCCACATTAGCACTAGGCCGCACCACATACAATTTTCCATATAAAAACGATCTTGTAGGTGCTGGCTTAGCAGACATCAACATCGGTAGTCCAGCAAACGCCAGATGGGCCATGGAACCTACATGTAGAATATCCAAGCAAATCTGGCCTAAGCTGGATGAAAAGAGATCACAATCGGTGATATTGTTAAACTGTGTCTCTATAAGCCCACTAGTTGGCCTTCTTACAGGTCACTGTCTCATGGGCACTCACGGTGCCTATATGGGCCTACAGACAAATGATTTCTGCCACAGTTGTAGCGACGAGGAGGAAAGAGAAAGCGTAGAGCACTATTTGTGCCACTGCCCCACACTGTCAAAAACCAGATACCGATGCCTCCACAGACACTCCTTTGGGTGCCTTGCGGAGCTTAAATCTACAATCATAAACGATATCTTGCGTTTCATCAGGCAAACGTGCTGGTTTAGCCACACTGGGGTCTAAATATTATTCTTCGCAAGTAGGAAAATAGGGCCCCCGCGTGTTGGCAAAACGGGCCACAATGGCCTACGTGAGTCTCCGCTTGGACAGCGAAGGCAGCCAATCCAACCTAACCTAACCTAACCTAGTCCGGCAAATTAAAATATAGCGGCTGAGTCTTGTGAATGAAAGATGATGCTCCGGCTCAGGAGGTATTTTTATCGGATCCCGCGAATGGAAGCAGAGAAGGAGGAAGAACTTAACTGCAGAAATGAGAAGAAATAAAAACAGAAAAGTTTCCCACCGTAAATTACATTTTCGAACATTTTACCAAAGCCACTTCTTGTGCTCGTAAGCGCAGTAAAATTTTAAATATAAGATTCCGCTTTGGATTTTATTTCTTAACATTTGTGAAACTTGATTCTGCCCCTTTTCTTAAAACTTCTTCCCCTATTTTAACGATAATGCTGATGAATCCCTCTATAATATAGTTTACCCTTATTTTGTGGAAAAGAACATTCTAGGGAGGGTAAATATGTCTCCTGCGAAGGGCAAGCCTGTTGCAAGGGATAACTGAAATTTTCTTAGAAGAACGTTGAAGGAGTTTAAAATCGTTTTCCCAGAAGGTGCTAGTAGCCTTTAGGGGTGTTTTGCGACTAAAACAGAAATATTAGAAGAATTAATTATGATCAATAAAATTCGAGAACTTCGGATAAATTTAGAGATACAGTTCATCTCGAATATAGTATCTCATACCTGGAGAGCAACTTGAACTCATCTACTAGACTTATCTTTAACGTGCTTTTTACTTGAGAGCCTCCTTAGGTTTCAAATATTCACTGCTTTTGTATAAGGCCAATGTCTAATAACAACCTTCTCAACCAGAATTACGAATTCAGACGTTAGGCCTGAAAGTTCATTTGCATAGTCTTTGGGCACATGTAATCCAAAATATAACAAAAACGCCCGCATTTCTCTCGGAGGTATACTGGTCTCGCTGCGTTCATTCAGTTTTACAGAGAGTCTGAGATTGTGAAAGGTCAACTACCTTTTCCACTACAGTTTTTCACTATAAATTTTCATCCTCGGGTACATCGCATTGGTTCAGCAGCCAGGTGTTCTACATCCGTTAAACTCTGAAAATGAAATTACACTCATTATAAGAATTAATCGGGGAATGCCCGTATTGCTTTAAATGTATGAGCATTTATTTCAAGCTATTTTTAATTTTATAATATATGCGAAAGAAGGCAATTGGGAAAAACTTTACAACAACTAAGGCATAACGTAGCTGAATGCGTTTGTAACCATTTCAACTATCGTAGGAGTACGGGTTCGACTCCCACTCCCGGGAGAAAAGGCTTTGAAGAGATTTACAAGGTATAATCGAAACAGCTGTCGCCTTGTCCGTCCTGATATCACGTTGTTTAAATTTTTCCCAAATTATTAAATAAATTACACTCAGTTTCATACAATTAACTATTTGTTGTTGTTGTTTTACCGTTGTACACCATACACTTTATCTGGTACAAATATTTATTAATTCAAGACATCACCTTAAAAGTAAATAAATCCTCCTGTTTGTACATTTTCATGCTGCCACAACCAAACGATAGCTCGTTTGTCTGTCACTTTTGGATTTTCGCTGGAGCTGACTTTGCTGCCTCAGCGCTGTAAGCGTCACAGTGCGGCTACTGACTCCTTCTCGCTCTCTCCCCTACTTAATGCATTTTTACTTTGTGCTTATTTTTCTTTTGTTGTTTTTTTTACCAATTTTATTCCCGTTCGTTGACTCCATTCATCGTCATTGTTTTTTTTCTTTTTTAATTCCTTTATTTTTTTTTTTCAACAAGCAAAAATGCCCCCTTCTCTCATGCTTCCTCAAGCATTATTGTTATTTATGTTGCTGTTGTTAAACAATGGCCCATAGTTTGCTATTTTTTGTCACTTTTTATTATCCAAAGCCGTGTCGTCTTTTGTTATGCCTATTTCCGCTGCAAAAAGTTGATAGCAGCGAAGTCCAATGAATTTTTCCGTCAGATTGCAGCGCTGCTGTTAAAAATCAATAAAGGACACTGGCATGCGCTCTTTCCTTTTAACACTCTCACATGCGCTAGCTCTCTCCCTCTCTGTTTGTAAAATACAACATGTTTATAAACATTAAGAATCTTGGGTAAAATCATATACTTAGCAATCGTCCTTTACTTGACTTTTGTCATTCATTCTTTAGCAACATTTTCTGCATTATTTTGGGGGCGCTAGCAACATTTTAGCCCAAATTTTCTTCTTTATGTCATCTTAATATTCCCATCACAATCGTTATGAAATCCTCTCACTCTCCCCTTACCTGCTCGCTCGGCTTACCTTACACCAACTTATCAGCTCATTGAAGCATGCAACAATTTTGAAACGCGATTTGTCGTTGTGGCCTGACAGCCACTTATTGTCATAAACTTATGGAAATCCTGACAGCTTAATGTGCATGTACCGTTGTTGGTATATATTTATTTGAAAGAGATTTTGTCTATGTCCTACATATTTCACAAGGAGAAAAGGATAAGTTGAAAATGTGCGGTGAAATTGAGTGCAAGGACGGATTAAGGGGCGTTAGTGGGAAAAGTGTTCTTAAGCGTACATTCTATGATACATATTTATATTGCAAGTGGATTGATTATGAGGATTTCGTCAAAGCTCGTTGTCCTCTGCTTTAGTACCATTTTGAAATCAATGGTCTGTAAATATTTGAAATTGTGTGAAGCAAAGCGTAAAATATTCACAAAAAGAATGCCTGTAACTCATCTATTTCAGTGATTTAACTAATTCTTACTTTAAGATTTAGTCAAGATAGTACGCAAAATGAATTATTACAGGACATATGAATATATTCAAAAAATTGATACCAATCGATGCTACCACGCTATCATTAAAGCGGATATTGATATTGTAGAATTTTGCGATAGAGAGTGGTAACGAAGAGCTTTACCTTCATAAAGATCTGGGGGCATATGGAAAACACTAGGACAGCCTTGTGGTCTTACACTAATAACTCAGAACTCATGGATGACAGAATCAGAGTCGTGCACAATCTGGGAGCAAAAAAACAAAACAAGTTTCGTTGGGATGGGTTTCCGGGCTTGAAATTAATGGACGGGCGGATAACTTCGCCAAGGAATTTCGTAACAAGACAGGTATGCCTAAAGTTCTACGACATTAGCTGCATTCTCTAACAGTCAAAAACTATTAGAGCCGATCAGAAACTGCAGGAAATCTATCAAGTATGAGCTCTTAGCGAATTTGATTTTTTTACAGCTTACAAGATTTAGGGCAGTTTTCATTATCTTTAGTTATTCTCTTTATTATAAGTTATAAAAAAGTAAAAGTATAAACAAACGTCAGTTTTTGACCAGTTTCAGATTTTTACGGTTTGTTCTATAAAATATTCACAATTATCGATTCAACCGGGGGTTAGTTAAACTTAAATGAGGATGGTGAAAACGTCCCTTAGTAGGAAAAAGTAGGGGAAAGCAGCTATTAAACTAACACCAGAAGTAATCAACTGGTTCTGATGAAATGACAGCATGTTGCTGACGCAGTACACACTTTTGCATACTTTTAGGCTTTTTACATAATCTTAGATTAAGGCCTGGTTTTTTCAGTTACGCTTAAACTTATTGTGCAGTTTTCAGCCTACTTTAACTGAAGTTTAAGCTGAGCTTAAGCGGCCGATCTGGCAGGGTTAAACTCTAGTTAACCTATCAGTTATTTGCGTTCGTTCGAAATGGCGTCGAATATACCCAATAGCCAGTATTATTAGAGCTCATGTTCATAACTAGGCATACTTCTAAAACCTCAAGAGTTGTTTTTCTAAACAGTGGCTCAAGTCGAGAATCATAGCGTACGCAGTAAAAGAGGGATTTTTTATAAGGCCAAAAATGCTATTACTTAAGTTGAACAAATTTAATTCCCAACTTGTGGTTCTCTAAATGGACTCAAATATAAGATTCCATGCTACAGTGTTGGATATTTATTTGAGAACTGTACATTTCTCAAAATCTCTCAAAGGTTGAGTCATAATTTGATAACGATAATAACGTTTGAGTTCAACTGGAGAACTCAAAATTTTACAAAGTTTCTCAAAGGTTGGATAGTGAGTGCTGCACGAAGTTGGATATCAACTCGAGAACTATTTGGTTTAAGAATAATTAAATAATGATGTTGGATATCACTTCCGGAACTAGATATATATTTCGCTGGAGAAATATTTTTTCCATGTTTGTTGGGTAAACAAAATCCAGCTGTAGTAGCTAGTATCTACAAATTATCTAGGTAATAAGTTGCCGTACAAAAAAGCGTGCCCCAAAAGCGCCTTAAACTGTGGCTGAAAAACTGCTCAGTAGTTTAACTGGAGTTTAAATTTGACTAGAGTTTAAGCAAACCTATTTTAAGCTTAGCTTAACCGAATGCTGAAAAACCGGGCCTAAGCGTCAATATGAACACGAAGACAGTAAAATTATAAAACAGACAGAGCCTACTCCTGCATATTGTACGTATTTCTATTACCAAAACATCAATGTCGCTATAAAAAATGCTGACGAAGGTTTAAAGATTATTGAGTTCAACTCATTAATTTCCTTGCTGTTTAGATTCCACAGCTTCGAAATCTATTTTCAATTACGAAACAAATTAATTAAGTTAAATCAGCTCGTTAAAAATACAAAAGTGCTAATTGACTAACTCAGCATGCTAAACACCCTACATGAGAGCGATGAAGCTGATAAAGAATCGATAATTTTTTAGAGAAAATAAGTGCTGTTAAGATTATCATTTTAAAATTCTGTTTCGTGTTTCTGAATGCTCTATAAAGTGTTAAAGATCTAAGATGGTTGTAAATGGAATAACAAAAGTACCCCTGTAGGGGTCGACAAAATATTGTTACGAATATTAGCAACAATAAGGGGTACTGTCATCTCTAAGCGATGCTAAGCAGTGACTTGATGCACATCAATATTTCAATCATTATCACATATGTACGTACACGCAGCGTAAAAGCAACACACAAACACATGCATATATCTTATCTGAGATGCTCCCAAAAGAATGCAATTATAATCGTGGAAGTGTCGCTCACAAACACACGCGTATATGAGAAGCTATACACGTGCATCTGTAGTTATAATTTTATAGCAGTAACTAAGTAAATTCTGGAAGCGCCTAGAAGATGCAACGAGGAAATCAAAGGGAATAAAAGGCAGCAACAGTAGAGGCGCTACAATCAGTTTGATTTAAGAAGCCACCTGATGAGCAATAGTAGTGTTGTGAAGTACGTTATACTGTGAAGAACTTTAATAAAGGCCATTTTGCATTATTGAATAGTGGAGTTATTTATTCAACAGTTCAGTGACTCGAACGTTAGTAGAAGGTTGCGAATAAGAGGATTTGCACTAAATTCGTTACAATATACTCGGTCTGTAAGGGATGCAAAAAATAAGAGCCTTTAATGATGGATATTATATATAAGGAAGAAATATTGAAAGAATCTATATACCTAAGATATAACTCTTCTGTCGGTATTTGGCAGCTATCGATATTTTGTTATCTCTAGATCACAAATAATTTTTTATTTTCTGGTCTGTACAAAAAATTACAAGAAATCTACATAGAATTCATATCGCCTGCAGCGCCTGAAGTATTTTTCAATAATAAAGAAATGCCTCCACCAAAACAAAAAGAACATAAACAAATGAAGGAAGCAAACATAAATCTTTTTTAATTAAACAATCAACAATCAACAATTTGCCAATTTATTTATTTATTGGAATCACTTTATGTGCTGTCATAAAGGGTTGAACAGGTATTAGCGATTATTTTCGCGTTATTTTCAACCCGTAATTTTTTAAGTTTACTTTTTTCTTATTTCTTTGTGTTCGCCTGCCTTATTTTTGTTATTCATTAGAACGCATATTTTTTCACGGTCCATGTATTACTCGATATAAGCATATGGTGGTAGTGTGGCTAGATGAATGGGATTTAGTGAGCATTGCAAGATATACTTGTAGCGAATCGCACTGGTTCCGAACACTAGTGCAAAAACATCGCATAAAAGGCCGTTTGCGCCATACTCTTACATAGTTGTAAGTTTTCGAAATTTTCATTATCTCCATGCTTACTTCAACATCGAATGTGCAAGCCAAAATTGCAAACAACAATCAATTGTTCTGCTGGTTTTTGCACACTCACCATGGATTTTTGTGATTTGTTCTACAAAATATTCACTGAAAACGAAAACGTCAAATGGAAAACGAAAACGTCAGATTGTTGTACTCCTGTTAAATTTAATTTCATTCGAGATGGGGAAAGCGGTCCTAAGGAAAGGTCCTAGTTCTAATTTTGTGTCCTTACAGCGCTTCAACTGACACTTTCAACATTGCGATGTTCTCTGAAATTACAATCGCCCGCTTGTAGACCTTTTGAACCCGTTCTCAACAAGTTCAGTTTTAGCCGCTCTGAAGTAGTCGCTGCTTATTAAATTAAATTAAATTAAGCTAAACAAATGCTATAGCTCGAATCTAGGCGATGTCTGTACAAGTGTGGCGACCACCTGTTCCAATCTGCATCTGATTAGCACCAGTTCGGAGGTAGTCATTACACCTGTAATGCGAAACTGTAGTTTTTTATGACACACATTTCTGCTGGGACTATAGGTTTAATACAATAGTTTTTTACGTGCCATACATAGTTGGGAATTTCAGGACATAGTTTGGTTAGATTATAACTTAAACACTTTGTAAAGCAGGTTTATTGCATAGATTTCCTAGTCAAAAGTGAATGCTCTTGGGATGAGTATTATTTAAGGCCTGCTTGTTGTAAGCAGAATCGACAAAATTTTCATTTCGAGAAGTTCAGCCTCCTCTGTAGAATATATATGAGAAGGCAAGATCGTAGCGAGTTTGAGTGCTAAATTTCGATAACCTGTCAGCTTGTCAGCCTGTGCGAAGACAGCGTAGTGCAAAAAAGCCAGCGAGTCGTCTTATTTGTTACCAGTAGCATCTCTTCGCCATTGTTTCAAATAGTACCGTATGATTCTTCAATAATTCGAGACCCAAATAATAAAGATATAGAGCTTGGCACTTGGCACAAAATAGCTGTCATCAAAAACTGGCGTTCTATTGTGCAACATAATTGGTTCAAAGTCGGTAAGGCAGGGCGTGGCCAAAAGCTAAAATTTTGTGTTCATTTACTTTACAACCTATTTCATTATTTCTTGTTGGTTCACATGCTGTGGCTTTATTAGTTGATCCGAAGCAGTTGACAAACAAAAACAAATCCCTACATGCTGGACAATATAATTTAATGCCATAACGTTGAGCAATTACCATTTTTGACGTTGAATGAGATGTCCTTTCCATAGATTTTACCAAGTTTTTAGTCAAATTTGACCTGTCAACAGCGCTGGAAAAAGTTACAGTTCAAAGTAGTCAGTGGACATTAAGCTAGAACGGATATCATCGGCTAATGTCTAGTTTTAAGTTGATCGAATTTTCAGAAGGGCACTAATCTCCAATATTGAATAATTGATCGCTCGTTATGTTTTTAAATTTTAATAAAAAGTACCTACTCCAATTTCATAAAAAAAAAAAATCGGTTAAGTTTTTATTTATTGTGCCACGAAATCTTTTGTTTCCCTCGTTGCTATTAAAAATGTTCAGCTCTTTATTTTCCTTTCACGCCATGCCATTTTCTTATTCTGTATACTTATTTCACTTCTGATTTTATTTTGGTGTTTTCTTTTGAGGACTTGTAAGCCTTTGTATTTTGGTAGAGCCTGTCTTGTACAATCTTCAACTGCCACTTTGTTTTAGGCTCCATTGTTTCGTCATTCTTATCTTGTATGCCAGATTGCTAAGTAGAATTCATCATTGTTGTTGCCTATACACATTTCAACGTACAACAACTGGAGGTACTGTATTCGAATGTGTTCTTGCAGCCTTTTTCTTCTGCTAGTTATCTGGTTTTATTTATTTATTTTAGATATTTTACTTTTTTCTCCATTACATGAAGCATCCAAAAACTTTTACTACTATCGTATTGTTAAGTATGAAAACTGCGAATTGCTTATTCTTTGTCTAAACAGTTGTTGTTTTATTGTATTGGTTGAGAACTTTTGTTAGTTTGACTTCCTCAATACAAAAGTAAATTTTGCAGGCGCTTCTGTTAATAGCATAACGATTCTTCTACTTTTGGCAAAATATGTTTGTGCCGCCTTAGCAGGTTTCTTTAAATAAATATTTATTTTACTTTTGTTTTATTTTTCCCGCGCTTTAACTGCATCACTACAAAGCTGTAACGTCCCAACAGCAATGGCTTATCTATAGTTTTTACCCGCACATTCTAGCAGCGTTGAGCATTGCAAATTTGTTTGTATCTAAAAATATGCGGTCGCTACTAAGGTTACATATATATTTACATTTGTAAATACGTATATGGCGGATGTAGTGCCAGTGCTCTTTGCGTCTTGCCATGCTTTCAACTACTTTTAGTTTTTTGTAGTAGCGCTCACTGCGGCTCAAAGTCACGGAAAAGTAAACGAGAAAAAAAAAAAAACGTTGCAATTGTCTGGAGATAATCTAGAGATAAGCAACATTCGCGCTTGAGAATATAAGGCGGCTGACACTACAGAGGCAAATGGTGGCGGGTAAAATTGCCGCCCTCTCGTTGAATTTAATTTATTTTGCGCCCACTGCGAATGTGATATCTCTTCGCAGCATTCCTTTTTATGATACAAAAATTTGGGCTTTTCATTTAAATGTTTTCTTTCGGGTATATTTTATCGAGTAATCCACACCTGTCTTTGCTTTTTTATTACTGCTGCGTCTTCCATGCTGAAGTATCAAAATAGTAAACTCTTAGGTTTATATTGAGTTGTAAAGAAGTTGCTTCGATAAACTCTAAATGTGTTGTGAACTGCCTGCAATAATTATGGGAGATAACTCAAGAAAACCAAGCAGTTTATGCCGAGAAGAATTTTTCTTTTTTTGCAACTTGTATTTATGTAAAACCAGTGGACGAAAAGACCTAGGTCCCGATTATCGGAATGCTAGGCAAAAATCGTATATATTCGACTCGACAAAATACCGAGGAATACCTCGAGCTCACGTTTTCTTTTACTCTCAGTTCACATACAGTAATTATGGTTTCTGGCTAAACAAATGAAATGGGAAAAGAAAGATCTTTCCTTGCTGAACCAAAAAATCAAGAAATATGAAAAGTATATTGAAATCATTCAAAAGCTTGGGCGATCTACCTCATACTTCAAGCAAGGATAAACGTGATAATCAGCCTAAACGAACTGAGGACTCTTAGAGTACTTTGACCCTATCCCTAATAATGGTATTAACAATCCTCTAACTCTAAAACTTAGGTTGGACATCTCCTAATCCTATCTCTGCAAATCAGGCTATGTCAAAGAGTACTTCTTCCACTACGTCTTCAGGGAAAATCCCGAGACTCCTTCTATATCTATTGAGTCGTGACCATTGGTTAAGAAGTTGGTTATGACGTTCGTATTTGAACCCATTCGGACACTACCGTAGAAGATCTGAAAGACAACATTACTTCCAAAATCAGAGATGAATGAATTAGAAGACTTAATTTTACTTATCAACAAAGAAATATCTCTGCCTTTAAAATTGACATTTCTACAAAACTCTTTTGAAAAGGTTATTCTGGCTGCCCGGGAGTCGTGTACGGGAATTTCAAATAGAAATTTTTAACAACCTCCAAAATAGACATTTTCAAAACCTCCCACAGTATTGGTAAATAAAAAATCTAAGCTAGAAATCTCTGGACGTATTCTTGTAAAATGTAAGAGATTTAGATACGTAACTATTTTATCTTTAGTTAAAATCCCTGTGCTCATATTATTTCCTTCACGGAAACTACAAGGTATTCTGTAGTAGTCATATTCATAGACATAAATGCCTCTGACTGACCCGCTGGTCATATGGAGTCAAAGCCGTTTCCATTATTTCCTAACATCAAACTTTGTGTTCATTTATTTCTAAAGCTATTTTATTATTTTCAGTTATTTCACATGCTGTAGAATTATAAATTGGTTAGACGCCAGTTGATAAACGCAAGAAAATTACATAATATGTTGAAAATTTAAATATTTTGTAATATTAAATTTACTATTCCGTTTAGCAATTGCCTTGTTTACTTATTTGCCAATTTATTTGTTACTGTCTACTGAAAATTTACGGTAAATGCCCGCCGTCGTTAGACAGGCCGTCTAAACGATGGAGGCACAAAGTAAAAGAAATGTCTAACGTAATAGAAGACGCGAAAAAAGAAGATCGCAACTCATAAATATTATAAAAATAAATCCGAACTAACAAATTTGACTTTCTATTGAATAATCAACAAAATTCAGCTGCGGACAAAAATAAAATTGTAGGCGAATACGAAGACCGGTTCCGAATTTTAAGATAAAAATGAATTCATCAATTGACACAAAGGCTAACTGGACCTAATTAGCAAAATTTTGTTAGTGGATGATTAATTTGTGATTAACGGTAAGTTTGTTGATGTCATCATTCAAGCGTTTGGTAATTTTAATTGGTATTTATTTTGAGCTTATTATATTTCGCTAAAATATTTTATTTTGTTTGTTTCGAAATAAGTTTTGGCAATTCACAAGGGGTCATATTCGTCGTATGTGCTATGCTTTAATCAAATTTTATATTGGAAGCCATGGAACAAACTCCGAGCTAAAAATTTTACAGGAATATGACAGTCTTGTGAATTGCCCAATTTCCCTCCCGTCTTTAATAGAACCGGCACGCAAAGTGGCCTGACATTAGATATACCAGACCCATATGTTTCGACGTGCTAATTACGAATCTACAGTTCTTTTATCCGAACACGGCCAATATTTAAAAACCAAGTGATTTCTAACAATGTGTAACGGTTTCGTTAGTTTTGCCCTAAATGGGACTAAACTAGCTCCACACTCAGCCTCAAGACGTCAAAATTATAACGGTTTATGTTTTTGGTTGACTGTACCGACCAGCGTAATTAATTTTCGCTATTTCTTACTCTACAAAGTAATTATTATGTACATTAAAAGACATATAAATGCAAACTTTTATATTAAGAGCGAATAATAACGGGTTGAGGGGCATTTATAGTCATTCGTTTATTACTATTTATAAACATTTGCAATTAATTGTTTAACCACTGCGAAAGTTATTAAATGTCTGCGATGGGAACGATAATTCATTACATCGTTGGTCATTTTTACTTTTACACTTTCTTCATCATATTCGTATACAGGGTGGAGCAAAAAAATATTTACCAAATTAACTATAATAAGAGGCAGCGATGATTGACGATCTCGTTCGGGTGTCGTCTATAAAAGCAAATGAGCTGTGCTCTGAGAAATATCTGAGATAGTGGACGAAGAAACGTCTATGAGAGGGAATGAAATGCATGTGCTGTTTTTTTTTTACTTTGATAATGCTTTAAATTTTCCTTAGACTAAATTTGGTTTTGTTTGGGTGCTCTTCGCTCAAGATAGAGGGTGATATTTAAGCTTGTTTGCTTAATGTCCTTATTGGCTTGATATAACGTTGTATGTGTACCCTGAATATTTACAGAGCCAAGGTCTGCAAGCCAATCGGAGAAGCATTGCTTCCAGAAGCAATGTTCTATTCTACTTAAAGCTGAATATTAACCGGGGGGTGTTCATCACTTTCCATCTCGTGCGCATCCTCACAGCTATAGTAGAATCAATAAATAAGACAGAACGCCATTCTAACCGGATAAATGGCATAGTTTGGTTTTTATTAATGCTGAGGCAGAGCTGTCCAATATTCAACAAATAGGTTCCTATGATCATATTGCAAATGCCTGTTCAATGAATTTCATATCGAACTTGTGTTTAAAGGTGCACGTCTAACGTCAATTGTCAAAAAGACCCATGTGCACATTGAACGTTCATTCACGGACTAATCGAGTAGCGGTTCTGCTTGCCTGAAGGGATTTTGTTGTAGTTTTGATATCAGAAGAGATCATGATGGAGTGTATGTTTTATTAAAGATTCCGACTGCTGCCATCTACTCATTCGTACCAATTTGCCAGCATCCGGTATCAAATATTCTGGTATATTTGTGCAACTTTTGTTGTGTATGTCAAAGGTGGACGCAAGCTTTTTATCCAATTTTCATCGTGCGTGTTTTTAATTATACTCAGCTGAGCAGAGCTCACAGAGTATATTCATTTTGTTCGCATAATGGTTCCCCGTAACGGCATAAACAAATCCAGATAGATATAGACTTTTTATATCAAAATGATCTGGACGAAAAAAGCAATTAATTTAGCCGTATCCGTCTGCCCGTCCGTCTGTCCGTAAACACGATAACTTTAGTAAATTTTGAGGTATCTTAATGAAATTTGGTATGCAAGTTCCTGGGCACTCATGTCAGATCGCCATTTAAAATGAACTCAATCGGATTATAATCACGCCCACTTTTTCGATATAGAAAATTTCGAAAAAGTGCGATAATTCATTACCAAAGACGGATAACGCGATGAAACTTGGTAGGCGGGTTGACCTTATAACGCAGAATAGAAAATTAGTCAATGGGCATGGCACCGCCCACTTTTAAAGCACAGTTTTGCAAGCTGTAATTTGGCAGCTGAGTATATAATGTTCGGTTAAACCCGAACTTAGCCTTCCTCAGTTGTTTTTTCTACAAATTGGAGGGACAGGACCTAAATGTCGGATAAGAATTCAAGATGCTTGGATACTAGCGATTGGACTGTAGTGAAAACGAAATTAAAGTGCCCGCATCGAACTTTATTGGAGGTAACCTCACAACCTAAGTCACCAGAGCGTTGTCTTAGATTGCATAGGTTAGACCTTTATTGAGCCACACAATATTTAGAGGTCCTGTCTGTTTGTTTGTCCCATTAAGGTTGTCCATTACTTCTTCAATCCCGTTGCAAAGGTTTTCTGCAGTCGAATATTTATCGTGCCATGGTAACCTTTGGGCAAACTTTCGAAAAATAATATTAAGTTTTAGCCAAGTGACTTATTTGGTAAATTTTTACATTCAAAGAGAAGCTTCTTTCACTATGAAATTTATTTGCGCGCTGTCCGCTTGCATTTCCAAGCGTTTCTTTCGTGTGTCTTCTGCCTCGAAACCGATGTCTAGCTGGTCTTCTGCACCATCAATTGTTCGCTTCAAGCCTATCATTAATTGTAACTTATATATGCAGTTGGCGTCTTAGTCATGCACATCTGGTTTGATTTTGCCACAGCGCGACTAATCGAAAACTAGATTTTTTAATTGCAATTTGGTGAAAGTTCTCGACAGTTTATGTTATTACAATCTAATGATGACGCTTTACTTTGTTTTAAAATAAATTTTTTGTTTTAGTATTTAATTTTTATTTTATGTAGCCATTTTTTCGATGAAAGTTCATTTGTAATGGGAAGGATAAATATGTATATAACTTGTCGAAGATACTTGGTGAAGATACTTCAAATAAAAAATTACTTCTTTTGCTATTTTGTTTGGAAAGAATTTCATAGAATTACATTAAAGAAGGCACAACGCAAAAGATGGTTTGTCTCCAAAACAATTTTGGCTAGGGCGGCAAAACCAAAATTCCAAAGTCATACATCAGCTGGCTACCCTGCAGGAAAATCAACACCACAAATCGAAGCACTTGCTTCGTTTAGAAACAAAAAACTGCCACTCTTCTACGAAAATTTGATGTATTACAAACGGAAAAGAATCAGTCAATTGCTAAGACTTGAGAAAAAAAATTAATCAATTATTTTAAAATAATAGTTTTAAAACTATTATAACAACAAAAGTACTCAAAGGCGGCGTGGTGAGGTGTGGAGTTCCAAACCACAAATTTTCCCCGTTATATAACATTTTAGGAGTTTTAGCACATATCTTCTTCTCTTTTACATAAAGAGAAAAATTTGTTTAGAACAGAACTTTTGTATTAATTTCACTAACTCAGCGAAAAATGTCTCCTTAAAGACATATTCTTACTAAACTTTGATTTTTAAATTTTGACATAGAAATTGCAAAAATATTTATGAAAAGTAAAAATATAAAGGTGGAGCGCAATTTATTGATTAATAATATCTCCTTTCCTACCAACTTTCCAATCCAAGTAATGTGCGCAATCAAAGTTTAGCAAGAATATGTCTTTATATAAGGTGTTTCGCTGATTTTTGTCCATTTATATAAAGAAACTGCTTAAAATTTTTTTATTTTATTTTTATTTCTCCTTTTCTTAAATTTTCTCGGCGTCTTATCCTATCTGTGAAGTTTTATAGTTGTAGCTCAATGAGAACTTATATAAAAATCAATCCCAAAATTCCTTCCGTTTCATACGATTTTTCTAAATATCTCATCCCGTGCGCCCCTTAGCGAATCTTTTTGTATCGTGTCATCGGCTGTTATCGACCTCTGAATTAAGTTTGAAATTTCAAGTCTCTAGCTCATCGAGAAGTTACTTAAAAGCTGGTTTGAAAATTTCAAATTCTTATCTAATTATTTCGATCCGTGCGCCACCTAACGGCTTTTTTTCCTTTTGTTGCATTGTCACGGTGTTCTAACCTATGTGTAAAGTTTCGCGTTTGTAGCTCAATGAGAAGTTACTTAAAAATCGATTGCAAGATTTGTATGAAAAGCGGACAAACATTCATCCGACCTAATATAAATGAAGTAAAATAGTATTTTTTTGGGTGATATGGTTGCTTTATTATTTCACTTTGTTGGCAATTCATTTACGGGCCGATTCTGAGCGTTACCGGTAAAATAGTACCCAGAACATTATGTAACCGAAAACCGTTACCAGTTCTTTTATTCGCGATTCTGGCCAAAGTGGTAACTCTGTCATCACTGAAAAACTCACCAATGTCTGTGGTGAAATTTAAAAGTTGGTTTACTTCATTTTACCCATGGCGGAACGATACAAAGTGGCAGCATACGGCAGCTGAATATAAACTTTTTTATTTGATTTGATACAGCAACTTCCGGCGCAGGACGATTTTGCCATTCGTCCATCGAATTTACAAAAACAAAGTACATGGAATTTTTATTTATGTTTGTAGGTATGTCACCATGCTGCCGCCTTGTATGGTTCAGCCATGGCTTTACCGAAAATGTGTCACTCGTAGATACGAGGTTAACGACTAAACGAGACGATGTGTATATATGTACATACATCCATAAGATTTTACATAGCTATATTGTAATTTATTCTGTGAAAGTACATACTGTAAACAAATATATAATATATAGCAAGAGGCAACACTTTTTTACTATTATCTTTACTTATTTGCGCTTACAATTCTTTATTTTTCAGTTTTGCCTTTTTCTAAACAACAGCTGTTGTGTGGTTATTTCGATGTAACCACCTACTTTTGTGGGTAAAAAATTATCCGGCTACTTTCGTGGAAAAAATACCAAAAGGGTGTAAAAGTTTCCACATGATTTCGTTACCGTGGTGAAGAATGTTGTTACCACACTAGAATCGGGGCGTTAAAATATACTTGAAAACGTAATGCTTATTTATTTAATTTTTGGTTGTTGCTTTTTTATGAATTTTTGTTGAAAATTTATAAATTTCATATGCAAAGCACGCAAACATCCTTTGGGATAAACGGCTTAACTCATTCCGTCGGATGTTAAATTTTTAGCAATTCCCATTAAAATATCAAATAATAAACAAATGTACATTCAAGAAAAAAACGTACCTGAAATGAGGAAATTTATTTTATTCAATCCATTTTTAAGTGAACTTAAAACTTCGGAGAAAAACTTGTTAGTTTTTTACTTGTCTAAATTAAGGGAATCGTTCTTTTGGCGGAAGATCAATCCTATTGTGACGAATACTAGCAACACAACATCTCTAAGCCGATACTGAGCCGTGACTTGTATGCACATAACCAAATTAATCATTATGTCTACCCATATGTCCATACAAGCAGCGGAGAGCAACGCACAAACACATGCATATATCTGAGATACTCCCAAAAGTAGGCGATAATTTGTGCAAGTATCACTCACATATACGCGCGCATATGAGAAGCTATACACCTGCATATGTAGTTATAATTGTATAGCTGACAACTAAGTAAATTCTGGAAACGCCTTGAAGTATGGAACGAGGAAATCGAAGAGTATAAAAGAGCGCAATCTGAGCAATCAGCAATGAGTTTGATTTAAGCACCTGTCGAGAAGTATTAGTATTGTAAAGTACTTGAATAAAGGCCATTTTGCATTATTGACTAGTGGAGTTATATGTATATTCAACAGTTTAGTGATTCTAACACTTTCTTTTCAGCAATTTGTTGTTGTTTTTTTAAGAGGGTTTTGTACTAAGTACTGGTGAAAATCGATGTGTAAACATGCATGTGTACATTAAGAAACTAATGGTTTTAAGTTAACCTGAGCCCGTCCAGGGCTTGAGGTTAAACCACAACAGAGCTAAACTTGCAAGAAGCAATTAATTTCGGGATTTTTGGGAAGATCGGAAACAACTGATACCATCAATTTATTATTTTATTATAGGTTTCTTATTGGCCTGTTATCGACGGGATGCAGATGTGTTAATGTTTTTATGTTGAATGGTTATCGGCGTCTGTTTTATAACGAACCGATGAGTCAGTGATAGCAAATCGATAACACGCCGATAAAAAATTGGTAACGACGTTTTTCTCGATAGGAAAACGATAACTCTTCGATATAAAGTCGATAGCACGCCGATAAAAAAATTGTTGGCACTCCGATAACAAATCTACAGTTTGTTGATAACATATCGATAATTTTTCGAAAAAAATTCGTTAACGTTTCGTCAATAAATTGATTAAATTTTAATATAATATTTGATATAATAAATAAATTGATACCACTCTGATAACAAGTCGATAACTTTTTGATAGAAATCAAAAACATTTTAATAAAATGTCTACATCGTTTCAATGAATATTCGATAACTTTTTCATAATGAACTGTTAACTTTTCGATAAGAAAACTACAATTCGTCGATAAAAAATTGATAACTCATCCATATTCTTTGTTATGAATATAAAAATTATAACACTTCGATAACAAATTGATAACCATTTATACTTCGCCAAAAAAACACCCAAAACAAGACGAAAATTCGTCGATAAAAAATGGATAACACCCCATAACTCGTCGATAGAATTTAGTTATCTAATCGTTTCGCTTATATCAACTTTACCACGTACGTTAGAGTGCAGCGACTACACTTACGCTTACATTCTGTAATCCCCCATGTAAATTCACTTTGAAAGACGTTCACGTTTACACTATGCTTCCGCATCAATTCTCGATTCCCCCAAACCGTGAGCAACGATGTTTACACATACAAAATTCAAATGTACAAATAGAGATATTCTCGTCTTACTTGATTTGTAATGTTCCGACAAAAAAGACCCCTCGAAGCAATTCCATGTAGGTGTCATACGGCTCAAGACCAATATTTGACTTGATAATTGATTCCGTTGTACAGAAAACCTGTTTAAAGCCAGTTTGGAACAAATTTGTTTGGTGCCCCATTGCCCGAAACACCTGCATGAATCAGCAAAAAGAGTAAAGCTAACGGAGTAATTGGTTTTCCTTAGTTTACTTCCATTTCGTTTATAGTTGTTGCCGGTGCGAGAGCGTTGACCAATAACTGGCGGAAGCACCACTCAAAACAGCTCACGCGTGCAACTTCACCGTTCGATCATTTACTTTACCTGCGCAGGTCATAAAATTTGGTGGCTCTGAACAATTATTTACTTGCCACTCGCACGTGAGCACGCTTCGAATGTAATAAATTTAAATAAGTGCGAAAATGTGAATCGATACGAAATAGGGTAAACAGGGGTACATTTGGCTTTAAGTAGCTCTGTCATTGTCCACTTTTTCAATAAAATTTAAATGGAAAAAATATGGATTTTGAACATATATGTAATACTCCTATATTGCTACAAAAGGGTAGGTACATTCCCAAACAGAGTGCCGATATATTGCTGTTTAAACGTTTTTGTTTTTGTATTCAATAATCGAATGTACCTAAATTTGAATTTTTTCTTGTCACACTTATGCTGCTACAATCACAAAAATTTTATAGGCTGTCTTGTTTTGATTTCGAATTCAAAACACATTGCGAGCACATTGCGATTAGCAATATAGGTGTATTACATATATCGTTAGCTTAATGTGAAAATGTGCTAAGTCACTTTTTTTGAAAAATTTTATTTTAATGCAGTTATAAAACTGAATTCAAAATGCATCGATCACAAAAAAAATGTTTTTATTTTTCATTTTTACGTGCTTTGGGAAATGATTTGTAAATGTGCTAAGTCGTCAGTTGTTAAAAAGAATCTGCTAAGTCGACCTGTTAATAATATTAATCTGAATTACTAGTAATTTCATTATGCGCGCATGCTTTGTTGTTGATGTGTTAACAATAAAGACACCACCCGAAGGCTTTGGGGAGTGTTACCGATGTTGATAGTCCTTTGCCGGGTATACATAGATCCGGTACGTCCCGGTAACAAAGCACTATTAAGGTACTAGCCCGACCATCTCGGGAATGATTTATATGACCACATTAAACCTTCTAGGCCATCCCGCCCCCCGCCCCCTAGTTCCATGAGGAACTTGGAGTCGCCAGAGCATCGGCTGTCAATGAAACAGGATTCGCCATGGTTAGGTGAGGTTGACAATTGGGTTGGAGAAACTATATATTGCGCTGGCAAACCCTTGAGAGGGGTTGAAATTGCATTCACCTAACTGAGATATGCCTTTGGTGTTTGATAAATACTTTGCACTGACTATAATCTACTTCAGTTCTTACATGTCGATAACTACATGCTTTCTTACAGACTAGATAAAAATAGAAAACAATTCAACCTTAAACTTATAAATTGATTTGCTAGATGTATAGTCCTAGTTATAGGTTCATTCATAGCATAATTCGTTTTATGAGTTATTTCGATAAATAATCTATTATGCCGGAGATCACGCAGTGGAATATTTGGAATGAACAAATTAGAGAAATCAGAGCAATTCGTGCTAAAGTTTGTTACATTATAGGCAAGGATGAGTGAGATAAAAGTTCTTCTGTCATGCAAAGCCTGAAGACCAAGCAATTTGTGCCTGCTGGTATATGTTGGCAGGCCGTCTGGGCAGTGAAGCATACGTAATGCAATTTTTGTAAATATTTTTTGAACTTTCTCAATTTTATAGGAATTAGATTCATCGAAAGGATTCCATATTATTGAGCAATTCTGACCAAGGATATATAAAGTGCCTTCAACGTCATAGGGTCTTTAAAGCCACTGGTATTACGCCTACTGAACCCAACCATTGCAACAAATTTTGAAACAATGGAGTCAATGTGACTAGAAAAAGAGAGTTTGGAGTCAAGAATTACACCCAAGTCTTTACTCTCTTGACAACGATTAATACATTTAGCATTTAGTTTGTAGATAAATTATGTGGCAGTTGTTATGGAATATGTTATGGAATAAGGCACAACACAGCATTTGTTTGAATTTAAATATAAATTATGGTCTGCGCACCAGCAGGAAAAAGAATCAGATCAGAACCGTTAGGAATAGTTTGACAAATAAATAGTATTTTTTGTGAAATATATAGTTTTAGTGTTATATTCGAATCATTAAAGGGGAACAGTTATGGGGAAACATATTGAGAAAAAAGTGCTAAGTCAGCAGAAAAAAATTGTTTTGAGTGCAGAAATTGTGCTAAGTCATAAAATAGCTGCTGGGTGGGCATACATGATTTTTATTTATCTTTTTCAAAGCTTCTACACTCAAAAGTATTGCAACTAAGGTATCCTCCTTCACAGTTTGAAAAAAAAAGAGGTTATTTCAAAAATTATTCATTTTTTTTCGTCTCCTGTAAAATTCGTAAAAAGTGACATCGCACATTTTCACATTAAGCTAACGATATATGATTTTGAATAATAAATTATTCTGCTGTACTCAGCCTTATTTTTGTTTTATTCTGATTTTTGTTTTATTCTGATCAAGTGAGAAACTGATGAAATATTTTACTGCGAAGCATTTGGTTTTTTGAAAACATTATACTTTTATTTTAGAAACAACATTTTTGTCCGCTGAAACAGACAGGATATCAGCTTTGTCTGATTCGGACCCGAATGAGAGTTGTTTAAATGGTTTTCGCTGAAAGTGCCACTGCCCCTCTCTTCTCTATTCAATGTATCAAATTTCTTAATTCTACATACCTCAACAGATTCTTGATTTCACACATTTTCAGCTTAACTTCCTTGATGTACTTCACTGTGTTTCCATGTCCCTCACAAAAACCACAATTTGTTCTCCTGCATATCAAACTTTGCGCAATCTCGCATTCTGTCTCTTACCATCGTTGCTAGTTTGCATTTTGTAATAAGTTGATTTCCCTGTTGTCCTGTTGTTGTTGTCGTTATCATTTTACTTTTGACTTTGTGGCAGCAACAAGAAGTGCAATATTTTGTACCTCCAGTACTTATCTGTAGCGACTTTCTAATGCATATTTTTGTCGTTACACAACTTTTTTGTTGTTGTTACTAATACATTTGTTATAGTGATATCGCTAGTTCTATGCGTAGAGTATTTCCGTGTTTGTTGTGATACAAGAAGAGATCTTCTTCACCGTCTCCTTGGCTGCCCGTCAGTCGAGTAAAATATATAATAGCGACAGTTTCAAAGCACCTTGGTAAGTTTGAATGTTAATTAAGAGCCTTCTAGTCATACTTTCATCAAAACACATATATGCGTTTGCATTTATACTAAGTTCTCATCGTAGGTAATGTAATATAACTTCCTTACCATCCAATAGCTAGCGTCTAAGGAATGAAAGAGTTTTGTAGAGGCTGATATTTTCGAATAGAGACCTTATAATAATAGACTTTTATTGTTGAGCCAGTACTGTCATCCCCGGAACGCCTAGCAGTGAGTCGCCCCAGAAACTTAAAAAATTTTTTGGTCCATGATAAATGTTTATAGAACAAACGAGCAATTTTCTTATGTGGCAAAGAATGCTGTTTCCCAAATTGAGTAAAATATAGTTCTCAACTTGTACTCAAGTGTGATTCTGTAATTGCAGTATCATGAAAATAAAACAAAACATATATAAATTATATCTAATTTATGACGCTTCATTGATTCAACCAACTTTTTTATTTCAGAACTGCATACAGCTTTTGGTGGTGCCACCATGGAGATTATTTTTTTAATTTCAACTTCACCTCAACTCACTATTCAATGTGTGATATCAACTGGACATAGATTTGAGAACTATAAATTTCTCAAAGGTTGGATAGTGATTGGAGGACGATATTTGATATGAACTTGAGAACTATAAGGTTCAAGAATAATTAGAGAATGATGTTTGATATCAATTGGTATATTTCGCGAAGGCTGGAGAAATATTTTTTCGATATTTGTTGGGAAGTACACACATACATAAAAAAAATTGATACAAAACTGAAAATACAGTTTAAATAAAATTTTTATTGTCTTTTATTACTCAAGATATGAAGAATATAGCAAGTAAGGGTGTGAATAAATCAGCGTATACGTGTTCGGCTTTCAACCCCAGCTTATTAAACACCATGCGACTGCGAAAGTATTGAAACATGATCCCAACATACATATAGCCTAAATAGTTCTCAACCAACCTCCCTAAGGAGGACTGGACGATAATTGCCGTTGGCAAAATGATACTTACACGGTAGCAGTTTTTCTGCTGGTTAAAGTCTAACATTGACTTTGAGGCTTTCCATGCTTTCTTATCTGCAAAAAAAAATAAATAAATGTTTCTATGCCGACTCTGAGTGGCATCTGCTACTGACAAAAGGCTTGCAAATATTCAATCGAAGGGCTTTCCGCACAACTGCCAAGCAGAAAAATTTTCTAAGGTATTTTTAATATTTGTTATCCCGTCTCTCCAGTCGGGCCAGTCTTTGACTAATAAGGCCAGCATACTACCAGACACCAAGGCGGCCGCCATCTCAACATTATTTGAGCATAAACTAAGTATGAATAAAGAATAGCTTAAGATTTATACCTAAATGGTGCCAGTGTGAACATGGTATAAGTGAAACCCATGCACGTATGCTAACTTTTCTCGTATTTACCTTTTGGCGCTTTTGGTTCACAAACAAATTCCATGGCCAGCTTCAACGCCACTGAGTTCATTGAATTCTTGTTAGAAAATTGTGTATTTGTTGTTGTTATTACTATCACTGTTCTTTCGTTTGGTTATACATTTTTCAAGTGTCAGTAGTTTGTTGTTGTTTTTGGTGATGATCTGCTCTTGTACTTGTTAGTTGGTTGTCTGTTGGAAACTTTGCTACACTCATAAATAATTCTCAAAAACAGGTTCCCTTTGGTTTGGGCAACCACTGTCACTGTCAGCCAGCACTCAAATGCGGATGCCCTTGTTCTTGTCAGCGGCACCCGCTTTGCAGCAGCTAAGGTTGCACTTTCGAAACGAATGTTGGTAGTCATTAAATGTTATTCTGTTTTTATGGGCAGATCTTTGGCGTGACCAGCGCCATATGCAAGTTTTCATGTGCTCAAATAGATATTTGATCAGTTTTCAATCTAGATTCTAGATATTCGTTTTGGTTGTTTTTATTTCACATTAGTTGTTTTCGTGTTTTTCATAGTCCTATTGATTGCGCCACATTCTCTTCCTGGTGATTACATTATAAATTGGTTTCCAGTATCTACATACTAAAAAAAAATAGGCTTGAATAAAATGTTTATAATCATACCTTTCATATGTGGTCCATTCCAAAATTAAAAATAAAAGTCAAGAACTGCTTAGGTAAGGTAAGAAAAAAAAATGTATATACAGAATCATATAGTTTTGGTGTTGTTGCTATGTGGAGAGCACCATTACTGCGTTAAATATAAAACTACTAAGTTAAAGCAAGCTTCGAATAATTCGGGAGAAAAGATGTCGAAGGGATTTACAAAAGGTGTAGTCAAAACAGCTATTTTCTGTAAATTCGAAACTGGGCTATTAAATTAGGCTAAGTGGTAGCTGTCCTGGTAGGGGAAGCTCACTTGGACAGAATGAAAGTCCGTTGTGATACCAAATTAAATAACGGTGACGTAAATATAGCTACCTAGAGAATCGTTGCGAATTAACGATATATTTTCAAACAAAACCGATCTCAACCTTGGATAAATCCGCCGGAGATCTATGTGAGCTCCGACAAAAATACTTTCACCTACTTCTGTCAAAAGCTGGACAATTAAGCATAAAGTGACTCGATGATTCGGCCTCATCATATTGAGACGTACCGCATGGAATCGCATTGGATAGTACCCAGTAAAAACCCCAATGGCAGATGAGCCTTAGGTTAGGTTAAGTTGAACTAGTAATACAGCCATCTACATCCGGTTCAATTGCACTGGTGCGAGCTAAGAGAGCCGCTTGATAGTTGCCCGAGATATCACTATGGCCCGGGACACAGATAATATTTATCATAAAATAGATCAATGAAATCGAAAGCGAGGTCAGACCAACTTAAGATCGCACCAAAGTTGAACTCAAGGCCTTGATAGACGCCCCCCTCCTTCAACCGTTCCGTCCAAAGTAGTTTTAGGGCCCCTCTGTTTGCTTTACAATCGAGTGGAGATTCGTTTTCGTTTCCGAAGAAACAGATCAGCCAACGGCTCCAACGTTTTAAGAAGAAACGACGAGAGAGATTGGCTTGAAGAACCAAGGTTATGCATGAGAGCTTCTGCCGGAATTTGGCATGAAAATAACCTCGACCGTGTTCCAAGACTTCGGAATATAGCTAAGCCTAAGGAGACTGGGCGTTTAAGATGGTAAATTTTTTGTTTCAACATTATGTAGTGAGAAACAAATAAAATCCGCGAGGTCTACCAACATTTTGTTTTGCCAGTACGAACTATATTTGTTCCATTCTATTTTATATCAATTTGCTTTATGTTATTGCATATTTTAGTATTGGTTTTTTCTATTTTATGTGTTTTCGTGTTTGGCATTTGCTAGCCATTTGTTTGCTACGTGCCGTTAGCTTGTATTGGCAGCTTGTCTATACAAATGTCACATATGCGAGTATTGAAGGAGAGGGGGGGAGGTAAATGTGTATAGAAGAAAACATAAAACAGTCAGCAGCAATTGTTTTTGACGCTGCAATAGCTGATGGGTTAAATGCCAACACTGCAGTCGATGGAAAGGTGAACGCTGAGTTCAGGGTCTGCGAGTATTCAACTGAATTGTTGTTGTTGTTTGTACATTTGACTATAAAATAATTTTGTATGCAATTGCATTTATTTACATATGCACATTTATGTATGTATGTATAAACAAAATGTATCTAGGTAACATACTTTAGTAAGTAAGAAATGTGTAATGAAGATCTATTTTTCTCCAGCTTTAAAAGAATTCAATTAAATTTATAAAAAAAATGTCCTTCAGATTATCGGGACTAAGTTGGGGTGATTTTCGGGATAAACTCGTGACTATTTGAAGACATTTCAGGACTGTGTTCGAAGGCATTTCCAGATTATTTCGGAAATGTGTTCGGAATCGTTTCAACTATTTCTAAATTATTTCAAAATTATTTGGGCACCGTTTCGATATTATCTTAGGGACCCTTTTGGAGCTATTTCAAGATTTTTTTGGAACTTTTGGCGATTGTGATCGGGGTATTTTCGAAACTGTTTCGCATTAGTTTCTTTTTTCTTTTCGTAATATTGCTGAGGCAATTTCGTGATCATTTCGAGCTTCTCTCCGTATAACTTCCTAATTTTTTGGGGGCTATATCAGACCTTTTCGATACCGAAAACTGTTTGAGAATTATATTTGAAGGCTTGCTTTGGGATATTTGCGAACTATCTCCGAATAATTTTTATATTATTGTTGGAGCTATTTGAAACGGGATCGTGTCCTTGAAAGAAAATATATATCCTGTGTATCCTTCCACAAAAGCAAACATCCAGACATTCAAACTTTCGTAATAACAAAACTGATCTTCATTTAACAATTTTGGAAGTGTCTTCAGTTTTCGGATTAATTAAAAGATAACTTCGAGACTTTAACCAGATTGTCTAAGCTTTGGTGATTCGGTGGGCGAATTGTTTTTTTTATAGTTATACTAGCAGACCCGTCAGACGTTGTTCTGCCCTAAATTTGATCTACCTGCATACATTTTAATAAGCTTTTTCCGTCTAACTCTGCCCTCCCCCCTCTTCACTTTTTCCTTATCCTGTTATTCACTCCTCCCTCCGTCTTTTTCGCTTCATCTATCTCTATCTTCGTCTCACTCTATCTCTTCTCTATCTAGTGCCCTTCTCCTTCCCTCTTTTCCCTTCTCTCAAGTGTTTCCCACTCTTGTTAATCCCTTATTGCCAGTCCCAGAGGGTGGTATACATTTTGTTCCAGTCCCATTCCGAGTCCCAGTCCCACTCCGAGTCTCAGTCCCAGTCCTAGTCCTAATCCCATTCCCAGCCCGTCTCTGGTCTACTTCCCGGAAAAAAGGATCGTAAATACTAACATGTATAGGCAAATTTATATACCAAATTTCAGGCAAATCGAATAGGACGTATGTATGTAAATAGGTTTGTGGGTATTATTAATTCATGTCTTTATTACGGCTTCGCATGCATATTTATCAGTTTTGCCAGGTTGATGCGACTAAATCGAATATCACAATGAAAATTACTGTAAAGCTCTCATCAACAGCTTTCATTTGATATCCATATTACACACACATTCTAGGGGTATCCGGGTCCACGTTTTGGCCTATATCTCGAGACCCTAGTCACCCATGGGTACGAAAAATACCCCGTATCAAAGTACTCATAAACAGCTTCCATTTGATACCCATATTGTACAAATATATCCCACGATTACCCAGGTCCACGTTTTGATCTCAATACCCTAGCCAGAACGGGATAAAAAGTATCCTATGTCTGTCTCCTGGTTCTAAGCTACCCCTCCACCAATTTTCAGTCAAATCTGTTCATCCGTTCTTGAGTTATAAAGAGTGTAACTAACACCACTTTCTATTATATATATACTTACATCACATTAGAAACTTCAAAAATAACATTATTTCTCCACTATTTAATGGATGTTATTATACATACTTCCTCTTCAATCACTCTATCTATTAAAAAAAGCGCATCAAAATCCGTTGCGTAGTTTTAAAGGTTTAAGCATTCAAAGGGACATAGGGACAGAAAAAGCGAATTTGTTTTATACTAAGTATGTACTGATAGTGATAGTGATACATGCAAAAATACCAAAAAAATTAAACTTTTGTTTAGGAATTTTACGGAAATGTTCTTAATCATTTATGTTGCATTAACTTGGCAACAACGCATAAATATGTCAAGCTGATATGATATGAAAATACATAAGTACATACATCCATACATATAAATGTACTCCCGAAGTTAAATAACGCATCGAATTCTATGTATGAATGTTGTGTCGCATTATGCCTCACTCAAAAGCAATTAACGCGGACAGTTCACAGCGAACAAACACACATACGCATTTTTTGATAAAAATGTTACTTTTGCTTAAACAATTTGGCTGATATAAGAAAGAAATCAAGTATTTTTTTTGATGCAGATCGAAGGTAAATATTTCAAAGTTTTACTGAAAAGTAGAATTTTTTAAAACCATCCATCCGTTTATGAGTTCTAGCTGTGTAAACAAAAATTTTATGATTTTTTACTACATTTTGGCAATTTGCCACGCCCCTATAATATATACCTTCAAATTATATTAACTGTACCATCTCACGTAGCTAAGCTTTCAAATGCAAAAAACCGTTTTAAAATCAGAGCATTCTGTGTGAAGTTATGTGCATACTTGTCATTTAGCAACTTTATTTTATAAGATTTATAGATTAAATTGTTATTATTAGTGGACTGTATATTTTTTTATTGTTTAGAGAGAGGTTGCTATGCGCCTGTTACACCTTGTATGTATTCATTGGGGCAAGCACTAGGGGCTCCAAGGTATTGGCTGCGGGATGAGCCACCTTCTTTTGCTTTGAAAACCCCCGTTTTGGGATACAAAATTTAAACTATGTCTTTAGAATATTTCACTAACCAGTTGAGAATTACAAGTACACTCAATGGCTAATGAAACAAACGAACGAAAAAAGTTCATAGTTTAAGTCACTTAAACACAGATCATTTCAGGACTTTTTTGGAATTTTTAGAGTCATATTCGTTTCGAGACTATTAAAAACTATTCTCCACATTTTTTTCTGGACATTTTGCGTCAGATTCACGACTATTTATGGGGTCGTTTTGACACGATTTCAGGATGATGTCAGGGCTATCACCGGCTTATTTTGGATTTTTTCCTTAATTATTTGGGATAATTTAGTGATCATTTAGAATCCATCTACAGATTATTTCACGACTGTTTGTGTTATTGTTTTGGAACTGTTTTCAAAATTATTATGAAGCTATATCACAGTCGTTTTATTTTGTATTTTCTGCATGCAGCCGCATTTTATTAGATGTATGTACGTTCATACCTTGAGCTCCTATTTCATCTCCATATGAAGAATGGCGCGGTTGCGCACTTATCGCTGCCAAGAATGCGGCAGTGTTCATGACAATGTTTCCCATTTTACTACTAATCTTTTATGGATTTAAACCAACAACAAAAGCAAACACCAAGCTAAGTAAGATACGTAATTCTGTTACTCTACTTCTCTAGGCAAGAGTCCGCTAAAGTTTTTTTTTAACAGTATGCGAAATCTCAGTTTCATTCTATTCAGACCAAGCATAAAATATCGGATGCTTGTTGTTAGATTTACTGCTGCTGATTGTTAAACAATATCTGCTAACTTAACTACAACAGCTTTTTGCGGTTGCTATTCTAACTAAGCTTAGCATTCTAAATGTGTGCGAATAAATGTAGATTGAATTTCTTTCGCCGCATTTACGCATTCCCAGATTAAACCAAATGTATTACCGTAGTCTAAGTAATCGTCAAATGCTTGTTGTTTTTGTTGCTTTAACAGATTGTTGTTATTCAAGTTGTATTCGAGTTATTACTTAGTTTTTTCTTTTTCTTCTTCTGCTGGTACCAGAGCGCTCTTGTTGCATTTCAGTTCAAGTTGTTAGAGTGTGAGTTTTAGAACAGCTAGCGACATTTAGAGAAGTTGAATATGCGTTTTCTTCTTCTTCTTTGGCATCATGAAGTCCATAGAAACTCGGATATACAACCGGCCTCAACTGCTTTGCTTGAATCTTTTGTTTTCTTGAGTTATTTTTTCTTCTCGTTTGCCTTGGCTTGGATTAATGCGGAAAATATTGCTTAGAGGGTGAACATTGGATATACAAGAGCTGTAAATGAATATGTTTGTATGTGTATTAGAGGTGGCCATATTGCGCTTTAAGATTTACGAGTGTATGGCTTGTGCTTTTTCTGAAATGCTTGAACAATGGTATTTACCTGCATAGTAATGCGGTAACCATAATATCGTCGCCCGCTTGCCAGAAGAATGAATGTGCCAAAATGAAAATGTTGGGAAATCGAGTTTCAAAGTTTATTGCTCTCTCAAAATTAGAAGAATTAGTTTCTAGTGTAAAACTGTACTTATATATTATACACTCTGCTCGCATCCCTTCTATTATCCGAGATTTAGCACGTTCATTTTTCTGGCACAACAAAAATTTAAAAAGCTGATATATTTTTTGTTAACACATCTATACAAAAAATTAAAAGTAGTCGGATCAGGTTAATCTGCTCATGCTTTCTATGCATTTTGATGCGCTGAATCCGAATAAGCTATAAAAATTGGCACAACAGGTCATGGTATGGCCTTAACCACAAAATACGTAAAAAAATCACATCCGCGGCTTTGACTTATCGAAAGTATGTATGTAAATGAAAAAAGTTACACATTCAATTCAATTTCATATGCACTAATGTGTTTTAATTTAAGATATTATTGCAAATATAGAACTAGTTCTTATTCTCATCAGAATTAGAGTCTTCTGAAATGTTGTGTTCGGGAAAAGCGTTGCCCTCAAGATTTTTATAAAAAGAATGATATTATTTTGGTATAACCAGTTTTTCACACAATTTTTCTAAGTATTTTAGTTTTGATTCGGGAAGAGGCAACGGCTTCGAATAAACCTGTTTGCCTTCAATTAAACAACTATTTTTTTTAGGATATTAAGCGATTAAAAATGTTTCATCGGCATAATTTTTTTGAAGAAAACCAGGCACGTATACCCGAACGATCGAACATACGAATATGTGCTGTTCTTATTTTTCAAAAATTGTTTAGCCATATCAACGAACGTGTCATACAATGTGCCACATTCATTTTTCTGGCTCAACTTTGTGTGATTGAATTATACATTCGTGAAAATGGCATTGCAAATTATTGAGGTTTCCATGTACGTAGGAAGCTCTAGATTTAAGTAGAACCTAGAGAATCTAAAGGGTAATTCAAAGAGGCCTCTAACACAAAATCGGAAAAAGTGCACATTCGTGCTTCTGGCTAGCGGGCGACGATATCATAAAATTTCACTGCGCTGTTTTGCCCAACACTGATCTATACTTTCATACATATATTTGTGACAGATAACGAGGTGTTACATACGAATTATTCACGTCCTCTCAGATATTTGTTTGGGGTACGTGAACGCAAATATGTCTTTTAGGTATTTTGTTTTTTTCTCGTATCTTTTTTGACTGCACTGACATCTTCTACGTGCTTAGGAATGGGAAATATGTGAAGTAGCTTTGTTAGAATGGTTTATGTCTTAAAGCTCATTCATATTTACCTGCATAACGTAATAATGAAGGGAATGAATTCGCAGACGAGCAAGCCCGTACGAGCACCATTGGGTTATTTACTTAGCAAAGCCTAGAGATATGATATTAGGGAAACGGATTTACTGTGGACCACCCGGAATTCTTGTGAGATCTCAAGGTACTTATAACCACGTTGGGATAAGAAAGCAACAAGTTTTCGACGGTGGCGCATACCAACAAGCTCCCTCTGCAGAAGCTGTCAGGATAACGAGAAAGAGGTGTCGATTTATCTTTTTTTTTTTTGCCGATGTCCAAAACTGTAGAAAATACCACTCAGTGTCTGGGCGCATGGGTTTGCTACAGTATGTAAGAGATTGGGAAGATGGATCTTTAGCTTCTACTTAAGTAAGGCTAATATTCAGCCACATTGGGCTCGCTGAGGGCATTCACAGAGGACAAAACACCTCTGTAGTTTCCATGCACGCAATCTAAACTCAACCTAACTTACCTGCATAACTATTAAGGTGCGCATTAGGAATTAGCCAATTCTTCGGGGAGAGGGTAATGAATGGCGCATATTACGCTTTATTCATCTGCTAGATCTATTTAGAACACTAGCACGGACTGAAGTATGCGTGGATGATCAGCACATATTATTTGTATGGGAGGCAAGCAGATGTACGACCAGTGCTCTAACATTTTTTTTTAATCTAAAAAAAATTAACTAGGCTACATCACGCTGTCTTTGCAATCCTAGGTCTAGCAAGATCATGATATGTAAAAACGGTTCGGCACACGATTTTAAAAGCCGAAAAAGATCTTCATAGATGGGTGATAGAGTCAATAAACGCTCTCGAACTGTCGCTTTATTATCGAGTATAAATTTTCTGTCGATAACAAAGGTCACCGATGATTTATCGACTTTTTGCAAAGAGTTATAACATTTCTATCAAAAAGTTATCGATATAATATCGAAAAAATAACAATTATCTAGGGAAAACTTATCGTTATGTTACCAAAAAGCTATCGTTTTTGAGTGTTGCCAATTTCTTGTCCGAGAGTTGTTGATTTGTTGTCGAAGAGTTATTGACTCACAAAATCGATGAAATCGGTAGCTTGTCGCTACCAGGCCGATAAGAAAGCCAATGACAACGATAACAATTAGCTATCGCAAGTGTGACGATAATGAAACAATAACTTATCGCTATCGTTTTGTACCGATAGGAAACTGACGAAGAACTTCCCGAAACTTGTTTTTCCCGTAAAGTTACCTCTGTTGTGATTAAATTTCAACACCTGGGCGTGCCTGAAGTTAATGCAAAAACATTCTTTTTTGCTAGACGTACACCTGTATGTTTACCCATCGATCTTCAATACTAATTGGCACTCACGTCCTTTTTTATCTTTCATTAAATTTCGCACTTCCCTAAAACAGATTGTTCGCATATTTTATTCATTATTCCCCATACCCTTTCATTAATTTTATTTTGCATAGCACGTTGTCACAATACCTCTCTAACTCTAAGCTTAAAACATACTCACGCGTGTTGTTCCTATTCAAGGTCAAGGTAAGCTTTTGCTTAATAGCTTCACTTCATTTTTATAATTCCATTTATTCCAGTCTACTAAAACTTTAAGTGCGATAATTATATAGCAAATTGTTGTTAGAGTTATAGGCATATAAGTCATTGCACCAAAAAAGAGGTGTTGCCCTGCTTTAACCGCTTGGTGCTTCCTTGCCCGAAGCGCACAAAGAATTGATGATCTTTCGTAATTATTACTTTTGGAAATTTTTTTTGCGCTGAATTTCTGGCTCACCGAGTGAGTATTAGGCAAGCTGGCAATTATACGAATTATGACATGCTTCAGTTTTTAGGTTTTAATTGATTAATTTCAATTTTATCTCAATTGGTGGGCTGGATTTCGGTAAGATGAACGCTGTCTGCTACAATACTGATTTTCTGAGTCACTAAACTTGTGGGAAATTCCGCTAATGTTTGGCGGTTTAAGTAAGTAACTGGCAGCGAAAGGTGTTCGTGTTAAACTACAGTGCTCACTTGTTTTTGGGAATCGGCAGTGAGTCGGTTAGAAGTATAAATATCGGCATAACAAGACTCCAGTATCCAGACTCCATTATTCAACATTGGTAGTCTCCTCACCTAAAAATGTAAGACCAGATTGATCACGGCTCAACTGACAAAAAGAATGTCACAAGTGTCAAGACGTACATGATCTAACATGTCAAAAGTCTAAGTCGCGAGAACCTCGAATTTCCATTGATGCTCTTTACTTTCCTTAGTTTACTTTATTTGCAGAGAAAAGTAAGCCCACTTCTGGGTTAAACACCCCATGGACACATGTACTCTATGTCTTTATTGGCCGACCTCTTAAACCTTCCCAGTTAACATCAAGACTTCATGAAATTCTAATAGACTTGGTTCAAGTATTAACACAATTTCACTAGCTCTGCGCTAGCGTATTTCAGTGCCCAGCGCATGAAAAACTGCGCTATTACCCACACACGAAGACAAATTTTTGTTAATATGAGCAAAATTGGAAGAGGCAGTCCAAATGGAAGATATTTCAATCAGAAGGCAACCTGACACCATGATTTGTCCGACTTAAGCATGGGTCGGGAAAAATTTGCTTTTAAAACAAAAATATTTTATTAGGCTTACAAAGAGCTCTTACTATGCAGACAAAGCACCCGCATAAATCACATTCAAGATTGATGTTTTCTCCCTGATTTTCAAAACCATATTTTTTTTTGAAAGTCCGTACAACCAAGGAACAGACAAAATCTTGAATTTACCTCAATCCACCTAACAACGAATCCATTAGCACCAATTCATACTCTCCCATTTAGCAACGTTTTGCAATTTTACCTTAATTTTATCTACCATTAAAGCTATTATCCCTTTAAAAAGGCAGGCATTAAATACTTTGTTGAGCGCAATTTTTTTCAGTCCCTTTTTTTTTATGATGCCCTTTCAGCGTCTTCAAGCTATTGTCATTAGCACACGTCATTAATTTATTTGCACGAATGCCACAAAGTTTCCAACAACAATGCATTAAACTATTTCTCTTTGCGGCTCTTTGAGTGTTGGTATGCTTTTGTAATAGTCGTGAAAGAGTAAGTTGAAAAGAATACGGTAGCTAATGGCCATTCAGTGAATTAAGTCGATTGCTAAGCTTCTTTGGTGCTCTGGAAGGAAATGTGTGGCGGGGGGTGGAAAAAATGCACAAAGAAAATGTGAGTGGCCATGAAAGATCTTTGAAATTAGGGTCGTTGTTAGTGGGCCACTATGGTTAGGCTGGTATATACAACAAATTGTACTTTGGTAAATTAATATTAGAAACGTGTTAATGCCCTCATATGGGACGAAAGCAAATCTATCTCCTCAGAAGAATTTCAGACTGAGGAGTAAACTCAATCATATACAGGTACTACTTTTACGAGTTCTTGAATCTTTTTGGCTGGCCCCCATTCACGCAAACTGTCTGCGGTTGGTCTATGTTCCCAAGTGTTGAACATGGTCACAGTCACCTTCATTCCAAAAGCGGGGAAATGCTCACACGTTCTGCCAAGAAAGTTCAGAAAAATGTGCCTATCCTCATATCTTTTAACAAAGCTGGGACGGTCCATTGTAAGTGCAGATCTACGAAAACAGCTCCTCATTAGGTTGTCAAACTTGTGGAGAACAAAAAATGTGTGCCCTACTTTGCATAGAAGGAGGCATCAACAGTATCTTGCCAGCGTGAATTGAAAGACCTCTCTTAACACTGGGTGTCGAATCGACTGTAGTATAATTCATCAGCAATCTGTTGAGTGGGAGAACTGTGTTGGCGAAGTAAGAAAAGGAATATGGCTCAGAGAAAGGTGAGAAGGGGCACGCCTGCTTTGGCTCGTGGTTATCAATGTTCTGCTGCAGGGCCTTGAGGTTAGGTGGTGTACAATGGTGACTTAGGCGTAAGTTTCTAAATATACAGAAGGACGTTCTAAAGGGTTAACCCCAGACAACTGTCCTCTTTTTATTTATGCGTAGGTAACTGAGGGCTAACTCGAAGGGTGGTGTACGATAAAGTAGTTAAGCTGATTTTCTGCTTTGGTATTCTGGTCTGGTGGAAAGCACTAAACAGTTCTTGCACGGTCAAATGTTTGGAAGCACTCAGCAATGGTGGCCACCGTGGTGTGGTCGTAGCATGCTCCGCATACCACACCGAGGATCCTGGGTTCGAGCCCCCGTTTCCCCCAAAGCAACATCAAAATTTAGAAACACGTTTTTTCAATTAGAAACAAAGTTTTCCTAAAAGGGGTTCGCCACTCTGCAGTGATTTGGCAAACACTCCGAGTGTATTTCTGCTATAAAAAGCTTCTCAGTGAAAAATTATGCCGTTCGGAGTCAGCATAAAACATGAAGGTCTCGTCCCGCAAATTTATAAAAAAAAAAAACATAACGCCGTACTTCTTTTATATTTAAATTGGATGAAAAGCTCGGCCTAAAATCTCCTCGTAGGTTATTTTACTATGAATTTATTTCATTTAAATGCAGCGACGGTTGGTATAAGCGGGACCTTTCGTACAAAACCTACATTGGCACTAAACGCGAAGCTTACTTTGTACTCGGTTGACATCGTGAGCGTCAAGTGGCTATTTAAGCGCTAAGCTCTGCCACCGCTCGGTCGTGCAGGATTGCTGTCGCTCACCTGCAGTGGCATCTAACTACTTTAAAAATTATCTGGATGCCAGGCAATTGCCAGGCTGATCTCTTGCTCTGGGCAAGCTTATCTATCCATGGTTATTGGAGTGTGAATAGGGCGCTGCCCAATGGGAATCCATGAGATACGACATAATATACTGGACAGCCTCAGTTGTGTTAGCTATATGAAGGGCGACGGAAATGGATGGAATCATCCAGTCACTTTTCTCTCAGCTGCCCAGAGGACCAACACAAAAGTTTCCAGCACAGCTGCCACCCAACCTAACCTAACTTTTATCTGAATCAATTTTCATAAATTTGAGCCAAAAATTTAGCAAAATGCATAATTTTTTAAAAATATGTTGGGAATTTTGCGAAAAAAATAAAAAAGGAAAAAAATATATAACCGCTACAAAGATGATTTAATTTCTGTTGACCAACCGGTGACCTTCAACCACTTTATTACCATCTTTTATGCACGAACAGCAACGTGGAAGTTGAATAAATAACGATCGATGTTGGCAATAAAGTTAAATAAGAAAAAATATTTTGTCTTACAATCTTGACTTGTCGTTTTTTTTAACTAACGCTTTAGCATCATTAGTGTCAGTGAGACGATGTTAAAGTAAACAGAAAGACAACATTTTTAATTTTTTTTTCTTTGTTGAATTTGCAAAACATGTCGAATTAGTTGAAATTCCTATAAAAGCTTTGATGTTATCTTCTTTGTCTTGGTTTTTCATTATGATTACCATTACGTTGTTAGATTTTCATGAATTATTACATGTTTTTATTGTAAAATGTGTGCATTTTTAATGTTGTCATCAGCACATTTGAAGTAAAAAAAAATTTATAAAATATGTAAACTTTAACCACAGCTACGATCACGTTTATTTATTATTGTTTAATGAATTCCGAAGAATTTTAATGTTTTTCGTTGAATCTTTAGCGTTTAAATGGCATAGGATTATATTAAATTGCATAGAGTGTACTTACAAAGCTACTTTAAATAATAAAAACAAAAAGAGCCAACGCATAAATAATTAGACAATATTTATAGATGAGAACCGGTTGCATCATCTTTGGCGGCATATAGAATTGATTGTGACACTGAATGAAATCCGTCGAGTTGAATGGTTTTTTCTGAGAAGCTTTTTCATGACAGAAATTCTGTTTTTGACGGGTGAGCGAAAATTTAAGAATTTATAACTTGAAACCAGAACTAAAAGATAAAAGCGAATGGGAGGTGCAGGCATAAACATAACTAAAATATGCGCAAGGGAAGTTTTAAATCTTAAGTCGGCCTGGTTTCTAAACCAGTCAAATGATGTTGAGTAAAAACATCAGTTCCGAAAAATATTTGGAAAATCATTTCGATCCGTTCAAAAGAGAAGAAACCTTTAGACAAGTTGACTCCTAACGTATCTTGCGAGCTCTTTAAAATCATGCTTGAGATGGTTGTGTATCAGCAGATCTAAATCAATGGAAATAATAAACGCGCCGTAAGGCCCTAAAATTATCTTTGAAAAACCGATTAAAGAAAACAGCAAGCAGGTTTCCATTTTTCTCTGGGAGTATGCTTCGGAATACGAAGTTAGGGAATTCGTAGCTTTAAAGGCCTTGAACTATGCTACGAGGAATACGCGAACAGGTAGGAGGAGCGCGTCTGCTGTGATTACATTAAATTGCCGCTAATTTCGTTTCCTAATATCTTATTACTTTAAACGAGCAATTCTTGTTTGTTTGTACAGCTCAACGATCTCGGAAACGGCTCAACCGATTTAAATGAAATTTGGTACAGAGATTATGTATCAACTTCTAAGACTTTCTACATAGGTGTTGCCACTAAGAATGTTTCACAAGGTTGCCACCCATTCGAAATTTAAAAAAAATTGCATGAGATATGCCGATATGGGTATAAAACGAAATGTATTTCACTCCGCATTACAATAGGGATGTTTTTGATTTGGGTTGCCGTTTAGGGTTGCCACCTATTCGAAATTAAAAAAAAATGCTTGAGATATGCCGATATGGGTATCAAACGAAAGGTATTTCACTCCACATTACAATAGGGACATTTTTGAGTAGGGTTGCCATTTAGGGTTGGGGTAGTTAGAAGAAATAGTACTATACTTACTCATATTCTATTAAAGCTTTAAAGGAGAACATTAAAGTTAAAAATCTTCGTAAAAAAATCGTACACATGATTCGACTTACTTTTCTTAATTTCACGCACGCTAATAAAAATGAAATGCAATATCAAAGCACCGTGGCAAATTCTAGCAAAATATATTTAAATGCATATGTTTGGCAAATATGAAATGAATAATTGCAATATCTCACAGATTACTATTAGAAAGATTTCTCATCATAGAAAAAAGTTATCTCACCATGGTAATTTGCTGCCGTTGAACACTAGAGGCATATGTTCAATTTGAAAACGACATCTAACCATTTAACTACTTACCAACAGATGGCGCTTAGGGAAGTAAGTTGAAATTTAATTAAACTAACTGATAGTTGTCATTCGTGAAATTTACAAGTTTTTGGAATGTAATAAAATTGTGAGACTTTCATAGTTTAAAACAAAAAAAAGGTTTGAAATTAATAATTCGGCGCATGAAGATACTCGCGAAACGTTGCCAGCACAATGAAACGTTGCCGAGCAAAGCTCGGTCGCCCAGGTACTAACGAGGTTACTCTACTTTGTATGACGAATCACACGGATGCTCCTGGCAAATAAATGTTTTAGTATTTGAACTTATTATGCTCTGCACAGTCGTTAATGGAGTCGTGGTCAGTTCGAGAAATCTCTTTATTGGACATCACACAACCATATTCTTAGATTTATCATTTAAGTACTCATACGGTGACTAGCACTATAATATAATTTTCTAAATGTATGTGCTAGGATAAATTTATTCTCTAATAAATACAAATACAAATTCAAAAGCCACTATCCATACTTTGTGTGATTGTATGCAATTTTTTGCCTGGAAAATTTTCATCGCAGAATTACACTCTTAGAGCTCGTCTAATTTTGTGAATTCTTCTTGACTTCATCATCTAAAGGCTAAATTATATCTAAGCAGTGATTCCCTACGTTGTAAATCTCTCCTTCTTTTCACCGGAAAACTGGAAGCGGTTCGATGCGAAAACAGCAGGGATACTGCTTTGTCCGTTTCTGTTACAGGCATAAAGGCCTAAGCTCTGTGGTGAGATTCATTGTACCACTTTGAGGCATGTTTCAGCAGACACAGTGCTGCTTCATTGATATACCGGAGATTTTATACATTATGTTTTCTCTTCACTTTAAAAGTGAGTTTTTTGTGTCTGAGGATTGTAATTGCAAAATTTCCCTTTCTAATTAATATGTTATTAGCAAATCATTTAGCTAAGGCAATCCAGCAATCACCCGGTCTTACAGATCATCATTTCTGATAGTAAGAATTTATTCATAAATCGAACCTGACTTGAAAAACTTCATAAAAAGTATATTACTTAACGCGTTTAGATGTCTCTGAGATAATTGGTTTACGCGACACTCACAAAAAAAAAAGAAAACCATTTCAGTCAACAGATAACCAAACACGTCGTCCTCTGACATGGCAGTGGCCGCTGAATCATATTAAGATCTTAATTCATATGACATCAAAACAATATCGGCATTTAAATGATCAACAAAGAATATTTTGTTCTCTCCTTCTGTCCTTCTGCTATAGGACATGCAAATTAGTAACAAAAACAAAAAATCATACGGCTAATCGCACAAAGTCAAATAAATTTGTGAGCGAAAATCAAAACAAACAAAACAAAAAAATAAATAAAGACCATTCAGCAGTAACATCAGATACTTTTTGTAGGCACATTTCCGCACCTTAAAACAAGAAGACAACACCACAACCGGCCTCTAAGCACCACACCTCACCGCACTCCATCAAGCCTTGGCTGCAAAGGTGCAGGCTCTGTAACGTTTTCTCTTGGCAGTTTAGAATTTGCGGCATTTTTAACGCTTCTGATTATCATTCTTAGCAGCATATAAATGAGAAAAAAATAAAAAAAAAAATACAGTACAGGGCAAAATACTAGCCGCATCAATTTTCGATATGTTTAGTCAGACGAGAGTTTGTAAAAGAAGAAGTATAAATCATAAATCACAAACTTTACTAAAATTTCATTCTTAACTTATGATTCAATATGGTAGTTGCCCTAAGGGTCCGGTACTCCTTATCCATCGTCGTCCAATGAGAGGACTGTGCTAAATGATTTCTTTGAAAGAACATTTTAGTACAGCTCCAGCAAAGGCAGTTGTATATGTAGGCAGTTTTAAGGGGATCGGATGATTACATTTGACATTTATCGGAATTTTCGGCGTTCCAAGTAGTGCTATGGTAAGTTCTTCAATAACTAACGGCAGGGCGAGGAGGGACAAGGGCCGATGCACATATTTGGCAGCAGATGCATATAACTACATGGTCTCCCGTCTGCCTTCCCATCAAATCTCCACAGCCAAGTAGATTTACCGCACGAACAAGTTTGCTTAGTAAACTTCGGGGCACATAACAAACCTGGAACCATGATACCAGTTCGCATATTCCAGCTGTAATCCAGTTTTTTATGTAATTGCATTAATATAAACAATTGATGCGGTCGGCCCTTCAGTGTGGTTACGTCACATGTGATCTTTTGATCTCAAGTTGCATACGAGGAGCCTCCAAATTCAATAGCTACTAGGAACTTCCTAATGTTTTTTGTCCTCAGGATCACTGTCCGGAGGTGTAGCCCCCTGGTGTAAGTCCAGTCGTTATATGTATATGTAAAGAATGGGTACATTGAAACATCTGTACGCAGGAAGACGGAACATAAAAGAGGGGTTAATCATCAGCTGCACACACATCACTATCTTATTGGCTCGGACACAGAATGTAACCTAAGTCCAGTATACCGCAACCACCAGCGCAAAGCTAACATATTGTAAAAAAGATAGTTCTTAGACAAAGTCAGTCAGAGTTAAATGTCGTCGTTAAGGCACAGACCATTTAAAGTTATCCATGGTAATCCCCATTAAAGCCCAACTGTTTAACACCCCACTCCAATTGTTTGTTCGCTTCGTGCTGCTATTTTAGTGCCCAACACTGTAGATGCGCACAAAAACAATCATCTCATCATAAAAAACTTTGATTCATGCTTTTGCCTACAACCGCCACACAATGAGCCACATTTTATTATTGTTGTTGTGTTGTTATTGTTGAATTTTTGTTTCTTCTCGAGTTGCACTCCCAATGAAAGAAACAGTTAAGAAATTCCGCAGTCATAGCAATAAAATCCAAACTTAAGCAGCCAGCCAGTGAGCAAACCGCTGCAACATTACAGGTCTATCCGAGAGCGGGGGAAGGGGCACAAATAGTATAAGGGAGAGCTTGCACTGAGTTGATAAATTTTTTTTTCATTTTTTTATTCTTGGCAACTGAAACCAGTTATAAGTTACGGTATGCGGCAGCAAAAACCAAATGAAATGCCGCCTAGCGTTGCCAACAACTAATGCAACAACAACAAAAACAATGGTAGCAACATAGTTGCAATGCCACCATGAATAGAATAAATAAATAAAGGTGTAGTAATGTTTTTATACTCAGTTGAGCAGAGCTCACAGAGTATATTAAGTTTGATTGGATAACGGTTGCTTGTACATATATAAAGGAATATAGATATAGACTTCCATATATCAAAATAATCAGGATCGAAAAAAAATTTGATTGAGCCATGTCCGTCCGTCCGTCCGTCCGTTAACACGATAACTTGAGTAAATTTTGAGGTAACTTGATGAAATTTGGTACGTAGGTTCCTGAGCACTCATCTCAGATCGCTATTTAAAATGAACGATATCGGACTATAACCACGCCCACTTTTTCGATATCGACGTAAATTTCGTAAAACCGAAAAAGTGCGATAATTCATTACCAAAGACAGATAAAGCGACGAAACTTTGCAGATGAGTTGAATTTATGACGCAGAATAGAAAATTAGTAAAATTTTGGACAATGGGCGTGGCACCGCCCACTTTTAAAAGAAGGTAATTTATAACTTTTGCAAGCTGTAATTTGTCAGTCGTTGAAGATATCATGATGAAATTTGGCAGGGACGTTACTCCTATTACTATATGTACGCCTAATAAAAATTAGCAAAATCGGAGAAGGACCACGCCCACTTTTAAAAAAAAAATTTTTTTAAAGTAAAATTTTAACAAAAAATTTTATATCTTTACAGTATATAAGTAAATTATGTCAACATTCGACTCCAGTAATAACAAAATACAAAAATAAAAGAAAATTTCAAAATGGGCGTGGCTCCGCCCTTTTTCATTTAATTTGTCTAGGATACTTTTAACGCCATAAGTCGAACAAAAATTAACCAATCCTTTTGAAATTTGGTAGGGGCATAGATTTTATGATGCTAACTGTTTTCTGTGAAAACGGGCGAAATCGGTTGATGCCACGCCCAGTTTTTGTACACAGTCGTCCGTCTGTCCTTCCGCATGGCCGTTAACACGATAACTTGAGCAAAAATCGACATATCTTTAATGAACTTAGTTCACGTACTTACTTGAACTCACTTTATTTTGGTATGAAAAATGAACGAAATCCGACAATAACCACGCCCACTTTTTCGATATCGAAAATTACGAAAAATGAAAAAAAATGCCATAATTCTATACCAAATACGAAAAAAGGGATGAAACATGGTAATTGGATTGGTTTATTGACACGAAATATAACTTTAGAAAAAACTTTATAAAATGGTTGTTACACCTACCATATTAAGTAGAAGAAAATGAAAAAGTTCCGTAGGGCGAAATAAAAAACCCTTAAAATCTTGGCAGGTATTAGATATATAAATAAATTAGCGGTATCCAACAGATGATGTTCTGTGTCACCCTGGTCCACATTTTGGTCGCGATCTGGAAAACGCCTTCACATATACAACTACCACCACCCCTTTTAAAACTCTCATTAATACCTTTAATTTGATACCCATATCGTACAAACACATTCTAGAGTCACCCCTGGTCCACCTTTATGGCGATATCTCGAAACGGCGTCCACCTATAGAACTAAGGCCCACTCCCTTTTAAAATACTCATTAACACCTTTCTTTTGATACCCATATTGTACAAACAAATTCTATGGTCACCCCTGGTCCACCTTTATGGCGGTATCTCGAAACGGCGTCCACCTATGGAACTAAGGATTACTCCCTTTTAAAATACTCATTAACACCTTTCATTTGATACCCATATCGTACAAACGCATTCTAGAGTCAACCCTGATCCACCTTTATGGCTATATCCCTAAATGGCGTCCACCTATAGAACTATGGCCCACTCCCTCATAAAATACTCTTTAACACCTTTCATTTGATACCCATATCGTACAAAGGCATTCTAGAGTCACCCCTGGTCCACCTTTATGGCGATATCTCGAAAAGGCGACCACCTATACAACAACCACCACTCCCTTTTAAAACCCTCATTAATACCTTTAATTTGATACCCATATCGTACAAACACATTCTAGAGTCACCCCTGGTCCACCATTATGGCGATATTTCGAAACGGCGTCCACCTATAGAACTAAGGCCCACTCCCTTTTAAAATACTCATTAACACCATTCGTTTAATGCCCATATTGTACAAACAAATTCTAGGGTCACACCTGGTCCACCTTTATGGCGATATCTCGACACGGCGTCCACCTGTGGAACTAAGCATCACTCCCTTTTAAAATACTCATTAACACCTTTCTTTTGATACCCATATTGTACAAACAAATTCTAGGGTCACCCCTGGTCCACCTTTATGGCGATATCTCGAAAAGGCGACCACCTATACAACAACCACCACTCCCTTTTAAAACCCTCATTAATACCTTTAATTTGATACCCATATCGTACAAACACATTCTAGAGTCAACCCTGATCCACCTTTATGGCTATATCCCTAAATGGTGTCCACCTATAGAACTATGGCCCACTCCCTCATAAAATACTCTTTAATGCCTTTCATTTGATACACATGTCATACAAACACATTCCAGAGTTTCCCTCGGTTCATTTTCCTACATGGTTATTTTCCCTTATGTTGTCACCATAGCTCTCAACTGAGTATGTAATGTTCGGTTACACCCGAACTTAACCTTCCTTACTTGTTTGAATTGTTGTTGTTGTATTCTTTGTTTTTCCAGTTCTTGTAATTGTTTCTTTAGCGGCAGTTGCCGCAGAAGCAGAGGTTTTTGAAGATTTGTTGCTGTGGCAGCATTTCAGCGAGCAGCAACAGCAACAACAATGACAACAACAATCCATGGAGTCAGATAAGATAAGCGTGCTTACATTTGCAACAAAATAAACGACAGTTAATATTTTTGTGTTAGTTGTAAATACAGCACAACTAAAAAGAAAATTCCTTCCTAAATGAAAATAAATTGAAACATTTGGAGTATTCGCGAATGCGAAGAAAATTAAAATAAATGAAGCATTTATAGTTTTTTGGGCAAATTGTCATCACGTGGTTCAACTCCGAAAATTTAATTTCTTCGAAAGAAAGCCTGTCGTTGGTATGAAATATGTACGCATATCCTATTCCAGTGATAATGAATATTATTTTATGAGTAGGAGAAGAAAAAGTGTTTTCAAACAAAATTTATAGGTTAAAAAATTTAATCCGAAAAAAAGCACGTCGACAAAATTGTACTATATGATTCAAGACAAGTCAGTACAATATATGAAATTATACAGTTAAAGCGGAGCCATTGGTGCCGTTTGTCGTATCACTGCAGTCGTATCCCTGGCGTAATGAGCTGTTTTTCGTTACGGCGGAAAAACAAAAACTAATTGGTTGGCTACGATAGGGTTACGACCTTAGCGGCACCAATAATCGATTGAATTGATTCCCATAAGTTTGGTCGAATTAGCTGTTATAAGGTTACCGATACGGTTACCGATAACGCACCAATGTATGCAGCTTTAATTATGACGTACTAGGCGGCCACCGTGGTGTGACGGTAGTGTGCTCCGCCTATCACACCGAATGATCCTGGGTTCACGCCCCAGGCAAAGGAACGTCAAAGTTTTTGCAATTAGAAGAAAATTTTTCTAAGCGGGGTCGCCCCTCGGCTGTATTGGGCAAGCACTCAGAGTGTATTTCTGCCTTGAAAAGCTCTATTTTGAAAATTCATCTGCCTTGCAGCTGGTGTTCGGAGTCGGCATAACACAAATAGGTCCCGTCCCGCCAATTTGTAGGATAAACTAAAAGGAACACGACGCAAATTATAAGAGTAGCTCGGCATTAAATCTCTTCGGGGGTTATCGCGTCTTACATTTATTTATTTATTTATTTGCAAAAATTTGGATTCATATTTTTGCATCAAATGACGAAAAAGGGGAAAAAAAACTACACGTCTGCCTTTTTTTAAACTTAAAAAACTCCGAAAAATTTACTTTGCGAAACATCGAAAAAAAACGGATGTGCTGACTAATTTAGGGTTTCTTAAAATGCCTGACGATATTTGATATTCGATGCGTACCTTCTTTCATCTGAAAAGGTTTTCCAAAAAATATATTAAATAGATATTTGTTACTCCGAAAGATGAATTTTATAAAAAGTACAACACCAAATACCAAAAACTTCATTTTCACCGAATTCTGCGGGTAAAACATTGCGTAGCGATTATCGATTAAGGCTGAATATCATGACAATCCGAAAATTATTCCAAACCTTTTTTTCTGAAAATTCTTGCTTTCAATGAATTCGGAATATCTTAAACTCGCAATGAAAGCGCTTCCGTATGGAATTCGTTGATTTAAATGATTGATGCAACCACATACATACATATACTTTTGATTATGCATTTGACATACCACATCTCCTTCACCCCCCACCCTTCGCAAGAGCTACTAATATCATTAAATGGTCGCTTTCAAACACTTGGACAAGTTGGTCGTTGACATTTTATGCTATCAAATTACTCGCATCCCTAAATGGCAGTGTTGTTGCTGACCAAGCAATATTGGTACGGCGATTAAGCAAAAATGGTATGCGCATATGTATGTATTAGTGTGTGTGTGTGGGTCTGTATGTATGTTTATATGTGCGAGTGGATGTGTGAGGGATTTTATAATGAAAAGTCATTTAATGTCAGACACGCGTTTGCAATTTGGAGTTAAATGATTTTGTTAGAATTATAGGAATTTCCGAGTTGAAAGAGAGTTGGAAAGAAACAAGAGTGGATAAGTGGATACATCACGTAAGTATTTCCAACCAACGTTAGATCGATAGCTGCGAAACGAATGTGTATATGCAGTCAGATCTCATAGTTTGATATGAAAAGTGGTGAAGCAATCTTCCGTTGTTCTCACGTTAACCAAGTAATTGTGGTAAGACTTCAAGAGACACCATTTGACCAACAGCTAATACACACAAGTACATATTCTCATACTTTTGTTCTGGGAATATGAGCGTTCGCTCTTTACAAATTTATCTTACAAAAAACTAGCAAATATTCAGTTTACTTAATAGCATTGTAATCGCTTGAGATTTCAGCAGACCCAGTATAAATCGTCTGGAGTTTCGTATTTTCCTAATCATATCTTAGCTTCGAAAATTCACATTTAATGCGAAAGTATAACCTATACACATACATCGAAGGCAGAGCGTCATATCAAGCTCTCTCGGGTGCCAATTCTACACCATCCTACCTGAGAATATTTTTCAAAAATAGTTTTATTTTTCAGAATGTGTGCCAGAAATGCGCCATCTCAGAATTCGGTTGAGACCACCCCAGCTCAGAAAATTTTTCATAAACGCCCCAGCTTATGGCGAAATGTATTGAATTTTAGCTCAGATAGGGCGTTTTCGAAACGGAAGCCAAAATAAGGTTATATTCCGCTCAGAAGTCGATATGTTCTAGTCGCTTCTTCACTCTGCTAACTGGACCCAACCACACCAAGGCAATTTAAATCGTTTCCCACCTGGTCCTTCCAGCGGAGTGTGGGCCGCCCTCTTCCTCTGCTTCCATAGACGGGATCCTACAAAAATACTTTCTCAGCATCACCTTTCATTCGCATAACATGGTCTAGCCAGCGTATCCTCTGCGTTTTAATTCTCTGGGCTATGTTGGTGTCTGCATTAAGCGCCTTCAGCTCAACGTTGAATCTTCTTCGGGTATCGCCGTGGGCAACGCGTAGAGGTCCGTAAATCTTTCGAATAATTTTTCTCTCGAACGCTCCCAGAGTCGTTTTATCTGATGTTATCATAAGCCACACAGCAGGACGGGTAGGATAAGTGACCGCTTCTTTTTCCAGTTTGGAGTAAGCAGAACTAACAGCGCGAGTGTTTAGGCCGATGATATCAATGTCATCAGCATATGCCAGTAATTGCACGGTTTTATAGAATATTGTTCCAGAGCGGTTAAGTTAGTATACATTACTCCAGCGGTAAATTAAATAAATCGGGGGTCACGCTGTCTGAAACCTCGTTTAGTTTCGAACGGCTCAGAGAACTGATGGCGTTGCTCAACGTCATTTTGCACAGCTTTATAAGTTTTGCGGGGAAACCAAATTCAAACATAGCAGCATATACGCAGCTCTTTTCTTGCTGTCGAAAGTGGCTTTAAAATTTAAGATTTGGCGCATACTGAAAATTTGATCGATGTTAGATTTACCAGCTCTGAAGCCGCACTGATAAGGTCCGGTGGGCTGAGATATTGACAGGATTTGACTATAAGAATGCTGATTCCGCGATGGTGCAATTCGTAGGATCCCCCGGTGTAAAGAACACTTAGATTCCAATCTTCGCTCATGCACTCATCCGACAATATTTTGCAAAGGAGCTGATATTTGTGCGAAGAAAATCAATTTTAGCTTAACAAAGTACAAGTTACAGGCCTCGCATTAATTTTTGGCAGATTTTCTTCCACATAAAAAAAAGTTGATCACATTTTGTATGAATAAATATAAAACACGCTTAAAAAATTGGCGAAAATAAATGCGAGTTTTGAGGATGCTGAGTTATGTTGTTTCTAGGACTAAAACTGATTGGGCTACAAAATTGCATACTCGAAAAAAGATCAGATAACTCCAAATAAAAATTATGAAGTGTTTTACAAATTTTTGTAATTTTTTGTAAAAGTTTTCTTAGATTTATTTGCATACTTGCAGCTGAAAGATTAATACATATTTTTGATTAAAATATCAAAAATAAGAAAAATAGTTCAACTAGCGGAATTTGAAAATAATTATCGTTGCAATTTTTTTTGTTCGCTGCTATATACATATGTACGATATGAACAGTTTCGTTTCAAAATTTGAGTATTTCATTAAACAAGTTGGAGGCAATTGATTCGAATATTAAAAAAACAATTCCTTGTACTTTAAACCAATGTTTTTTTTGGAAAGAAACCTTTTGGGGACGCTTCGTAAAGCGTAAACTCAAAGCTGCCTACACACCATAAAATATTGGCCAAGTATCCTTATTAGCATTCAGTGAGATCTCCTTTTACTTAATTATCTGTCATCAGCTACACTTAATTTTCCTAGAACTAAGCTTTGCTGTCCCCAAACAACTTTTCAGAAATCAACCGAAAATATGTCATGAAACTTCAATGAGCTAGGAGCTACATAATTTAATTGTCTACATGATTGCTAATAATAGTTTCCAATCAGATATCTGCAATTTTATCAATTTATGTTTTAATTGTTAAAATTTAATCCTTCTCTCGAATTACTGATATTATATATTTATGTGTGTATGCTGATAGTCATGAGGCTTTGCAAAACTGTTTATTAACACTAAATGATATATGTATAAAATTATTTCGATTTTGTGTTCACAAATGCGTTCTGAATATATACAGCTGTGCCCAAATAAATAGAAACGACGCATTCAAATTCAAATACCGCCTTGCCTTCTAATGGATGAAGTCAATCGGGACGAAGCCAGCGATTGACTGATGGAATGAAGTGCACACAAACCACGCCAGAATTACATGTATCCCTCGTCCGCTGTTTCCTAAGAAAACAGTTTGTGGTGTACTTAGAAGAATAAGAAAGGTGTTTGGTACCTTGGGTATATATGTATCATGAACTATAATAATCCAATCTGAAAGTTCACAGTAGTGAATGGAAGCTGGGAAGGCAAATAAGCATTTCCATATTTAACGCGATAAGCGAAGACAACGCAACAGAGTTATCGATAGCTGCAGCTGTTTGAAATATATCAAGAGCGGTTGTTGTTGTTGTTCCGGTAACAGCCCGACTACCTAACATAAATTTGTTTTACCCATCAAAATTTCCCGCCATATCGTACTTCTTATTTCTTCCCCAAAAGAAGTTCTCAGTTAGGTGAATTTTGTTAACTTTTTTGCAGGCGGACTCATAATAGGAGCTTCCAAGGTCCTATCCATGTCGGTTTACGAGAGAAACGAATATTGCATGGTAAAAAACGTTTACCAATCCGACGAAACAGGACCCAAACGTGTGTGCCAATTTTTTCAACTGTATACTATAAATAAAATTCTTACAAATATGTAGAGTTCCTTTTCTATGAACATTGCAAGCTTGTGTGCTTTTGAAAAATAATTTTCTGTATTTATTTAAAATTTTTTTTGCATGCGAAATTTAAAACGTCGCTTAGCTTTGCGACATCGCAAGTTAATTGAAAAACAAGTAAGGACGGGAATGTCTTCGGCTGTGCCGAAGACTTCATACATTTCATGAATGGGGCTGAACAATAATCTTATCCCGTTCGTAATCTCCAAATAATCGGATGTATAAGATATGAAATATATAGTGAACAGATGTACATACCTAAACGATTTTAAGATAAATATAAAAAAATTGCAAAAACCCCCTTTATCTAAACGATCGGTTGTATGGGATATATACTATATATAGCTCCGATCAAAGTGATTTTACAGAAAATCTTCTATGATATATTAAAATATATATCACCGAGTGTCAAGTTTATACTTTCTAAATTGCGGCAGGAATGACCAAAATCGTCTTATCTGAACCATCGGTTGTATAGGAGATATATGTTATGGTGGTCCGATCCTACCGGATCCGAGAAATGTCTAATATAATACAAAAATACATCCTTGTGCCAAATTTCATTGAGATATCAAATAATTTGAGGACTAGTTTGCGTTCAAACAGACACTCGGACGGACAGACGGACATGGCTATATCAACTCAGTTCGTCGCTCTGATCAATTCGGTTTACTTAATGGTAAGTCTATCTTCTATATTTCTCGACGTTGCAAACATCGGACCAAAGTTAATATACCATTTCATGTACATGAAAGGTATAATAAAAATAATAAAAAAAAAATTTACCATTACTGCATGCATTGTGAGATGCTACTAGTTTTGATAAAAATGCTGAAAAATATGCTTACGAATATATTTTAATCCTCGCCTGGAAACTAATTGTATTCGCTACAGTCAAACAAACAATTTTACATGGGCTTTTATGTCGCTATATATTGTTGTATGAACAGTAAGCGCTTATCTGTCAGTTGCCAGCGCCGGCGGGTAAGCTTAAACTTTTATTCACACACACATACGAAAGTGCACACATACAAACACGCAGGCATAGAAATAAAAATCCCTGAAGGAAACTTGACGTTAATTTTCAGCAATTTTGTATACTAATTTTGTTAATAAATAGGTATAACTGCCCCAATGTCTCTCAGCTCTTCAACAGAACAATAAAGTCGGTACCCTGCAGCGAATCGTACTAGTTCCGATCTAGCGCAGAACCATCTCAATAAAAGACAGTAGATAATGGCTTTTATTTTGACCTCTCGTAGTGCTTTGAAATCACAAGTTTTACATTGTAATGTCCTAAGAAAGGGCCCTTTACAAACCTTTTCAAGACGTTCTTAACTGGTTCAGTCATAGATGGTTCTAATTAATTAATATAAAAAAATATATATATATATAGCTCTGACTTCAGCGTTGTTGGCACAAGTGTGGCCGCCAACTGTTCCGCTTCGCAACCGATTAGCGCTTTGTATGACTGTCTCCCATTTTTTCATTTGGGTGATTATTGGAGCATTGATCGATTGTCCTACAACTTTAAAGCCTGGGCTTAAATCCTTCAGGAGCTCTGTTAACACTGCCGTGCGATGATCTGTGCAGTTTTCCTGCTGACATTTCTTTCTGGGGCATTGCAAGTACTTTTGTATATATATATATTTGTATTTTTTGCCTACATCAACATTCCTTCCAACAAAGCGTTCTGCACGACGATATGTCAGCAAACTTAAAAGTTCAGTCAACTCGTATGCACATCATTAGACATAGCTACAAATATTTGTATATTAGACTGTGACAGTAAATAAATTCAACGTACAGGCCCCATTATAACATGAAAGTCCTACCGTACTCAAAACGGACTTGTTCCAACCAGTTATATAATTTCTTTTAGTTTTAGTGTTTTTCTAACAGTAGTAGTAAGTAAAGAACTTTTAAATTTTAGCTGCTTTGGTCAAAAACTTTTTTAATTTTTTATATATTTATAGCATATTTCAAAGCAAAAAACTGAAAATGTGGCTTTCAAACCCATTGAATAGTAATGTCAAAAATTGAAGATATCTATTGTAATGCTTAGAAACCAGTTTACCAGTTTTTTTCATGCATTTTCTCCTCTATAAGAATTAAGGATTTTCACTAAACTGGGTCGAAAAAAATAAAGTTGCAAATGGAACGCTTATAAGAATCTGCAGCAACATTAAGAGCCTGCAACTGTTAGGCATCTACTCTGCGAATGTCCAGCGGTCGGTAGAAGGAGGCAACGTTTTATGGGCAAGATGTTTCTCGTAGATCTGACTGATATAGCTGATGTCAATACACGACGCTTAGTTAGCTTCACAAGCTCAACGAAGTGGTTTGTAGGAGGAACAAATCCAATGGGCCTGTAAAGGCCTAGGTGCGCCGCTCCGATGCGGACGGCAGCCACTTAAACCTAACCTAACCTAACGCTTATAAATTTAAAGTTTTGCTGAAACGTTCCGGAAATTTTGTAGGTAGCCCCTTAAAGTATACTTCTCATTTTATCAAAGACTGAAAAATAATTTTACGAAAAAGATTGCAGAGCTGTAAAGGACAACAGAAGGACTTTTCAAGGCCGAAATAAAAATAAAACAAGTAAGGAAGGCTAAGTTCGGGTGTAACCGAACATTACATACTCAGCTGAGAGCTGTGGAGACTTATGGCATCAAAAGTATTCTAGAACAATAAATTAAAAAGGGCGGAGCCACGCCCATTTTGAAATTTTCTTTTATTTTTGTATTTTGTTGCACCATATCATTACTGGAGTTGAATGTTGGCATAATTTACTTATATACTGTAAAGATATTAAATTTTTTGTTAAAATTTGACTTCGTTATCCGATTTTGCTAATTTTTACTTAGCACACATATAGTTGTAGGAGTAACGTGCGTGCCAAATTTCATCATCATATCTAAAACGACTGGCAAATTACAGCTTGCAAAACTTTTAAATTACTTACTTAATTGGCGCTTAACCGTCTAAACGGTTATGGCCTTCTTTTAAAAGTGGGCGGTGCCACGCCCATAGTCCAAATATTTACTAGTTTTCTATTTTGCGTCATAAGGTCAACGCAGCTACCAAGTTTCATCGCTTTATCCGTCTTTGGTAATGAATTATCGCACTTTTTCGGTTTTTCGAAATTTTCGATATCGAAAAAGTGGGCGTGGTTGTAGTCCGATTTCGTTCATTTTAAATAGCGATCTGAGATGAGCGCCCAGGAACCTACATACCAATTTCATCAAGATACCTCAAAATTTACTCAAGTTATCGTGTTTACAGCGGACGGTTAGATGGACGGATGGACGGACATGGCTTAATGAATTTCTTTTTTCACCCAGATCATTTTGATATATAGAAATCTATATCTATCTCGATTAGTTTATGCCGTTACGGATTACCGTTATGCGTACAAAGTTAATATACTCTGTGAGCTCTGCTCAGCTGAGTATAAAAATAAAAATTAATGTGATATTCCTGCTTGTTGATTAGCTTTTTATTTAGCATTTAAGTGAACTCTACTTAACTTTTTACTTTTATTTTATAGTTAGAGCATTTGTAAGAATAAAAAGAGCTGCACTTGCCAATATATTTGTTGAAGATACTGTCAACACATTAGGAGCTTTCAGAGGATTACAGTTTTTAATATAGTCTAATGAACATATTGCACATTCGATCTCAACAGAATCGATAGCCATGTGCACAAGTGCTCTTAAGCCCATACACATGCATCTAATCTAATATATATTATAAATGGGAAAGTTTGGATGTTAAGATGTTTGGATGTTTGGATGTTTAGATGTTTGGATGTTTGGATGTTTGGATGTTTGGATGTTTGGATGTTTGGATGTTTGGATGTTTGGATGTTTGTCCAGACGTTTGTCTTTGTGACTCAATAACGCAAGAACGGCTGGACCGATTTGGATGAAATTTTGCACACATATAGCCAATAGTCTAGAAGGATCTACTAGCTATATATTTTTCAAAAGGGGCGTGGTCCCCGCCCCCTAGGAACAGTTATAATTTAATTATTATATTTTTTCGTCTTTGCGTCCGAATCACGCCAGAATGGCTACACGTATTTTGATGAAATTTGGGACACAGACAGTAGTATACTAGCGAAATTTTTTTCGAACATGGAAAGAGGGGTGGGGGTCCCACGACCCTTCGAGAAATTATTTTTCATAATTTTTACACATTATAACTTTACGTATACTGGCCTTCACCAATATCACAGACTCAAGGGGTCAAATAAGTCGAGGGCTTACAAAGTAAGCAGTGACACCCTCCGCCCGCCCCCCTTTATTCCCCCTCTGGTGTAAAATCCATAAATTGTTATAACTCAATCTAAATTTTCTCCTAAATCAATAGTTTTTGGTATCTGGTACATACAGAACGAGATCTAGACAATTTTGGGGGAACGATCAGTGGTCCTCTCCTCTACTCCCGCCATCCGCCCTCCATCAATTGTTTTTATTAGCACGCTTTTATTAGCTTTACCTGTATGTTTCTATCTAACTTTTTATTCGCTCCAATGCGCCTGCTGCCTTATTAACATGGTTTTATAATTAGCTTCACCTTATTTGTAATCACGTAAGGGTCATATCGAGACCCTTCCGGGATCATTTCTGGATGGTTTTCGGGATCGGTCCGGGATTACGCCGGGGTAATTTCGGGACTTTTTCGGGACTATTTCGGGATCATTTTGGGACCCTTCCGGGATCATTTCTGTATAGTTTACGGGATCCGTCCGGGATCCCGTCGGGGTTATTTTGGAACATTTTCGGGACTATTCCGGAATCATTTCGGGACTATTTCGCGATCATTTGGGGACCCTTCCGGCATCATTTCTGGATGGTTTTCGGGATCCGTGTGGGATCTCGTCGGGGTCATATGGGGACTTTTTCGGGATCATTTGAGGGCTCTTCCGGCATCATTTCTGGATGGTTTTCGGGATCCGTCCGGGATATCGTCGGGGTCATTTGGGGACTTTTTCGGGATCATTTGGGGGCTCTTCCGACATCATTTCTGGATGGTTTTCGGGATCCGTCCGGGATCTCGTCGGGGTCATTTGGGGACTTTTTCGGGATCATTTTGGGGCTCATCCGGCATCATTTCTGGATGGTTTTCGGGATCCGTCCGGGATCCCGTCGGGGTCATTTCGGGACTTTTTCGCGACTAATACGGGATCATTTGGGAACCCTTTCGGCATCATTTCTGGATGGTTTTCGGGGTCATTTCGGGACTTTTTCGCGACTAATACGGGATCATTTGGGAACCCTTTCGGCATCATTTCTGGATAGTTGTCGGGATCCCGTCACGGTCATTTCGGGACTATTAGGGGATCATTTGAGGACCTTTCCGGCATCATTTCTGTATTGTTTTCGGAATCCTTTCGGGATCCCGTCAGGGTCATTTTGGGACTTTTTTGGGCCTAACATGGGATCATTTGGGAACCTCTAGGGGTCGTTTCGTGACTTTTTCTGTTTTATTTCGGGATTATTTGGGGACCCTTCCGGCATAATTTCTTGATGGTTTGCCGGATCCATCAGGGTCATTTCGGGACCCTTTTGGGATCATTTGGGGACCCTTCCGAGATCATTTCTGGATCCGTCCGGGATGCCGTAGGAGCCATTTCGGGATTTTTGTTACTTTTCCGGGGTAGTTTTTGGACCCTTCCGGGATCATTTCTGGATCTGTGCGGGATCCCATCTGGGTCATTTCCGGACTATTTCGGGATCATTTTGGGATCCTTCCGGAATCATTTCTGTATGGTTTTCGCGATCCGTCGTTGATTCCCTCAGAGCCATTTCGGAACCTTTTCTGGAGTATGTCGGGGTAATTTGGGGACTTTTTCGGGATCATTTGGGGCTCTTCCGGCATCATTTCTGGATGGTTTTCGGGATCCGTGCGGGATCTCGTCGGGGTCATTTGGGGACTTTTTCGGAATCATTTGGGGGCTCTTCCGGCATCATTTCTGGATGGTTTTCGGGATCCGTCCGGGATATCGTCGGGGTCATTTGGGGACTTTTTCGGGATCATTTGGGGGCTCTTCCGGTATCACTTCTGGATAGTTTTCGGGATCCGTCCGGGATCCCATCAGGGTAATTTCGGGACTATTAGGGGATCATTTGTGGACCTTTCCGGCATCATTTCTGGATAATTTTCGGTATCCGTCCGGGATGCCGACGAGGTCATTTCGGGATTATTTCGGGATCATTTGGGATACCTACCGGCATCATTTCTGGATGGTTTTCGGGATCCGTGTGGGATCTCGTCGGGGTCATATGGGGACTTTTTCGGGATCATTTGAGGGCTCTTCCGGCATCATTTCTGGATGGTTTTCGGGATCCGTTCGGGATATCGTCGGGGTCATTTGGGGACTTTTTCGGGATCATTTGGGGGCTCTTCCGACATCATTTCTGGATGGTTTTCGGGATCCGTCCGGGATCTCGTCGGGGTCATTTGGGGACTTTTTCGGGATCATTTTGGGGTTCATCCGGCATCATTTCTGGATGGTTTTCGGGATCCGTCCGGGATCCCGTCGGTGTCATTTCGGGACTTTTTCGCGGCTAATACGGGATCATTTGGGAACCCTTTCGGCATCATTTCTGGATGGTTTTCGGGATCCGTCCGGGATCCCTTCGGGGTCATTTCGGGACTTTTTCGCGACTAATACGGGATCATTTGGGAACCCTTTCGGCATCATTTCTGGATGGTTTTCGGGATCCGTCCGGGATCCCATTAGGGTAATTTCGGGATCATTTGGGAACCTTTCCGGCATCATTTCTGGATAATTTTCGGGATCCGTCCGGGATGCCGACGAGGTCATTTCGGGACTATTTCGGGATCATTTGGGATACCTACCGGCATCATTTCTGGATGGTTTTTGGGATTCGTCCGGGATCCCGTCGTGGTCCTCTCGGGACTTTTTTTCGACTAATACGGGATCATTTGCGGACCCTTTCGGCATCATTTCTGGATAGTTGTCGGGATCCCGTCACGGTCATTTCGGGACTATTAGGGGATCATTTGAGGACCTTTCCGGCATCATTTCTGTATTGTTTTCAGAATCCTTTCGGGATCCCGTCAGGGTCATTTTGGGACTTTTTTGGGGCTAATACGGGATCATTTGGGGATCCTCTAGGGGTCGTTTCGTGACTTTTTCTGTTTTATTTCGGGATTATTTGGGGACCCTTCCGGCATAATTTCTTGATGGTTTGCCGGATCCATCAGGGTCATTTCGGGACCATTTTGGGATCAACTGGGGACCCTTCCGAGATCATTTCTGGATCCGTCCGGGATGACGTAGGAGCCATTTCGGGATTTTTTGTTACTTTTCCGGGGTAGTTTTTGGACCCTTCCGGGATCATTTCTGGATCTGTGCGGGATCCCATCTGGGTCATTTCCGGACTATTTCGGGATCATTTTGGGATCCTTCCGGAATCATTTCTGTATGGTTTTCGCGATCCGTCGTTGATTCCCTCAGAGCCATTTCGGAACCTTTTCTGGAGTATGTCGGGGTCATTTGGGGACTTTTTCGGGATCATTTGGGGGCTCTTCCGGTATCACTTCTGGATGGTTTTTGGGATTCGTCTGGGATCCCGTCGGGGTCATTTCGGGACTTTTTCTCGACTAATACGGGATCATTTGCGGACCCTTTCGGCATAATTTCTGGATAGTTGTCGGGATCCGTTCGGGATCCCGTCACGGTCATTTCGGAACTATTAGGGGATCATTTGAGGAGCTTTCCGGCATCATTTCTGGATAGTTTTTGGAATCCTTTCGGGATCCCGTCAGGGTCATTTCGGGGCTTTATCGGAATCATTTCAGGATTCGTCCGGGAACCCGTCAGGGTAATTTCTGGACTTTTCCGAGACTATTTCGGGATCATTTTGGGACCTTCCCAAGATCATTTCTGGATGGATTTCGGGATTTGTCCGGGATGCCCTCAGGGTCATTTTGGGACTATTAAGTGAGCATTTGAGGACCGTTCAGGCATCACTTCTGGATGGTTTTCGGTATCCGTTCAGATTCCCGTCGGAATAATTGCGGGACTTTTTCGGGATCATTGGGGTCCCTTCCAAAATCATTTCTGGATGGTTTTTGGGATTCGTCCGGCATCCCGTCGGGGTCATTTCGGGACTTTTTCTCGACTAATACGGGATCATTTGCGGGCCCTTTCGGTATCATTTCTGGATAGTTGTCGGGATCCGTTCGGGATCCCGTCAGAGTCTTTTCGGAACTATTGGGAGATCATTTGAGGACCTTTGCGGCATCATTTCTGGTTAGTTTTCGGGATCCTTTCCGGGTCCCATCAGGGTCATTTCGGGACTTTTTCGGCATCATTTAAGATTGGTTTTCAGGATTCGTCCGGTATCCGTCAGGGTAATTTCTGGACTTTTCCCAGACTATTTCGGGATAATTTGGGGACCCTCCCAAGATCATTTCTGGATGGATTTCGGGATCTGTCCGGGATGCCGTCAGGGTCATTTTGGGACTATTAGGTGATCATTTGAGGACCTTTCCGGCATCACTTCTGGATGGTTTTCGGTATCCGTTCAGATTCCCGTCAGAATAATTGCGGGACTTTTTCGGGATCATTGGGGTCCCTTCCAAAATCATTTCTGGATGGTTTTTGGGATTCGTCCGGCATCCCGTCGGGTTCATTTCGGGACTTTTTCTCGACTAATACGGGATCATTTGCGGGCCCTTTCGGCATCATCTCTAGATAGTTGTCGGGATCCGTTCGGGATCCCGTCAGGGTCTTTTCGGAACTATTAGGTGATCATTTGAGCACATTTCCGGCATCATTTCTGGATAGTTTTCGGGATCCTTTCGGTGTCCAGTCAGGGTCATTTCGGGACTTTTTCGGGATCATTTAGAGATGGCTTTCAGGATTCGTCCGGGAACCCGTCAGGGTAATTTCTGAACTTTTCCGAGACTATTTCGGGATAATTTTGGGACCTTCCCAAGATCATTTCTGGATGGATTTTGGGATCAGTCCGGGATGCCGTCAGGGTCATTATGGTATTAGGTGATCATTTGAGGACCTTTCCGGCATCACTTCTGGATGGTTATCTGTATCCGATCAGGATCCCCTCGGAATCATTGCGGGACTTTTTCGGGATCATTTGGGGTCCCTCCCAAGATCATTTCTGGATGGATTTCGGGATCTGTCCGGGATCCCGTCAGGGTCATTTAGGGGTGCGTTCGAGATCCCGTCAGGGTCATTTCGGGACTTCTTCGGGAATATATCGGGATCATTTCTGGATGGTTTATGGGATCCGTCCATGACCCCTTAAGGGTCATTTAGGGACTATTAGGTGATCATTTGAGGACCTTTCCGGCGTCACTTCTGGATGATTTTCGGTATCCGTTCGGGATCCCGTCGGAATCAATGCGGGACTTTTACGGAATCATTTGGGATTCCTTCCGGCATCATTTCTGGATGGTTTTCGGGATTTGTCCGGGATCCCGTCGGGGTTATTTCGGGACCTTTTCGGGGCTAATACGGGATCATTTGGTGATCCTCTAGGGGTCGTTTCGTGACTTTTTCTGTATTATTTCGGGATCATTTTGGGACCCTTTCGGCATAATTTCTTGATGGTTTGCCGGATCCATCAGGGTCATTTCGGGACCATTTTGGGATCATTTGGGGACCCTTCCGAGATCATTTCCGAATCTGTCCGGGATGCTGTAGGAGCCATTTCGGGATTTTTTGTTACTTTTCCGTGATAGTTTTTGCACCCTTCCGGGATCATTTCTGGATCTGTGCGGGATCCCATCTGGGTCAATTCCGGACTATTTCGGGATCATTTTGGAATCCTTCCGGAATCATTTCTGTATGGTTTTCGCGATCCATCGTGGATCCCCTCGGAGCCATTTCGGAACTTTTTCTGGAGTTAGTCGGGATAATTTAGGGACCCTTCCTGGATATTTTCTGGATGGTTTCTGAGATCCGTCCGGGAGCCCGTCAGGGTAATTTCGGAACTTTTTCGGGACTATTTCGGGATCAATTTGGTACCCTTCAGGCATCATTTCTGTGTGGTTATCTGGATAAGTCTAGAATCGTGTCGTTGTCATTTCGGGTTTTTTTGGGACTACTTCGGGAACTTTTGGAAACACTTCCGGGGCGTTTCTAGATGGTTTTCGGGATCCGTCCGCGATAGCGTCGGGGTCATTTCGTGGCTTTTTCTGGATAATTTCGTTATCATTTCCGGATCCTATCAGGTTATCAGCTCATAAAGTTCTTTTTTTTACTCAATTACAAAAATAAAATGCATTAGACAGAAAAAAAATTTTAAACAGATAACTTTATAAGCAGGCTAACGTGAATAGCCCACATATTTCATTTTCTCCTTGCGGACGGGGCCGCGGGTAAAGGCTAGTATGCAAATAAATAAAAAAACAAAAATATATATGCGCACATATAGGCACTGCGAATACTAAAACAAACGGATTTACCTGCATTTCAGCCCAACAAAAGTTTAATGCCGAGTCATAATTGAACGAAAAAAAGTAAATAAATAAATTAATGTCTGAGGTTAACAAATTACGACAATAAAAATACAAGAAAAAAGTGAGAATGATTAAAGCAAATAAAGATAATGTTGATACTCAGCATCACACGCATTTCACAACCACACATAAAGGCCAACAACAAACAACACTTCAAAAAATGTGGGTCACCAAAGCTGTAGCACACCTTACCACGCGACTCAACGTCACGCTATCCGATGCCAACGAATTATAAAGAAAAAAGTGAATAAAACAGAAAAAAAAAAAATATATAAATAACAACTTGAAAATCACGATAAAAAATATTCCGTAATGTGTGTGATTTAACAACAACTGTTATTCGAATATTGGCGCTAATTCTGGAAACATATAAAATTTGCTGTGGTACAATAACTAGATGATGGAATGTTTGAAGGAAGCAGATTAAATAGAGCTGAATTTTTTTAGATACCGTTTGATCAATCAGAATGAAAAAACAAAAATAAAATTTAGATGCAATTTAGCAAACTTACCAACCACTTTCAGTCCTAGAGCTAATCATTACGTATTTCGTTCTGTATACTCCAGAAAAGCGGTAGTTAAAAACCACTTAAAAGTAACGGTAATCGATCATGGTTAATGAATAATCAGAACTTTCAGAAGAAGTAGCGAGCGGCTGGAGAGAGGAGAGGAAGAGGGCGGTAAGAAGAAGATATAAAGGTTGAGTACTGAAAATCTGCAATTGAAACTTTTGGGTATTTAAAAAATCTTCTTTATACCAAAAAATCTTCACCCATTCGTTTCTGTTTAGAAAGCATCTATTTTATTCATAGCTATTGAAATTTGCATATAGTCAATAGTATTAAGGTGCGAGTAACTAGTACTTGTGAAGTTTGATGTTTAAACATATTTTAACGAATTTTGGGGATTTTCTGATAATTATTTACCTTCTGCTAACGTTCGTGTCGCTAAACTGTCGAATAAATAACTCCAATATTCAGTATTGCACAATGGTCTTCATTTAGTAATAGTAAAATTATAAGTCAGTATCACGTACTTCAAAAAATCGTGTTTAAATCAAACTGATTACTGATTCCTCAGCTTGCGCTGCTTTTATTCTCTCGGTTATCTCGTTCGCCAATTCTCCTAAGGTCTAGTCGTTTCACGATCAAGTGTTCTAGAATAGCTGCACCTCATGCTTGGTTACCCAGATATATACATGTATATCTGTAGGTTATGCATTTCTTCTAGCCATATGCGTGTGTATGTGTGAGTAACCACATCATCAGACTACATATGTGTATGTGAGATATTTTTCGTCGCTTACTATGTACGTAAGTATTGCTTGCTTTGTGTGTTCATGTACATAAGAGTGGCTGCTTGCTGTTTTTGTTGTTGCGATTATTTACTAACAGCATAGTGACGCCAATATTCACCACAATATGTACATCTAGAAGACAATGTCTACGAGTTTACCAGAAACCAAATATTTTGAGCTTCAAAAGAGGGGTTCCTTTTTATATGAGAAAAGCTTCGACGGCTTATTATCGTTAGCGTATAATTATCATTCAGGATTCCCCACACCGTAAGCAAAGGGATCAAAAAATTGTCCTAAAGTGTACCACTGATTTTATTCTTTTTGTTTTTTTAATACAATATAAAATAGCACATCAACTAAAAATCTGAAGTTAAAGTTTGCGCAATAAATCCAAATATATTCACAAGAGATTCAAGTGCCACAAATACATGCAATTACTGAGCAGTTATTGTTTATGAACAGCACCAAACAAATTTACATGCAACTACAGTAATGTACCCGCTTTTAACACTCATCATGTAAACGGCATGTAAACATGCATTACATTTATGTAGCACCTACCAACTATAAAATGTAGTTATTTGACTGAATATTTGCTTTCAAAATTTGAATGTAAGCATTATTGACATACAGAGGTGTTTTAGTGCTTGAATGCCTACGACTAAGTAGATAAGCTACACTGGTTATGTGTTCGGAATGCGTGACTCGATGGTGTTTGGTTAAACGCTTTTCGTGTAACTGAAATTGCAGCATACAAACGCAATGCGCATGAGTAAACTGATCAACCAATTGTTGGCGAACGGAGGAGGTGCTCGTAGCGGTAAAAATATGTTGCATTTTAATGCGTTTGTCATGTGATTAATTGTTTTTTGCTATTTGAAAATTCCAGTTTAATACATAAATTTGTACATTCGTGCTTGTGTATGAAAGTTTCTAAAGAATATATAGAAAAACACCCGTCTTCATTAGTAATGCCTTCAAGCGTAAATAACTGTATTAGAAATTACATTTGTGTACTCTAAATTAACTAACGGTGTTAATTATCTTTGTGCCATTGCATAGAACACTACATAAATTAGATATGCCTTGATGATTTGAAACCAATTTAAAAAAATAGGTAGTTGAAGCGTATATTTTGATAGGGATTTGATAGAGAGAATAGGATATCAGAACCTACGTCAGCAGAGCTTCTAATACAATCGCAAAATTTTCTATAGTGGTATGTGTGTACAAAGGGAATATTGATGGAAAATTGGAGCATAAAATTCACGCAATCAATCTTTACTGCTTAAAGTACAAACAAGCGAAAACCGATTCAATATTTTCTCTCCTGAATCTCAGTCGGTGCGCTCACATCACATATTAATGAAGACCGAATTAATTTCTGACGTTCTACGAAGCTCATTTCCGCAATTCTGCACTAAATAAACTGCCGATGATAATTCTTTACGCAAATATCGGTGGTGATGAATATCTAAGAAATAAAATGGATTAAAGAACTGATCTAAACCTAGTGGGCTTACGGGATTAGACTTACGGCGCCAAATCACAACGACATCGACACCGAAATAAAATTTCTTCGGGATTGTTTACGCAAATTGCTGTTACTATTTGTAAGTGCCTTTGGGCCCACATTCAAATGAGTCAAGTGCATTAAATAAATATTTGGTTCTGTTTTTTTTTGTTTTTTGTGTTCAATTGTCAGCCTGAAATACTCGCCATGTAGTAGTGTCCTGCCAGCTGTGACGTCTAAACGTGCAATAAAACGTAGCACGCGTCTACTGGAGTGTGAATTTAACTGTTTTATGACTCTTAAATGTTAAATTGCTGTTAAAATTCTGCGATAAAACAAAATGGGTTAATGTGTTTAAAAATCAACTACATTCGACAAACAATGGGTAATGTTGCCACCAAAGCATGAAAAAGCAATAAAAAGCCACGAATTTCTAGATGATCACCTACTCATATGAGTGTCATTCACATTTAAATATTGAATTTTTCCGAATTTCAGATCTTTTATATTGTATTACGAAAAAATATTAGCAAACAATTTTTTAATGTGCCAACATCACAAGCAGATTGATGCGAAGTTAACTAAAATATGCATACTAATCCTTTTCTAATATACAAATATAATATTAACATCTCTCTAGTTTGTTGAATATCACCTCCCTTGAGAATAACGACATGGTGTTGGCTTACTTTTTGTTAGGATGCAGTCTGTAGGCAAGCAATGAAGCAGTGATATCGCGTCACAAATTCGCAGCTACATCACAGCATTAAATATCATATGACATCATGTCACATCAATTCGCATCATGCTCTCGACAAATTTTAACAGTTTTTGAGCTGAGTTCTTCTATATTTTAAATATGCTCAAAACAGGGGTCGTCATTTAGAATTATGTCATATGAGCTATTTTGACTACTAAAAGTATCAGATTTTATCTGCAAAGTAAGCATACCAATTCGCTGAAGAATCTACAAAATGCTGACTGGGTTCATATTCCCTTAATTACTTTTTTTTTGCTGTTGTAAGCAGTAAACCAACAGCAGACATCTCCTATGGTTATTTTGTTACGATTGGACATTGGTGAGCTTGTACAAAGATGCAGTAATAGCAATTAATTTCTAATCAAACAGTTGTGTGATTATAACAATCGACTGGGTACTGCTTTTTTTTCATTCCCCTTTGTTGTGATGTACATGACGGCGGATGAATGCACAGCAAACTGGTGCTTATTGATTGTGCAAGTAAAAATTTTCTTGGGAAATTTATTTAAATTTCATGTTTTCTTTTTTTTATGTATTATTATAAAAGGTTGGCTTTGTACATATTTGGTTTTTTTTTAGTTTATATATTTTAGATTTATTAAATTTTGTGTTTGTGTTAACGTTAATTAAATTCATTGTTTATTAGTTGACTATTGATTTTTGAGCACTGATCTTTAGTTTTTCATAACAATACTTATATGTTTAGGTTTTGGTAAATTTTTTCGAACGTAGTGGTTTCCGCGATATTGCGTGCTGGACTTTCCTCAATTACGGTAGTTTGGTCCATGTTAGTGTTACTGCAGTGCTTCGAGTTATACCGATAGATTTAACAGGCAGCAGGCAGTCAATCCACTCCTTAAAATGTGTCACTTCGACGGCGCCATCTGTTAAGTTTGTAACCAAAAAACAGCTGACTGCCACATGTATTTTTTGTTTAATACTGATATTGACAGCTTCTTTTTCTTCTATTGGTAGCGCTGCCATCTTTCCACGAACATTTAAGAAATATTTAACAGGGCGTTGAGATAACGAAATCAACGAACGACGAATAACTGGTAGTCGAGAAACAGCCCTAACTACCCAAATTTGTAAAATAATTAATAGAAACATTTCAAATACTTACTTGGCACTTGGCTGTTATTCAGGTTTAAGAATCGTTTTCACCATCCCTCGTAGAGCAAGAAATTAACAGAAGGATAGCAATCCTTTTTTGCCAAACAATTAACTGAGAGTACCTAGATGCTTTGGATAGCATGAAGAAAACAAGAATGATAGAAACATACCTAAGTCAGTTGTAGCGACATTATCTGGTGTACAGTGGGCTCTACTTTGCCTTACGCCTTCGCTTAGCAGATAAAGACTGAGTTCAGCATTTGATCAAATGCGTCCATATATAAAGAGGCGAAAAAAGTGGTTCATGCGGTGAAAGAGGTCTAGATAAAGCTAGAAACAAGAACAACGTAAAGTACGGTTCAGAATCACGGACGGTGCTGGGAAAATATGGGATGACTTTAAAGTAATCAAGACAAAAGTTCTCCGGAATATATAGGCTTTATCTTTCCTGGAATGTCAACGTTTTGTATCGATGGAGGTTTTACTAAGTAGGAACTTTACGCATAAAAACATAAATGCTACGTAATGTTATGCGAATAGATGAAGACGTATCCGCTCAGAAAGTATTCTTGCATGCGTTTGAAGCATAAGTTGGGCAGAATTCTACCGAGTTGAGAAAGACAGAGGGACAAGGCCCTTTCAAAGTTCACACAAGATTTATTTATCACTTTACTTTTAAAATTTGTTTCGCCTACTCACTTTTTCTAAAAAAAAACAAAAATAATCCTCTGCACCCGTCAACCAGTCATTCACATTCCAAATTCTTTACGCTTCGCTACGAGCAGCTGCCTGAGTTACGCAAATATTTTTCAGCTTTAATTTTTTTAAAGTTACGTGTGGTTTTCTGTAGCAACAACAACAAAAAGAAAAACGAAAAAAACACCAAGAAGTCTTAATGGGCGCACCTATCAAAAGCAAGTGGCAATAATGTCAAATGCGGCACGTGACTCACGCCCAGTTGCTCAGTTGAGCACAAAAAAAAAAAAAAAAAAAAGCAAAGCGCGTACAATTTACAGTTGGAAACATTTATCACAGAAACTGGAGGCGAAAAAAAAACATTTTTTTGTTAATTTTTATACTCAGCGTGCTTTTGCGCACAGAGTATATTAACTTTGATTGAATAACGGTTGGTTGTACAGGTATAAAGGAATCGAGATAGATATAGACTTCCATATATCAAAATCATCAGTGTCGAAAAAAAATTTGATTGAGCCATGTCCGTCCGTCTGTCCGGTAACACGATAACTTAAGTAAGTATTGAGATATCTTCACCAAATTTGGTACACGAGCTTATCTGGACCCAGAATTGATTGGTATTGAAAATGAGCGAAATCGGATGTTAACCACGCCCACTTTTTATATATATAATTTTTTGGAAAACACAAAAACCTGATTATTTAGTAAATAATACACCTAGAATTTTGAAATTTGACGTGTGGACTGATATTGAGACTCTTGATGAAAATTTGAAAATTTTGTTTAACCCTTTCACCCCTGAGTTTTTTTTTTCGAAATCAGGCTGTGTTTTGATCATTACGACAGCTAATCCTGTAATATGACTAAAATATAAGATGTTTGGCATACCTGAATCCTTACCGTTATCCTGGGATATATAATCCCAATAACATTTATTAATATTTACAGGTGGGACGAATAAGTCCCAATAATACCAAAAGAGCCAAAAATTTGTACACATCTAAAGGTATAAACAAATATTGGGATATTATTATCCCACACAAATGCATTATTGGGATTATATGTCCCAATGCAGTTATAAATATAAAAAACTTACTTTTTCATTATAATTTCATTCCAATTTCGAAGGAATAATATTTATTCACACCTAAACTTTATAGCAAGCGGTATATTACGAATAAAAACGGTACCAGATAGACGTTTCACACGGAAATACAACGCGTTACTGATGAAATTTCGCGACATGTCTATGCAAAATATTGCGTAACGGGAAATTTGATGTCAATAATGACGGAATGCGGTTACTGATCATCAAAGAAGGCTTCAAGGTTTTATTGGGCACATTTCAATGCGTAATTGGATAAAAAATAAAAGTTATACACATATTTGAAGTTTGCTGGGACGTATTGTCCCAGTAGGGGCGAAAGGGTTAAAATGGGCGTGGCACCGCACACTTGTGATAAAATCAATTTTACAAATATTATTAATCATAAATTGAAAATCGTTAAACCTATCGTAACGAAATTCGGCAGAGAGGTTGCCTTTACTATAGGGAATGCTTTGAAGAAAAATTAACGAAATCGGTTAAGGACCGCGCCCACTTTTATATAAAAGATTTTTAAAAGGGTCGTAGACGAATAAAATAAGCTATATCTTTGCGAAAAAGAGCTTTATAACAATGGTATTTCATTTCCCAAGTAGATTTATAACAATAAATAGGAAAACCTTAAAATTCAAAAAAATGGGCGTGGCACCGTCCCTTTCATGACTAAGCAGTTTTCTATGTTTCGGGAGCCATAACTCGAAGAAAAATTAACGGATCGTAATGAAATTGGGTACACATATTTTCCTTATAGCAGAAAATATTTCTTGTAAAAATGGACGGGATCGGTTAAAGACCACGGCAACTTAGATATAAAACGAGTTTAAAGGAGTCGTAGACTAGAATAATAACTTAGCAAAAAATATTTTTGAATCAATGATATTTCACTTATCCAGTTTTATTGCAAGAGGAAATTGGGAGACATTTTTTTTTTAAACGGGCGGTGCCATGTGTTAAGTAGAAAAGTAATTTACCTGAAATGATAATGAAATGCACAATTGAAGCTCACGCTGAGTATATAATATTCGGTCACACCCCAACTTAGACACTTTTACTTGTTTTTTGTTTGTTTCATTTTCGCTGTTTACAGAGGATTTTGTCGATTGCAGCTGCTTTGCCAAAGCAACAACAACGTGTGTTAATTAAAGTATTTGCACATTTCAAACAACAATTTGCAACTTACTTTTTGTTTTTTAATCTTTAATCTCCTTTTGTAGTTGTAGTTTCTTTGGCAATAAGAAATTTTCTGGCCGCCACAAATTAGAGCATAAAGTTTTGCAGATAACGAAAGGAGGCGAGTTTTTTAGTGCTTGTTGTTGTTGTGGTAATAAAACAACTGTAAAAAAACGTGCTAAACATTACTCTTTGTAAGTAAAATTTATAACGCTAATTGGCCTCATAATTTTTGCCGCAGGTTGACAGTAAACAATTTTGTAAGCGAGACGTAAATTGGAGCTGTGCGAAATTGCATTATGAGCAAAAAAAAGTAGTGCTGATTTAGAAATTATCTGAAACTGAATTTAGTCAAAGCATTGAGTTTTTCATGATTCTTAGAATTAAGAAAAATCTGTTGTGGCTGCAATTTATATATATTTTTTTTAAGTACCTCTACTTAAGCCGAAACTTTTTATTGTTTTTAACTAGTGCTATAATTTTAGATTGTCCCTATTCGTCCGAAAATTTTGGAATTGTATTTTATTTTTTGCTTTTCTTCAATAAATCTATGCTGAACGATAAAAAAATGTTTTCCCGGACGAACACCCCCTTCCAAATTTTGAAACCTCCAAAATTTCTTTGAAAAATATACGATATTTGTCTAGTTTCGAAATTTGGGAAACCATTCGAAAATGCGTAAAACTGGATATTTGACTACAATTGAAATGTTTATTGACCTTTGAAGCTTTTTCTGCTTAAACCATTTACTCCCAAAAACTATGAAAGAAAAAATCATTGAAAGTTGCTAGAAACTAAATATTTCTGGGAAGATAATCTGTATTGCTGAGAACTAGATGATTTTCTGTCAAATTTGTACGTTTCGCTTTTATGCCTAGAGGTGGAATTTGATCTATGAAAAACAATTTTATCATAATAAGCGATTATCGAAGCGAAATATTTGTATGGGAAATCGAGTTATATAATTAATTAGGAGTTAAGTACGAAAGTGAAGATAAACTAGGTTTTACTCCTAAAAAGCTTAGTCGAATATAAACGCAATACTAAATATGTTACTAAAGGCGTATTCCATACCGACGGGTGGGAGATTTTGACTCATCTTTGCTCAGATTTTAACTAAATAATCTGGAGCTAATAATCTACAAGGTTTTAAATAATTTCGCAAGGCAGAAATATAGAACGTATTGGCAAAACTTTAATCCTGCAGATGAGAGCAGTTTTAGATTTTTTAGATTATTTTGTTAAAGAAGTTACTCAAAAAAATTGCTCAAAAACCCCGGGAACTAAAAACCATTTCAATACAGTTAGGTTAAAATTTTAAAGGTTTCTGTTATAGGAGGAATAACTATGAGGACTGCATTGCTATCTACTTTTCCTGCGTTAAATATGCTATTCAAAGAAACTAGTTTCGAAGCTCCCATACACTTCAGGCCGTCGAGGCATTTTCAGCCATATTTGTATGCACATGCAGACCCAATATTGAAATGCACGAACCTTTTCGTTACTTGTGCGAGGATTTTAATAATAATTGTAACCATTTTAACACTTCTGACTTGATCTTCCTAATTAAAAATAATTTATTTGTTGCCTTAAATAATTAAAACCAATCTTTAGGCGGGTGGCTTGGGAACGCGTCCTTTCCAACCTCCCATGCAGCGCAACCATAATTGCTGTTTGAAAGTTGTACTCTGCTGCTCGTAATAACGTAACAACTAATAATTGTGCACCAATAGTATAGAACGTAATCAGATTTTCTGTTGCTCGAAGTCCCTTCCATTCACACAACATACTCAACACCTCATGCCAGCCTCCTACTGGGCATACAGCTCCTTTTTAAGCACTCTTACTACTATGTTAAATTATCTAATACTTTTTCTAATACAAGACCTCGTCTGAATAGTTGTTAAATTTGTAGACTAATAAATAAATAAAAAGTGCGAGTGTAGCCGCACATTAATACACGGAAAAAGTTGGTTATACTTTAAGTGGTGGATTCCTCGAAAAACATTTACTCCGAAAGTTTTCCTAAAACAAAAAACAATATTTTGACCTTAGAACTTAATACTAACAAAAAAATAAATAATTTAAAGTGTTTCTCTGGGGAAATTCGGGAAAATACCTCTTCTAATTTGCGCCAAGCTCATTTTTAATTTTTCCTCCAAATTGTCGGAACGAAACCTTTGTATTTTATGCGGAGTTCGCTTTTCATGGGAGAAATCTTCTTGGCATTTTGCCAAACCATCTCCAAGGAGCAACCCCGCTTATAAAAATAGGTTTCTTATTGAAAAAATATTTTTATAAATATTTTCATGTTGATTTTCTAGGGCATTGAACCCAGGTGTGGTAGGCGAGCACTCGAACACTACTACCCCATTGTGGTCATAGACTGATTGTTAAAAATTACTACATGACTCCTTAAGAAAAATATATAGTCCGAATTTTTTCTCACTGTTAATTTAATATTTCTTTACCTTAAGTATGTGATACGACCGAAATTTACTCCGAATTTATGTTAAAACATTCCACAATTTTTAAAGATTTTTTTATATTTATAGTCGGTGCAACCTCTAAATTTTTTTTGCTAGTGTTTTGGTTTCTAATTTTCACATCATACCAAAATTTATGCAATCATCTTTTCAATTTTATAAATTTCAGCATAAAATGGTACGCCTTAAACGCCAGCCAAGCTCTCATTGTTATGAATGATAAATGATTTTTTGTGACGTTGCGCGCATTTTTCAAATTAAAATTTCTTTGTTTGTCCACCAAAAGCAGATAAACACTGAGTGCAGCTGAGTCACTGTGGTTGAATGGTGAATGGTTGTTGTTATGTTTGTAGCATCATGGTAAATGTAAAGGGCAAAAATTGCTGGAAATGTAAAGGGAATGAGGTAAGATGATGACGGCAAAGTTTGATACTGCTGGCCGACACGAATCATCGTACTCCAGTTTATTTTAAAAGTACATGCACATATACATATATTACATATGTATGTATGTACGTACCCGGTACTAAAATAACTCTTAACTTAAGATTTCTTTCCCTCCAATTTTCCTTCGAATTTTTACAACTCCGAATTTTGCCAGAGCAAGTTGCTGTCGTTAGCCCGGGCAGTCGTGGAAGTTTTTGTACCACAAACCAAATGTTGCATGCAATAATTCAATGCAGCAGACAGTGCGCGGCTTGCCTCATCATATCATAGGTATCTTCAATAAAAATTAAAAAAAAAAAATTATAAATAAATATTGTGAGGGAAGCGCATAATTATTGGCAAAGAAGATCTTACGCTTTTGTAGTTGCTGTCAACAAAAATGAAATGCTGTCGTACTCAAATAAAAAAATGAGAAGAAAGCAAAATCAAGCCGTAGTTGAAAATTTCAAGTGGCGACATGAACAACGAACGAGCGGAGCAAAAGCAGAATCCTGCTGCTGATTGAATACTCAATCTCCACATTGTACAAAAGCCTGTCGGTGGCTCTGGCTGTGCGGACAATTGAATAAATTTTTATTTGTGTATTTTAATTTATGAATTTCCATTTGCTATACAATACATGCAACAACTTTATTTATATTTATATGAATTATGGGTTTATATTTGAGTCTTATTGTTTTCCATAAAAGGTTTTTATTCAAGGAAAGGATAAACGAAGTAGGGACACGATTTTATGGAAAAAGGCTTTATGTCAGAAGAAAACGATGGTATAAACAAATAAAGGTGTCTAAGTTCGGGTGTAACCGAACATTATATACTTAGCGTGAGCTTAAATTGTACATTTCATTTCAGGTAAATTACTTTTCTACATAACACGTGGCACAGCCCGTTTAAAAGAAAATGTCTCCCCATTTCCTCTTACAATAAAACTTGATAAGTGAAATATCATTGATTCAAAACTATTTTTTGCTAAGTTATAGCTTATTATTCTAGTCTACGACCCTTTTAACCTTGTTTGCATCTAAGTTGCCGTGGTCTTTAACGGATCCCGTCCATTTTTACTAGAAATATTTTCTGCTATAAGGAAAATATGTGTACGATATATTAACTTTTCTTCGATTTATGCCTCCCGAAACATAGGTAATGTCTTAGTCATAAAAGGGGCAGTGCCACGCCCATTTCCAAAAATTTTAGTGTTTTCCAATTTAGTGTTATAATCCAATATAGAAAGTAAAATGCTATTGATACAAAGCTCTTTTTCGCTAAGATATAGCTTATTATTTTCGTCCAAGGTTCGTATATATAAAAGTGGGCGTGGTTAATTTCGTTGATTTTTCTTCAAAGCATTCCTTATAGTAAAGGCAACCTCTGACGTATTTTGTAGCGATAGGTTTAACGGTTTTTGATTTACGATTAAGAATTTATGTAACATTTTTTTTCAAATTTTTATCAAGTCTCAATATCAGTCCACATCTCAAATTTCAATATTCTAGGTGTATTATTTACTAAATAATCAGGTTTTTGTGTCTTCCAAAATGTTAAATATATAAAAAGTGGGTGTGGTTATCATCCGATTGCGCTCATTTTCAATGTCAATCTATTCTGGGTCCAGATAAGGCCTTGTACCAAATTTGGTGAAGATATCTCAATATTTACTCAAGTTGTCGTGTTAAATGACGAACGGACGTACGGACGGACGGACGGGCGGGCATGGTTCAATGAAATTTTTTTTCGACACTGATGTTTTGATATATGGAAGTCTATATCTATCCCGATTCCTTATACCTGTACATCCAACTATTATCCAATCAAAGTTAATATACTCTGTGTGCAAAGCACGCTGAGTATAATAAAAGCATTTGTTCGAAGACTTAATTGTTAAAGACAGAAAATAAAAAGCGATGAAAGATTGGTGGTAGTAAAATTTGTTTGGGTTTCTGTTTATCAATTAAATTGAGTTTATATTTATAAGGCATATTTTTGGTTTCAGAGTGTACTCAAATTTTCGGAGTGAGCTCTAATATAACGCGTATGCAACTCAGACTACGTAGAAGAGTTTTACTGCCAGTGTTTTGATGGCACTAATTGTTCTGCAGGCACAACAAAAAGTGCCATTTTCAAAAAGAAATTACATATAATTTCTTTGCAAATTTTGAATGTACGGTATGGCCCGTCGGTATGCAAATTACATTAGGGACCGTTTTCATCATCTTGAGTTATTCACTTATCAATGAGTTATCGAAACTTCCGTTTTCTTCGCGCTTACTGGAGCATCGATTCTCAACTACGTGTAGGTTTTCACCCTCTGTTGGCTATCCTACAGTTCAGTTCTAACTTATCAGAGGCAATGAAAAAGGTCATAAGAGACTACTTAAAGATATGACTACTTCTCCAACTCAGTTGTCAACCTCACCTACCCTCTTTCTTTAACAACCTAGGTTCTGGCGACCCCAAGCTCCTCATGGATCTAGAGGTGGGAGGACGGTATGGCCGTGAAAGTTTTATGCTGTCATACTAAATCTTTCCTCCTACGGGGAGTGTCCTTACCGCTACAACAACAACAACAACTGTATTAATAAACACTTAAGGCCGTTTTCGCTATCTCAAGTTAACGTTAACTGACACTTTATTTGACAAATCATCAAATGATTTCTGTCGTATAAAGTCCCAGTTATCATTAAACGATGTTTAAAACGGGTTTTCTCTTTGAATCGTAATTAGATTATCTAGATAACTGTAGGGGTCCGTTTCACAAAAATACAAGTCTGGTAATACAAGTCAATTTTTTCGCACCAACTTTTCTTATTAAAAGAAGCTTGTTTGTATAACAATATTTGTATGTTTCGTGAAACGGGACACAGAGCGAACGGGAGAGCAGCTATACATATATTGAATACATCTTTTTCTGTATAGGAGCAATAAATGTACTCGCATTTCGATAATTAATTTTCAAAAATGTGTAAGTCAGCAATTAGAACAAAATTCTGAGAAAATACAAACATAAGACATAGTCTAAGTGCTAAGCAATTAATTGAAACATTATTTGTCTTTAATCTACTTTCAGATTAATAATAAATCCTCGCATCTCCCGAATATATAATTATGAGCAACGATAACTAAATGCCATCGTAAGTATTTTATTCCAGAAAAGTTAGACCGAACAATATTGAATTCGGAATTAAAGTTTAGCAGTGCGTAGCTCTTTAGATCATTCGTGAAATCCTACCCCTGAAGGAAGGAGGAATCTTTTAAAGGTTCCTAGATCTCCACCTCTTCTTCAGACTTCCCGGTCACTGAATTGTATTCCAGGTAGAACTATCAGCCATTATGAGAGCCACAGTTAGGATAGGGACACACAATAATAACAATATAATTTTTATTTTCAGAGACAGCCAGGCGACTATCAATTCTCTTGGCTCTTACTCATTCTATATTACTATTCATTGAAGTAGCACTAAACTATCACCGATCTCTGTAATAGAATGCCCAAAAGAATCGTTTACACCTTACATGGGCCCTGGACACAGGGACATAGAGGGAAACTGCACTGCAGACGAGCATGCTAGGCAGATTACAACAAGTTAGATTCTTCCCGACAAAGAAGGCTTATGTATGCCCCTTGCCACATGCAAGCTAATGCTAAAAGAGCACATCTACAGTCAAGTCGACGAAAGATGGCTAATAACACCGGGATGTCGAACATGTAAGAAAACCTGTACAAAATGGGATCCTGAAAGATTCCGTCATGCATATAACATAAGTAGTGATAAAATTTTCACACTAATAGCATTACTGACTGGGCACTCTCTAAAAGGTGTTGCAAGAGATGCAAGGAAGATAAGGAGGAAGAAATGGTAGTTCACTTCACCTGATTTGATCCGTGTATATATATTTAATTATATGCATATTAATGCCCCTGTTCATATTTGGCCTTTTAATGCTCCATTGAAACAACCTAACAATATTTTTCTTAGGCATATTTCTCCTTGTTGTTGTTTTTGTTGTAGCGCTAAAGGCATATTTCTGCTGCTCATGCGTCATCATTGTAAATCGCTCCGTATCTTTTGCAACTAATTTGCATTTTAACGTGTTTCCAAAAAACAAACTTGTTTTATCCATGGAATATACATTTCTATCATATTTCTTTCGTTTGCGTGCTTTTGCATTGGTTTTTTTTTTTTTATTTGCTATGAAAAAGTTTCAGGCATTTTAATACGAAAAATGCAAATTTTAAAAAACGTTGTTTGTATTTCGCATTCCCCTTGAATTACTTGCTTAAACTAAATTTGTTTGCGTAAATTGAACAAGTAAGGAAGGCTAAGTTCGGTTGTAACCGAACAATACATACTCAGCTGAGAGCTTTGAAGACAAAATAAGGGAAAATCACCATTTAGCACAATGAACCTAGGGTAACCCTGGAATGTGTTTGTATGATATGGGTTTCAAATGAAAGGTGCTAATGAGCATTTTAAAAGGGAGTGAGCCTTAGTTCTATAGGTGGACGCCTTTTCGAGATATCGCCATAAAGGTGGACCAGAGTTGACTCTAGAATTTGTTTGTACAATATGGGTATCAAATTAAAGGTATTAATGAGGGTTTTAAAAGGTAGTGGCCCTTAGTTGTATATGTGAAGGCGTTTTCGAGATATCGACCAAAATGTGGACCAGGGTGATCCAGAACATCATCTGTCGGGTAGCGCTAATTTATTTGTATATGTAATACCACGAATAGTATTCCTTCCAAGATTCCAAGGGCTTTTAATTTCGCCCAGCAGAACTCTTTCATTTTCTTCTACTTAATATGGACTGTGTTGCGCCCATTTTCACAGAAAACAGTTATCGTAATAGAATCTATGCCCCTACCAAATTTCAAAAAGATTTGTGAATTTTTGTTCGACTTATGGCATTAAAAGTATTCTAGACGAATGCAATTGAAAAGGGGGGAGCTACGCTCATTTTGAAATTTTCTTTTATTTTTGCAATTTGTTGCACCATATCATTACTGGAGTTGAATGTTGGCATAATTTACTTATATATTGTAAAGATATTAACTTTTTGTTAAAATTTGACTTTAAAAAATTTTTTTTTTAAAAGTGGGTGTGTTCGTCATCCGATTTTGCTGATTTTTATTTAGCACACATATAATAATAGGAGTAACGCTCCTGCCAAATTTCATCATGATATCTTCAACGACTGCCAAAGTACAGCTTGCAAAGCTCTTAAATTACCTTCTTTTAAAAGTGGGCGGTGCCACGCCCATTGCCCAAAATTTTACTAACTATTTTGCGTCATAAGGTCAACGCACCTACCAAGTTTCATCGCTTTATCCGTCTTTGGTAATGAATTATCGCACTTTTTCGATTTTTCGAAATTTTCGATATCGAAAATGTGGGCGTGGTTGTAGTTCGATTTCTTTCATTTTAAATAGCAATCTGAGAAGAGCGCCCAGGAACCTACATACAAAATTTCATCAAGATAACTCAAAATTTACTTAAGTTATCGTGTTTGCGGACGGACGGACGGACGGGCATGGCTAAATGAATTTCTTTTTTCGCCCAGATCATTTTGATATATAGAAGGCTATATCTATTTCGATTCGTTTATGCCGTTACGGATTACCGTTATGCGAACAAAGTTAATATACTCTGTGAGCTCTGCTCAGCTGAGTATAAAAATTATTTTCCTAAATTGAAAAACAAAACAATTAAGAAGTTCGGGTGAAACCGAACAATTCATAACCAGCTGTGCAGTTGAAATGCTGTTGTTGTTTGCTTTGTGTGGTTAGTAGTGTTATAAGGCTGCACTATAACTCTAATACATATATGGTTCTATTCTGAAATCATTTGCATTAAATTAAAAGTACTTTGGAAAGAGTATTGAAAAAGGGGCGGGTCACGCCCATGTTCGAAATGTATTTAAGTGATGTTCTTAGCTAATTAATGAATTATCAAATTTTTTTTCCATTTTTCTAAATTTTCGATATCGGCAAAGTGGGCGTGGTTACCCTCCGATTTCGCTCATTTTCTATACGAATATATTCCAGATAAGCCCGTATACCGAATTTGGTGAAGATTTCTCAATATTTGCTCAAGTTATCGGAAGGGGAGACGGAAAAGACGGACGAACATGGCTTAATCAATATTTTTTCGATTCTGATGATTTGAAATATGGAAGTCTATATGTATCTCGATTCCTTTATACATGTACAATCAACTGTTATCCAATAAAAGTTGTAATACCCTGTGTACAAGTACATCTGGGTATAAAAACTGTTGCAGCCTTTGGTGAATAAATATTTCGATAAATTGAATATATGAGCAACTATGTTTATTTAAGATAGTTTCATATACTAATTTTTTACGTATAAGAGATTCATTTTTGGTGACCATGTTTGGTATTGAGGCAGCAATTAAGCTAGGTCCTACAAAACTTCTAGTATTTTCCAAGAGGACGGTGCTATTTTATAACATAAGTCCTGTTACCTGATTGGGGTTCTTCCGTTAGGTCGTCAAACAAATTCTGGTAACACTATGAACATATTCAATCTATGTGAAGTCTTTATTAACCGACCAGTTCAACCTAACCTTGGTATTACTAACTAAACTGGTATTGTTTAGAAATAAATGAAAATCCTTCAAAGTTGATCCGCCAGTCAAATCTTAGCACCGAATATTACGAAATATTAATAATAAGAAATGATTAGCCAAAAGTTTCCGCTTTAAGCAATGCCGCTTACAAGTCATAGAAGAAAAATATATTAACAAAAAAATAATGATAGATTATGGTATGAAACGCTTCCGAAAACAAATGTGATGACAAGCTTAAATTCGTATGAGCGCGAAGACGCCAGCGACTAAATCCAACATAGACCAAAAAAGAGCTAATCGAAGGTCGATAACGAAGATGTTCTTGTTTTTTCAGTGACTGGAGAGCTACTAAAGACTTTAACAACAACAAACAAAAAATAAGGCAACAACAAAATTATTAAGTACTGCATCATTATCTCTATAAAACTAAAAGAACAACTTAGTCATCGCCTTTGGCGTCATAATCAACCACAATCAAAATGAATCCGAGGCGCATGTGTGGTGGCAAGCAAATATTGCAGGGATGGGGTTGCGGGTGAAGCAGCGTTGATTGAGTATATTAAATATTATGATCAACATTATTGTAGTTCATTAAACAATTTAACACGCCGTCATGGTATGCCAATAACAAAAAAAGACGGCCAAAGGGTGCAACGGAGCACGTCAGATCAACAATGGAATAACAGCATTTCCATGGCATACGACACGGCGACGGATGAGTTTGAGTGTTGGCTGTGCGTAGACTCCGAAACTAAATTAAATTAAATTGTGGTAAAATAAATTGAATTATGGCTCACAACAATATTGCTGATTTTGTTTTTTTTTCGTGTTCATCAAAAATTCTTATTTTACAGAGCACGAGAGTTAATTTATGCATGCACGCGGCGGATGCCTTGCCACGTCACTGTGGACGGATGTAATCTCCAGACGGCTTAAAAATTATACGAAGAATAAAACTTGCCAACAAGTGCTACTTTGGACTGAGCAGTCGATTGAAAAGTAAAGCCTTCTCTCGAACAAAAATCACGCTCAATAAATTGCTCATCACACCTGTCCTGACTTAGAATCATGGACGGTGGCGACGAAGATGAGATAGCTCTTGAAGTGTTCGAGACAACAATTGGACGTAAGAGTTATGGTACTGTCCGTGATGCCGACACCGGGTATCGAAGGAGGTATAATGATGAGCTGTACGAATTTTACGCAGATATGAAGTTAGTACAACGAATAAAAGCCGAAAGGCTTCGCTGGCTAAGGCGAATGGGCGAAGATGCGCCGTCCATGAAAGTATTTCAGCCGACACCGCAGTTTAGAAAAAGAGGAAGAGGGAGACACCTCCAATAAAGTGGGCGAGGCTGGTGGAGGAAGACTTGACCTTCGTGGTGTTCTAAATTGACGTAGGTTATCGGAAAAGGGCTATAGCTCTTATGGTGATGATGCGGCGTATACTTGTATCTGGTGCATATCGTGTTGGGAACATGTCAAAAATATATAATACTTTCCCTGCGAGCAAATGGAAGCCAAATAAAATAAACTGGCCCTCCATGTATTCAGCATCTCCTTAATTTTTCTCAGTATAACAGTTGCTGAATTTATTGAGGAAGTTGGCGTACTTTCATTCCATGCAGCACTTTAAAACAGCTTCATGGCAAAAAAATATATTTTACATCTCCACCGCTGCGATATTGCGTGAGCTACAGCAAAAACACTAATTTCATTTTAATGGGCAGATCATAGTTCATTGCTCTGGTAACAAAAATACAATAGCGAACAGAAAAATAGCCGTCGATATTTGAAGAATTAAAACTATGCAAACCAAACTCAAACGCGTTTTGGATATGAGAAAATTTTATAAAAATTTCGAACTTTTTATTTGGAGTCTTTTTTAGTAATCAGGTTTGAAAACGAGTTTGACAAAGTACAAGATATAGATTTCTCAAAATTTGCATAGATTTTGGACAATTTTTATTTTGCGTAAGATGTTTTAGATTTTCTTTCACACTTTGTATGGAGGACAATGTAAAGCACACTTCGGAAAAATATTGTTCAAAAGTGTTCCAGATTTCGATAGACATATACCTTATACTTTGTTGGACTATAACTTATGGGGTTACAAAACTACGTACTCGAACATTTTCATTAAACTCAAAATATTTGGCTCGAAATTTTCCTGAAATTCTTTCCAATTTTTTCGAAATTGACCTAAATTTTTTTCTTCTAAAAATAATGAAAATAAAGAAAAAAATAATTGACGTTAAGTGCCGCTCTTTTACTGCTCGCCACTGTTGTATGTTTAAACAAAAAACCTTCCCTCTTGTATCATCATAGAATACATTCATACCAACATCCCTCCTTCTCATCAATCAACGACGAGCTCAATCTCGTTCTATCTTAACCAATTTTGGTTACTAATTTTGAATTACTTAAGTGCTTTTTAATTTTTTTTTTCGTGCTGTTATTTTTGAAGCGTAGCTTGGAGGCGTGGCTTACTGCGTGCAGATTTTAATGTAATTTTATAAAAATTTATGTGAATTTTATCAAGCTGTACTCACTCATTGTGGCGTTGAAAAATTGTTTAACTTTTCGATTTATTTTTAAGTGCGTGCACTTAATGTGCTTTTAAGAGCTTTTAAGGTGTTGCGAATTTTTTTTATTGTTTCGTTCGAAAAATTTCACACAAGATATGCATTGTTGAAGATTACAACAAGACAACAAAAAATATAATTTTCATATGGTCCTTGTAAAAGTTTAGTGACTATGATCAAGTTTTTTTTTGTAGAGCTTGCCTGTGCAAGTGTTTTCTCCGAAATCGGAATTTTTCACAGTTTCAACAGGACACACAATTGATATAATGCAGTTAAATCAAATATTGTATAAGCCTTGAAAGGTCATTTTCTAAGGCCAAGTTTGTTTGACGCAGTGATGAATGGTACTGTCGGAAATCAGGCTGCCTCGTCCTGATAGCTTCTAAGACGGGGAGGACAACGACTTTGACAGGAATGCTACCTCAGGTAGTTGGGTAGTCAAACGTTAGGTAAGTTAGAACATAGAGAAGCTTTGCTGTATCAGCGCGTCTAATTTTTCCAAAAGCTGACAAAGCTGACAAATATCTGAATACTATAACACCTGAAACATCCAGTGTAAAGTTCTCCCATTAGAAGAAATTAAGCTTTTCTAAGCTTAGTAATACCGCGATAGCGGATGGTATTTCGATACCGGATGTCGGTCTCGTTTGCAGGTATTTGGTTCAGTTTAAAATCATCTATGAACACGGAATAACAAAATTTCTGATAAATATCAAGGAAGTTTCCTCGCCTGAATGGATATAATATTATTGTATAAGGAAGACAGCATACCACTCAGGTTCGCTTTAGGTCAATTGCGTAACTCCTGCGTAAAACGGCGAGGTAGAAGACTGCAGTTTCTCTATGTTAAACATTTATTTATTCCTTAAACAAGAAATAATCGCTACTCACGTATCTAACCAAGGCAACCATTTTAATTTAAAGCTTTATTTACAGTTATTCTATAGCTTATATAAAAATATTGTTTTGGAAGAAAATTTCTCTCCCACTTCTCTGCAGAAAAATAAATCAATTTTCTAAATAAAGATACGCCGTTAGAAATTTAAGCCTAAATTTTAAACCATTCATGGGTTAAAAATTTTTCTTAAACCCTTTTTTCTGTTCGGTTTCAATTTAAAACATAAAACAAAGCCAACAACGTTTTAAAAAACCAAAAATATAAATTTGTATACACGTCTGTTTTTCAAACAAACCCCAAAAGTTTAAACATGGTGCTGAAAATTAAAAAAAAAAAAAAATTATTTGCGCAAAGCGCTGCAATTTATAGATTCTTTTTCAAAACCTTTTGTTATACAGATAAGGTACTATTACATGTTTTCCTAAAAAGATGTGTTAGGTTGGTAGAGCACACAGTAGAGCGTGGCACATCAATTCGAAACCAGGCCACTGCCGACTAAATTTTTTCTTTTTTGTTATAGCTACAAGTGTAGATTTCTCTAGTTTCAAAATTTAAACCCAGTTTTGTGCACTAATTTTCAGGAAGACAGGTATAAGTCCACATTTGAAACCAAATTTGATTTGGTCATATCTGTAGTACAAAAAGGTTTCCGCTTTAGGCTCACACTTTTAACTGTGTAACTATTATTTGGTAATTTACGAGATTGCGGCTAGTAAGTCACCCCTAGCTAATTACAAAAAGGTGGGTAGTAAATAGTTGGAAAGTATGGGAAAGGTTGCCATGGCAACCACTGTCAAAGTAGAAACACAATTTCTAAAAAAAATTTTTTTAATGTAAAGAATATTTTCTCTCTTCGAATGTTTCATGGAATTTAACAGTTAGGTAATTCACAGGTCTCTTATAGTCTTATGAAGTATTTTTTTTTTAAATACAGCCCTTTCGAACATTGCATTGAGTTGTATGTGGTATTTAAATAAATACGTGAGAAGAGCCCTCAGTAATTTTCATTCAAAAACCTAAATTTATGCAACCTCTGACCTTACCATTACTGCGTACAATTTTTTCGTTGTTTCTTTTTTCTTTTGTAAATTCTTTGAAATTTTAAAAAATAAATAAATTATTTATGTAACCTGGCACACTTGATATACATACATAAATAGGTTGCTGAATTGTATTTACATATATGAGAAACAACAACAAAGCACACATGTCAGGTCTAAAATCATAGCACATACATACGTTGAATATGACAGCTTGCGAATTGCCTTATTTTTTCGCGTCCTATGCCCAGATCTCATTCCATGCATACAGAATATAAGCCAAGTGTGGTTAGCTTTTAAATGAATGTAATGCATCGCAGATCGGCATCTTTTTTTTTGTTATAGAAGTTGACAATACGCTTACTTATTTTAGGATCAAAATTAGTTGATAGTAAATGACTATTTTGTCGCCATTTTCCTAAAATAATAGTTAGCTCTTTTCAAATAATATAAATAGGTAATAGTGCAAGTAAGTCCATTGGAAATCAACTTCTAATTAACTTGAAGTTAGCTTCTTTTCCTGCTGGCCTAATTTTCTTTCTTTTTCAGGTAAGGCAAATTCCGATTATCAAACCTTTGTCTTTTTCGCTTTTAATATAGATACATAATCATAACGCGTGAGCGCAAGCATAAAGACTAGTATCGCCTGTGGTCGAAATTCGAAGAATTTGTATTTTTTTGAACTAAGTCTATGCACCCAGTGTTGGGGGTGGTGCAATAATGCGTTAATAGTTAAGCAGTGAGTGATATAGCAAACTGGTCTAACTTACTTAAATTTTTCATTAAGACGTTGTAACTTTTGATTGTATTTTCTTAAATTTTCTACAAAATTTTCAAATGTAATTATAACGTTTTGGTATGGAACCCTTAAACAAAAATATAAAAAATATGTAAAATCAAAAGAAATTGACATAGAATTAAGGTGAAATTACTTAACAAAACAAAAGCATTGAAATTATCACGCAAACATATTTACTAAAATAAAATTTATTTCATAATTTTAAGCGGCATAAACAAATTAGGATTATGAGATCTAAGCATCCGATTAATGGGCATATAATCAAACAAAGTTAGCCTAATTATAAATATAGTGGGTAATATACTGCCTATGCAATATTTCGACCTAAAATCGAAAACGTTTTTGGGTCGCTTTTTTTTCGTTTAATATACAACGTGAAATTTTCCGATTCAATCAAAATGCATTTAAATAATAATAAACTAAGTTGAAATAAAAGATAATATAATAAAATAAAATAAGAAATATCAAAATAATTAGCATAAAAACAATATACAAATTTTAATGTAATATCTTGGTAACAAATTTATTTATTTTTTGTTCACTATAAGACGTGCTATATCTAAAATGAGCATAAAATCTGGAAATGCAAAAATATTTGGATCAAATTTGCAATTAATTACTATAAATAAATAAATTTAGTGAGTTTGAACAAAAGTTGACTCATTATTTGTGATTTCATTTTTTTTAAAGCAATTAAAATGAAAAACAAAGAATCTGTTAAATAAAGACCTATGCTTTTACGTGTAAGTAAAATTTGTCCAAAAAAATAGGCCCGTTAATTTATTACTTCTCTTTAAAGTCTTTTTGTGCGCTAACAATTATTTTAGAACAATTTTTTAAGGATTTTTATACAGACCAATATAGGTAAGTGGCAACAATGGGAAACAATATTTTATTTGAACTTAAAATGAGCGAAGCAGTATTTCTCTCACCGTTTAGCGTGTACAAATATATACATATGTAGAGATGAAACTTTTGAGCAACGCGACAATACAGCATTTGGAGCTTTGTACTCAGGGGGTTTGTGAACATAATGCGTCCTACAGATGGCAATTTCGATAGTTGCACAGATTTTCGAATTTACAAAAAACTTTTTCTATTAATTATAAACAAATAGAGTAATATTTTTTAACAAAAATAGGCCTATGCACTGCGGCTGATCAATACGAATCGATTCATATAACTTTTATATGATTTTACGTATACTTAATATGTAAAACAGCCTGTCAATTGATTGTATGGAAATTATGTTAGCGTATTAATGTATAGATTATAGTCGTGTTAATTGGTGTTATGATTAAATTAAATTGAAATTCTGAGAAATTCAGCTTATTTGCTCGTTTACGAATACCAAGAATTCAATACTTAGCTACGGTTTACTGATACATACATATCTACTTCATAAACTTACAAACATACATTTGGGTGTGATTAATTAGGTAATAATTCAAATGATTTTATATAGTTAGGATTTTGTTAGGTGAAAGTAACTTTAAATTGAATATTGGTTACTCTGAAAACATTGAAGAGTTAAAACGTTTGGGTCTTAGAAAATATTGCTCCCTGTGCAAACGCTAATATTTCATACTCACTTTTCGACGCTCCACCGTCAGCCCTTACTTAGTTTTTTTTTTTAACCCCTGCAGTGAAAATGCCGAGTTATTCTTTAGGAACATGTTGCATCAACATGTACCAACTTCCCAATGCTTTCGACAAAAATGTGAAAAACTAGTGAACGAAGGCACGGTAGAAGTTTCAAGCATTGTAGGAAATGTTACAAGAACCAATAACAACCATTATCTTCTTAGGAATCAAAGCCTTCGCTCGTCAGGATTCGTTGCAGATGTTTGCAAGACTCCTCGTGACCTGTTTAACCTTAAAATAGTAACTAAAAGAAAACTAGACGAGGTGACTAAATTATAGGATTCAAGAAGTAGTTAGCCACAACAAGTCAGCTAATAACTAATTGCAAACTCATGTATGGTTTTAAGTCAGAAAAGTTGAGTAGCTTTTTAGAAACAACGCTCGAGATTTGAGTTATCAACTCGAGCTCTTATGGGACCCAAACCCAAATGTTTACTGGGTTGTAGGATTTTTCTTCAACGTAATTTATTTACTACTAGAAAAACTTCTTCAGTTTTTCCTACAAATTATATATCACATCATTTACGACTTCAAATGAAGAAATTGCAATTATTGTGATTTTTTATTGATTTATTATCATCTTCAATTCATGTGGCGAATTAATTTCTTCACGCCCATTTTATAATTGCTTCCGCCAAACATTGGCTCATGAGTAAAAAAATATATTAATTGAGTATTTTTTGTTAATTGAATTTCTTCGTTTTCTTGTTAAAAAAAAAACATAAGTACAAAATCAGCAATAATTAGTCGCTTTGTTCCAAAGCAGCATTATTTTTTATTCTAAGTATAGGGATATGATAAATTTGCCAGGCTGGCTTGATTTAGCCATGTCCGTCCATCCTTCCGTCTGCCTGTTCGAACACAAGCTAGTCCATCAGTTTTTGAGTTATCTTTATGAAATTTGGTGAGCGGGTATATTTGGGTGTACGAGTTATCATTTGTTGGAACCAACCGGATCGGAACACTATAGCATATATCTCCCATGCAACCGATTGTTCAACGAGGAGGGGTTTCGCAATTTCTTCCTCCTTTTAATAGCTAGAATCTTAAAAGTTTTATCAGATACCTACATTTATGAAAGAAGTCAGTGTCGGAAAAATTAGGCAAGATTGGTCGTTTATATAATAAACGTATAGTCGATGCAACTGATTGTTCAGACTTTATGTATTTTTCATGAAAGATATGGCACAGTCGAAGACAGTCTGGTACTTACTTACTTGTTTTTTTTACTGAAATTGTTGTGGGCATTCTTTTATTTGCGATTTTTTATTAAGGTATAAATTGAATAGCACCTTGGAACCGCAGCCCATTTGCCGCGTTGATATTTGTTTAACCCCGTCAAGCCTTCGAGGGAAAACAGGGATCCGTTAGTGTTTCGTGAAGCCATGGATGAGCTGCCTAAAAACTTTAACAACCTTTCATGCCATTTCCTTCCTTCATTTTTCCTTATTGCTGAGTAAGCACTCGAAATAAAGCAAAATAAAAATAAAAAAACCCAAAATTGCATCCGCCTTCCAAAACATAATCCGGCCGTGACGCTCACAAAAGCCACAAATCAAATATTATTCCAGCACTGATTGCCAATTAAGCCACTGTATAAATAAAGTGCTTCAGCACCAAAAGCAGAACAACAACAAAAATATAGCACATCATGCTACAAATAAATAGCTATGTACGCTAGAAAATATCTAGACCTACATACTCACATGGGGCAGCGACGGCAGCTGGCTATAAATATTCTGGATGTATGAAATATGTACGCTGGTACAAAATACAACCTGTCCAACTGACATTCGTGGTGAACACCCATTAAATATTGGTTGGCAAAGAAGAGATTACACACAATTCCCATCTGCATGCCACACCCCGCACAACCGCCAATGATAGTCTTGATACTATTCTATTCTTGCTAATATTTATTTGTTTTATTTTTAGTTTAATAACGATTTAGTTATCTCTTTTAATGCTGCCACTGAAGTGTCAGCTACATTTTGTACCCTTCAGCTTTTCCATTATTCCTAGCATTTCGTTTGTTGTTGTTGTTCAACTCGTTGTTGCTGCCATTGTTATTATCATAATAAATAATTATGAATCCATGATTGCAAGCAAATATTTTTTTGCAGTACCAGAAATAAAGCGTGAAGTGTGCAAATACAAATACATACATAAATTGCAAAAACAATATTATCATTGGGTATGTGTGTATGACAGGGGCAGACTCAGGTAAAAATGTGTAAAAGTGATAGTAAGATTTAGGCTTTTGATATTGATTGAGAAGTGGTTTGTGTGTGATTTAAAACTAAAACGGTAGGTTCGTTATCTTCTCCGCACATTATGAGAAACCGAATTCGATTTTCAAACGCAACTGTTAAATTGACAAAGAGAGGCTTGAAAATTCCAATATCATTAGTCTTTCCAGAATTTGGCGTAATGTGAAAGGTCCACCAATGAGAAACTTTTTAGGTGTGAGTTCAATTTAGCCAAGCTTGTCTGAATGTATTTCAGTTTGAATGCGATCTAGGATGGTATTATCGCAAGCCTTTTAAGGTTTGGCATTTTATTTATATTTCTCCCACAAAAATTTTCTATCATGCATGAAATACGGAATGTATTTGGGTTAATCGTCTAATCGATATTTACTTCAAAAAAATAAAAAATTTACCCCACAATAAAAGAAAATGTTAACAAATGCTTTCCCTTAATAATGTGATAGGCAAATCGTTCATCGAAATTCTATTGATATACACAAAATATGGCAATAAATACAATAACGACTTGGATACATATTTGAAATATTTGAACATTAAATTCACGCCCTAAAATAGGAACATACCTACGGCATATTAAATTAATATTTTTGGAAATTACTTGAAAATGACGCCATTGATATAAATCCACCCCTTCACAATCAGCAAAAATAAGAAATGTGGTACAATAGAAAAATTAATAGCGATAATGGAATTTCGAGAAATGAAGAAATAGCAATAAAAGTCAACAATTTATAGCTGCCAATGCGAAGAGTTATTATTTGTGATTTGATAAGATAATATTCTATATAAATATTTATGTGTGTATGTGAATAAAGATAAAATCTCTAAAGTGTGTCAAAAATAGAATTTTTCCATAGCATTTCGCACGAAATTTCGAAAAATGTTTCTTTTTTGTCTTTTTGCACTTAACGTTATATCCCGAAGTGGAATAACTCAATTTTACTGCCTGAAGAAAAAAATTCCTTTGGTTACATTCTTATGAAGCCTTATTATGAATAAAATAATATAAGCGAGTATAGTGAGAGCTGGTGGTACCGTGTCAGCCGTCCATGCCCCAAATCTCTACTCCTACAATTTCGTTCATGTATGCTGGTCAATTTTAACTAATTTGGTGAGGTCTTCAGCTATGAAAGGTCTACGGTCGCGGCAGAATGATGGGAAGCTAAACTGCATTACAACGATATCTTGTAAAGGAACTCCCTGCCATGTACGGTGCCTTTTCACAGAAAACAAGCCCTCCTCGTTAAATGTCTTGGTGAAAGCAAAGGATGGTAGCACTGCTGTCCCGAAAATAAGATAGTCGTTGCGAAGCATGGCAACGTTCGGCTCTTACGACATCTTGGACAATGGTTAGTTAATAAAGCAGAAGGGGAAGCCATTGTTTTGGATCTGTGATGGAACATAAAATTCAAAAAAACAACCTACTCGATATACACGTAATATGAGGAAGACGATTTAGTAGAGAAAAGAAACGAGAGACCGAAAAGCTTGAAAATTCGAATAGCTGAATAGCAAGGCAGATCTCTGACGACGGAAAACTCGAACTACCTCCAAATATTATGATGGAGTTATAACGGCCATGAAAAGCTCTCAGTGAAAACTCATCTGCCTTGCAGATGCCGTTCGGAGTCGGCATAAAACATGTAGATCCCGTCCGGCCAATTTGTAGGGAAAATCAAGAGGAGCACGACGCAAATTGGAAGAGAAGCTCGGCCTTAGATTTCTTCGGAGGTTATCGCGCCTTACATTTATTTATTTTTATTTATTCATGCCAATGGCAATTTTCCCACTTTGAAGACCTTTTGAACGGGTTCTTAACCGGTACATTTTTAAAGCTCGGACTAAAGGCGCTGTCGGGACAAGTGTGACTACCAAATGTGGCCCCGTCATCCGATAAGCACCAGTTCGGTGGTAGTCATTGCACATTTAGTGCGAAACTACCTTGCGTCACTGTCTCCCTTATTCAATGCAGTGTAGTTTAACAATTCCGTCTTCATATTGCAGTAGTTGTCATGAAAAATCTACCTGGAATATGGTACAACACTCAATGGAGGAGCTAGGCAGTAAAGGCAAATGACGTGCTGTCACTATCAAACCAGTGCTTTCCTTCAAGTGTTGTTGAGTTTTATACCAAAAAGCTTTTCAAATGAACTTTTCCCGCTCCGTTCATATATTTAACACTTCTGCTAACATGGATAAAACTGTTCTAAAATTTCTATAAGTGTTTCTGCCTGCCGTTATATGAACCACTCATGTGAACATATTTCCTAGATCTGTTTGCTGTCTGCCTTGTGCTAAGATGCAGCTGTCTCTGCTTCAAATACATATTTTAGTTGCAAATTTTATCAGATTTCCACAAAAACCGCACTTATCGATGTGCAAAAGTTTGAAAAACATAAAAAGAAAATTATAATTTCCACAATGCCCTTAATACTTCCGGAAACATGTAACAAAAGCCATTATTAGCTAAAGCCAGCTACCATTTAACGACATCAGCGCGGCGTACGTTATTTGCATATGAGCGAAACAGGGCCGCGAAGCAACTAACAAAGTTAAATGAATGTAACAGTACTTATGCAAGTGGTCAAAAGAGGGAAGAGAGGGGGATTGGGGGATAAAGTCTGAAACCCTAATACAAAACAGACATGGATGGTTAATGCAAGTTTTCTTTTTGCTTCGACCACATCACTTGCAAATACCCACCTCGAACACCACCCAACAGACCCAACAAACAAAACTGGCATGAGCTAACCAAACGAGCTGAAGTGGTGGCTTGCCCAAAAAGGGGCTTTAGAGGTGGCATGTGAGTCTTTGTGTGTGTTGTGAAGTGTGGCGGCTGTAAGCGTGAAGCTGACAGCTTGTTTGTAGTATTAGATAGGCGTGGTGAACGACTGGTGCATATAAGATAAACATAAGCCGAAATTTGATTTTGATTTTTTTCTTTTTGCCTATAAATTGTATTTGTGTATATCTTTGTGCTCTGATTTATCTTACACACATGTGTGAGTGCGTGTAATGCAGAAAAAAAAATGTTCATTGCTATCAGCTTTTTTGAAGAGCTTGATTGAGTTGAATGGTTGTTAACTTCAATCAATGCCCCGCAGCTGAGCTTTTGTGTGTTTTATTTGGTAGCATTCACTTGGACTCTGAGGGCCACTTACGTATGCTGGTTTATTGTTATTGTCAACTGGTAGCCGATGGCCAACGGCCATGGCTAACCACATCCATTGTTTTTCACGTCAATGCTTTTGTTGTTATAGCTGCTATGGACGCTATTGTTGTATATGATAAGCCGGAACAGAGAGGTCGTTATCGATGTATTTATTTATTTGGTTACACGATATGCAATAAACACAAACATGCTCATATTTGACATATATGGCGCATTTCACTGTGCCGGTCTTTACAATTTTACTCATCTTTTTAAGTTTTTATCTTGATACTGAACCATTTGGCATCTAATGTGAGATGGTGGATGCAATAAAAATGACTAAAACACCTCCCTCTACTCACTAGTGCCACAAATGCTTTGCTAAATAAATCATATGATTTTTCTGTGGGCACGAAAAAGCATTAAAATACAAAGAAATTTCTGAGCCGAGGGTTTTGGGGAGTTTCATCGATGTTGATGCTCACTTGCCATATATGATTCAGTATGTTCAAGAAAAAAGCAAGAATAAGATGCTTGACCGACCATCTTGGGATGTATTTGATATGACCGCGTTAAATTTAGCCTCGTTCTTCCATGAGCCTCTTTGGGTCAACAGCGTCTCACCTGCTTGATTTGGAGAAGCTATGAACTGCACTGACTACCCCTCAAAAGGATGCGCTAATAACCTCTGTAATCCGCACCACCAATCTCGTCATGAGAGTTTTTGCAAACATCATTTGCCAAAATGGAATTTGAAAGCAATACGCAGTTTGTTACTGATTTTTAATCGGGATATGCCAGTATCAATTATTTACTGTGGAATTAACCACATATAGCATTAATAGTACGAAGGCTATATAAGAAACCAATAGGATGCTCTTTCCATATGCAGTAGAACTCACATAAAAACTCAAACATAACCACTTTAACAACGCAAACTCTATGAAAAGGGGGAAAAATTATCACACAAACAACAATTACTTATGCGTAAATGAACCGCCGATAGTAAAGTAACCTCAACCAAAAAAAAAAAAAAAAAAAAAAAAAAAAAAAAAAAAAGAATTAAACGGGGCTAACAGACATTGCGCTGGTTCAGAGTGAATGCTATAATCATATATTTGCAAATACTTACGTAGATAAGTGCACGTGAAAGCTTTGTAAACAAGTAACAATGTAATGTAACCTTTGTCGATACTAACGGAAGGGTCTGCAGTATACTGTGCTGATCCGGAAATAAGCAGATCCTACAGGCTTCCGGATTACTGTAGCGTTTTCCAAGCGGAAATATTAGCCGTACCCAAAGCAGTAGGAACCCTGGAAGAGAATAGCTTAAGCTGCAATCGTGTTAACTTTTATATTGACAATCAAGCAGCAATTAAGGCAATAATCTCGCATAGCACAGCATCTAAATGCGTGTTAGAGTGTAAGCAGTCTCTGGAGAGAATCGGGGCAGGAAGAAGCATACATGTATATTGGGTCCCAGGGAATATGGGAATAGATGGGAATGAAAAAGCGGATGAACTAGCTAAAAAGGGCGCATCACGTGAAGCTTGCTCCGCAGACATCCCAATTAGAATGGGCTAGATTAAGCGAAGGCGAGAGGTGCACATGATCGACCAAGCGGGAAAGGCGTGGGTTCAAGCGCGGGGCTGTAAAGTGTCAAAGATTATGTGTAGGTCTTACAACCTTAGACTAACAAAGTTGCTTCTATCATTAAAAAGAAAGGACTGTATACTCATGACGGGTATTCTGACTGGACACTGCCTTCTGGCGTGACATGCATTTAAATTAGGCTTGGTTGGTGATTGCAGATGTAGGAAATGCGGGTTGGAGGAGGAAACGATCGAGCACGTTCTGTGCTCGTGCGCTGCACTGGCCAGGCTAAGACTCCAGCTATTAGGAGTGATACAGCTGTCTAGAATCTAGAAGCAGCAAGTGGCTTAAGACCTAGGAAGCTTCAAGTATTTGCCAAGAGGACGGAGTTATCTTATAACATAAGTCCTGGTTTTTGATAGGGTTTTTCAGTTTGGTCGTTAAAACAAACTTCTGGTAACACTACGGACTCAGTCAGTCTATGTGAGGTCCTCATAGACCGGCCAGTTTAACTGAACCTAACCTAGCGGTGATTTAGCTTCGCGAGAAAAGAATAATAAAAGCACATACTTCAATCATTGCCGTGAAGCCGTTGATACGGAAAAAATCTCTAAGAGACTATCGATTTGTAATTGGCAATTTCTACGAATCTACGAATTCATATCTGGGAAATATATACCAGATTCCGATTTCAAAACTATTTATGTGTTACGAAGTTATTTAGAGCAAAGTTTTAAAGGATATTTGTCACTTTTACAGGCGTCTCTAAAGTAAATCCAATAGATATTTAGGTGCAAATGTGTGTGACTTTTTATTTGAATCAAAAAATAAGCTGCGGCTCATAATAAATTTATATTTTAACCAGCCATTGGCAACATAGGCGAAAAGGGAGGAGTAAACACAAAGTTTGTTTCCTTACCGACTTAGTTTTTGTTCATATTGGATATGTGGTGAAGTTCTTTCAATTTGCATACAAAACTGTTCTACCTGCACTTGTGCATATTTAAAGGTCTAAACGTCACATTACCCCACTTGCACTTGAAAGTTTCCGCATGAGCTCTGAGTTTTACCCAAAGTTAAATACACAAAATATAGTATGTAAGTCTGGCTTTCAATGTATGTGAGAGAAAACCTTTCAAAAATTGATATCCATTTCACTTTATACATGGCTAAAGAGAAAAATTAAATCAAAGCAATCCAAATACCACAAATAAAGTGTACAGCAGCGAACACAAAAATAGCAGTGATAACTTTTATCAAATTTCTTCAGTTAAACTCTTCGTTTTTTATTTTCAATATTTTAAAAAATGACTTCTATGCATTTTGTAATTCAAACTAAGGAAACCAATTTCAAAAACATTATCTAAGAAAACTCGGAAAATTCGAAAAATTATTAAAAAATTTTTCAGAGTATGCAGTTTTGTAGTCCAATCAATTTTAGCCCAAAAAGAACAAGTTAAAGGTCTCTTAAAACTCGCATTGCTTTTTGAAACTTCGTTTACCGAATGACTTTTAGATTGTTGGGCAAACAAAGTGTGCGCCATTTATTTTATATAAAAGAAAATCTTACACACGCATCGGAAAAAAATGTCAAAAATTAATTGAAATTTTGTTAGACTAAAATTGATTGTACTACAGAACTCCAAATAAAAAACTCGAAATTTTTGTAAAACTTTTCGAGTTTTCCAATTTTTTCGAGAAGGTTTTTGAAATTGGCTTGCACAGTTTCAGTAACAAAATTCATAGCAGTTTTTTCTTTAAGCCTCGAAAATTAAAAAAGAATTACTTAAGTGACGAAATTTAAAAACAAATGCCACTGAAATTTTTCGCTGCTGTTTGTTAAAAATGTAAGGCGCAATAACCTCCGAAGAGATCTAAGCCGAGCTTCTCTTCCAATTTGCGTCGTGCTCCTCTTGATTTTCCCTATAAATCGACCGGACGGGACCTACATGTTTTATTCCGACTCCGAAGGGCATCTGCAAGGCAGATGAGTTTTCACTGAGAAGCCTTTCATGGCAGAAATACACCCGGAGCGCTTGCCAAACACTGCCGAGGGGCGACCCCGCTTAGAAAAAATGTTTTCTAATTGAAAAACCTTATTTCTAGAATTTTGATGTTGTTTTGATGTTGCTTTGCCCGGGGTGTGAATCCAGGGCATACGGTGTGGTAGGCGGAGTACGCTGCCACCACACCACGGTTGCGCTGTTTATTAAATTTAGTAATTTGCACGGGAATTACGTCACATCAAAAGCGCTACCGTTTAACCTTTTGCTTTTTGGATTTGAATCTTATCATTTTTAAATAATACAAAATTTGAAAGATATATTTTTTATTTTATTTGAAAGAAATGAATTTTTTTTTACAACTGTCTAAATTAGCGGTGCCACGATAATCGGCAGTATTATAATTATTATATTATTATTATTAGGCTTCGATGCACTGAGACCTTTATTTTGATATATTGTGCGTGATCTTTCAGTTTATTACGGTATGTAGTGGCTTTGAATTTATTTAATTACCTATTTCGCTTTTGGAGCCTTATGGAGCCTCTATTCGCAAAGGGACACATCCGCATAGAATAAGAACCAATTTGTGTATGAAATAAATTTTTCTTATATAGGTGATATAGTAAACTACAGTGTTTCGTATGGTACCCAGTGAGAGTTTGTATGCCCTCTCTGCGTATATTCGCGAGTTTGGCTGATACTCTCGTTGCGGGAAGTATAAACAAGTTAACCTGTTTCCCGCCCTTGGAATTCAATCCAGTGTTGTTTTAACTGCTATTGTTATTTATGGTTCGGTAGTGTGTGCCTTTGTGAGGTCACAGAATGGCTTTGAATCATAGAATGTGACCATAACACCCCACTTCACTAGGTCTACGAAAGGGCGCTTTTATTTTGTGTTTACCCAAAATATTCCATGTAAAAAAGTGAGTGCTTGCTTCCATGTTATCATGAACACTTCCGTCTAAATTAAATTTACACATTCACTGCATTCAGTTCTATAAAATAAAACTAAAAACATAAAAAATTACGAAACATAAAAACTAAATTTAATTTATTTGGCACGGAATGCCTCTAACGCATGCATTTCAATCTTCAAAAAAAAAAATACAATACGAATTTTATATTATCTGGTCCTTTCAAATTTGTTTGCGTGTTCGTTTACTTGCAAACTCATTACAAACTTCCAACCGCACTTGTCTGGGTTTTGAATTTCCTACCGCACTTTTACTGCCATTCGACACTTTCGCGCGCTTTTGCCCCACCCTGCAGGCAAACATGCTTTCTGCTTGTTCGTTGTGCGTTCGCTTTTTTGTGTTTTTTTGTTGTTTATTTCGTGGGACATAAATTTTGGTTGTAAAGCTTAAGAATTGCAAATCATTTGGTTTGCTTGCATCGATTACATACAAATAGACAACCAGAAGGGAGCGTTGCACATTTTCGTTGCGCTTGTTTGTGGCCTTGACTTGACTGGTAAATATTGCGAAACCGCAAATAACTAAATAAAAATGATAAAGATAAATAAATTAAAAGAAATTTAATTTAATAAAATTAAGCGCTTAGGTTAATCCATGCAAATGCCCACAAGTTAAGGCGTTAAGTTGTTTTACCGGTTTATAGTTATATATTTTCTTGTTGTTTTTGCTTTATTTATTTTTTTACTTGGACATTGGCTTTTTGCGTTAACGAAATACGATATGAGCAAGTGAATGTTGACAACTCGAAGTTAAGAAATATTAATTGCCAACAGCTGAACGCAATTTCGAAGTTTATGCTATGTTCAGACGGGCGATTTTTTGTGGCAAGGGAAAAAGATATCAAGTTACTGGTGGGGCTCAAAATATTTTCAAACATAAAGTTATTTACATTTGTACATACATACATATGTATATTCTATGTAAAGCAGCGAACAAAAAACAACGTTTTCGAAAAATTTCTAGAAAATTCTTCGAATCTCTTCAATATCGCTGTACCCAGAAAAGGGAGATATTAAGATGCCTTATGGACGCCAGCGAGTCTCGACCCCTCACCTGATATGCTATTTTATCACATTGGGCTCTAGTGCCTTTGAGGCGGCCTGGTTGTAGACAAAGATCGTTGGGTTATGCAACCATACTATCCTGGAGGAGTCTGCAAGCTCTATCTATTGTATACATTTCCACCTGGACTGCATAATTCAAGTAGTCGTCATGATTAATTTGCTTGCAGATGCTTGGAATAACTACCAGCTCCAGTTGGAGTCTCCGTTTCCATGTTCGGTTGATCAGTAAAAGCTATAATGCCCCTACCACTGTCAAGGTCTTCTCCCTTGAAGGATATGTTATGTTCTGCACCTCGAAGTCAAAAATCGATGTCAAATGTCAGTTATGATTCCATTTAATCGTCCCCTCGTTATCTTTTCTAATATCAATGTGTTCCCATATTTGGTTGATTCTCTTATGGATTATCTTAGTCAAAGAATCCATTTCGCGGACAATGCCTTTACGTGGATGAATCAAGAGAATAATTACCGTTTAACCCTTCCTGAGCTGGGCTGCTCATTGCGCTTGACACTTCCAGGCATGCTAGCCTTTGCACCTTGCCAACCCCATGTTGATTGCTCCTTTTGTACAGCACTTTCCACCAGTCATTATATAGTATCGGTGGAATGAATTTGAAACATAGTCTGTCGTGAAACGTGAAACATTGCAATATCAACAACAACGTAGAAATAAATAAATATGCGGTTGGTTAATGGAATATAAGCCCTAAACTCAACTTTGGCTGTTAAACTAACTTCAGTTTGTATGCCAGCTAAAGTTCTTTTAGCTAAAATCTTATTCAATAAAGGATTTTCAAATTGTATTGCTATACCTAAATAAAGATTAAGTCCGGTTAAACAAAAATAAAAATAATTCAAATTGGTCAAGCGGTTAATGAGTTTCAATCCTACTTACCCACACAAATTCATTAAATATAAATATATTGTAACGAATTTAGTGCAATTCCGCTTATTCTAAATCTTCTGCTAGCGTTCGAATCATTAAACTGTTGAATAAATCACTCCAATATTGAATAATGTAAAAATGGTCTTTATTAGACTACTTGAAAATAACACTTATACTTCGCAACTGATAGCTTGCTTAAATCAAACTGATTGGTCATGCCTCAACTGTTGCTGCTTTTGCTGTTGCATATTTCTAGGCTTTTCTATTTCTAGAATTTACTAGTTAGTCACCAGCTATAAAATCACTAGCTATAACTACGTTTATAGCTTCTCTTTTGCGCATGTATATGTGAGTAATACTTTCACAAATTATTGCCTACTTTTGGGAGTATCTCAGATATAGCATGTGTTTGTGCGTTGCTCTCCGCTGCTTGTATGGACATATGTATAGACATAATGATTGATTTATTAATGTGCATACAAGTCACTGCTTAGTTATGGCTTAGATATGATAGTATCGCTTAGTGTTGCTAATATCCGTCACAATATGTAGATAATAATACCGAGATAACTAACAAAACAATTTAGGCCTCTTGTCCATTATAGTGGAAAACAGTTATTTGCTGAATAAAATTTATTTGTTTCCGTTACTAATAATATAAAACCCAATGAAAAAATGTGTAAACAACTTCAACCATCCAATTATTTACTATTTATTCTGCAGTTCTCTGAAGATCAATCGGTGAAGTTGGGGTGCTGCCGTAGTTTCCCCTCCTGTTATGTATACGCCGTGGAGCATTGCAATTATTTGTAAAATGTTAACACTTTCATTTCATGTCGAAGCTGCAATTTGCAACGAACTAAATTAAAATACTGATGATACTAAAATTTTACTGCATTCACTGTTATTTTCATTATATATCGCATGCACTTAATTGGCCACTCAACACTCACTAAACTGTTCAACTTTTTATCCCCCACCACACCGACCAGCACTCATGCATGCATTTATGTATGTCTGTATGAGTGTATGCAATAAAGGGCGTTCATTTAACCTTTGCTGGTAAATATTTTTTTTTCATCTGATTATAGTTAATATAATTTTCTATTTGGCGTTAAAGTACTTTATGCAAATTACTTCACAAACTGTTTTCGTTCAATTTGCTCAAAACAAAATAGAAAAAAAAAAAACAAATAAACTACAAACAATTGCATATTGAAGTTTGCAGACAGTTGGAGCAATTTGGTTGTAGTACTCAGCCTGGCTACATATGAAAGTCGCAGTATTCAGTCACTATAATAACTAGAAGAGTAACGATTTTACTTTACTTCCTGCTTTGCACCCCGCACTTTTCCGTTGTATATTTTCCCTTTGATATTGGTTATCGGTTTTGCATTTTTGGCCATTAGCCAAGTCGATTGTTTTGGCCCCAGACATGATACAGCTGTGGTTATTTCGTTTCGACTTGGCAAGCAGAAGAAGTGAACCAAAGCAAGTGCATACTTACATACGTACATCACAATATGTACCAATCACACTATCAGCAACAACAGTAAACAGTCAAATGTCTACTTGGCACGTGACTATTGGGCAATAAATTTTATGCGAATCATAGCAAAAGAGTGTTTGGAGCTTTTAGGTAAAATTAAAAAAGGATACATAGCTTATTGAAGATTGGAGGCTATTCTCTAACTTCTGAAATATTTGAATAACCGAAATTAATATCCGCTGCATCTACTGACAAATGTGAACTCAAACAAAGCTATTTATTTTGCAACAAACCCCACTCAGTACAGGAGGCTCGAGTTGTTGAGTTTTCGCTTGCTTGTTGTTGTTTTCGTTAAAAGTGCTTTCGCTGCTTAGCAGTCTTCAAATCATTCTTTGCCTTTATGTAAATTCTTTGCGGCTCTGACTTCTTAGAGAAAGCTAATTTGTTCCCTTTAACCATTGGTTAGAGGCACGACTAAAAAAAAAAAAATAAATGTAAGGCGCGATAACCTCCGAAGAGATCTAAGGCCGAGACTCTCTTCCAATTTGCGTCGTGCTCCTCTTGATTTTTCCCTACAAATTGGCCGGACGGGACCTACATGTTTTATGCCGACTCCAAACGGCATCTGCAAGGCAGATGAGTTTTCACTGAGAGCTTTTCATGGCAGAAATACACTCGGAGCGCTTGCCAGACACTTCCGAGGGGCGACCCCGCTTAGAAAAATTTTCTTCTAATTGAAAAACCTTATTTCTAAAATTTTGATGTTGCTTTGCCCGGGAGTTGAACCCAGGGCATACGGTGTGATAGGCGGAGCACGCTACCATCACACCACGGAGGCACGACTGGGTAGAGAAAAATTTGCTTTTGCTTTGATGGCTCAATGGATTTTCTACAGCCAGGCCTGTAGTTAAAAAAGAAAGCTTTTTTGATGTGTACACATCTTTGCTTATGAAATAGGGGAATCCAGAAAAAAGCGTAAGGCAAATGTAAGCGAAGGCATGGTATTTGGAAGAGGTATGCCATGTGTTGGTATAAAGGCTGTAAGTGTATGCGTGATGTGCTGGATTGGTGTGCTGGGAGAATACAGAGTGTAAGCGGGAGGGTAGTCTCTACAATATAGCTTAATGTAGGAAGAATATACGTGAGAGAATGGAGATTAGCGAAATCAAGCAGAAAATTAAAGCATGGCAAGCTTGTTGTCAATTTGTTATCGAAGTTTACACAGTGTTTATTCATAAGTTATCGGTATGCTATAGATTTTTTATCGACGAGGTGTAGCCAAGTTAAAGAAAGTTATCGAGGTGTTATGAACTCAATAGTTACGCCTTTTTTATCGATGTGTAATCGATTTACCAGCGAGAAGTTATAGATTAGGTATCGAAAACTTATCAATTTACTTCGGAACATTTTTTCAAAGCTATCGATACATTATTGAAAAGTTGTCAATTTGTTATCGAAAAGTTATCTTAAATTTTTCTAAAATATATGTATTTGACATCGACATGTTATTGATTTTTTAATCGGAGTATTAGCAATTTGTTACCGGCCTGTTGTTGACTTGCTGTCGATGACTCATCGGTTTGTTATGAAACAGATACAGTTAAAATTTCAATATAGTAATAATACGCTACGTAAAAGAAAAAAAAATTAACTTGTATTTAGCGACTTGCCGGTAATAGTTTTTTCTCAGCCCGAAAACTCGTTGTGCCTGATATCAAAACCTTATCCATTTATACATACAAACACGAATCAAGTAAGACACGGCGAATGTAAATTTTCTTTTGCTTGCTTCATTTCACTAGTCGTATTTCTTCTTTCTCCTTTTTATGCAAATGAGGTATTCATTTTAAACTATGCGTCAAGTTCATTGCCAATATTTATTTATAGTGTACGCTTAAGCATGAGTATTTTTTACTTTGAAAAAAAAAAAAACCAAGAATACTTTGAGCTTTAAAATGATATTGAAAACACAAATTAATTTACTTAAAACATTGCCTGCACACACGGATCTTTAAGAACGATGCTTTATCCAGCGCCATAAATGTCAACGATTTGTTTTGCTTCACTTTTGGCCAAAATAATTAAAGCCAAATTAATCGATGCACCAAATTTTCGTTTTCGGTTTTAGCGCAAAAGCTTTTAATTAAAGAGATTAGGGTATTTTAGTTGATTTTCTATTTGTGCACTCAAACAGAGTTTATAGGTCAATTGGAATACAGCGAAAATAAAAATAAAAATGTTAGCAAATCAGCACAGTACAGAGCTTCTTAAATTTAGAGAAGCTCAAAAAGCCCCAATATCTGTTTGAAATAGTAAAATGTTGCTCATACGCACCGTCAGCCCTGTATAACCAATTTCACCCAAATATGAGCCGTTTATTTTGAAAGTGGCATAAGTCATTTCATGTCGTTTAGGTTCAGTGATAATTTGTTTGTATCTCTCCTCGCCTCCAGTTTGTTAGAGTCCAATATCCAAAAGATGCAATTCTTATTATTATTTTATAATTGTAGAACCATATATATATGCATTCGTTCAAAAATAACAATGCATTTAAGATCATGAGTTGGAAATGACTTATGCCACTTTCAAAATAAACGGCTCATAAATCAGTACCACATTGAAAGGCGGATACCGGTGCGTATACGTAACATTTTTGTTTTGTTATTTCATATAAAAGAGTTGCATACATACATACTAGAGGTTTACGCCGATCACTATATCGACGGCTGCGGCGTCGGCATTATTATATACCGGCGGCGGCGGCGTGGGCGGCGCGCCTGTATACGCCGGTGTTCTTGCTTTGAAAAGCTTTTTTCTATTTAAAAAAATAATACTGTTAAGAATATTAGCAACACTAAGGGGTACTGTCATCTCTAAGCCGATGATAAGCAGTGACTCGTATGCACATAACCAAATTAATCATTATGTCTGCACATATGTACGTACACACAGCGGAGAAGCAACGCACAACAAGGTGCATATATTTGAGATACTCCCAAAAGTATGCAATTATAATTGTGGAAGTGTTGCTCACAAATACACGCGCATATGACAGCTACACACGTGCATCTGTAGTTATAATTATATACCAGTAACTAAGTAAATTCTGGAAGCGCCTAGAAGATGCAACCAGGAAATCACACAGTAAAAAGCAGCAACAGTAGAGGCGCGACAATCAGTTTCATTTAAGCAAGCTATTGGTTGTGAAGTATCAGTGTTATTGTGAAGTACTTCAATAAAAGTATCGTGAACTTACAATGGCTACGCCAGCCGTTTATCAACTCATCCAGGTTAGCTGCTATGCCGTGGAGGGCGCCGCCTCCAGATGGTTGCCACTATTATGTCTACGTGAAATTTGTTGGCGATCCCGTGCGCCAAATACCCATTTAAATTAAAAGTCAAGTTTATTTAAATGTTAAACATTAATTAGTTTGCTTTTTTTTAAATTTTCACGGGAGAGACGTCTGCGTTTGCCGGTTTCAAAAATTACAATCCTGGCGGTGCAATATGAAAGTGTCGAGCACACTCTTGCCAATCTTCATTTTCATATTGCACCCCACATATGCATCTTATTCTTTCTGCCTAACAGCCTTAATATGGCTGAATACTTATTTATATATATATTTCCTATTCCTCTTAGTATTCACAATGACATGTTAGTAATGAAAGTTATAGTGTTGCCATATGTGTCATTGAAAAGATGACTTGGGTCATTTTACCATTACAAAAGCCATTTTGCATTATTAAATATTGGAGTTATTTATTCAACAGTTTAGTGATACGAACGTTAGTAGAAGGTTGCGAATAAGAGGATTTTCAGCAAATTCGTTACAATATTTCGGAAAGGTTTTGTTTGTATGTATTTAAGGGAATCAACGTTTTGGCGATTTCGGAAAGATCCGGGATTCTTGCCTCAAAGTCTCGCGGATCGTTCAAAAAATTTCAAGAGCAGCTCCTTGTGGAGGGACTGTCCTTCATTCACTTACTCCAAGGAGGCTTCGAACCTAGCCCCGGTCTAAGGGACTGGTACTGCTGTGTCTGCCGGAAAAAATTGAAGTACTTAAAATGGTCACACTTTTGCCTGTATGTCCCGTACAAAGCGTAGTTTCGCCGAAGGAGCTGTTCTGGTCTAACTTCTAATACTCGTTATCGACACGATTTCTTTAAATTATATGTGACCCCTTGCTGGTCACGCACAAAGGCGACTTACGGTTGTTATTGTTGTTGTTGTTGTAGCGATAAGGACACTTCCCGAAGGCCTTGGAGAGTGTTATCCATTTTGATGGTATTTTGCCGGATGCAAATGCGGTACGTTCCGGTACCACCCCGACCATCTCGGGAACGATTTGTTATGACCACATGCGAGCTTCTAGGCCATCCCTCCCTCCCACCCCCTAGATCTATGAGGAGATCGGGGTCTCCAGAGCCTCGGCTGTTAATGAAACACGCCACGGATAGGTAAGGTTGGCAATTGGGTTTGGAGAAGCTATAATATATTACGCTGGCAACTTGAGCGGGTTGCGCTACACAACCCCTTGAATATATTTGGTATTTCAGTCGCCTCTTACGACAAGCATACCTACCGCGCGTATATTCTGACCCCCTAACCCGCTGGGTTCTATTGATAGTCATAAGTAATACCAACTGAACCTTAATAAGTTTATGCCACGCCTCACATTTTTAGAAATTTCACGCGCCTAACGCTTTTATTTAATTGTCTGATCAATGCCTTAGATTGTGAGGAGTGCGATGACTAGTACCTAAGACGTACCTAATTATTTTCTAGCTTTTAGTATTATTATTACTTAATGTAAGTATTATTTTCAATAAAACCGTTTAACTTATTAAACATTTTTTTAAATTATTTTATTTTTAAATGTAGACCAAAATTTGCAGACGTTTGTGTTTGAAACATTGATTTCAATAGTCTCCGCTAAACCAAAACAATATTTTAGAATGAAAGTCGACCGATTTTAAGTTGAAAGATGTTAAGGTTATACGCTCAGTCCAAACTGTTGTTTTCCGGCCTTTTGATACAATAATTCATTATGAATAACCGCGTAGCTTCAGTTTTCAAACTAGTTCGATAGTCCACTACCTCAGAGTAGTAGCACACCCGGTCATTTGCTCGACTGTCTGGGGAAAACTTTTGCCTCACCACTTTGAGTGTTCTTGCGAAGGACAAAGTCTCACCTGGTAGTTGGTGATATTTAAACTTGGTTGATAGGCTAGATTCACTGTGATTCACTCCAAGGGACTAGTTGGGATAGGGCCGCCAACTTTAGGAAATGTCAAAACGGGAGATTTGGGTGTTGAGTGATGAAGTGTGAAAATCAAAATTAAATCAGATGCTATTTTAAAGTTTCGCAAATAAACAACAGATGTTTGAATAAAAGGCCAAGTGATTTTCCAAACACTTCTATCCTCAACTTAAGTATGAGGTGACAATCATTTCGAAGGAGGGTTTAAACCCCTGGGACCTACAAAAGGATTCTGCATAACTGATTTCGCTTGTTATTAACGCCAATCAGAATATAGAATTTTTGAAGAAATTGACATTTTTAACAACTTAAGGGCAATTTGAAAACATGTTCGACTTGGGTCATTTTATTTGAATTTATTGTTCCTTTTTAATTTCTTTTCTTTAAATTATGCAAAGTGAGCATTTATAATTTTTATATAATTTTTCTTTCAGTGTTTTGTTTTAATAACTTGTTGAATTGGGTGATGAAAAATCCGTGTTAAGCTGGACTGAAAGCGCCTGCTTTTTTTAAATTACTTTTGAACGGGTAGAAAGAGTTACATTTCGCAATTAGATTCTTATAACTGGCAGTGATGCGCATCCGTTGATACCCTTTCGACCATATACGTCCAATTTTCGGCATGAACAATAAATGGCCTCGAAAGTCTTAAATAACTAGAAAATATAATACCGCGCCCGACGCCGCCGCTCCCGCCGCGCCGATATTTTTGACATTCGGCGGCGGCGTGGCGAAAAACGACAAAAATCGGCGGCGTAGATTTTAATACATACATACTTACAATCATACAACTGAAGCTTAAATAAAGGTTCCTGTTATTCTAGCATTAGCAAAATACCCAATCCGGCAAGCACTTTCTCATGGTTTTAATTGCCATGCGGTTCACAATTTAGTTCCCTTATACAGGAAAATGCGCCAATGTCAATATTTAATGCTCTTGAGCTTTATTTTCACCACAGCGGCATTTTTATTTCTTGTGCCATATTTTGTACTTTCGAATAACTCAACAAACTCATGAACAATTCTAGCATTGCAATTAGTGGTAAATTTACTGTTAAGTAACTTCTTTGCACAAAATGCGTATGACTGAGTGTATGAGTGTGTATGTGTGTATATATCAGCGTGAGTCGTGTGTGCTGTGTTGGTATTGCGAGTCATAAGTGCCTGTGAGAAGCCAAAGTGTTGATCTTCATGTGGTATGTGTTAGGTGGTTTTTGTTGTAAATGGCTTTAAAAAAGTGTTTTTGTTTTTGTAAAACAGAGCGGATTTTGAAACAAAAAATTTGTTTCGCTAAATTTCAATTAATTACGCATTTGCCTTCCAGCCTCAACAGTTGCTGTAACGAAATACAAATTACTTACATGTGACCAGTCTTGGAGCGGCCTAATAATTTATGAAATAAAAGACGACTGGTGAAACGTGTTCAATAATATCGGGAGTGATGTCAAACGACTCGTATTGACTCCGGCAACAGTAATTTGAAAAGTAATGTTACTTTTGTCAAAAGAGATTTGCAGTTAAAGTTGAAAATTTCCATGTGGTTGTTGTAATTTTGTTGTACACAGGGGAAAAAATGTGTAGAAACGCGTTTTGCATGGATTTAATTTTGATGCCAAACCGGTGTTGAACCAGCTGTTGTAATTTTTTATAAGCGCGCCCTATGGCAAAATACCCAATATAATCCCACCACCGGTTTTGGAGTCCGCCTGGTAGTTTTTGTGTTTTTCGTGAATATGACGCCACATTTTTTTCTCGGTCGCGTCTTTTGACACCTCTTCCAATGATTTTGGACGCCTAAAGTCGACCGCTGTTCGTTTACCCAAAACAGTATTATTAACGACTAAAAGTCTGCAACATATGTACCTATTAGAAGAGCGCAACAACCTTTTTGTTCACCATTGTTCGAGGCATCGCCATAGACTTAAATAAATACATAGCGGAAGAGATAAAGTTGATGTTTAAGGCGGAAATTCTAAAATATACGTAATAATTACTTAGTCGCACTTTCGGAATTAGGCAGTAAAAGAAGCACATATCCGAGTATTGCATACTTTTAGGCGCATAAAATACTATTTAATAGAGTTTGTGCAATAAATTTGAGCGAGAGGTTTTTGGCAATCAAAAGATAGTTCACGGTACTTAAATATAAATTTCCTAATTTAGCTTAGACCTAATAATATTATTTTTATTATATATTTATTTCCTTACCAACATACTTAAACACGTTTAAATTTCATATTTACAGTATGCAAAGGATTTGAAAATTTCGTAACTTAAACAAGGTACGTACGGCTCTTTCTAAATTGTGTCTAAAATGTTTATGAATTGTACGCATACATATGTCTGACTGTTTACGTCGACATTTCGTGTGACGGATAGAGAAAAATGTGAAGAGGGAATTTTTGTGGATTAAAAAGTTTGTTTATAAAAATTCAAAGCCTCAGGCCCACTTGCAAAACGGCAGGCTAGCTCAGAGTCAATTTACAAATTTTGTCAAAAATGTATGAGTTTAACCCCTCAAGTCTGGTAAACTCTGGGTTAAAAAATTAACTTGTCGTACTACAAGTGAGCCTTATTCTGTCGATGCGTTCAGCTTATTCACTTCGACGGAAATTAACCCCTCTAGCGGGCTAACGACGATTACACCTAAATCCATAAAACAAGAAGATTCGACGTAGTCACATCAAACGGTTCCCGAAATAGTCGGGCTAGTGCCTTAATGATGTAAGTTTCTCCAGCGTGCCGGCTCAATACTCGGTAAAGGACAGTCACCAGCAATAAAACTCCTCCTAATTTTCGGGGAGGTTTTTTATTGCAAGAAGAAGAATACGAAAGTTATTTAATGTGATACCCATTCGTTCACATTGTACTCCCATGATAGTGCCATTACAACTCAAAGATATAACTCTGGGGTCATAGACCCATACCACTAACTACTGCAGTACATTGCAAGATCGATAGGGGTAATGATTATCTTTCTTTAACAGCTAAAAAGCATTCTTTTTGCATGCATATCACTTCCCACACTGTAAAACTGTAAATTTGGCTGTGAGCCATCTGTGAACATGACTATAAACTGCGGGTCTAGAGTATTTAAGTGCGTTTTTCTACTCCCATAACATATTCGTATCTCCTTTTCGTTTTTCAATATGCACAGAACGACCCATTAACCTTGTCGTTGTTCCAATTTTATCTACGCCTTGCAGCCCTATAATCAAAATTTGTGTTAAGTACAATGGAATTTCATTCATTCCAACCAACTGCAGCGGCTGCCGCGCGATTTGGAACGAAAACCTGCAACAAAAACTGTTGAACTGAGCAAATTGGAAAACCTCAACAAAAGTGCAGTGTGTGTGTGAATACGTGTGTATGTGTCACTCACAAGGAACAATTTTCTTTGCGACCGCCATGTTTACCGCACACCACCCCCACTAGTTGATGCGTGCGTCTATTTCAGCTTGTGCCTAATCGCTCTTTTGCAATGCTAAGCGCTTACAGTTTTCTTGAAATAACATTTTTATCACAACTACAACTAAATGTGTATATCCGTGCACTAGCAGTATGCGGCTTGTGGCTTACCATGCAGCTACCGACGCATAGATTTGATTTTATTAGGTTAAGCCTGTGGCTTTTTTACAAAGCTCCGTCTTTTTATTCACTTTTTATATTTTTTCTTTGGCTAAGCTTCTTCTAATATAAGCTGAAAATGTTGCTATGCATACTTAACTTCACAAATATGTTCATTTACTTACTACTTTACTTAATTGGCGCTTAACAGCTTAAACGGTTATGGCCCTCCAACAACAAGGCGCGCCAGTGGCTTTTTCTCTCTGCCAACCGGCGCCAATTGGTCAAACCAAGGTAGTTTAAATTGTTTTCTACCTGGTCCTTCCAGCGGAGTGGGGGCCGCCCTCTACCTCTGCTTCAATAGACGGGTTCCTGTGGAAACGCTTTCTAGGCCGGAGCGTCATATTTCATTCGCATAACATGGCCTAGCCAGCGCACCCGCTGCGTTTTAATTCGTTGGATTATGTTGATGTCTGCATATAGCTCGTACAGCTCATCACAAATGTGCACATAGGTGTATAGAAACCTTGTGTGACTTTGAAGGACTGATTTAGTAATGATTCTTCCATGTTATTATGTGCACCAAAGTTTCCGTCTTGAGACCCATCTCGGGAACGAATGAGCATGGCCACATAAAACCTTCAAGGCCAACCCGCCCTCCCAACCCCTAAATCCATTAGGAACTTGGGGTCGCCACAGCATCGACTGTTAAAGAATTTGGTATTTTAGTAGCTTCTTACGACAGGAATACCTGCCGCGGGTATATTCTAAGCCCCCCAACACGCTGGGGGAGCGTTGTCCGCCTCTAGTGCCTTAATGACTTTACTCTACCTTGGTTTTGTGACTAAGCTAATATTGTGCCTCTGCAATATGAGAAACATGCGTCCCCCAGCAATATCCATCTCGCCCACTAATTTTTATATTACAGTTAGTTAATTTTTTCCAACTCTTGCAGAAGAGAATGCGATTTGTCTCCACATGACACCAACCATCCTTTCAATTGTAATATGGAAATAAGGCTTTTACCTACTAGATCTCAATAGTCCAATTAGACAAATACACATAGACAATTCGCGAGTGGTAAGGTTGTTATTACTGTTATCATTCACCAAACAGTTCCTAGAGAATGAAGAAAAGCCACATCGCCTGTTTGAGCATAGAAATATCACTCATCGCATAAGGGAGAAAGCATGTCAATCTGGAAGCTGCGGTTATATATTCTTCATGTTGTGTTAACCCGAACGACTCTATGACAACCCTTAATAATAGACCTAATAACTTAGTTTGTAAACTCCTTCTGTGCTCTCGGATTCTTTTTTCTTGTTCAAACGCACTTCTGGGTTTATAATCTGGCTCTTCCTCTCCACCATGCCTAAGACGAAACTAAAATACTTTTTTAAATTCCATATCTCTCCTTCTAGCTGCATCCATTTTAGTAATTTGGCGGCAGCGGTGATGTCGTGGTAGCGTGATCCGTCACACCGATAATCCTAGGTTCAAACATTTCTAGTGACTTGGCTAACACTCCCCGTGTATTTCTGCCATGAAACCTTTATTTGAAAATTCATCTGCTGCAAATAAGGAGAGAAGTTCCACCAAAATATCTCGGAGGTAAATCGCGCCAATTATAAATTTTTTATTTTATTTTTTCTACTCTAGTAATTCCCCCTTAGCGCGGATAGTGGGTTGCTGATGATTCCAACAAATGAGAAAATACTCGTCAACAAAAAAAAAACCATTGTTTGGATTATAAGCTTAGTAGTTCGTATTTTCTTTGTAAAGTAATAGAGGCTGAGCTAACTGTAAAATGTGTTTCAAAAATAGATTATCACATTAAAATGAAATAAACTCCTTGAGAAATATATTGGTCTCATTACGAAAAAGGCGTCTTTAACCTTTTTGTTTCAGGTATATCCACCATTGTTACTTTGCATGGTATTCGTATTTCACATAGTTCTGATCGCCCAAAACTTCGAGCTATTCTTCGCTGTACCAGCATATCTCGCTGGAGCCCTTAAGCGTATGATATTGAGTGCTTCCAATGCACGGTTTGTTAAAATTTGTAAAAATAGGCACCAGCTGTGCAACGTACACATTAGAGCTGACTCTGCCATCGATTGTTTTCTGACACATTTGTTGTGATCGTCTTGCAAAAGTGTGTGAGGCTTCCGCTTAAAATTCGGCACATGTACAAATAAATGCTTAGTTACTTTGACATTGATAACTGGTTGTTTCAGCTGTGACTTGGCCATATAAAAAAAAAATATGGTCAAATATTTACTTACCTAAGTTTACTCGTCATTTCAAAGGTTGGACACGTGCGAGTTTGTCTTTGTTTTCCACTGAAATCAGCGATCGTTATGTTTATGAGTTCTGTTAGAAATTCCGTTTGCATAGCTGATCACGCTTAGCACAAAAGGTAGGTACACAAAGAAACTTTTTAGCATGATGATGAGCAGGGATATCAAATATATTCCCATCAGAAAAGATATCGGTTGAGCCATTTATGTCCGTTCTTTTGTCTGTTTATCAGCGCTATCTGGCAAGAATTATAAACAACAAAGAAAGTCAAATCGTGTCCCACCTGCTCAGTTCGACTGAGTGCGGCCCTCTCTTTGTTTCCATACCCGGTGAGGCATTCTCTTCATTTGCATAACATGGCCTATCCAGCGTAGCCGCTTCTTCGGTACTCGTCGTCGCAAAAAAAAACATTTTTATACTCAGCTGAACAGAGCTCACAGAGTATATTAACTTTGTTCGCATAACGGTAATCCGTAACGGCATAAACTAATCGAGATGGATATAGACTTCTATATATCAAAAAGATCAGGGCGAAAAAAGAAATTCATTTAGCCATGTCCGTCCATCCGTCTGTCCGTCCGTCCGTAAACACGATAACTTGAGTAAATTTTGAGGTATCTTGATGAAATTTGGTATTTAGGTTCTCGGGCGCTCATCTCAGATCGCTATTTAAAACGAACTTTTTCGATATCGAAATTTTTGAAAAACCGAAAAAGTGCGATAATTCATTACCAAAGACAGATAAAGCGATACAACTTGGTAGGTGCTTTGAACTTATGACGCAGAATAGAAAACTAGTAAAATTTTGGACAATTGGCGTGACACCGCCTACTTTTAAAAGAAGGTAATTTAAAAGTTTTGCAAACTGTAATTTCGCAGTCGTTGCAGATATCATGATGAAATTTGGCAGGAACGTTACTCCTATTACTACATGCGTGCTAAATAAAAATAAGCAAAATCGGATGACGAACACGCCCACTTTTAAAAAAAATTTTTTTAAGTCAAATTTTAACAAAAAATTTTATATTTTTACAGTATAAAAGTAAATTATGTCAACATTCAACTCCAGTAATGATATGGTGCAACAAAATACAAAAACAAAAGAAAATTTCAAAATGGGCGTGGCTCCGCCCTTTTTCATTTAATTCGTCTAAAATACTTTTAAGGTCATACGTCAAAAATTTACCAATCCTCGTGAAATTTGGTAGGGGCATAAACTCTACGACGATAACTCTTTTCTGTGAAAATGGGCGAAATCGGTTGAAGCCATGTCCAGTTTTTATACACAGTCGAATTTCTGTCCTTCCGCTCGGCCGTTAACACGATAACTTGAGCAAAAATCGATATATCTTTCTTAACTTGGTTCACGTACTTATCTGAACTCACTTTATCTTTTTATAAAAAATAGCCGAAATCCGAATATGACCACGCCCACTTTTTTATTGAAAATTACCAGAAATGAAAAAATGCCATAATTCTATACCAAATATGAAAAAAGGGATGAAACATGGTAATTGGATTGGTTTATTGACGCAAAATAAAACTTTAGGAAAACTTTGTATAATGGGTGTGACACTTACCATATTAAGTAAAAGAAAATGAAAAAGTTTTGCAGGGCGAAATCAAAAGCCCTTGGAATCTTGGAAGGAATACTGTTCGTGGTATTATATATATAAATAAATTAGCGGTACCCGACAGATGATGTTCTGGATCACCCTGGTCCACATTTTGGTCGATATCTCGAAAACGCCTTCACATATAGAACTAAGGCCAACTCCCTTTTAAAACCCTCATTAATACCTTTAGTTTTATACCCATATCGTACAAACACATTCTAGAGTCACCTCTGGTCCACCCTTATGGCGATATCTCGAAAAGGCGTCCTCCCATAGAACTAAGGCCCACTCCCTTTTAAAATACTCATTAACACCTGTCATTTGATACCCATATCGTACAGCATACATTCTAGAGTCACCCCTGGTCCACCTTTATGGCGACATCCCGAAATGGCGTCAACCTATAGAACTATGGCCCACTCCCTTCTAAAATACTCTTTAATACCTTCCATTTGAAACCCATGTCATACAAACGCATTCCAGGGTTAACCTAGGTTCATTTTGCTAAATGGTGATTTTCCCTTATTTTGTCTCCAAAGCTCTCAGCTGAGTATGTAATGTTCGGTCACACCCGCCTTCCTTACTTGTTATATACAACTCCCTTTTTGTAGTTTTCATAAAATTGCATCATACGTAAGCCATAGCTCTGCTGTCTTATTAATATCAACCTAAGTGTATCAATGAAAATTTTTAAAATAACAGTGAAGGTTGTTGATTTCACAGAGATTTCTGCGATAGTCACAAGAACAAAGTAATGAGCGCAGAAAGCTTAAGTTCCTATTTAAAACTAGCTAATGCATTTGCATGATATTGACAGTTGTTGACAGTTGAAATGAACAATGAATTCAGTAATTTTAACAAAAAAATTTGCTAGATTGATAGGGAATCTGTCGCACAATTCAACAGTCACACTGTTATGTTTCCAGAAATCTGCGCCACCTTTTACGCTGCTTCTGTATTCAATCCTGCAAAGTCTCACATTTCACTTTAATTTTTTCCTGCCAATATAATTTTAGTTGCTAGTGTCAGAGCAGATGTTGCCTCTCATCAGCGTCATCAACACAAATTTCGCTTCGTAATATATTTTTATGTTTGTAAACAATGCCTAAGCACACTTAAAGGAACTCAAAGTTTGGGCATAATAATCGTTACTGCGAAATGGGCGTGCAAATGAGTTTCCTTTCCCAGATCATCGAAAATAAACAGAAAAAATTAATAAATTTTTATGCGGTGAAAAGATGTTCAGATAAGATTGTGAGAGGATATTTGTTTTGGTTAGTGTGCGAGATCTGAAAGATAAATCAATATGATAAATACTTCTTACTTGCATTTCTACAGAATGATTCTAAATACCCTGCAGCGAAAATAAGAAACAGTCAGGCAAAGCCGAACTGGTGTTAATCGAATGCAGCGCGGAACAGTTTGTAGCCATGCTAGTACCAACAACGCTTAAGTCTGTGTCCTATGTATTTGAGTTAATTTATCAAAAGCAGCGGCCTTTAAGAGCCGCATACGACTGGCCCACTGCGAGGGTACAGAATTAAACTAGTACCGACTCTAAATAAAGTATTTTTGGGTTAGTTCGGAAACAGTGTGGTTCGCTGCAGTGTAGTTTTGTCTCATCAAAAGTTCAAGGAAACAGCGTTTTGTCAGCGAACTCATGCACAGCCGCGAATAGGTCAACAAAAAGTTGAATAAGTTGTGTAAATATATTATGCGCATTTTAAAAAACAAACACTTCTGCACTTGCACAAATAAAAAATACTTTTTAAGTGAAATTCAATTAAAAAAAAAATTACAGCTTAAATTGTGAAAAAAATTGTAAACGTTTTAATCAAAATATAATAACATATTTATACATATGTGTATGAGCATTAGGCTGTACGATTTCTTTGTTCGCATCATATCATATTTAATTTGTTACAGCGCTTTTAGTGAAAATTTTAATTGCTTGTTGATTGTTATTATATATAAAATATTTAATTTCATTAGCTAAACGCGTTTATAAATATAACTGAAGGTCAGGGAATGTAGTTCACCTTGAGCTGGAGTTCTTACAATAAATATCGTGGTTTTTTTTCTTCTTGAAATCGCGATAAATTTTTTTGGAAACATGATTGATTAAAATCAAATATTTATTGCGGACTCCAGCTATAAAAAGTGATACAGCTATGAAATCTAGAAGCAGTAAGTGGTACCGAGAATACAGAAAGCCTCTTGTATTTATATTATAACATTACGGACTCATACAGTTTATGTGAGTTGCTAATGTACCGGCCAGTAGAACCTAACCTAACCTTTGCATCAAGAGGCAAAGGGCTAGCTATATACAGAATTTCATCAAATCGAATCATGAATCGAATTTTTTCGAATCGATCGGTCCATGGTATATTCTACGGGTCACTGTAAAACTATAAGCTGCATACAAACATATGTACATAATTCTTTATATATGTAGATATACTAAATCTCTTTAGGCAAACATTAGCATATTTAATTATATATTAAATGTTTGTATGTTTATTGCTGTGTTCAATTTTACTTAAGATTTTTAAGAATTAATGGGCTTAACACCGACAAATGATAATTGTTATTCAATTATTATTTTTGGTTTTATTGGGAAAAACTGAAAAGAAGGAAACATTTACTGGCAAATTGCGATGGTGCCATTTCGAAAACCGCCGCGTCATCATAGTGAGGCAATTTCGTAATGTTTATTTATTTCAAAAGGTTTAACGGGAATCGAACCGAGGTCACACTGCTGAAATCACAATCGCCTAACCATTGGGCTATTGTGTGGTATTGGCTTTCTTGGCTTATTTGAGGTTTTATCCCATTTTAACGCTCTCGCACAATTTCAGATATTCTGTCTCTATATTTATTTGTACTAGGCGAGCTTTTTTTTGTTATTGGTATTGTACCACCCTACCTGTTGAAATAAACAAACATCACGAAATTGCCTGACGATGATAACGTGGCGGTTTTCGAAATGGTACCATCGCAATATGCCAGTGAATGTTTCCTTCTTTTCAGTTTTTCCCAATAAAACCAAAAATAATAATTGAAAAACAATTATCATTTATCGGCGTTAAGCTCATTAATTCTTGAAAAAAAAATTGATATGTACATTAGACTGGGTTTATTAACCGATATCGCGCCAACGATTTTTCGATATGATTTGGGCTCAGGAAGAAAAGTTCCACAGCGCATACCAAAAAAAAAATAATTTTCGAGCCTGCGAAATTTCATTTTTTTTACTTTTTTCGACTTTGATTTTTAAGGTTTTTTTCATGACATACTAAAAAAATTTTCATTAAATTGTAAAATTTTCATGTCGATAATATTTTTTTTAAAAAAAAAAGAACGTAAAAAAAAAACTGTTATCGCCAACGTTTTTAGCGAACATTTTTGGGTCGGACAAGGTATACATATGAAAATTTTTTTAGTAGGTCATGAAAAAAACCTTAAAAAGGAAAGTCGAAAAAAGTCAAAAAAATTAAATTTCGCATGCTCGAAAATAATTTTTTGGGTATGCGTAGTGGAACTTTTTTGAGGTCAAATCCTATAGAAAAATCGATGGCGCGATATCGGTTAACTACAAATCGGTATACAAATCGACCATACATACATATAAACATGCCGGAAAATAGAAATTTAGTTAAAGAATTTCAACGAAGCGCTTAAAAATTTTAACGACAGAGCATTTTTCAAGAGAGGTATTCATTCTTAACCATTACCAGCACTAATACTCATATATATGTATATATGTCAAACTGATATTAAATGAAAATACAGACAATACAAGTGCAGACATACCTGTAAATGGACTACCCATATTAAATAACGATAGCGAATGCTGACTTTTTTCCAAAATATACATAAATCCATTTACATCCCATTCAAACAAGTTTGCTCTTACAGCGAACAAACACACAAACTGCGTTTTCAACCTGTGACTTTTTTGGCACATTTTTTTAAATTTCACTCTCATAATTTTTTCATAACGCGCCTTAAGAAGTACAACTTCAAAAATGATGCAAGTGAAAGAGCAGAGTGCACGTTTGAACAAGGCAATGTTTTATCATTTAAAAAAATATAATTGTGTATTTCAGTTCAATGTCATTTTAATACATTTTTGACAATTTCTTTTTTATATTTTTTTTAATAAATCGACAAATTCCTTTGAAAAGTTTTAAGAGATTTAAGAAAACACACCCTAATGATTTTTTTTGACATTAAAACCTACATACAAATGCCTATATACGCATTTGCAAATAAATATCCATCGAATGTACTCGTCGTAAGTAATTAAATCCATCACTACCGTTATGTTGACCGCCGCTACCATGGCAATGTTAAGCTAACGGCATTTTAAAACATTTTGCTACCAAACTTGCCAGCTTGCACCAACAACAAAAATTAAAGGTATCTAAGTTTGGGTGTTACCGAGCATTATATACTCAGCATGAGACTCAATTGTGCATTTCATTACAGATAAATTACTTTTCTACATAACACGTGGCACTGCCCGTTAAAAAAAATGTCTTCCCACTTCCTCTTACAATAAAACTTGATAAGTGATATACCATTGATTCAAAACTATTGTTTGCTAACTTATAGCTTATTATTCTAGTCTACGACCCTTTTAAACTTGTTTTATATCTAAGTTGCCGTGGTCTTTAACCGATTCCGTCCATTTTTACTAGAAATATTTCCTGCTATACGGAAAATATGTGTCCAATTTGTGTGTTAATTTTTCTTCGAGTTATGGCTCCCGAAACATAGAAAATTGCTTAGTAGTAAAAGGGGCCGTGCCATGCCCATTTTTTAAAATTAAAGTTTTCCTATTTATTGTTATAAATCCCTTGGGAAATGAAGTACCGTTGATATAAAGCTCTTTTTTGCACAGATATAGCTTATATTAATCGCCCACCACCCTTTTAAATATCTTTTATATAAAAGTGGGAGTGGTCTTTAACCGATCTCGTTAATTTTTCTTCAAAGCATTCCTTATAGTGAAGGAAACCTCTCTGCCGAATTTTGTTACTATAGGTTTAACGATTTTTGATTTATGATTAATAATATTTGTAAAATTGCTTTTTTTCACAAGTGGGCGGTGCCACGCGCATTTTAAACAAAATTTTCAAATTTTCATCAAGAGTCTCAATATCAGTCCACATGTCAAATTTCAACATTCTAGGTGTATTATTTACTAAATAATCAAGTGTTTTGTGTTTTCCAAAATATTATATATATAAAAAGTGGGCGTGGTTATCATCCGATTTCGCTCATTTTCAATACCAATCTATTCTGAGTCCAGGTAAGCTCGTGTACCAAATTTGGTGAAGATATATCATTATTTACTCAAGTTATCGTGTTAACGGACAGACGGACGGACGGACGGACATGGCTCAATCAAATTTTTTTTCGATACTGATGATTTTGATATATGGAAGTCTATATCTATCTCGATTCCTTTATACCTGTACAACCAATCGTTATCCAATCAAAGTTAATATACTCTGTGTGCAAAGCACGCTGAGTATAAAAATAAGAAACTTCAATTGAGGAAAGGCTGCTGCTGTTTTGAAAAAATGTCAAACTGGTAACTGAAGACGTCATTGACTTGTTTTCGAACTTGAAGTTGAAATTGACATAGACTCGTTATTTACTAAAACGTACACAGATGCTACAGCTGCAATATGTTGCGGCCGGTATAACGGTAAAACTGAGTAGGTATTGATTTTGACTTGTTTAACAAGTTTGACAAATAACGGTCAATTGCCGCTGGATGCTTTCAACTTATTTGATGCGTGACATCTGCAAGCAACAAAAGCAAAGATATGCGGATAGAAATGGATTTGTGAGTGTGTGTTTGTGCCTGATCATGGGAAGCAGGGCAGTGATCATGTTGAAAGAACAAATGATCATCAATTTTTTATGATGCTTGATTTATTGACAGCAGAGTTTGCCCATACAACATAAGTTGGCCGGTTGTTCCAATTAATAGAGATGATATCGCAGTGTAAAGGGAAAATTATTTATTTGGATATAAACATTAGCAGAAAACAAAAGCTGTTGGTGAGCTATGTACATACATATATGAAAAGCATTATGGGTAAAGTTCAATGAGTTGTTTGTGTATCGATCATAGATGCAAACAGATAATGCCGATGCATCGATACAGAATATACACGCAAGCGTAAAACAAACCAAACAGCAGTTGCAAGTTCAGTATTCGACTTGTATACCAAGAATAAACCCATCCCATCATAAACAAACTGGGCTGACCAACACTCTTTAGCTGCGACATTCACTGCATTGAATATGTACGCTCCATTTTCAATATATAAACACTGACGCTATTGGAAAAGTTCACACTCATCCTTTGTCTGAAAGCTTTACTCTGTTTTTTGTGTTTTCTCATTTTATTTTAAAAATAAAACGAGTAAGTACGGGACTGTCTTCGGCTGTGCCGAAGACTTCATGCCTTTCATGAATGGGGCTGAACAATAATCTTATCCCATTCGTAATCTCCAAATAATTGGATGTATAAGATAATAAATATATAAAATAATAAATATATAATGAATAGATGTACATACCTAAACGATTTTTAAGATAAATATAAAATAAAAAATGGCAAAAAACCCCCTTATCTGAACGATCGGTTCCTGGGATATATATTATATATAGCTCCGATCGAAATGATTTTTACAGGAAATCTTCTATGATACATTAGAATATATATCACCAAGTTTCACGTTTTTAGATTGGAAACTAAAGGAGAAATGGCCAAAAATCTTTCTATCTGAACCATCGGTTGTATGGGATATATACTATATAAAGCTCCGATCAAAGTGATTTTTTCAGAAAATCTTCCATGATATATTAAAATATATATCACCGAGTTTCACGTTTATACTTTCTAAATTAAGGGAGAAATGGCCAAAAATCTTTCTATCTGAACGATCGGTTGTATGGGAGATATATGTTATAGTGGTCCGATCCTACCGGATCCGACAAATGTCTAATATAATACAAAAGTACATCCTTGTTCCAAATTTCATTGAGATATCTCAAAATTTGAGGGACTAGTTTGCGTTCAAACAGACAGACGGACGGACAGATGGACGGACGGACAGACGGACATGGCTATATCAACTCAGTTCGTCGCCCTGATCAATTCGGTATACTTAATGGTGAGTCTATCTTCCATATTTCTCAACGTTATAAACATCGGACCAAAGTTAATATACCATTCCATGTTCATGAAAGGTATAATTAAGTTATTTAAACAGGCAGTCTGCCACCGACAGACTTAGCAAAATAAAATTCACAAAAAAATTCAATTTCTAACATAAACGCGCACTCTCAAATTGGCACATGTTGCATACTCGGGTGTAGAAAAAGCTCAGAAAAATCTCTGAAGCAAATTATGTTAGGAAATTAAATGCGAAATTTTGCAAAAGCGCAATCAAAGTTTTCGCAAACCCATAGAGAAATATGCATACATACATACATTTACATATGTACTAGCATATACAGCTGCGAACACGAAAATTGCATTGTAAAATATTATCAAATTTCGACATAATTAATTTGTTTAGTAGCCGTTAATGAATAAATATATATATTTTTCTATTTGTGAGCTCTAGGCCTCTTTTAAATAAAACAACTCTGTTTGTTGCTAGTATTTAATTTTTAATTTTCGATATTTCGATCTCAATCTGAGATCATCATCAGGACTGTAATAATGATGATGATCTCAGATTGATGATCTCAGATTGAGCTCACAAATAGAAAAATATATATATTATCAAATTTCGATTATTAAATTTTTTTTTTTTTTTTAACTATAACTTAAGAAAAAACTTCTATGAATTGTTTAACAGAAGTTATGTAAACCGATATCAAAAACTATTTCGAAAAACTCACAAAATGTTTACTAAAATTTCAAGCTTTTTATTTAGAGTTTTCTGAATCCTTTTGAGTATATTATTTTGTGGCCCAATCAACATTGTACGAAATGCAGGTCTCTCAAAATTCGCATTGATTTTTAATAGCTTTTTTTTTCCTTTTTGGATGGAAGATCATATAAAACACACTTCAGGAAAATAATTTAAAAAAATCGATGCGAATTCGGAGAGACCTAAATTATTTACTTTGTTGGACTCAAATTTCATTTTAATTTTTACTAAATTATCAGAAAAGAAATTTGACAAAATTTGATTAAAATTTTTGCTGTTATTTTGTTGTTATTTTCTTGTTCGCAACTGTATATTGTGGACATTGTGAAAATCGTATGGATGACCTGAATAAATTTTCTACGAGAAATCGAATTGTATTGAGAAATGGAGATAAGAAAACTAACTTAGATAGAGATAAGATGGAAGGAACATTTTTTCATGAGCTATGATCAAATAAAGTTATGAGCAAAAAACATAGGCAAAATTATTTCGAATTTGGTTGTCCCGTCACTTGAATGGGGGACCTTTTTTTAATTTGGCTGCCCCCCCCCCCCCCCCCTCCCTCTCAGCTACATGGTAGCCGTTATGGAAAGATAAATTAACTATGTATATAGAGAAGAAAAACTAAAAGGAATCAAAATGATAGAAACGGTATAAGTTAAAAAGAATGATCATAATATTCACTACGATGGTTGTGATAAAGAAAAGCGAGAGGGAAAGAATTTTAGAAAAAGCGAGGGGAAGAGGAAGTCAATATGCTGAGAATGAGAAGCACGGTGAAGTGCCGCTTACATTTACGAATACAGTTGCAGTTACGAGTTCAGTCAAAGTTATATCAACTGTCTTTCAGCTACTACTACGGCCACGCTTATAACGGTAATATGTGGTTCTACGGTTGTGGTCACTAAAATCGTTACAGCTAGAGCAATGAATACGCGAACGTTTTGTTGTTTTTGGCGAACAGTTCATTTATATTTTATAGAATAGATGTTTTGTAGGTTAGCTTGATCTGGTATTTTTGGGTGCAAATGAAAACAATCTTTCAAATTACGGCCGGAATTTAGCTGAATATTTAGATATCTTCAGGGGCTACAAACTATAATGGAAAATATAAACATTCAGGATATAAATAATGGATACCACCATGCGTAGTAGTCTTATTTACTTTAACGGTTACGTTACCGGTTTTTGTTACGAGTGTATTATACTGTTATGCTACGGGCTGTGACTAGGTATAGTGTAAAGTGTATTGTTATGGTGACAGTTAGGGTTAAAGTCTCATTAAGGAATACGTATGTAATAGCAACGACTATGCTTAAGGTCACGGTTACGTCTCCGGCTGTGGGTATGCTACAGTTGACGATATCGGTTATATGTATATAAGGTTACCGTTACAGATATAAACTAGGTTTACGGTAACGACTAAGTTATGGATATGGTTTCGGTTGCGGTAACTGCTACAATTATAGATGTGTAATTTTTTTGTTGGGTATTATTACTACATACATACAAAATCGTACAAAGCTCATTAGCCGAAAAACAGGTTTTCATATTTAAATATCAGACGCACTTTGACTTTCAGTTCAAACCCAGCAAAAATAATATAAAAATTGTTAACACAAAAGCAATCACTTAAAATTGAAAAAAAAGAAAGAAAAGAAGTTTGTACATCTCAACCAATTTAATGGTATTGCCAAAGCAATGGGGCACATTTTCGACAAAATTGGTTTCTTAAATTTTCACATCATCGAATGCCTCGAATGTGAATGTTCTTGCTTTTCGCTTCACTACAAGTATTTTCTTTTTCTTCTTCTTTTTTCTTAATTTGTCTTCTACCTAAAAATCTCAACTCGCACTTGCGTTGCCGTAATTTACTCCCAAAAACCATGATGAAAAGTCGTAAACAAGTGTGGCAAATATGTTACAGCAAGTAGACATAAAAACAAGATAGCAACAGCAACAACAACCAACATACTTGCCAACTGAGGATGCGCCACTTTCAAACATCGAACCATTCACCATTTCGAATTGCTTCGCTGTTGAATTTTATTTGGATTCGCTTTGGTGGACGTTTGATTGTCGTTTGTGGCATGGTGTTAGATGATGCTGCTGCAGTTGTTGCATGTCAAAGATTGCCACATAAGCTGTTTTTTTTTTTTTTTTTTGTTATTGTAACTCGCTTGCTCTTCCTTGGTTGGCGTTGTCATATTGGTGGCAGCTAATGTGCTAGCAAAGTGTTGTTGTTTAGGCGCATTAAAGAAAACAAACTGCACAAAACAACAAAAAAAGCAGAAAAATTCACAGCAACAATCGGGACGGAAACCAGCATCACCAACAACAAACCTGCCACTTAGACACAGCAAGACATGGATTGGTGTTAAGCTACGCTTTCTTTTCTTTCAAGTTTTTCTTACTTGCAAACTCGCTTCGCAAGGCTTCATTTAGCGCCTCAGTTGCAAGGCACCTTTAGCGCATCAGGCAGATTTGATTGTTTTGGCTTACAAATTTTTCTTTTTTCTCAACTTTTTTCTTTCTTTATTTTTTCATTTTATACAAATTGCATCTTTTTTGTCTTCGTTATATTTGCCTCATACACTCATTTATTCTTCTTCAAGTGTCTGTATTTTAAGTGAAAATTAAATCTTGCGATATTTTTGCCACTTGCCACATACCTGCAACAACAAATACAACAAAATGCTCTTACTACACAAAATAACAGCAAAATTAATACTAACGATCATTAGTGGCATCTGTTCGATGTTGATTGCTTTTGCTTTAAATTTTTGTTGTTGTTGAAAAAAGACCTGCTTTTTAGTCTTGATTGTTGGCGATTAATGTCTGAGTTGGCTCTCTTGTCTTGCCACTTTATTTCACTTAAGCCATCTGTAACTTTGATTTATGTGGCAACAAATTATAAATTACTTAGCCAAGTGAAGTTAAAGAAAAAATTTATTAATTAATTGTAGTTCAGTTGTGCATAGCTAAGCAAATAAACTTGATTCATTAGAAACTACAAAGATGGTAGGTAGTACTTGGTATTATTTACTGACGTAGCTTCGTCAGAATGGACTGTAGATAAGCATTCATACGAAGATTTTAGTCTAAGCTACTTTAACATATAAATTAGTCAGATATCCAAACAAGCATATTAAGTAGGGTGTAGTTTAGCGATCCGTTCTGTTACCACATTATGTATGGTCTACATCAGGGATCTGCCTTCCATAGAACAATTGTACCCAAATTAAGTTTGCGAAATGGCAATAATCTTAAACTTTTGGAGGCCCAAGGCGTATATGCATTATTCCTGACAAAATATCAATAACGGATTATCAGAATACGTCAGGTTTTCTTAGGCTCCCGAATTTCATATATAAACATCAGGTAGGGCAGTTGTATATAAGGAACTGAATTCGCTTCCTGCTTCCACTGACATCCTTCGTATATTATAGAAACGATTGATAACCAAGGCAAATATTTTGCAGTTATCTATTATAAAAAGGGATAGTAAAAACAACTCCGCAAAAAAATGAACGAATTAGCCACTTGAGGGCAGGGTGCTGCCACAACGTCCAAGAAAGGAAATAAATACTTCAAACCCTGTGGGAATTTCATGCTATTTTTTAGTTTAAATTGTGTGAAATTAGGGAATTTATCTTAGTTTCGGTGGGTGATTTCACAGAGTGGCATCACTATCTTTCGTACGCTCTACAAATCGCTTGTCACAATTTTTTTGATATATGTCTGAGAGAGGATGTCTCTTGGACTGTTAGATAGAAGAGTTCTCAAGAAGATTAATGGTTTTGTTCCTGATACCGACAGCGAGTATAAAACCAGGTATAATGCTGAGCTATATAAGCTTGATGCAGATATGAAATAAAAGTCCAAAGCTTCGGTCACATTTTGCGGGTAGACGAAGGCGCTCCGGCCAAGAAAGTATTACACTCGAGACCTCTACTGATTCGGGATAGGTAGGTGGAGAAAAACTTGACCTCACCTGGTGCTCTAAATTGCCGTAAAAATCACTCAGGGGGTTAAGCGCCAATTAATGATGATGATAATCATTTTAAACCTTGAGCCAGTCTTGCTCAATAATTAAACCTTTTACACTCAGGATTAATAATTCGAAGATACCAAGCCTTTTTATTAGAGGACGTGGACGCGCAAGGAACTTATCATAATAAATATTGGTTAGGCTGCCCTTCTACATGTCAGTTGAAACTTTAATTATGCCATCATTGCTAACACACAAAATCACTCTAGTTATTGTCACTCAATCCAATTATTACAAGATAGTAATAAAAACATGTATTTTCAAATGTTATTAAAGTACACAGTTATCATTTGACTAGGCAGAAAAAACTTCGACATACTCGTACATACACACATGTAAATGAATATACCCCATACATACAAAAAAACATAAAAATCGGTTTTTGAAATGACTAACGAGGTGAAAGGATATCGTGGGACCGCCAATATCCAATGATAGAGTAAATATTTGACGAGATTACAATTAGGTGCAGTTAGTCGCTTAAAACGAAAAAAAAATGTTCACACACAAACTAAAAAGAGTAATCCCTGATACTTCCGACAATTCGCCTCCATTTTCCACTTCAACCGAATAGATAAAACGATTTGTAGTATTATAAATTTCAGCGTCGGGAAGTATGGCCACAAGCGCAAGAGGGTAGGTGAGCCACTTCTAGCAACAACTTGCTCAAAACCAACATTTTCATACACCAGGACCAAGTCTGAAAGTAAATTAGTTCATTTTTTTTTTAAATCCCTGCATCCACGCAGAGGCTGTATCTTTTATAAAAGAAGCACGCCGAGTATCCATGCAGAGTAGACTTGAGGTAGTTGTTGCACCGATCAGGTGCACATTGGGTCCTCTCGACGGTGGAAAAGTTAAAACTGCGCATGTTCCAGAGCGGGCTCGACCTTGGGTCTTACGACAAAACAGGTTAAAATCCATTGCATTGATGTAAACATTTCCTTCTTTGATGTACCCGCTCAAGGCCTTAACAAATTCGCATCCATTCCTTTTGTTGTCGGAGTTCATGTTCACTGGCCTATGGTGAACGTTTTTGACGGTTTGAAGTTTACCTACCAAATAGTTTGCCCATATAGATCTGCATTCTCCTTAATGAAGTTGTGCTTCAACCACAAATAAAAAAAGTCATGGTCGGACCATCCATGTAATTATTTCTACTCATTTCCTGCGCATATCGGCTCTACACAGGGCCGCCGAGAGAAAATCCGGGCCCGGGGGAAAAAAATATGGGTCCCCAAACTATAATAAACCAAATTTCAACATCAAAATTACCATATTTTACATATTTATATGTATACATGTATATCGCTGTATAAGAATTTGCATCATACCGAATTTTTCTGCTGCAACAGAAAACGAATTCAACTTTATGCTACCAAGCCGACGCCAAAAACCAACAACACCTTATGCGGGGTGCAGACCCGTTAAGAGATTTATAAAAATTTTTGAAAATTAAATTGATTGGTATCTAAGAAAGGTAATTAAAGGTGTGGTTTGTTCACTTTCTGTAAGCAAAAAGCTTGGATAGCATTTTGAGATTCCCGGACCCCTCCAGTCCGGGGTAATGACCCCCTCAGCCACCCCTCTCGTCGGGCCTGGCTCTACGGATAGTACAGTTGTCCCTTAGCTCCCTGCACAATATATCTCGTAATTTATAAGGCAATTGCGAAACTGATTTTGCTTTTTAATTTTACAAAGACGTTTAAAACCACGCCCACATTTTAGTCATATATGCAGGTTTTACAGCTACTATGCATTGAATTTTTTGGTTTTTTTATTTTCTCAAACACATTTGGAAAAGTTGTAGTTCGAAGTGTTATCGGAATCTGTTTGATTACGAACGGTTGAGCCGTCGAAAACGTTGTTATAGAAGGCAAACCGATTAAAAGTCGATATTATTTCGATAACAAGTCGATACATTTTTGATAACTTTAATATGACAATCAAAGACTTTGTTATATATAAAACAAGTACAACACTTCTATAACAAATCGATAAATCGTATATATCTGACCGAGAGTACGCTTTTAACAAGCCGACAACAAATGCGAATCGTCAAATGGATGACACGCATATAACACGTCCAATAGCACGTCGCTTAAGGTTGTTATCGATAAAAACCCGTTAAAACTTCGATTTCAGTCTTTGGTTCTCACATTTCCTCTACTCCCTATCAAGCTACCGACAAACACTTCTTCATGACTTTTACCATTCCCACATTCCCATTATCAAGCCTATTCGGTAGACATTTCTCAAGGCATTAGGTTTACAATGTTAGGTATGTTCAAAGTCTGCAAGAATATTTCTCAAGGTATCTAGTTTGCAAGGTTTGACAGGACACCATCTCCAATGGCATGCCAATGCTAAAAGGGCGTGTCATCTGCATAGATCGGCGGAAGTAGCCCCTGCTACAATGGGTATATGTCTAATTGTATTTGGACTCCCCCATACAGCGGGAAAAAATATTTTTTTAAGGTTGCCGTTCTTATTTTCTTGAAAGTAATTTGTTCAAAGTAGGTATCTTTAGTAATACAAATCTGCCCTATTTTGTGCATAGTTCGTAAACTAGTTTGGGTTCATATCATTTTAGCGTTTCACAACGGGGAGGAAGTAAACGAGTTACAGATAAATGATTTTCTCTTATCAGTAAGCAAACGTGCTTGTCATTGCCGTTAAGTTCCAGACAAATTAGTTGGGCAATGTAAAGGTACATGCACATACTTAACCACACATACATACATACATCCAATAACAATAAATATACATATGTATGTATATTGTAAACGACTTTGTATTGGAAAGGGTTGCACATTGACTAAAATATTTTAGCAACAAATAGAACAAAAAAAAACTAAAAAAAAGACTAGAACTCTTTAGCTATAACATTTTTATCAAACAAGTACTTCAGCAAATATGTATTTAAGTTCTATATATGTGCATATGTATTCATGTAAATGTGAGTATGTGCATTTTTATCAGTCAACAAATGGGTCTCTTCGCCGTTATGGGTTGAGCTGAAGTGATAAAAGTACTTGAACGGCAGTTACGTTCTATTAGACTTTGGCAGCGGAAGTTTAAGAAAATTAATATAGAATTTTTATGCAGCGTTAACGGTTAATAATTTCGGGACGGGCATAATTGCGTGCAAATTGAAATTTTGTGGGTCGTGTTGACGTGGCGCTTTATATTAATGTTGTAATGTGAATTTACGGTTTTCGAAGTAAATCAGTTTTTAATCACAGCTGAAAGTTTTCCAGCCCAGCATTTTTTTTCAAATAAAAAAATTTTATCTAAATGAAAACAAATTATATATTAATTCATTTCTTTAAAAAAAAAAGTGTACTTAATTTATAATAAAAGTAAATTTTTAATTTATTTTGCAATTGCTGTTTACAAAGTGATTAACTGGCCAAATAAAGAAAAACGCAAATAAAACAAACAAGAAAATTGTATGACACAACCAGTGTTGTCATAGCCACAAATTGAATTGTAAGTGTTAAATAGATTTTTTTTGTGAAAATGTAACGTATGATATGCAGTATCTTAGAGCTTGTTTTAAGCGCCTAATTTAAACCAGCTTTAATGATTTTTCTATATGAAGCTTTTCGACCGATGCCTCTGCAGGAGACAAAACTACAATTTTTTCTATTCCCCTACGCGTTTCGATGTTCGTAAAGGTTTTCATGGGGCATTCTGATTTATTCATCACTACTTCCGATTCATTTTTGGTTTGTGAGAGTTTTTTCGAACAAACTTGCAGTATTTTTATGTGGACAAAATATTTTTTTTTTTTAATTAGACAAAACAAGGTTGTTATGTTTTAATTAATATGGAAAACCAAAAAATCTTGCGGCATCACTCCAAAAGTTGCGATTCTACTATCGTACTTATCAGGGCTTAAGTGATGAAAGCTGTTATTTTAGCGTAAACAGTGCAAGGCTAGGTATTGCGATAGCAGCAATGACAATTACGGCAGAGTGAAAGAACACCCCGTCTTTTGCGATCTCTGAAAAAAGTATTTCCTTCAAACACTAAATTTTTTTACTAGTTCTTCTTATGTTATGTTTGGTTTTACTGGTCTGTCAATAACTAACTATCTTAATAATTTGTTGTCTTCAAGACCGAGTTTGTTATTTTTGTAAAATGTATATTTTAAAAGTTATTTTATATTAAATTATTTACATAGAAACTGAGTAAATTAAAAAAAAAAACAAGGCTCATAGACCGTATAGCCGACCTTTTTAATAGCCTTGACGGTTCATCATCAGCGATCCACCCATTGAAAGCTTGACGTTTAGCGCGCATCAAGCCATCAATGCAGCTTACAAGTTTCCATTTATAACTCGTTTTCTATTATTTGTTGTTTTTATTCCCCACTTATTTTCTATGTATAATAATTTAATATAAAATAAAGTGTAAAATATACATTTTACAAAAATAACAAACTCGGTGGTGAAGACAACAAATTAATATGATAATTACACTGGTCAACACAAAATTTGACTTTGACTTCAAAGCATTGAATTTCAATTATTTAGGTCGTAATTTGACGAAAACAAAATATACGGAATGAAAAATTTTTGCTTTCCTATTTAGGAAACCGCTTGAACGAAATTTTTCTAAATCTGTGGTTTTAATTTTTACTTGAAAATGAAACAATTCAAATAAATATTTTTATTAAGTTTTAATATCGAAATAACTTACAAAAAAGTGGAAAATGATTTAAAAGTGTACACTTTTACTTTTTCTTTTGTGTTCATAAGTACTATCCCCCAATAAAACCCAAATATAGTTTCCCATCATATTTTCATTATATTGGCCTTGATAACGTTATTCGAAGAAGATCCTAAACGCTGTGGTTTACTTTTTGGTAAATTTAAATCTCTAATCAAATCATTAAAATCTTCAGTAGTGATGAAATGATGTTTTGGTTATTCTGGTGTCGGTAAAAACTCCTTATCGGCATTGCTTTTTTAAGAACTAAAAGATGAGCCACTTCTCTGCCATAATTTTTTCGGTGGCTCTGGTACTGGTCGTGTCAGATCGTGTGCGACTGGAGCATAAGAAGACTCAAGATCAGCACATTCGATAGGTTCGATGTATTTTTACCTCTACGTCTTGTACTCAGATTTACAATGCAAAAGTAGCAGTCTTTAACGTGGTATTTTGCTTCTCACCAGATACTTGGTGTTGCAGATTTCATAGATCTTTTCTCACCTCGATACCAACCTAAAATATAGGAAGAGAAACCAATATATCTACTTTATTTATTTTACTATTTAAATGAAATTTGCTTGCCTTCCAAACATCTTTTGGAATAACTACAAGCAACATGAGGAGCGCATGTCTTGTCTTGATTCCAAACAGGACAGCCAAAATATGCTTCGTAGGCTTCACAGCGGATGACAGATGTATTTAATTCATATTTTATATCACAAACTTTAATAAATTGCCCATATATATAACAAAAAGCATCAGCTTCATATTTACACTTTCACGACGACATTTTAGGTTATTCTAGATTTTTACAAAACACGTAATCGTTGTTTAGTTATCACTCTAGCGCCATGAGTATTGTTACTATAACTATTACGAAAGCAAACTTTATACCGAAGGAAAGTATTTTCTTTTCGTTTTGTTTATAATGAAACAGAAAATTATGAAATAAACCTTAGGAAAAAGAACACACTTTTTTTTGTAGAGTCGTGTTATTGGTATTCTAGTTTTTTCAGTAGATCTCGAGCATACTAATATATATTTTCGGTGAGTTTATCAGGCCTCTTTTTAAAACATTTTCAATGGTATAGATCAAGTAACGGTACATATTAGCTCAAGATTAGTTTCGCATGAACCAACGGTTTCAGGGATTTTTTTTTTGAAGCCATTTTCAGTATTTATGTATTTATAAACAACGGTGGTGAACTATTGAGCTTGTTTGTTTCGATTTACACCACTGTAATCCAAATCAATTAAGCTCATGAACCTATTGGTTCGTTGAACTTCTCCCAGTTTTCGCTTTCATTACAAAAATTTTTTCAACCTTGTTTTATACCTAAAATACCTGCGGTTATGCTCGTAAACTTATTGAAGAATTTAAGCGTATCTTTTTTTTTGTGGATTCATATAAAATTCACGGTCGTATAGCAGCTAAATAAGTTTTTATTAACAAATAATTTACACAAACGATGGGCTCAATGATCATAGGCATGTTTCGCTGGAAATTCCATTGTAAAATCCATTGATGGTTAAGTAAATTTACATATTTTATTATAATTGTTTTTCTTGTGGTTTTTGTTTATCTGTATGTACTGTGACATTTATTACATAAACATATGTATGCATATTCCGCGGAAGTTCATACAACTTGGAATATTTTGTTTTCACGCTGTTGGTGCTGATGAATTGATTAATTATGTACTAATACATTGTTCACGGTGCAAAGTAGAGTGTAAGTTCTTATATATACACGAATATTCTATGACATATTAAACAAAGACATTGTTGTGTGAGAGAAATATTTATCATCAACCGCACTTCCTCCACATCAATCGCGATTCTGCACAAATTGACTTTGTCTCACTGGAATTAACCACAAAATCAGCTTCGATGTTAGTTATGACACTGAACTAAATTAGCTGCCACAATAAAAAAATTAACAAAGCATAAATAAGTAGGTCAATATAAATATTTGAAAAGAGTATATCAAATAGTTCACACAAGAACGTATGGTTCAATGACTTATAAAATAAATAAATATAAGGGGCGATAACTTAGGAAGAGATTTTAGACCGACTTTCTTTTCCAATTTGCGAGACGGGACGTACATGTTTTATGCCGACTCTGAACAGCATCTGCAAGGCAGATGAGTTATCACTGAGAGCTTTTGAAGGCAGAAATACACTCGGAGGGCTTGCCAAATACTGCCGAGGGGCGAGCCGGCTTAGAAAAATGTTCTTCTAATTGAAAAAACTGGCGGCCACCGTGGTGTGATGGTAGCGTGCTCCGCCTATCACACCGTATGCCCTGGGTTCAACTCCCGTGCAAAGCAACATCAAAATTTTAGAAATAAGATTTTTCAATTAGAAGAAAATTTTTCTAAGCGGGGTCGCCCCTCGGCAGTGTTTGGCAAGCACTCCGGGTGTATTTCTGCCATGAAAAGCTCTCAGTGAAAACTCATCTGCCTTGCAGATGCCGTTCGGAGTCGGCATAAAACATGTAGGTCCCGTCCGGCCGATTTGTAGGGAAAATCAAGAGGAGCACGACGCAAATTGGAAGAGAAGCTCGGCTTTAGATCTCTTCGGAGGTTATCGCGCCTTACATTTATTTATTTAATTGAAAAAAACTTGTTTCTAAAAATTTGATGTTGCTTTTTCCGGGGCGTCAACCCAGGATCTTCGGTGTGGATGGCGGAGCACGCTACCATCACACCACGGCGGCCGCAATGACTTATTTTAGATAATTAAAACGCAAAACAAAACCTGGGATTCCTAAAAAAGCAATTCCAAAAATTTCCGGAAGATTTTTGCCTTAAAATTTTTATAATAAAATCATGTAATATTGAAAGTATTTATGCTTGCGTGCAATTTTAAATAAGTGTGTGTTTATTTATTTTTTTAATTGTCTGTGGTTTGTCACAATTACATAACTGTCACTTTTTAATACATATAAATTGCGTTTTTTAATGTCAACAGTAGTGCAACTATCCTTAGCTGTCGTTGGCGCTGTAGCTGTCACTTTACTAATTATACGTTTAACACCTTAACATGACATGCACTACTTTAATTACCTTGCATTTGAAGCTGTTGTTGTAAAACTTAATTAAGCTACTGAATTCTTGTCATTCGTTGTTTTTTGGTTTGTTAAATTATGTTTATTTTCAATTACTATCCATTATCCTAAGGATCATAACAGGGTTGCATTTAACTCGAATGTTAGTGTGAACTTTTGTTGCTTGTTGATTATTCCTTTTTTTTTAGTTTGCGCTGACATTGCACAGAACCCAAACGATATTGCATTGATTGCAAATTTTTTGTATTTTTTTTTGTAATTAAATTTAAAATCATAGCGCATATTGGTCGCAATATTTTTATATTTTTTACTCAATTTTTACGAGTTTTTGCTTATGGTTTTAACAAATTTGTTTTTTTTTTTTATACTTTGAAAAGATGTACATAATTCATATCATCTCTCTTTTTTATTGAGTTTTTTGCGCATTGTTATCGCTTTTTGTGTTGAGCTGCTTCGTAGTTGAATGTCAATATATTTACTGCTCTGCTGTAAGCAACTTCGTTCAAATTAAGCTTGTCACTATTTTAATTTTGATAAAATTGTTCGCTCTCATCTCTCACCCTCTCTTAATCTCCTTATTATCGGATTTTATTACAATTTATTTAATTTTAGTTATATGAATACATTTTGATTCGCTTTCGCCTCCCTTATACCAAAGCATCGGATCTCGCTTACACTTGGCCCCAGGAACACAGTGTGAGATTAATGAAATTAAGCTACTTGACTTAAACCAAAACTTCGTATTTCAAATGAGACGTTTTAGCTTACAATACTTAGAAATAATTTAGTCGCGTTTTCAAATGGAAGTCGCTATAAAATGTTTGCAAATTACAGAGCTATTAGTTGTAAGCGAGAAATTATCTGAAATTAAATGCACATAGTATTATGATTAGCTGTATCATCAGAGCAGTTATAATTTACTCAGTTTGCCTCCTCAAAGCAATGCAAACTTTGCTTCATACTTGGATGGACAACGTAATGCACCGCGTAACATGGGTGTGTAGAAAATATGGTGTTTAAATAAAGAAATTTTGGAGAGATAGCACCAGCACACCTATCAGAGCTCATCGAGATCTACTTCCAGCATACAAAAAAGGTTATCGATTAACTGGATTAGATACCTCCATGTTGCTTGGTTGGAGCAATATAAATATTTCTATAGCAAAAAGATATGAAGAAAATACCTGGGTTAGCCAGTTAGATCCACATCGATTTAGCATAACTTCAAACCACATTAAACAAGAGATGGCGAAAAATCACTATAATATTTTAACGAATTTTGGGATACTTCTGATTATTTTGTAGCTCCTGTTAATGTTCAAATCTCTGAACTGTCGAATAAATAACTCAAATATTGAGTATAGCAAACTGTTCCTTATTTACACTACTATGGTAGTAGTACTTAACAATTACAAAACTCGCGTACTTCACTATTAGCGTAATAAAATCAAACTGATTCATTATTCCTTAACGTGTGCTGCTTTTATACTCTCGGTTGCCCCGTTTGCTCATTTCTTCTTAAGTCTAGATTATTCATCTGTATATTTTTTAATACATAACTGTAGACAGAAGTGGTGATGAATGACTTAAAAGTGAGTGAATCAAATCACTGGCGCTGCAGATGGGCTGCTACCTAAGGTGCTGTCGCTTGAGAGCAATAGATGCGTATCCCGCAAAAAACAGCTAGTTCTGCAGCTCTGCAACAATACGGATTTGATGATTTAAGAACTACTTTGCTCTATACTTAATGTAATACCACCTGTGGCTCAATGATAAATTTACATTTTATACTCATTAGCTCATTTATGGTATTCATTAAGGGCACGCAATTGTTGCAATGATGGAGTTGATGAATTATGTATCAGTTGGCTATGTGTCTAATAATCTAATTAAAATATTTGCGTTGAAGTCACTTTCATTTTGCCTTTTTGCCTCTCCGTGACCTAAACTTATAAATATAATTCCCAGAGATATGATTACAAGCAGTTTTGCGCATTTTCAAAGTAAAAAAAACTTTAAGTTCTTTTTTCTAATAAAAATAAATGTTTCATACGTTTATGTTCTCGTGTTATTTCCTTGATTTATACCACCCATATGACCACCGTTCATGCTCTTAACCTCAACTGATATTTCCGACTGAGAATATTAAGTAATAACATTATATCTTAGATCGAGCATTCTATCTTAACTTTTTTTGCTTCCGCTTCATGCATATCTTTCTAAGCGCGGCAAATGACAAGCCTCAATTATTACTCATAATACGTCATGCCGATAAAGTCCAACAAAATAAAACGTTCATGCAATAGATGCCCTTCGCTCAATTATGTCCGCCTATCAGTCGATCAATTTAGTTGCGCTGTTCATGTTTTGTTTTTGTTGCTTAGCGTATATGCCGTGTCAGTGATCTTTGCATTGAAATCTTGGTTGCAACACCTTGGGGAGGAGGCAGCTAACAAACAAACAAATCCCTTTTCACCACTTTGCCAACAACACCTTTGTAACATCTTTCTACTGCGCCATGTGGCAGGCAGACACACAAACACACACACATACCAGGACTTTCCAGTTTTCATAGAATAATTCTTGGTTTTTTGTTTGTGTTGTGTTTGGTTACGCTTCGGTTAATTTTAGTTTGTTCGCAAAACTAACTCTAACCATAGGCATTAGCCATTAGCTATTAGCCATTGCACTTGACTGCAATTGAGTTTGTTGACCAAACAACCCGAGCATGAAAAAAAAAAGAACAAAGAATTTACTTAGCAACAATAAAAAAGGTAATAGCCAATGTACGTGTGCAGTGTTGAGTATCAGCCAAACAACAATTAAACGGGCGCTGAAGTTTTCAAGTGAGCACAAACAGATGGGTTATTCCATTTCAAATCGATTAATAATGCGAAAGAAAAATTTTCGACTGCTGGCATAATGAGACATTCCATTTTCGCAATATGGCACCGACTAGGTTTTTTCGAAAGATTGTGGCAATTATGATGAGAGATAAATAGAGCGTAATTTTTGTTCGTCGAGTAATTTCCTTCACTTTCTCAATCCAAAGTAGCAAAGTTGGCAAGCTTCTAAGCTTGGATTGTCATCGCTTGACCCACGTTGTGCGGTGTTCTTAAGCAGGCACTAAGTGGTGGGGGCTGGTGACTTAGGAAGTTCAATGTGGTCATATTCAATCGTTCCCGAGATGGTAGGGAATTGCCCGTTTCTATATCCGGCAAAACCATCAATGCCGGTAACACTCAACTACAAGAAGACGAGGAGAAGAAGAGAAGGAAGTAAAAGTTAGGGTAATATTCCTTTTAGCCGACGATATTCACACTATGTGACAAAAGAGCAGTTTCAATAAAGTTGATACCTAAATAATAATTTAATATAAAATAAAGTGTAAAATATACATTTTACAAAAATAACAAACTCGGTGGTGAAGACAACAAATTAATATGATAATTACACTGGTCAACACAAAATTTGACTTTGACTTCAAAGCATTGAATTTCAATTATTTAGGTCGTAATTTGACGAAAACAAAATATACGGAATGAAAAATTTTTGCTTTCCTATTTAGGAAACCGCTTGAACGAAATTTTTCTAAATCTGTGGTTTTAATTTTTACTTGAAAATGAAACAATTCAAATAAATATTTTTATTAAGTTTTAATATCGAAATAACTTACAAAAAAGTGGAAAATGATTTAAAAGTGTACACTTTTACTTTTTCTTTTGTGTTCATAAGTACTATCCCCCAATAAAACCCAAATATAGTTTCCCATCATATTTTCATTATATTGGCCTTGATAACGTTATTCGAAGAAGATCCTAAACGCTGTGGTTTACTTTTTGGTAAATTTAAATCTCTAATCAAATCATTAAAATCTTCAGTAGTGATGAAATGATGTTTTGGTTATTCTGGTGTCGGTAAAAACTCCTTATCGGCATTGCTTTTTTAAGAACTAAAAGATGAGCCACTTCTCTGCCATAATTTTTTCGGTGGCTCTGGTACTGGTCGTGTCAGATCGTGTGCGACTGGAGCATAAGAAGACTCAAGATCAGCACATTCGATAGGTTCGATGTATTTTTACCTCTACGTCTTGTACTCAGATTTACAATGCAAAAGTAGCAGTCTTTAACGTGGTATTTTGCTTCTCACCAGATACTTGGTGTTGCAGATTTCATAGATCTTTTCTCACCTCGATACCAACCTAAAATATAGGAAGAGAAACCAATATATCTACTTTATTTATTTTACTATTTAAATGAAATTTGCTTGCCTTCCAAACATCTTTTGGAATAACTACAAGCAACATGAGGAGCGCATGTCTTGTCTTGATTCCAAACAGGACAGCCAAAATATGCTTCGTAGGCTTCACAGCGGATGACAGATGTATTTAATTCATATTTTATATCACAAACTTTAATAAATTGCCCATATATATAACAAAAAGCATCAGCTTCATATTTACACTTTCACGACGACATTTTAGGTTATTCTAGATTTTTACAAAACACGTAATCGTTGTTTAGTTATCACTCTAGCGCCATGAGTATTGTTACTATAACTATTACGAAAGCAAACTTTATACCGAAGGAAAGTATTTTCTTTTCGTTTTGTTTATAATGAAACAGAAAATTATGAAATAAACCTTAGGAAAAAGAACACACTTTTTTTTGTAGAGTCGTGTTATTGGTATTCTAGTTTTTTCAGTAGATCTCGAGCATACTAATATATATTTTCGGTGAGTTTATCAGGCCTCTTTTTAAAACATTTTCAATGGTATAGATCAAGTAACGGTACATATTAGCTCAAGATTAGTTTCGCATGAACCAACGGTTTCAGGGATTTTTTTTTTGAAGCCATTTTCAGTATTTATGTATTTATAAACAACGGTGGTGAACTATTGAGCTTGTTTGTTTCGATTTACACCACTGTAATCCAAATCAATTAAGCTCATGAACCTATTGGTTCGTTGAACTTCTCCCAGTTTTCGCTTTCATTACAAAAATTTTTTCAACCTTGTTTTATACCTAAAATACCTGCGGTTATGCTCGTAAACTTATTGAAGAATTTAAGCGTATCTTTTTTTTTGTGGATTCATATAAAATTCACGGTCGTATAGCAGCTAAATAAGTTTTTATTAACAAATAATTTACACAAACGATGGGCTCAATGATCATAGGCATGTTTCGCTGGAAATTCCATTGTAAAATCCATTGATGGTTAAGTAAATTTACATATTTTATTATAATTGTTTTTCTTGTGGTTTTTGTTTATCTGTATGTACTGTGACATTTATTACATAAACATATGTATGCATATTCCGCGGAAGTTCATACAACTTGGAATATTTTGTTTTCACGCTGTTGGTGCTGATGAATTGATTAATTATGTACTAATACATTGTTCACGGTGCAAAGTAGAGTGTAAGTTCTTATATATACACGAATATTCTATGACATATTAAACAAAGACATTGTTGTGTGAGAGAAATATTTATCATCAACCGCACTTCCTCCACATCAATCGCGATTCTGCACAAATTGACTTTGTCTCACTGGAATTAACCACAAAATCAGCTTCGATGTTAGTTATGACACTGAACTAAATTAGCTGCCACAATAAAAAAATTAACAAAGCATAAATAAGTAGGTCAATATAAATATTTGAAAAGAGTATATCAAATAGTTCACACAAGAACGTATGGTTCAATGACTTATAAAATAAATAAATATAAGGGGCGATAACTTAGGAAGAGATTTTAGACCGACTTTCTTTTCCAATTTGCGAGACGGGACGTACATGTTTTATGCCGACTCTGAACAGCATCTGCAAGGCAGATGAGTTATCACTGAGAGCTTTTGAAGGCAGAAATACACTCGGAGGGCTTGCCAAATACTGCCGAGGGGCGAGCCGGCTTAGAAAAATGTTCTTCTAATTGAAAAAACTGGCGGCCACCGTGGTGTGATGGTAGCGTGCTCCGCCTATCACACCGTATGCCCTGGGTTCAACTCCCGTGCAAAGCAACATCAAAATTTTAGAAATAAGATTTTTCAATTAGAAGAAAATTTTTCTAAGCGGGGTCGCCCCTCGGCAGTGTTTGGCAAGCACTCCGGGTGTATTTCTGCCATGAAAAGCTCTCAGTGAAAACTCATCTGCCTTGCAGATGCCGTTCGGAGTCGGCATAAAACATGTAGGTCCCGTCCGGCCGATTTGTAGGGAAAATCAAGAGGAGCACGACGCAAATTGGAAGAGAAGCTCGGCTTTAGATCTCTTCGGAGGTTATCGCGCCTTACATTTATTTATTTAATTGAAAAAAACTTGTTTCTAAAAATTTGATGTTGCTTTTTCCGGGGCGTCAACCCAGGATCTTCGGTGTGGATGGCGGAGCACGCTACCATCACACCACGGCGGCCGCAATGACTTATTTTAGATAATTAAAACGCAAAACAAAACCTGGGATTCCTAAAAAAGCAATTCCAAAAATTTCCGGAAGATTTTTGCCTTAAAATTTTTATAATAAAATCATGTAATATTGAAAGTATTTATGCTTGCGTGCAATTTTAAATAAGTGTGTGTTTATTTATTTTTTTAATTGTCTGTGGTTTGTCACAATTACATAACTGTCACTTTTTAATACATATAAATTGCGTTTTTTAATGTCAACAGTAGTGCAACTATCCTTAGCTGTCGTTGGCGCTGTAGCTGTCACTTTACTAATTATACGTTTAACACCTTAACATGACATGCACTACTTTAATTACCTTGCATTTGAAGCTGTTGTTGTAAAACTTAATTAAGCTACTGAATTCTTGTCATTCGTTGTTTTTTGGTTTGTTAAATTATGTTTATTTTCAATTACTATCCATTATCCTAAGGATCATAACAGGGTTGCATTTAACTCGAATGTTAGTGTGAACTTTTGTTGCTTGTTGATTATTCCTTTTTTTTTAGTTTGCGCTGACATTGCACAGAACCCAAACGATATTGCATTGATTGCAAATTTTTTGTATTTTTTTTTGTAATTAAATTTAAAATCATAGCGCATATTGGTCGCAATATTTTTATATTTTTTACTCAATTTTTACGAGTTTTTGCTTATGGTTTTAACAAATTTGTTTTTTTTTTTTATACTTTGAAAAGATGTACATAATTCATATCATCTCTCTTTTTTATTGAGTTTTTTGCGCATTGTTATCGCTTTTTGTGTTGAGCTGCTTCGTAGTTGAATGTCAATATATTTACTGCTCTGCTGTAAGCAACTTCGTTCAAATTAAGCTTGTCACTATTTTAATTTTGATAAAATTGTTCGCTCTCATCTCTCACCCTCTCTTAATCTCCTTATTATCGGATTTTATTACAATTTATTTAATTTTAGTTATATGAATACATTTTGATTCGCTTTCGCCTCCCTTATACCAAAGCATCGGATCTCGCTTACACTTGGCCCCAGGAACACAGTGTGAGATTAATGAAATTAAGCTACTTGACTTAAACCAAAACTTCGTATTTCAAATGAGACGTTTTAGCTTACAATACTTAGAAATAATTTAGTCGCGTTTTCAAATGGAAGTCGCTATAAAATGTTTGCAAATTACAGAGCTATTAGTTGTAAGCGAGAAATTATCTGAAATTAAATGCACATAGTATTATGATTAGCTGTATCATCAGAGCAGTTATAATTTACTCAGTTTGCCTCCTCAAAGCAATGCAAACTTTGCTTCATACTTGGATGGACAACGTAATGCACCGCGTAACATGGGTGTGTAGAAAATATGGTGTTTAAATAAAGAAATTTTGGAGAGATAGCACCAGCACACCTATCAGAGCTCATCGAGATCTACTTCCAGCATACAAAAAAGGTTATCGATTAACTGGATTAGATACCTCCATGTTGCTTGGTTGGAGCAATATAAATATTTCTATAGCAAAAAGATATGAAGAAAATACCTGGGTTAGCCAGTTAGATCCACATCGATTTAGCATAACTTCAAACCACATTAAACAAGAGATGGCGAAAAATCACTATAATATTTTAACGAATTTTGGGATACTTCTGATTATTTTGTAGCTCCTGTTAATGTTCAAATCTCTGAACTGTCGAATAAATAACTCAAATATTGAGTATAGCAAACTGTTCCTTATTTACACTACTATGGTAGTAGTACTTAACAATTACAAAACTCGCGTACTTCACTATTAGCGTAATAAAATCAAACTGATTCATTATTCCTTAACGTGTGCTGCTTTTATACTCTCGGTTGCCCCGTTTGCTCATTTCTTCTTAAGTCTAGATTATTCATCTGTATATTTTTTAATACATAACTGTAGACAGAAGTGGTGATGAATGACTTAAAAGTGAGTGAATCAAATCACTGGCGCTGCAGATGGGCTGCTACCTAAGGTGCTGTCGCTTGAGAGCAATAGATGCGTATCCCGCAAAAAACAGCTAGTTCTGCAGCTCTGCAACAATACGGATTTGATGATTTAAGAACTACTTTGCTCTATACTTAATGTAATACCACCTGTGGCTCAATGATAAATTTACATTTTATACTCATTAGCTCATTTATGGTATTCATTAAGGGCACGCAATTGTTGCAATGATGGAGTTGATGAATTATGTATCAGTTGGCTATGTGTCTAATAATCTAATTAAAATATTTGCGTTGAAGTCACTTTCATTTTGCCTTTTTGCCTCTCCGTGACCTAAACTTATAAATATAATTCCCAGAGATATGATTACAAGCAGTTTTGCGCATTTTCAAAGTAAAAAAAACTTTAAGTTCTTTTTTCTAATAAAAATAAATGTTTCATACGTTTATGTTCTCGTGTTATTTCCTTGATTTATACCACCCATATGACCACCGTTCATGCTCTTAACCTCAACTGATATTTCCGACTGAGAATATTAAGTAATAACATTATATCTTAGATCGAGCATTCTATCTTAACTTTTTTTGCTTCCGCTTCATGCATATCTTTCTAAGCGCGGCAAATGACAAGCCTCAATTATTACTCATAATACGTCATGCCGATAAAGTCCAACAAAATAAAACGTTCATGCAATAGATGCCCTTCGCTCAATTATGTCCGCCTATCAGTCGATCAATTTAGTTGCGCTGTTCATGTTTTGTTTTTGTTGCTTAGCGTATATGCCGTGTCAGTGATCTTTGCATTGAAATCTTGGTTGCAACACCTTGGGGAGGAGGCAGCTAACAAACAAACAAATCCCTTTTCACCACTTTGCCAACAACACCTTTGTAACATCTTTCTACTGCGCCATGTGGCAGGCAGACACACAAACACACACACATACCAGGACTTTCCAGTTTTCATAGAATAATTCTTGGTTTTTTGTTTGTGTTGTGTTTGGTTACGCTTCGGTTAATTTTAGTTTGTTCGCAAAACTAACTCTAACCATAGGCATTAGCCATTAGCTATTAGCCATTGCACTTGACTGCAATTGAGTTTGTTGACCAAACAACCCGAGCATGAAAAAAAAAAGAACAAAGAATTTACTTAGCAACAATAAAAAAGGTAATAGCCAATGTACGTGTGCAGTGTTGAGTATCAGCCAAACAACAATTAAACGGGCGCTGAAGTTTTCAAGTGAGCACAAACAGATGGGTTATTCCATTTCAAATCGATTAATAATGCGAAAGAAAAATTTTCGACTGCTGGCATAATGAGACATTCCATTTTCGCAATATGGCACCGACTAGGTTTTTTCGAAAGATTGTGGCAATTATGATGAGAGATAAATAGAGCGTAATTTTTGTTCGTCGAGTAATTTCCTTCACTTTCTCAATCCAAAGTAGCAAAGTTGGCAAGCTTCTAAGCTTGGATTGTCATCGCTTGACCCACGTTGTGCGGTGTTCTTAAGCAGGCACTAAGTGGTGGGGGCTGGTGACTTAGGAAGTTCAATGTGGTCATATTCAATCGTTCCCGAGATGGTAGGGAATTGCCCGTTTCTATATCCGGCAAAACCATCAATGCCGGTAACACTCAACTACAAGAAGACGAGGAGAAGAAGAGAAGGAAGTAAAAGTTAGGGTAATATTCCTTTTAGCCGACGATATTCACACTATGTGACAAAAGAGCAGTTTCAATAAAGTTGATACCTAAAGACCATGGTGGTTTTACGGTGGAACGGTCCACAGATATAGTCATTTGTGTAGGCACTATACAACAGATTGACTTTTTCTTACTTTTTTAAATTTATTTATAATTTTTTTTGTCTTTTTGTGGTTACAATTATAGGTAGATACAAATGTTGTATGCCGGCATAAGAGAATCAGTAAAGTATGATCTGTGGTCTTGCTTCCCGTCGTAGGCACACCAATGTTATCTGGTTTTTCATCAATTTGAAATGCTCATTCGTAGTAAATATCAAATCATTGTGCTTAATAGACAAATGACCGTGATTTTGAATATTATTTAAAAAAATTAACATACGCGTTTTTTACACAGAAAAAAACTCGTAAAATTTGAACTAAGCAATAGGATATGTTAATTGAAAGGGCGACTTTTAAAGCAGACTATCGATAGCAAAGTTACATGAAATACCAAAAAGTGATCGGTGATGTTATTTACCCATCGCTCACGTCGCTTTGTGGGTATGAATAACGCCGTGCTCCGATCCCTTGGAACAATCGGCTATCGACTTATAAGGAATATATTCAATGGCTCGCTGCTATTCTTGGCCCTTCAATTTTAATTGGCAGCAAAGTGACGCTTCACCGATACAAGTGGTTTGACCACAGAGCTATTCAAGCAACTTTCAGGTTGAGCTAACAACCATTCTCTAAAACCTATATTTCTGTCGAGCTCGAGCAAACATAGTCTCTTATCGAACTGGTCCGAGCACCACAGCTATGTTGTGGGTGTCAGGCCTAGCAAAGAAGACCGCTGATTAGAATTCAGCTATGTAGTCCGGAAACATCGCTCGCTGGTCATAACCAAACAGTGGATTGTTTGGATTAGCTTCAATGAGAGAGCGTGACCGAATTTGTGTGATGTGCTGTCATGCAAAAATTTGAGCAAACCCGAGCTCGTTATTAATCAAATGAGGTTGCCCTAAGTCAACTGCTCGGATTATTAACAAGGCATTGCTAGAGATAGATATTGGTTACATGAAAGTTACAACGACTGTCTACTGTTGAAGCGGCAAGGATAAGAAGAGTTAAAAAGAGCATCTTTTGACGTATACATTTGTAAAAGAAGGAATCGGGGTCCATCTGCACTGCATTGAACGAATGAAAGATTTTAGTTTTTTTTTTTTTCAATTCTAAAGAAAGCCTTAAACTGATTTCAGTCCGGCCCGATTGCACTAACAGTCATTCAGTTACGAACTTGTTGAGAATTATAGCGCCATTGACTAATTAATTACTTGTTGGCCTTCTGTAATAAGCGCATCTGTCAATTGTATGTATTGTGACGAATACTAGCGACACTAAGGGGTACTATCATCTCTAAGCCGATACTAAGCAGTGACTCGTATGCACATCAACAACTCAATCATTATGTCTACCCATATGTCCATACGAGCAGCGGAGAAGATACGCACAAACACATGCATTTATCTTATCTGAGATGCTCCCAAAAGTAGGCAATTATCTGTGGAATTGTCACTCACATATACACGCGCATATGAGAAGCTATACACATGCATCTGTAGTTATAATTTTATAGCAGTAACTAAGTTAATTCTGGAAGCGCCTAGCAGTATGCGAACGAGAAATCACAGAGTATAAAAGGCAGCAACAGTAGAGGCACGACAATCAGTTTGATTTAAGCAAGCTATCAGTTGCGAAGCATAAGTGTTATTTTCAAGTAGTCTAATATAGACCATTTTTTGCATTATTCAATATTGGAGTTATTTATTCAATAGTTTAGTGATTCGAACGTTAGCAGAAGGTTTGGAATAAGTGGAATTTCAGTAAATTCGTTAGAGTATGTATGTGTAGTGTGCCTTTTAGCTTGTCGCTGATTCATTTAGTAACAACTTCGAAAAATTTGTGGCATATAAAAAGTTTATCTTTCTTTCTGGCAGAAAAGAGGTATAATGTATTCTTTTGCACAATACTTCTTATGTAATTTTCACTTTTCACCATGCTTGAATGTATATTCCACACGTTTTAATCATGTTTTGGCGCATTACACGTCATTTAGTCTACTTTTTTTTTCATTATTCGCAACATTTTCATATTCATCGCAAATAAAAACCTTTTTTGCGCTGAGATCACTATCCGCAACATCATTAATTTTAATTGCAAGATACCACGAATTTATTTTTTGTGTGCAGCAACCAGCTTTTTTTTCGCGACAGTTATTCCCCCTTTGGCATGAGCTCATAATTATTATTTATTTTGTTTTAGTGCTCTTATCTGCTTTTAATTTACTCTCGCCATATTAATCATTGAGTTAATAGATGCTTCTTGTCATTATCTATGATTTTTGTGTTACATAATTTCTTTTTATCTTAGTAAGCATTTAATTAAAAATATTTTGTTTTTACATTTGCCGCTTGCCACATATTTCGTGGTGCTACTGAATTTGTCGTCATGCTTTATGATTTATTAAGAATTTTCGGGAAAAAGATATGGATAATAAAGTAATTAGAGCAAGTCATCACGTGTTTTTGCAAAAACTAAAATGATATTTTTTGTGCATTTGGTTTTTGCTCTAACTACTTAGCGATGACGTAATCAAATAACATCGTTTCTTTGTTGTTTGGGCTTAGAGTTGGTTTTTTACTGCAGCAAAAGAATTAGTTTAATTACACTTCGTTCAGTCCATCGATTTATTAATATAGGAAATTAGTACCTTTACATTACTGAACGAGTGTTCAACTAATTGAACTAGATCAATAACTATGTAAATGTGTTAATGAATGAATATTTTGGTATACTTCAGAGAAATTAGAAATTGGCGCTATTGAGATGATTAACGCAAAACTACAATTTTTTTCTTCACTGGAGTGGCATTGTACAAAAATTCCTAGCCATAGAAACAAAGGGATATACAATACTATAGTCTTGCTTTTTTTAATTTTTTTTAGTTTATTTTATTTTATTATATTAGTACACAAAAATGTTGCAACAAACGTCTTGCCCCGTTGCTCGTTAATCAACGACTAATCCACTACACTACGACAATGGTCTCATACCAACGCAGCCACAGTTAAAGGTGATGCCTGTTCTATACCCAACTAGGGCGTCTCAGCCTTTATACATTTTTAACTGGCTCCTCGAGTTAGGTTCTATCTTGTCGAATGATATTCCTCGTTTTTTGTATCTTTTTAATTTCATAATCCTGATGCTTGACAAATTACCAGATCCGGAAGTGTCTTAAGCAGCGGTTCGAAATTTGAACTTTAGCGCAATCATTGTAGCAGGTTCACTGAGCTGTCTCTTGTAGGTTATCTATAGCTTGGTTTGGTGCAATCTTTTCTATCGAGCGGTCAGTTTACAGTTTTCAGAAGGCTTAACATAATGGTAAGGGCGTCTAGGACTGCTCCGCGCCATATGCAGCTCCAATTGATTTTTGAACGGTCTGTGGCGATCTTTTCTGATGTTGTTTATCATTTATTCTCACATATTATCCTGGATATTGCGTGTTCGAAGAGATTGTCGTGCCATATAAGTGCAAAAGCTAAGTCCACTGTTTTTTTTTTTTTTTTTTCAAATCTGACTATCTATGTAACTGGAGTCAATGAAGATAGAAATATTGGGAGTTCAAAGAATTTTTCGAAAGCTTTCCAAAAATAGTTTTTGCAACGATCGCGATAAAATTCTTAAATTCTGAGCCAACGTGTGCTTGTGATGAGAACATTACTTAACTTTATCACCAAAGGGGGTTGGTAAAAATAATTTTTTCGTGTGACCCTATTTTTTTTTTTCAAAGTATTTGCACTAAAACTTTCCATTTCCAGTTACTTGCAACCACAACCATTTTACTCCAATCCTTTATCAATGCTATCACTTTAGCTCATTTACGAAATACTCGCATTGCTAATTTAATTATTTAGTCACTAATTCGTTAATTGAAAACATTTTTGTGTCAGTTAATTATTGCAAACACATACACACGTACCCACCTACACTCTACCTTATTTAAGCAACTGTCAGTTTCGCCCTACATTTTATCACCTCATGATTCACTTAAAGTTGTACTCAGCTAATTTACCTGCTTCCATATCTTATTAACTAATACCAGTAATTATGTAAGTCTAGTACAAAAAGAAATATTAAATGACAAATTAAGTTACTTACATGCTAAAACGGTAAATAATAAAAGAGGGATTTTGATTAATTTTGCGCTTTTGTACTTTTACCTCAACTGATATGTTGTAATTAATCCACGTAAACCCAAAATGTCAAATGGCTAATGAATCAAATTGAAATACGAAAGAGAAAAGTAAGAAAGGATAAGTGAAAAGGTTTTTAATTATTTATTGACTGAAGTCAACACGAAATGCTTTTTTTGTTGTTGACAGAAATTCTAAGAATGTGAGAAAAATTATAGCAAGCACTAAACTGACATTTTGAATGATACAATAGCGGTAAAACGTGAGTTTTATGTATTTTAGGTAATCAAATAAGAATCTCAGAATCAGCGATTTTCATTTTGTAGAGCATGACAATGGGTCTCATACATAAAAAGCGAGAATTTGTCATTATTTGTTTTGCTTGGCCTGATATTCGTATTTAGCATAATTAATATAGTTTTTCCACTGTCCGACAAAAAAAATTAAATAAATTGAAAATTTCATGCGATATTTTTATTTAATATGTGGAAAAGTAAGGAATTTTTTTAAATTTTTGTCGCTAATTTCACGGAGTTTATCCGGCGTTACTGGGTTGTCACCGGTGGTTGCCATCTAACCGTATTATATGTATTCCTTGAAGCCATGATAATCGACCGAGTTCCTGTTGAGGTGACTTTCAAAATGTCTGTCGACACGGAAATGGCTAACGAGAATGAAACTGAATAAAAGGTCAAGCCTTTAAACCCGCTAAAATCTTGATTTTTATTCTTTGCGTTTCTCTTCGAATTCATTGACAACAAAATGTTTATCTAAAACGGGACTGCATTTTTTCCTGCAATATCGCATCACTTTAAAAACCTGAGATATGTGATTGAATGTTTTAAGGCCGCGAACAGATGAGGGAAATCTACCTTTTGATTAGTTCAAGAGAAATAATTAGGTCAGTCGAAGCATTTGTAATCTTTTTTCACAAATTGGTGGGATGACACCTACATAATTCATGCCGACTTCAGATGAACTTTCGTTTGACAAGCTGTTTAGAGTATTTCCCGGCTATCGAGAGTAAGCGGTAACGATCTGGGGCATGGAATGTAGTGACAAACAGCAACAGGAAATACATATTCATTATTTTAAACCCTCTCTTAACTCAATAAATAACCACTCGCCAAGCCTTTATTGATCAAATTCATTTTCGCCTCTCATTACAGATAAAACTAAAGGCAAACAAGCCATTAATAAAAACAGACATAATAAAAATCTGTACGACAAGCAGAAGCGAAGGACCTTAAAATAAACAACAGTCAATTTTGTGGGGGTGAGAAAAGCAGGAGGAAATACCAAATGTGGAAATGTGGTGAAGTGAAATTGAGAGCAACGTGCGGAAACTGTGTAAACAGATGCGATGAACCGAGAACAACAATGCGGTTAAGGTCAACGAAATAAAAAAGTAGAAGAAAAAAGCAATTTAAAGCGAAAAAGGAAACCACACAAGGTAAATAAAGTGGCGTAGACGTAATACATAAATAAAGGAGAAAACAAAAAGCGCACAAGAAAGAGTTGAAAGTCTAATGGGACTGAGATTTTTTTGGAGTCCACTTTTCAAGAGCAAACAAAGGCGTTGAGCATAAAGAATTGAAATAAAGGAGTTAGTAAACAAAAACTATGCTGAGAGAAGAATGCAAACTAAAGGTAAAAATCAACAAAAACTATATTAGTTCAAACAGGACAAAGAAATATATAATGCAGTGAAATAGAAAAGTGAGAACCCAAGCGAATATTTAACTGTGACGACGAAGCTCGTGCGAAGCTTCAAGAAAACGCAGAGGGCACGGAAAGGTGTATAATAAAAGAAGAAGAGACGTAATTAGGGGATACTGGTCATAGAGCTTAACCAGAGATGTACGAAGAAGAAAGATAACCTAAAAATCAAGCGGAATAATGAAAGGCTGAAGGTTTTTTCTTGAAAAAAAACAAAAATTATTTAAAAAACTGCCTGAGAAACTGAAGATTAACCATATTCAAATACTAATTTTATTCACTTCAATTTAGGTAAAAATTACATATCAAAAGCATTTTTAGTTATAAAGCCAACAAGAAAATTGAAGCATATCGCATAGGCGCAAAACGCAACTGAAATCGCATGCAATAATTTAAAGCTTTGTGATTTAGCGCAATCCAACAAAAGTAAACGGAGAGGCTATATAATGCACAAGAACATAAAATAGAATTAAGCAGCACGAACACTCACGATTGTATGTATAAAAGAAACTTTGAGCATAGAGCCCAAAAGTATGCCAAACTAAATGCACAAGTAAATAGGATTGGCAGGGCAAGTCAAGTTAACGTAACAAAGGGACAGGTAAATTAAGAAGTAGTAAGAAAGAGAAAACGCACAATCGGCAAACAACAAATTCAGAAAAGTAATAAATTAAATATAATTGAGGCATATATAAAGGCGCAAAGCCTATAAATTGATTCAATTGCCGCAAAAAAGAGGGCAAGATATTAAGACGAATGTGAAAGAAAAAAGACACGAATGAATTGGAGCAATACATAACGGGACAAATAACGAGCACAATAAAATTATATAAATTTCTAGTCAACTTAGCACAAAAACAACTGGCACCCCCATAAAACAACTAACGCGTCACTATAAAAAAAACAAAATGGCATTCATACTTCGAAGGCGTTCAGCATCAATTGTTAAAGTCTTAGTCCTAATCGTTGTCGTTTGGTTCACAGTGGCCTTTTTCATCTACAGCGATGATGCCCAAAGTGGGGGTAGGAAATGGAATGGCATGTCTTTGGCGCTGAAAAGTGTTGGAAGCGCTGGTTCACAAGCGAATGCGCCCGATGGCGGCGCGGAAGGCGCTTATGAAGCTGGCGATGGTTTCGGTGTAGGACGCGGTGGCTTAGCAGCGGAAGACTCGCATGCTGATGGCGCTAGACGCGAACAGCGACGCGGTGTTGGTGATATGCCACCGCTCGAACACAATCGGTTGCATGCGAATGTCGGCAATAGCGCTGAAGGTGGTGATGACGCTGCGGGTAACGATGCTAATCCAGGCATGCTAGCGCCCGATCTAAATGTGGGCGATGAATCAGTGCAAAATAATGTGGTGGTGCCGGCGGCAGAAAATATAAACGAGAAACTTTATCATGGCAAATTGATTGCGGTCAATAAACCCAGCAGGAGTGGCATTAAAAAGGACGAAGATGATAATGGTGAGTTGAGAAAAGATATAGTATATATGTTCATATTTTTTGTGTTTTATTTATTTCGTGTTACCTTTTTAATTTTTTTTTTTACTTTTTGAAGCACAAAAATATTCCCTGCTGCGCGGTATAACATTTCTAGGCATTAATTTAATGGCATTGCCATCTATTTATATAAGTGGCCAAGTCATCAAATTAATGGGCTTCAAGTGCGTATATGCTCACCCTTATGTACAACTACAATATAAATTTTTTTATGTACACTTACATACGTACTTTATGCATGTATGCATATATTGTATACCCCATTAGGTATTACGTTTAACCTTATTTCCAGGCGATTATTTTAATTTTTTTGGTTTGTTTTGATTTTCGGTCAGGCGCAAGTGCTTTGTTGCTGTCGGCATAAAGAGAGATTCGCAAAGAAACACCAATGTTGGCAATAAATCGCTGAAGCGTCAGGGACCTTTAAGATTATGACGTTTATAAAAGAAGTCGAAAAATAACTCTCGAAATCTTTACTCCTTTTTTTTTTAAATTAAGCCTTTTTTGGTTTAGTCAAAAATAAACCTATATCTTATTTCAAAAAAAAAGTCCAAAACTAGCGCTAGTGGAAATGAATATACCTTAAAATGATATAGTTTGCTTTGAAATTCGTTCGGTTTTTGTTTTTTTTTTTTTTTTTTTTTTTTTTTTTTGTAAAAATTTAAAGGGAAAGTTCTAAGAGGTTGAGGCTCTTCGGTCAATAATTTACTACACGCTAGAACCAGATCGGAAACCTTATTGAACATAAAGTATAAGTATGGCAGCCGCCGTAACATCGCTTTCCTCAATTGAAGTCCCGGGTAAGTCTAGAGTTGAATTTCGGAGCTCTATACAACTCAGCTTTCTGAGTAAGATGCTAAGCTATTGTATCAGTGAGAAAATAATGTTCCTCTTACAACCCATAAGCCCCAAACAAATAATGAAGGGTGAGGTACTTCCTAAATAAAAGTAGCTCCACTCGAATTTTTGTTCTCCCTTTCAGATGAAGACTGTCTTTGGAGTTTGTTTCTCTTTCTCAGAACTGTCTTGAGCACATCCCTCGAAACTTGCTCCGTCGAAGTCCCAATTAGATTGGGCGAGACTCAGAGGAGGCGATTAGTGCACATGATTAACCAAGCGGGAAAGGCCCCAAGTGCGCGACTGTAAAGTGTTGAAAATAATATCTTACAACCTTAGACTAACAAAGTTACTCCTGTCGTTGAAAAGAGGCGTCTGTTGACCATGACGGGCATTCTGACTGTGCATTGCCTTCTGGCGTGACATGCACTTAAATTAGGCTTGGTCAGGGAAGTTTGGGTCGAAGGAGGAAACGATCGAGCTCATTTTGTGCTCGTGCCCTGCGCTTGCCAGACTAAGACTACATCTTACTTATGGTAACACTATTTACTCATTCAGTCCATGTGAGGTCCTCACGAACCGGCCGGTTCAACCTGACCTAACCTTGTCGCAGAATTGATACATTCTTGTAAGAATTGTAAGCTTTTTTTGATCTTTTTGTTGTTGCTGTTCTTTACATTGTAGCTATATTATGAGTTTTTTTTACTAAGGCAGTGTCATTCTCCATAACCATCACCTTGCCGGCATCTGCTCGTAAACTCTAGAATTGCGCTATATTTAGCTTTTTTGTAATATCATTGTTGCTCTCACGAGTAAACTGGAAAGTTTAGTTTTGGGCCAGCTCGCAGTCTGCTTTTTGAGATAAGTCAATTCCCGAAGTAAGGTAATTTTACAACCGACCTTCTGATATTGAAGGAAAAATAAGGGCCACGTCTTGAGCCCTAGGTTGTGTCCCCGAAGTTTTAATTCTAGGGTATGTTGACTTTGGATATACTGGTTTTCATTCCCAAGTTTTCTACATTTACCAGCACATACATACGTATGTGAATTTCTACATATGCCTTCGATGCCGAAATTAAAGGATATATGAAAGTTACAGCATCGTTAAATTGTTGTTAACAAAAGATAGCTTGTAAAAAATCAATGAATCTTACAAACATACAATAACAACGTAATAACAGTTGGAACTATAACTACAGATATTAATTTGCATAATATATATACATATGCAGTACACATAAATACACAAACTTTTAAATTCAATACTATGCAACAAATGAGATGAGTCAAGAATGAATCAGGAATGAGTCGCAAAACATCATGCGACTAAGATTAAAGTCACATTTGATCCTTTTTTTTTTAATTGTTCACTTCTGTTTGAGTATATCGTGTGACCATATACATTATATCTGTTTATACCTTAAAGAAATGAATCACATTCCTGGCCGAAAAGGTCCTTAAGCATATTCAAAAAAACTCTGTCGGTATTATCTGAAATGCTTGTTTTATATACAACTTTTTTCTAATCTTATTTGACTGCATCTCATTTCTTCCTAAAAATCAGCTACATAAATTTAAGACTGAGTAGTCCCATATTTACCCATAAGGGGTAGGTGAAAACAATTAAAGCACATTGTAGGCAAAAGGGACTAATACCAACTATAGAGATTAGTCTCACAATTTTTTGTAGGGTATTTACTCAAATAATCGACAGCACATGCGCACAGCAATTACATAATTAAATTTAACATCATAAGCAAAATTTAAGTTCTAGTATGTAATATTGTCAGAGTTAGCTTGCAACTCATGTGGGCTGTGTAACGCAGCGCGGCGTTATGCCCTTGCTTTAATACCCAGCATGGCGCTACATAGGCCAGCTAATTGGCGACCTATGATTTTGACGTGAGGTCGTCATTAAAAGAGGATTTGGAAAAACATATTTCACATACAAACGTCCATGCGAAGAATGATTTAAAGGTTTAATGTTAGCACTGTTATTTGCGTGCAATGAGTAAATTGGGAAACTCAAAAGAGTGTCCCATTCATGTAAAATTTTAAGACTTGAATTGTTTCCATAGTTTCCAATATAAAATTTTATTTAAGCGCATACGGCGCTAAGGAGACCTTGTGAATTGGCTAAATATTTTGTAGCATATTAACGAATTATTTTTTAGTGGAACCAAACATGCGTGCACACGTTATGGATCATTGCATGCTAATCAACGACTAAACTACTACCAATAAGATGATTTTACTCTTGCCAATACAGCCACAGTTCAAACTTTATAAACAACATATCGAGTGTTTAGTGGGTTGTCACTCTATTTCGTTTCAAAAATGCTGAATTTGCTTCAAAAACGCCCCACTTGAGCTTACATCCAATATATTTTGATTAGCTGAACCGTTTCGGAAGCAAATTCTGATATAGGGTGTTTTAAAAAATATTCTCAGTTACGGCGTTTGAAACTGACATTCATTTTCTAATTATTGAAATAAATAATTTTACAACGAAAGAAACTAGTTGGACCTAGTTCACATATGACGATATTATCTTAATTTTGGTACTTAAATCCTAATCGATAATTAAATCACTAGATTTCTCATATACATTTTCACTACGATAGTCGTTAGTTGTGAACAAACTTTAGAGATGTCAATTTCTTTTTTTTATAGACACAGTAGCACCCCTAGAGTATAATCCCTAACTAAAAGCACGAAATAAACCGAAACATGAAAATTTGACAACTAATAATGCAGTTCATAGAACTGGGACATATGCACGAGCCCCGATTATCTATTAAGAATTTATAGTTTGTATAAACGCAGTCTTAGAAATGAAAGCCACTTAAGTTTCATGATTTAAATATCACAAAAAATATTTTTTGGCTGCTTCTGAATAGTTCCAACCAGTGATTGGAGATATAAATAGCACAAATGCGTTAGCTCATGTCATAAACTGATGAAAGTTTGCTCCACTACCCAACCTACAACTCATTTAGGCTTTTTTGCATTACTAATTCACATACACATTTGCAATGCAATTTCGCTTGTCATTTGCCTATTTACGAGCTCTCGTAATTTTAGTTGTCTATCCGTCCAGCTGCTCAAGCATTCAAGCCATTCAAAACGCGCTATTCATATTTATGCATTTCCGCTGCTACGTCTCCACCTCCTTTTGGCAGCTTCCTGTACCATCAATTGACCAAGAATTCTTGTCTCTCATTCATCTGTCGGTTGGCATTCAAGATTTTATCGTTGTTGGGTAATGATGAAAGCGCGATTTAAATGCGCCTCTAGCTAAAATTGCCACGCCACGCACTTCACTTGCTGCCGAGGTTGCTGTTGCTCATACTGATGCTGTTCCTAGTTGTTGCCACATGCCACATGCCATCATCGTCGTTTGGTAATGATGTGTGGCAGTGAAGCGCAAACTGAAAATGATTGTTACTATCGTTACATTGAATGATGTGGAGCTTGGACATAAACAGCCATACAAATATATATATATTGACTTTTGCGAATTAGTGTATTGTGATTTTGTGTATCTAAAGAATCGGATTTTTATACTTGATTCCAAACGGAGAATAGTATTCGGAATGATTTTGGCGAGCAGCGAAATAATTCCATAAAATTTTTTTTTACGTTGTTGCCAATTAACTTTTTGGACGTGACGTCACATGCGTTTTGGGTTACATTCTTAAGCAAATATTATTTCTTCAGTTCTCTCTCACTTCCATCTTTTTTGGTGGAACTTAGCTCATTTAAAATCAGAAATAGCTGACTGTCCTAGAAACGCGGTTCCCAATATGCGGGTCCGGGTTGGTCCTATGCATCACTAATGCTCATACTTACAGTTAGTTGGCTTGTACTCACTTTGATTTGTTATTATTGCTGTTTATTTATTTTATGTTGTTACTTTTAATTTGACTATTGGTTTTTATTGTTATTAATGCTGTTGCTGTTGACTTTTTGTTGTCAATTCGTTTGCGTGCGCTGATTTACGAGTACCCAAAGTCACTGAGGCAATTAAGGAGACAAATGGTTCGCTGCTCGTGCGTAAATCGTTTTTTTGTTTTCGCTTTTTTTTTACAGTTTAGTATTGACCACTTAAAGACTCTATTGTACAATATATTTTATTTAAATAAAAACAAAAACACTACCACACTGTGGTCTTAAAGATTTAGTTTTTGTTTGCAATTACTTTGACATTAAAAACTCTCTTTTTTACGTTAAAGCCTTAATTTTTTAATCAAAAATCTTTACTTTATGATTTCTAAATATTATTTTATAATATTGCGTTTTTCTCTTTTTTTCAAAAATAATAAATTTTTGTTTACAAATTGAAATGTTCAGTTCGTCCTTACTATGTTAGTATTAGCAGCAACCCAATTCATTATATGTAGGCTTAGAGGCTTTCGAAGGTCCGATAAAAAAGTTTTCATATGCATCATTGGCGCCCAACATGGGGCACACTAGTGCGACTTTGATAGTTGGGAGTACGAGTGGTTCAGTGCCGACTAAAATTGTGAAAATGTCTCAAACTCCGCAGTTGTCCAAGCGGCTTATCAATGTCTCTTCTTTCTGGGTCTCCACATACAAAAATATCAACTGGTACCAAGCATCCAATTGGCCATGTTTGCTTAGTAAAAGACATTCTTCTTTCCCATATAAAAAATTTCTACACTGCAAAAATATACAAGCGTCAGCACAGCACATTATGATTTCACATCGATGCTTCTACTATGGGTATACGTCATACCAATAAGTAACTTCTGCAGAAGGTATCACTATGAGGATGAAGCAGGCTTGGCACTCTTATATTCTTGTGTTTTCTCCTCATTCTATTGCCCCGCAAAGTTATGGCAGATTCAAACAATTACATGCAATATTGATTTTGCCTAACTTTCCTACTGCAATTAATATTTGCCGCAGTCAATGGCAATTGGAAAGCCCATAAGCAAAAATGCTTACAAATGTGGGAATCATGTATACATACAAAAACACAAACTTTAGTACATAAATTTTAGCAATTTTCGACATTCAATAATTTTAGTTGATAAATGGCATGACAAGCAAATCCTTACTCAAAAATCCACATATCAACCGCCAGTTAAAGCTTAGAATTATGTTACATGAATGCTGCTGCTGATGTCTACAACACCGAATGCATTTTATTAATTCGCCTATTTAACACAGAATGAGCACCAAAATGCTATACAATTCAATAGAAAAGCAGCAAAATTTTTGTTTCATTTTGCATTGTGTGCGAAAATGAAATATGTGGCTATATTTCCAGCGTTCTTCTCCATCCTTGTCCACGCCAGTACAAAAATTATACAAACTCTGCTCGCCTATCATAGCAACTGACCTGTGCTTTTATGCAGAGCTTAACAAAGCTTAACTATATCGACTTTATTTGGTCGTTGTTGGTAACGAAATGTTTTATTGGAAACCAATTATAAAAATTATTTTGGTGCAAAGAGAATTTGACTCCCCAGTGCATTTTACTAATTCATTTCTAATTAAGTGGAATAAAATGAGTGCTTTTGGAGCAGGGGCGCGCGGGCCTACCTTCATAATGGGGCTCTTGTTATGCGAAGGTATATATACTATACTAGAAGACCCGGCAGACGTTGTCCTGCCCTAAATTTGGCCTATCTGCATACATTTTAATAAGCTTTTTCCGTCTGACTCTGCCCTCTCCCCCTCTTCACTTTTTCCTAATCATTTTACTCACTCCTCCCTCCGTCTTTTTCGCTTCATCTATCTCCATCTTCGTCTCATTCTATCTCTTTCTCAATCTCCTTCTCTTTATTCTCTTCTCTCAATTTCTTCTCATTCTTCTGCATCTCTTATTGCCTGTCCCAGAGGGTGGTATGTATTTTATTCCAGTCCCAGTCCCAGTCCCACTCCGAGTCTCAGTCCCAGTCCTAGTTCTAATCCCAGTCCCAGTCCGTGTCTGGATAATATATTACTCTGTACTAAAGCACTCATCAACAGCTTTCATTTGATATCCATATTGAATAACCATTGTCTAGGCATTCACTGGCCCACGTTTTATCCTATATCTCGAGACCGTAGTCACCCAGGGGTATGAAAATTACACAACCAAAGACTCTCCTGAATTAAAAAAAATGTCATAGTACCTCTAAATCGCGGGCCTCCTCAGAACTTTACGTATTCTGATTGCGGATGAATTTCTTTCTTTCGCCCAGATCACTTTGATATATAGAAGTCTATATCTATCTCGATTAGTTTATGCCGTTACGCGGTACCGTTATGCGAACAAAATTAATATACTCTGTGAGCTCTGTTCAGCTGAGTATAAAAAGCTTGAATCGGCAGTAAACTTGGCTAGGTTTAAAAAGCTAAACTGAAATTTTTGACCGTGTATATAGCGAGATAAATAAGATAACAACTTCAAAAATATTTTTCATGTTTTTAAACACTAATATGCAAAAATTAAATCGGATTAGCCATGAATGTCAGAACTTTGTGCATTACAGTCTTTGCGACACAAAATTATCTCGCCCCTTTCCCCCAACATTCCTGTTGCACTGTTTATTTAACCAACTTGAAAGCATTCCTTATATGCGCTTAATTTGCATTGATATGCATTTACACACAACTACATACTACATTTAATTGCGTTTTAATATTTACCAGCTTGTCAGCTATTAATACAAACTCATTAATTGGGAGCGATGGAGATATGCAATTTTTTATATCCATTCCAATAAAAAGTGCACTTTTTAAGAACTTTTTTTTTATTTTTTATTTTATATTTTCATGCATACAAAAACACAAACTCATCATTTCAACTGTGCTCGTCATAAGTTTTTACTACTACAAAGTACGTTTTTTCAATTTAGTATGCAATTTAAACTTTTTATGAGTTCATTAATTTATGCGAAAACATTTACAAATACATTTTTTTATTTTGTTTTTTTTTCGCAATTTTTCATTTTATTTTATTTTTCCCATATAAATATGTATTTATATACTTGAATGATTCTTAAAAGCATGCAGCGTGTGCTCTATTCAGAAGTTATTGCTTATCACAGCAGGCAGCTAACGCAGTAGCCCATGCAATTCAGTGAACTCTTGCATAATGGGGCCATATTCAAAAATTTCGGTCAAAGTATAATAGATATTCATATTGTATGTTCTTTGAGATTTCTAAAGTACATTTGCAAACTTAGAAATATTTTCCATAACTATACTTAATACTATTTAATAGCGATAACTCCCAGGAAAATATAAGTGGGTCTTTATTCCTTCTAAGCTGACATAAGTAATTTCTAATTTAATATTATTTTTAGCAAAGTTCTTGACTTCTACCATTCGAATCGGTTTCTCACTATATAATTATATATAGAATTGTTATGCATAATTGCTTTCACTCTCTGAGTGCTGCTCACTGCAAACTTTGTTGACACACTGAACCTAGGAGTGATCTCTATTGACCGACAAGTTCCACCTACCAATTTTTTGTTTTCTGATAGTTTGTCTGACAAAAAAAGGCGAATAAAGAAAGACATTCACCACAGAGGAAACCTTAAAAAACTTGTGTCCCCAAAGCCACAAGGAATACCTGCAGAAGTCATTAAAGAAATAGCCGAAGTCATGATAAATATGTATAACGAATGTTCAAAGGACGGATTGTCCCCTGAACTGAAAAACAACAATTGGTGTTAATTTGCAAGGGCAAAGGGGATACAAATTTACTATCAACATACTGGCCGTTATAGATCAACGACATAGCCGGAAATTTTTTGAAATGCTCCTACAAACACGTATTGCAGACGCTACAGAATAAGATAGAGGACTAGTCAAGATGGCTTCAGGCCTGCAAAATGCCATTTAAGTGCAATTACTACAGCAATTTGAGACCAAACCCCAGGAAGTGGTCCGTTTGCAACCATGATCTTACGCAACATTGTGCAGACACTCTGGGTGCCTTAGAGGTGCGACTTCAAATCTCAACAGAGTATCTACAGCGTATCACAAGGAGCTATCTCAGTTATGTTGTTGTTGTTGTTGTTGTAGACATAAGGTTGCTCCCCGAAGGCTTTAGGTAGTGTTATCGATGTGATGTTCCTTTGCCGGATACAGATCCGGTACGCTCCGGTAACACAGCACCATTAAGGTGCTAGCCCGAACATCTCGGGAACGACTTACATGGCCACATTAAACCTTCAGGCCATCCCTCCCTCCTCACCCCCAAGTTCCGTGAGGAGCTTGTGTCGATGTGATGTTCCTTTGCCGGATACAGATCCGGTACGCTCCGGTAACACAGCACCATTAAGGTGCTAGCCCGAACATCTCGGGAACGACTTACATGGCCACATTAAACCTTCAGGCCATCCCTCCCTCCCCACCCCAAGTTCCATGAGGAGCTTGGGGTCGCCTGAGCCTCGTCTGTTAGTGAAACAGGATTCGCCGCGGATAGGTGAGGTTGAAAATTGGGTTTGGAGAAGCTGTATATTGCGCTACACAGCCCCTTGAATCTGATATTTTAGTCGCCTCTTACGACAGACATACCTACCGCGGGTATATTCTGACCCCTTAACCTGCTGGGGGACTATTTCAGTTATCCTATCTTTATATACCAAGCGTCTGTGGGACCGAGGACCATCACTTGCGAAGCAGCACAGCCATGATGAAAATTTCAATATTAAAATGGCGACTATTCGTTCTTAGTCTTATACGCAGGTGACATTGCTGCAGTAATTACAGCTCAAAATACAGATAAAACAAGCATAAAGCTCAATCAGGACATGATACGCAAAAAGGAGTTGCTAAACTGGCGCATATTCCAGTCGGTACAGAAAAAACAGAGTTGGTACTCCTAACAAAAAATGACATCCCACTGGAAGAGTGATTTGAGACCTTCCCTGGAAATACAACACCAAATAATTTAGAAGGCATCTAAACAGGTATATTTGCTTTTCGCTATGAAACGTTCTGCATCTAACCGTAACTCCATCGTCTCCAGCAGGTAGTAAAGGATACCTCGCAGTCTGCTATGGGGTTCTATTGGCCTAAAAACTGGAAGCTCGTGTTTCCACAGTCTTCTACTGAAAGGCAAAATTAGTGCAACTTTTATATTTCTTATGCTTCGTTCAGCTGCCGGGAAATATTTAACAAAAATTTTGATGAACACCTTGAGAATGTTCCCCCATTGTGTACTACGATATTTTTACCACTTCTACTTATATTCATATCAAAGTATGAGTGTGGTCATATTAGATCCATTTTCGCTTAGTCAGATATGCGAAAAGCGTGAATTATTAAAAAGTAAAATGAAATGAAATTTTATGTATTTGCTTCACACTATGCACGTACAGTAAAATAAGAATAGAAAATTAACAATGCTCATAAAATATCGCCTTAAGCTTTCATTCATAAAGTTTGCTATTCGCATTTAAGCGGATTTGCACAAACTGAAATATTATAAACACATTTTTTTGTTTGATTTGGAAAGTTATATGTAATTATTATATATATTCATTTGTATGCATTAAACTTTGTATGTATGTGTGTATAATAGTTAGTAGCAATGCTTGCCCAATTAATTTTCGTGCACAGCTTGAATGAAAGCTTTAACTGCTTTTATTTAAAATTTTATTTCTTTTTTGCCTAATTGTGTATCCTTTTTTTTGTTGTAAACAACAGAGCTTTGGCGCTTAATCCTTTTTATTGCTTTACGTACTTACTTAATATAAATACATCTATACACACATACGAACACACACACACATTTAATGGGAGAGACTAAAATTTAGTGCCGCATAACCTCTTCTAAAAAGTTTACTGCTATTTTCATTGAGGTTTCTGTTGGCAACTTTTACGATTTCCATTGTTTGCTTAGCACCCAATTTTTAGCGGAGGATTAAGTCGAGCGAATGTGGTCGTTTTATTTTCGCATTACATTCAAATAAAAACCACGTGAATGTAGAAGCTTTATTCTTGGATTTGAATAAAAAAACAAGTAAGAACTGGACTTCATACCTTTCATGAATGGGGCTGAACAATAATCTTATCCCGTTCGTAATCTCCGAATAATCGGATGTATAAAATAAGAAATATATAGTGAACAAATCTACATACATAAACGATTTTTAAGATAAATATAAAATAAAAGACAAATATAAAATAAAAAACAGGTAGGTACTTTTTGTGAGGATGCAAAGTTTCAGGTTTTTTGTGGTCTGCGTTTAAAAACTATGACTACGAATCACGTATTTCAACAATATATGACGTAAACGTAACTATTTGATGAAATTTGATGGATTTTGAAGCAAAGTTTCTTATCTGAACAATCGGTTGTATGAGATATATACTATATACACCACCGGTCTCTATGATTTTCTCAGACAATATATGTTATATATGTAAGCATTCGTTGAAATTTGAAGCCTCTAGCTCTTAAAATAGGGCAGTAATTACGAAAAGTTTCTTATCTGAACAATCGGTTGTGGGGGATATATACTATATATACGACCGATCTCATCAAATTTTTCAGGCAACAATATGTGCAATATACGAAATTATATGGTGAAGTTTAAAGCTTCAATCTGTTAAATTGAGTAAGATATGACAAAAATCCTCTTTTTCTGAAAAATCGTTTGTATGGAGGACATATGCTATACTGGTCCGATACGGCCGGTTCCGATAAATGTCTAATCGGACACTCAAATATACCCGCTCACCAAATTTTATCAAGATATCTCAAAAATTGAGGGACTAGTTTGCATACAAACAGACAGACGGACAGACGGACATGGCTAAATCAACTCAGCTCTCCATCCTGATTATCTCGGTATACTTAATGTTGGGTTTATCTATTTTCCTTAAAGGACTTACAATTTTGGGTTTCGTGACGAAATTAATATACCATTTCATTTTCATGAAAGGTATAAAAAATAAATATAATTCGTGGAAAAGTAAAAAGAAGATAACATTTAATATTGAATACAGCTCCAGGCGCTCGAATTTATTTATAATTTTTTTTTGAAAAATTAAATAAAACTAAATTTAACGATATTTTTAATAGAAGTTGTAAACTTAAAGACAACCGTTGTAACATAGAAACAAAAATCCATTTTGGAGGTCGGTACACCTTCTATTTCGTTCCGTTGTGTCAAGCATTTCACTGTTCTCATGGAGGACCTGCATCTGCCTAATTGCTATTTATATTTAGCTTACCAACCATTTCTGCAACTAATGCCGAGAAGCGACGTTAATTAGAATTTTTGTTTAAATAAATTTTTTTCTAAAAAAGTTGATGTTGGTTTTTCGGGCTTAGAACCCAGGGCCTTCGATGTAATTGGTGAGTACGCTAACGCCACACCACGATGACAGCTAGTAGTTACTTTATCAGATACAAACATTGTCGGACTTATCAATAACAACCAATATCGACAAGGTACTGCTTATCTATATGTTATCGGCTTGTTATCGCCTAGTCATCGGTTTCTTATTGCTTTCTTATCGGCCTCTTATCGGCGTGGTACAGATGTGACACCAATTTTATATTAAAATTTTATCTCCCATAAGATATCGATACAACAAGCTGTAGACTTTTCGATAGTGTATCGATAACAAATCGAGAAATTTGATAACGCAGGCCTGCCAGGTTTTGTTGTTTCGGATCATGAAGTCATTTCTGACGTATTTCTGCGTGCTGAGCCCGAATCCGTCCGCAGATTTGGTCCAGCACGTCAGGTTTTGAGATATCCTAACCTAACCTGTAGGCAGATTTGCACAGAAAATTTCCTGTTTTTACAAAATAAACTCTAATAATGCTACAGCGTTTTTCGCACTTAGGCTAGGATATCTCAAAATCCTGACGTGCTGGGCCAAATAGAGAACGCGCAAAAATACGTCCGAAATGACTTCCTGATCCAAAACAAACAAAAAACCTATTTTTGCAGGGCTGTGTAATTTATTGGCAACACTTCAATAATAAATCCATAACATATAGGCAAATCGGCAACTTTTGATAACATCCATATTTAAAAAAAAATAATTGATAACTTTTAAATAAAAAACACAATAACTTTTTGATAATAAACCAATAACTCCATGTTTAAAAATCGGCAAAGAACCTGCAACACTTTGATAGCAAATCAATATATGATTTCGCTCATATCAAACCTACGACGTTCAATATTTCCACATTATGATGCAGTGTTGTGACTAGACTTACTCTCATATTCTGTATTCCTCACAGATCACACCACTCTCTCCCATGCCGTGAGCAAAGATGTTTCGCTGCGAAATTTGTCAAATGATTATTGATGCACTTATGGCACTGCAGCGGATTCCCTGCAAAAATCGCTGGATCATGTAGTCCACTTGTGTCATACTGAAGTACTTACAATTATACTCCACTATAATGCAGCAATGGACCAATTCGTGTTTCTACACGAATATATTGTAAGCCGATCATTGATGGTTTTTAACGATTGTAATCACTATGCGATATTTATTGGATTGTGCTGACATGCGGGAATAATCTAATAATTAATTACAAAATTAATATTAATAATCAAATAAAACTGTTAGGAGTATATATCCTTTTGATAACTAACAAAAATCACCTATTTTAAATTTGGGTTTCTTCACTGGAACCATGAGTTACTCCATGGATTAATCTGGTGTAATGCTGAGCTGGAGTATATGGTCCAGTCCTAGGACAGCGCAATGTTAATTTGACCATATTTTTTGCATGAATTATGGTTAATTTTTGGAGCACTCGCTTGGTCCATAGCGAGTACTCCATACATAAATGCGTGGAGTACTCGCGATTTTTGCAGGGTTATGAAATATGGTTAAATTTTCAGGTCACCATTTACAGTTGCCAACACGAAAGTAGCAACGAAAATCTTTTGTAAATTTTATCATTTATTTATATCTTTTGCTTACATTCGTTTATCCTAGAAGAAATTCAGTGAATTGTCCAACTGAAAACTTGCATACCAATCTCAAGAACTTTTTTGAAAATATTCGAGAAATTCGGGCGTTCAGGTTCATGAGTTAAATCTCAGTGTCCCCTAGCACGCATGGCTGACACAAATTTCTTCAACTTTAATTTAATACCTATGGGAATTTGCTGTACAAAAATTGCTTTTGTAACTCAATATCTTTAATTTTCCAATGTTAATGTTAGTTAAACTTTTTTTATTTTCGTCTTCAACCTTACTCTCAATAGCTTTGCAACTTTTACTTTCTCTATTACAGATTCCTTCAATCAACTTTTCGCCCAGTTTTTTATTGCTCCATTTCAGTGAATTGCCAAAGCTTTTATATCCACTCCGTCATGTTTGAATGGCACTGCCGTTGTGATGCGTCGAGTGCATACGTTTGAGTCAAAAGTGGCAAAAGATTCGATGCAAACAAATACAAACACATCTTCATATGTAATGTTTGTATGTAATCTTCGAATGCCCGTCTGAATTTGTTTGCAATTTCCGTTGATCCTCTAAATGGATTGAAATTGTAGTGATATTTGAGCTTAACACAGCATACCATCAGCTGTACGTATTTGCATCCTTTTAACTTAAGAGACATACTCTTATGCAGCATACATACATACGTATCTTGAAACAATAATAAAATCGCATACACTTGTTAATACTTTTTGGAGTAATGGCTCTCTTTTTTTACCACCAAAGGCAATACAAAAGTAGCAACATCCTTTTAAGCGCTTTGATCCTGGACGCTTTCCCAGATTTTATTTGTTTGAAGGATAAATGTCAGTATGAGGGATTTGCTTGTGCAATCCTCGATTATGTACTTTGTTTATATACAGTAGGTGCCATTGAATTATATTTATGTATGTACGTTTACTTAGACGCATTTGTAGGGTTATTTGAATTTATGTTTGTAAATATCCTGTGATAGCTAAGTTGGTATGTGATATCATGCAAGCATTTTTTATACTCAGCATGCTTTGCACACAGAGTATATTAGCTTTGATTGGATAACGGTTGCTTGTACAGGTATAAAGGTATCGAAATAGATATGGACTTCTATATATCAAAACAAGCAAGGAAGGTTAAGTTCGGGTGTAACCGAACATTACATACTCAGTTGACAGCTATGGTGACAACATAAGGGAAAATAACCATGTAGGAAAATGAACCGAGGGAAACCCTGGAATGTGTTTGTATGACATGTGTATCAAATGAAAGACATTAAAGAGTATTTTATGAGGGAGTGGGCCATAGTTCTATAGGTGGACGCTATTTAGGGATATAGCCATAAAGGTGGATCAGGGTTGACTCTAGAATGCGTTTGTACGATATGGGTATCAAATGAAAGGTATTAATGAGTATTTTAAAAGGGAGTAATCCTTAGTTCCATAGGTGGACGCCGTTTCGAGATATCGCCATAAATGTGGACCAGGGGTGACCCTAGAATTTGTTTGCACAATATGGGCATCAAACGAAAGGTGTTAATGAGTATTTTAAAAGGGAGTGGGCCTTAGTTCTATAGGTGGACGCCGTTTCGAGATATCGCCATAAAGGAGGGCCAGGGGTGACTCCAGAATTCGTTTGTGCAATGTGGGTATCAAACGAAAGGAGTTAATGAGTATTTTAAGAGGGAGTGGGCCTTAGTTCTATAGGTGGACGCATTTTCGAGGTATGCGCAATAAAGGTGGACCAGGGGTGACTCTAGACTTTGTTTGTACGATATGAGTATCAAATGAAAGGTGTTAATGAGTATTTTTAAAAGGGAGTGGGCCTTCGTTTTATAGGTGTTCGCCTTTTCGAGATATCGCCATAAAGGTGGACCAGGGGTGACTTTAGAATTTGTTTGTATGATATTGGTATCAAATGAAAGGTGTTAATGAGCATTTTAAAAGGGAGTAATCCTTAGTTCCATAGGTGGACGCCGTTTCGAGATATCGCCATAAAGGTGGACCAGGGGTGACCCTAGAATTTGTTTGCACAATATGGACATCAAACGAAAGGTGTTAATGAGTATTTTAAAAGGGCGTGGGGCTTAGTTCTATAGGTGGACCCCTTTTCGAGATATCGCCATAAAGGTGGACCAGGGGTGACTCTAGAATTCGTTTGTGCAATACGGGTATCAAACGAAAGGAGTTAATGAGTATTTTAAGAGGGAGTGGGCCTTAGTTCTATAGGTGGACGCCTTTTCGAGATATCGCCATAAAGATGGACCAGGTGTGACTCTAGAATGCGTTTGTACGTTATGGGTATCAAATGAAAGGTGTTAATGAGTATTTTAAAAGGGAGGAATCCTTAGTTCCATAGGTGGACGCCGTTTCGAGATATCGCCATAAGGGTGGACCAGGGGTGACCCTAGAATTCGTTTGTGCAATATGGGTATCAAACGAAAGGAGTTAATGAGTATTTTAAGAGGGAGTGGGCCATAGTTCTATAGGTGGACGCTATTTAGGGATATAGCCATAAAGGTGGATCAGGGTTGACTCTAGAATGCGTTTGTACGAATTGGGTATCAAATGAAAGGTGTTAATGAGCATTTTAAAAGGGAGTAATCCTTAGTTCCATAGGTGGACGCCGTTTCGAGATATCGCCATAAAGGTGGACCAGGGGTGACCCTAGAATTTGTTTGCACAATATGGGCATCAAACGAAAGGTGTTAATGAGTATTTTAAAAGGGCGTGGGGCTTAGTTCTATAGGTGGACCCCTTTTCGAGATATCGCCATAAAGGTGGACCAGGGGTGACTCTAGAATTCGTTTGTGCAATACGGGTATCAAACGAAAGGAGTTAATGAGTATTTTAAGAGGGAGTGGGCCTTAGTTCTATAGGTGGACGCCTTTTCGAGATATCGCCATAAAGATGGACCAGGTGTGACTCTAGAATGCGTTTGTACGTTATGGGTATCAAATGAAAGGTTTTAATGAGTATTTTAAAAGGGAGTAATCCTTAGTTCCATAGGTGGACGCCGTTTCGAGATATCGCCATAAGGGTGGACCAGGGGTGACCCTAGAATTCGTTTGTGCAATATGGGTATCAAACGAAAGGAGTTAATGAGTATTTTAAGAGGGAGTGGGCCTTTCTGGACCAGGGGTGACTCTAGACTTTGTTTGTACGATATAGGTATCAAATGAAAGGTGTTAATGAGTATTTTTAAAAGGGAGTGGGCCTTCGTTCTATAGGTGTTCGCCTTTTCGAAATATCGCCATAAAGGTGGACCAGGGGTGACCCTAGAATTCGTTTGTGCGATATGGGTATCAAATTAAAGGTATTAATGAGAGTTTTAAAAGGGAGTGGTGGTAGTTGTATATGTGAAGGCGTTTTCCAGATATCGACCAAAATGTGGACCAGGGTGACCCAGAACCTCATCTGTTGGATACCGCTAATTTATTTACATATGTAATACCTGCCAAGATTTTAAGGGTTTTTTATTTCGCCCTGCAGAACTTTTTCATTTTCTTCTACTTAATATGGTAGGTGTCAAAACCATTTTATAAAGTTTTTTCTAAAGTTATATTTCGCGTCAATAAAACAATCCAATTACCTTACCATATTTCATCCCTTTTTTCGTATTTGGTATAGAATTATGGCATTTTTTTAATTTTTCGTAATTTTCGATATCGAAAAAGTGGGCGTGGACATAGTCGGATTTCGGCCATTTTTTATACCAAGATAAAGTGAGTTCATATAAGTATGTGAACTAAGTTTAATAAATATATATCGATTTTTGCTGAAGTTATCGTGTTAACGGCAGAGCGGAAGGACAGACGGACGACTGTGCATAAAAACTGGGCGTGGCATCAACAGATTTCGCCCGTTTTCACAGAAAACAGTTAACGCCATAAAATATATGCCCCCACCAAATTTCAAAAGGATTGGTTAATTTTTGTTCGACTTATGGCGTTAAAAGTATCCTAGACAAATTAAATGAAAAAGGGCGGAGCCACGCCCATTTTTTAATTTTCTTTTATTTTTGTATTTTGCTGCACCATATCATTACTGGAGTTGAATCTTGACATAATTTACTTATATACTGTAAAGATATTAAATTTTTTGTTAAAATTTTACTTTAAAAAGTATTTTATATATGGAAGTCTATATCTATCTCGATTCCTTTATATATGTACAACCAACCGTTATCCAATCAAACTTAATATACTCTGTGAGCTCTGCTCAACTGAGTATAATCATCAGTATCGAAAACAAATTTGATTGAGCCATGTCCGTCCGTCCGTCCGTTAACACGATAACTTGAGTAAATATTGAGATATCTTCACTAAATTTGGTACACGAGCTTATCTGGACACATAATAGATTGGTATTGAAAATGAGCGAAATCGGGTGATAACCACGCCCACTTTTTATATATATAACATTTTGGAAAACACAAAAAACCTGATTATTTAGTAAAAATACACCTAGAATGTCGAAATTTGACATGTGGACTGATATTGAGACTCTTGATAAAAATAAAAAAAAAAAAATTTAAATGTGCGTGGCCCCGCCCACTTGTGATAAAATCAATTTTACAAATATTATTAATCATAACTCAAAAACCGTTAAACCTATCGTAACAAAATTCGGCAGGGAGGTTGCCTTTACTATAAGGAATGATTTGAAGAAAAATTAACGAAATAGGTTAAGGACCACGCCCACTTTTATATAAAAGATTTTAAAAAGGGTCGTGGACGAAAAAAAAAACCTTTATCTTTGCGAAAAAGAGCTTTATATCAATGGTATTTCATTTCCCAAGTGGATTTATAACAACAAAAAGGAAAAACTTCAAATTTAAAAAAATTGGCTTGGGACCGCCCCTTTTATGACTAAGCAATTTTCTATGTTTCGGGAGCCATAACTCGAAAAAAAAATTAGCGGATCGTAATGAAATTGTATACAAATATTTTCCTTAGAGCAGAAAATATTTCTAGTAAAAATGGACGGGATCGGTTTAAGACCACGGCAACTTGGATATAAAACAAGTTTAAAAGAGTCGTAGGCTAGAATAATAAGCTATAACTTAGCAAAAAATAGTTTTGAAGCAATGATATTTCACTTAACAAGTTTTTTTTTAAACGGGCGGTGCCACGTGTTATGTGGAAAAGTAATTTATCTGAAATGAAATGTACAATTGAAGCTCACGCTGAGTATATAATGTTCGGTTACACCCGAACTTAGACATCTTTACTTGTTTATTGTTACTTTAATTACAGTAGTAGAGTGAAGTCCGTATTGACGGATTAGTTACATGAACTTTTAAATATGTCAAGCAAATGAATTTCACGGACAAAATAAATTTTTTTACAGTGAAAGATAGAAAAAAAGAAATATACCTTTGTAAAATTGGCAAAAAGCCACTACCACTACATGTTTCCAAATGCGTGTGTGACCAAACAAATTTCTTTACTGCTTCCAAAAAAAAAAAAACAAATGGGAAGAACGACAAGTTTGGCATCCATTTGACCTCATGTACATACATTCTTGTTTTGAATTTTCCCTTTTGAACTTTTTTTGATGAAATTTTCATGAATGCTTGACGATTTGTCAATGTCAAATTTTATTGAAGGTGCAGAAAAATTGCAAAAACTTCTCTCTTAAAACATATATGTACACATTTTAACAGCAAAGAGGTCCCCCATTTCCCCCTCATGTAAATACATATGTATATTTGTTAAAGTATTGGCTTAGCATTCGACGACTGTTGCTTTCTTGTTTATTGTTAGCAATTTCAATTTCGTTTTTCATTTTATGTTTGGTTTCAGTTTTTGTTGCTTAAAGCTTTTGTGCGCAGAACCTCTTAAATTTGCTTTGCACAATTTCCCTTATTTGCATAGTACCATGCTTTCAAATATTTCCTCGAATTCTCTAAAATTCTCTAAAAAATTCAATGATTTATTCATTTACATATTTATAATTTCTCTATCCGCTGTAACTTTTTTAAATTTATTTAGATATCTATGGGGATACGGTGACAGTTATAACATAATTTTAGGCGCTGTAAACTCTTTTCAATTATTGGATTGAATGTAAATAAAATTTGTTATTTATGGGATTTGCTACATTCGAAATAATGCTAATGGGAATTGAATACATAAGAGGGAGTCAATCAAGGGATAATGTTTTCGTTAAGTGTCAGTTGAGAGGAAATTTGTATGCAACAGGGGCTTAGGGTGTAAGCAAATATTATAAGAATAAAAAAGCGGATAAAAATCAGTGTAATCCACAGAAAGCAGTTCTTGCTAGCGCGATAACGAGATCAGAACAAGATATGTATTAGGGCTGTGAATTGCATCCGGATTTTTCAACTATCCGGATTCAAACCAGATATTCGAATAACCGGATAGCTAAGCAAAAAATCCGGCTATCCCGATATCCACTGTTCGGCTATCCGGATACGTAAACGGAAAATTCGGATATCTTTATGTCCGGATACTGGAATATAAAAGTTGAATATCTGCATATCAGAATTGAACGAAGCAAACGTCGAAAAATTATTCGCAAAATATGTTTGTAGATGATTAAATTAACGTCAAAAATTAAAAGGTCAAATTTTACAAACAAGTGAAAATAAAAACAGTGCCATTTGTTTATATTGTGAAAAAAACGCTGTTAATTGATTTAAATGCCCCACGAATTTATTGTTATTAATGTTAAAAAAACATATATAGTACATCAATTTGTTGCTTTCACTAGATATCCAAAAATACTGTTATTAACCGGATCTCCATAAATGCGGATATCCAGATAGTTTCACAAACGAATATTAGTCCCAGCCCTAGTACGTATTCAATCTGACTAGAAGCACCTAAACGTATGCAATGCTTATTACGCTCTCTAATATATGGCAGTCCTTGCCCAACTACAGCATACTATAAGGCGTAGCGTATTATATTAGTTGATTTGACTAATGAGTTTTATTTAGCAAGTGTTTAACAGAATTCCATGGCTGATGAGTTGCTTAGGATAATAACCGCAATAAACACAATTGCTGCTGCAGAGGCAATAAACTCTTGGCCGAAATGCGTCAGCCTCTTTTGACCAAATGCCGAGCCCTTGAGAAGAAAGTGTTGAGTTAACTTATTCAACCTTGATTAGGCATTATCGGTCATTTGTATAATTTCTGTCACAATTGTCAACAAACCCTTCTTTAATAGCCAAAGTTTCTGCTTTAGCTAGGCGCCAATTTTCGGCCGAAGGCCGTTTCCCATTTTTTTATATAGATTGATTACAAAGCATTCCCATTTGAGTGAGTTCGAAGCACAGGTTTAAGCCTTTGATGATATAAGTAGCAAGAGATATTACTTTTATAGAAAACTAAGATAAATATCATTCAAAATATAAACACTATTTTAAACAGTTTTGTGCATTAAAGAAAGTTTAAGTTATTCAATACGACGATATATATTTGAAAAAAAAAAAAAAATAAAAATAACAAAACGCTCTCTTTTTTATTTCAGACAAAGGCGTTCTAATTCCACCAGCTCCACAAAAGGATACACCCGGTGAAATGGGCAAGCCAGTAGTTTTACCCACAAATATGACGGCGGAAATGAAGAAAGCTGTCGATGATGGTTGGGCGAGCAATGCATTCAACCAATATGTATCGGACATGATATCGGTACATCGAACGCTGCCAGATCCACGAGATGCATGGTGAGTTAATCAACGACAACTGCGGGGAGTTAAACACAAATAAAATTCAAATTTTACATAAGTAAATAAGAAAACACTAATATCGTTCCTATTAGCACTAACGCTACATATAAAAAGTTTATGTTAAGACTTTTGAAACAAGTAGTTAATTTCTCTCGGTTTTCTTGAATTAATTTTATTACTGTCACGTTTCATAAACCAGCACGAATTTCTTTGCTTACAAAATACTAACGTCCTGCATACACGTCCGTCAATATTTCTTGATGCTTCTTCTAGGAAAACAAAAAATTCAATAAAAACAAGTATACTTTACAAAAACGTTTATTTAATTTTATTTTTTTCAAATATTGTGCATAGGTGCAAGGAACCAAATCGTTATTTGAAAAAACTTCCCCCCACTGATGTGATCATTTGCTTCCACAATGAGGCGTGGTCGGTGCTTTTGCGTACAGTGCATTCCGTTTTGGATCGTTCGCCGCCGGAGATGATTGGCAAAATCATATTAGTCGATGATTACTCTGATATGCGTAAGTTGCATTTGATATTTTTCCTTACTTCTTCTCTTGATGATTTCTCTTTAAATACATTGAATATAATTTACTGCGCATGCACGCGCGTTTTGCATTTTAATGTGTCATTTGTATGCGCACTGCGCATTAATTATAATAATTATTTTTGTTTTATGAATTTTTATTTTTTTATTTTTATATTTTGTTTTTACTTTGAAAACTTTTGCCGCTTTAAACAGCTTATTGAATATATTTGCAGCTCACACCAAACAACAGCTGGAAGATTACTTTAGCACCAATCCAAAAGTACAAATAGTACGTGCGCCCAGCCGTGAAGGTCTGATACGAGCACGTCTATTGGGGGCACGACATGCCACATCACCGGTGATAACATTTTTAGATTCGCATTGCGAGTGTACTGAAGGTGAGTATATGGGAATCGAATTAGCTAAATGGGGGGAAAAATCTTCTTTAACATGCACGAGTGCACATATCTTAAACAATGTTTTGATGAGGCCACATTTCAGAAACATTTAATACCGCAATCGCGCATTGAAATAATGCCTCTAGTGCCGTGGTGTGATGGTAGCATGCTCCGCTTTCCACACCGAAGATACTGGGTTCACCCCCCGGGCAAAGCAGCATCAAAATTTTTCAAACGATGTTGAAGAAAATTTTTCTAAGTGCGGTGGCCCCTCGGCAGTGTTTGGCAAGCACTCCCAGTGTATTTCTGCATGGAAAGCTTCTCAGCAAAGACTCACCTGCATTGCAGATGCTATTCGGAACAGGCGGTAGCCTCACTGGGAAGACTTCCTCAGTTTTATACAGCAATCACTTTGTCTGCTCAATATAAGCAGCTAGTATATTAAGTAACTTTATCAGATTCTATCCTCTCGTGTGACTCAGGTGCTTCAGTGTGACTATACCTCTTACGTCGAATGCTAGTATAGGCTTTTGTATTCAGATGTCCACCCCAATCTTGTGCCGTGGTAAAAAAAAGTCTGATAGCTTATGAGTTGTGCTTAAATAACCTTCGTGAAAGTCGTCGCTTGCCCTTATCCAATCGAAAGTTCCCACTGAGGGAGGGAAATGTAGTTAAAAATGTGAAGAAAACGAAAACCATTACTTAGCGCGCCTTATCTACGAGGAGATTTTGATCGAGCTTCTTTTCCAATTCGCGTCGTGCACCATTTTAGTTTTTTACAATAATATGTGGGAAAAGGGCTAACATGTTTTATGCGGATTCTGAACGGCAGCTTCAAGGCACACGAATTTTCACTGAGAAGCTTTTCATGGCAGAAATACACTCGAAGTGTTTGTCAAACCCCTGCGACCCCACTCAGAAAAACTTTTGAACTGGATTACTTGAATTTACCCGCAATTAAACGGGAACAGAGAGCGTAGTCCAATCCGACGTTAATCCGAAACACAACCAAAACCGGACCTACACCAAAAACCGAAATCGGACTTGAAACTGAATCCGGAAGTGGCTACAAATCCAAAATTATCAAAAATAGAGGGATCGAAATTAAAGTTCTACCTGAATCCAGAAGCGATAAATATGTTAGGCACCAAAAAATTTGTTCTCTATATCTACGGCTGAGAGAATACCAACCTCAGCAGCCAGTTCAAAAACGCTATATCTCAGTACATTTTTGAATAAAGCCCTTTCTGAGAATTCATTTCTTAAATGATACACCAAATGTCAAAATGTATTGAATTTATGTTTGGATAAGACGATTTTGAACTGGCAGCCAATATAAGTTGATATTCCACCCAACAGGCGATGCGCGTGTGTATGTTTAAGATTTTTAACCTGAAATACATACATACAATTAAAAAAAAAAATTTATGAAGGTAAGCAACTGATTTATTATGAAATCTTACAATGTACCAAAAGTTCCTTACGGTTATGACATAAAATGATAAACTTAAATTCTCTTGAGCATTGAGAGCTTAAAAAGCTTAAATTCAATTTTGCTCCATTTTTAATGATTGATGACCATAGGATTCGGTGGATTTGTGTGCATTTGTGTGAGAATGAGTAATCGAATTTCACAAAAAGGACGAAGAAAACGAGAAAATCCACAGGATATGCGAGATACTTGTTAGAAATTTAAAAATGAATGCTCGGTTGAGCAGCTCATCGTATTAGATATGTAATATACATATGTATGTAGGTAGATACTTCAATGTTTGTCAGTGATATGGTTGCACCCTACATATGACTATCGTTATTCCAATTATCTTCTCTAGTTTTCTGTACAAACCTCTTACATGAGTTTAAATAAAAATTATTTTATTAAATTTTATATTTGTTATGTAAACATGTTTTGAGGCGGTTAGTTTATTCATCGTTTGTGATTGCGGTTTGGCGAATATTTCGATTCAGCGGATGCATGATGGTCAATGGCTTTGGTATTTTGTGGTTTGCTAGTTTTTTTTCTTCACTTCTTCACAATCAAAATATGAGTTAAATTCACATTAGAAAGGGACACGAAGTACAACAACATATTAAATAAGTATAAATTGTACAACAGCTAACAATATTAAAGTAGTTTTGTGTTTGTCTTCATTAGTACTAGCTTTCCAAACGAAAAGTCCGTCATTGATTGCCTTCGAGGACTATAAATAATGCCTGCTAAGGAAAATAAACGCTCTACGGGGTCGGAGAAAGCTAAGGGCGTATTCATTTTGAGTGACGGGTGCTTCATAAGAGGATAACTCTGAAGCATATTGAAATCAGTTGATGTATCATTAAAATACCTGTAAAACTCTTCTTCAACTATTTTGTCAAAGTTAGGTGATCATAAGAATGCTGGTTGATCCGCCTAAAAACCCTTCAATACTTATGAAAGCACTTCGAAAGTACTTTACTTGTACTTCAACAATTTAAGTACAAGTACGTCGATACTTATACTTGTACTCATTTTTCGTAATACTGAGGTACTGATACTTGTACTTGTACTTGTACTTTTTCTTTACAGGTCTGGTATATACATATGCTTGCATATTAAAAATATAATATCACCAACAAAGTAAATACGAAGCAGAATTATAAAGAAATTTATTAACATAGACATAAAAACATCAAATATTTGAATTGTAACGACCTAAAAAACCAAATGATCCTTTGGAAAGGGGGTGTGGGTTTAAATCCCCAAAACCCCCCGTCGCTACGCCCCTTTGACACAGATTAGAAAATTAGTAAAATTTTGGACAATTGGCGTGGCACCGCCCACTTTTAAAAGAAGGTAATTTGGCAGTCGTTGACGATATCATGATGAAATTTGGCAGGAACGCTACACCTATTACTGTATGTGTGGTTAAGAAAAATTAGCAAAATCAAATGACGAACACGGCCACTTAAAAAAAAAATTTTTTTAAGTCAAATTTTAACAAAAAATTTAATATCTTTACAGTATATAAGTAAATTATGTCAACATTCAACTCCAGTAATGATATGGTGCAACAAAATACAAAAATAAAAGAAAATTTTAATGCCATAAGTCGAACAAAAATTTACCAATCCTTGTGAAATTTGGTAAGGGCATAGCATTTATGCCGGTAACTGTTTTCTGTGAAAATGAGCGAAATCGGTTTTTATACACAGTCGACCGCCTGTCCTTCCTCTTGGCCGTTAACACGATAGCTTGAGAAAAAATCTTAGTTCACTGAACTCACCTTATCTTCGTATTAAAAATGGGCGAAATCCGACTATGACCACGCCCACCTTTTCGATATCGAAAAATGAAATAAATGCCATAAATCTATACGAAATACGAAAAAAGGAATGAAACATGTTGATTGGGTTGGTTTTTTGGCGCAAAATATAATATTGGAAAAATCTTTGTACCACCATATTAAGTAGAAGAAAATGAAAAAGTTTTGTAGGGCGAAATCAAAAGCCCTTGGAATCATGGAATACTGTTCGTGGTATCTAATATATAAATAAAATAGCGGTACCCGCCAGATGATGCTCTGGGTCACCCTGATCCACATTTTGGTCGATATCTCGAAAAGGTCTTCCCATATAGAACTTAAGGCCACTCCCTTTTAAACCCTCATTAACACCTTTCATGTGATACCCATATCGTACAAACAAATTCTAGAGTCACCCCTGTTCCACCTTTATAGCGGTATTCCGAAGTGGCGTCCACCTATAGAACTATGGCCCACTCCCTTTTAAAATACTCTTTAATATCTTCCATTTGATACCCATGCCATACAAACAGGGTTACCCTAGGTTCATTTTCCTACATGGTGATTTTCCCTTATTTTGTCTCCAAAGCTCTCAGCTGAGTATGTAATGTTCGGTTACAATCAAACTTAGCCATCCTTACTTGTTTGTTGTTAATTTTCTGCCATAGTAAAGTGTGTATTGTTCACAATTATGATGACGGTTGTGGTTATGGTTATAATATCGGCTACATCCACTGTAAGAGTCACGTTTACAATTTTTTCTGCATAAATTAGCATAACGCCTTTCAACTTAAAGACCGGCAAGCTCTGTGTGCTCTCACCTATTTTTAAAATACAGTTTCATCTACGCACTGACCATCAGAATGTCTAAATAAATTTTAGGTTTATTTTTCCAATTTACGGAACTCGTTTACTTTTGGGGATTCCAATGTGAATTTATCCCTCACATATTTCAATATTTACTCGTACGTGCATTAATACAAACATACAAACATACATGCAATATTATTTTCTTTTTTCCCACTATTTATTTGTTTAAAATTTGTAAAATTTTTCTATTCATCCAACCAGGTTGGCTTGAACCGCTGCTGGATCGCATAGCGCGCAACAATACCACCGTCGTTTGTCCGGTCATCGATGTCATTGACGATACCACATTGGAGTTTCACTTCCGCGACTCAGTCGGTGTAAATGTGGGCGGTTTTGATTGGAATTTACAATTTAATTGGCATGCAGTGCCGGAACGTGAACGCAAAAGGCATAATGTGAGTACGAAAACGAAAAATAAACATATCTGCATATATATTATGTACATGTGTACATATGTATGTATAAATATTTATACAAAAATAAAACGTCAATGAAATGGAAAAATAATAAAATTAATAGAGGACATTTTTGAGATGAAAGTTAAAAGCTTACGAAGGAAGGATTTTTTTTTATATAGAATAACAAAAGCATAAAGAAATAAAATTAATAACACGAAAATACCTTTAAGAAACTATTTTTTTCGTATTCGATGCTTTTATTTAAATTATATTTTAAAAGAAGGAAACGAGGCACTAAAACATGCCTCAATTGAATGAATTTAAAATTTAAGAGAATGTGAGGACTTTTTGTCCAGAATGATGGATATATTTCTATTAACTCGAAGAATCTATACAATGCCTTTCACATTTTCTCTTCTTGTAATCGGCGATTCTAAGTCGGCGTTTGGGTCAGAAGTTCATACGTTTAAACCATCACAAAGTTCTTTGAAAGTTGATATCTATCCAAAGTTGATTTGCTTTTCCCAATATTATTCTTTTTGTGGTAGCTGCCCTTTTGCCGCTAGAGGAGATTTTTGAGGGTGATTTTGAATTCGCCTTAAGAAACTCACAGCGAATTTCATTGACGGCTGTGATAAAATTAGCATACCAAAGCAGCGAAAACGAAAATGGATTTTCTTTTGAGTATGCATATTTGTACCACAACCAATTTTTTGCCAAGTGGGGTTTGATATTTTCTTTTATACGAGGGGTGCATGCCTTTATATTTTAAGGGGAAGAAAATCTGAAACACCCTTCCCAAAAAAAATTGTCAACAATCATTACACATTTTGAGAGACCACAAGTTCTCCTTTGTCAGACTTAGAAAGATTGGATCACTTAATTGCATACTCACAAGTTCTTAAAACTCAAAATAAAAAGCTGATATTTTCGTATATTTCGAAAACGTTTTTGAGTTTGGTTTGCATAGTCAATATTTACAAACGGGTTTTATTAAATTATTGAAATTTTTATATAAAAGAAATTATTTTGCGAAATTTGATAAAAATAGCCACTGATATTTTCACTTTGATGTTGTTTGTGTTGTAGCGATACGGAAACTTCCCGAGGATTTTGGGGAGTGTTATGGATATTAATGGCCCTTTCGAGGATATAGATCTATTAATTTAACAGGCATCATTAAGATACTGCCACGACCATCTCGGAAATGATTTAATATGACCCCATTGAATCTTCTAGGCCCTTAGTGATCATAAATCAATGTGTTTTTGTCACTTAAAATGCCAATGTAAACCGGGATAAAAATGTAACCTACAATCTGAAACATCACATAGAGTACATTCTTTTTTGCCCGTTTGCGTAGTTGGAGCAAATCCGTTGTTGCTTCAGCTATTCTTCCTGCTCACGTGCGGCTAAAAAATGTTGCTTGTTTTGCAATCGAAAACGAAAATGCTGTTGCGATTTAGATATACAATTTTCATTTCATTGTAAGCGCTTAAACGTGAAAATTTTACAAGCGCGACATCCCACCACATACAAACATATGTATTTCCTTATGTGGATCTATATCTGTATGGGTAGCTTTTACTATGGCATATACATATGTAAATGCTTACCTATAGCCACGCAGAGTAAAGCAAATGAATTGAAAATGCGTGCTGCAAAAGTAAAGGGTGCCTCCTATTATTTTGGGAGGTTGGACATAGCTTTTATTATTATTGATATTCGCTTAAATACGTCGATCATTTTATTTGATAATTTGGGAGAAATTTGAACAACGTGACAACATGACGGAGAAGGCGATAGCTGTTTCGATTATAACATGTATATCTCTTCAAAGCCTCTTCTCCCGGAAGTGGGACTCGACCTGCACTCCTACCGTGGTTGAAGTGTTACAAACGCATTCAGCCAAGTAATGCCTTAGCTGTTTAAACTTATCCCAACTGTGTCAAAGTTGTGCTTTTTGTTGTTAGCGGTATCAAAAATGTTGTATGTTGCATGTTGTCTGCTTGTATGAATTAAGTGAGGATCGGTTATTGCTTTTTAATATTAATTAGTTATTTGAAATCTAATTTCTAAAATTTACGTTACTACTTTACGTTAGGACTGTAGACTCATGACGGGTATTCTGACTAGACACTGCCTTCTGGCGTCACATGCCTTTAAATTAGGCTTGGTCAGTGATAGCAGATGTAGGAAGTGCGGGTTGGAGGAGGAAACGATCGAGCACGTTCTGTGCTCGTGCCCTGCACTTGCGAGGTTAAGACTCTAGCTATTAGGAGTGATACAGCTGTCAGATCTAGAAGCAGCAAGTGGCTTAATTCCTAGGAAGCTTCTAGTATTTGCCAAGAGGACGGAGTTATTTTATAACATAGGTCCTAGTTTTTGATAAGGTTTTTCAGTTTGGTCGTTAAAACAAACTTCTGGTAACATTACAGACTCAGTCAGTCTATGTGAGGTCCTTATAGACCGGCCAGTTCAACCTAACCTAGCCTAGTCATTTGAAATCTAATTTCTAAAATTTACGTTACATAGTCGGGTCAGTTTTCGTTAAATATTATTTTCGTTTTTCCAATCGTATGTGAACAAACCAATATTCAAAACTAACGTTCAACCGTATTTAGTTATGTCATTTAAATTAAATATCCGACTCTTAGCATGCCACATTTCTTGAAGTCGTACCTCATATCGATCTTTGAAAATTTTGCAGAAGATATGTAACTATTACTCCTAGAGTTTCTGACAAAGCTTTTCTTATCCATTTAATTATTGTTTGGAGGCTGCACCTAGCTCAGATTATACGGTCTCACGTAGGGCGCCATTGATTAGGTCGTAAATTTTTGAAGATACTAAAGGTTAGCATTTCAAAAAGAAGTAGCCCAATTAGAGATTAGATCGGGAGCAAAAAATATTTTTTATGAAATTATCGACATCTTAAGATACATAATTAAGCAATGATTTTTGAATATTCGCAAGCCAAAAATTTTCTGATAAAAAATTTGAAAATAATGTGGCGAATATTAGTGACACTACGTGATACTCACATCACTAGTCTGATGCTAAGTAAATGAAGTCACAACTACAATAAAGCAGACAGTCACTTGTATCTACATAAACGAATCAATCATTATGTCTACACATATGTACGTACACGCAGCGGTGAAGCAACGCACAACCACATGCATATATCTGAGATACTCCCGAAAGTATGCAATGAGAGAAGCTTTAAAATCACTCATCTTTAGTTACAGCTGAGTAATTTTATAGCTGATAACTAACTAGTAAGTTCTGGAAATAGAAGCGCCTAGAAATATGTCAACGAGGAAACCGCACAGTATAAAATAGCGACAGTGGAGGCACGACAATCAGTTTGATTTAAGCAAGCTATCAATCGAAGTATATGTGTTTATTGTGAAGTACTTTAATAAAGGCCATTTTGCATTATTGAACAGTGGAGTTATTACAGTTTAGTGATTCGAACGTTAGGAGAAGGTTGCAAATAAGAGGAATTGCACTAAAATCGTTACAATTGGTGTCAGAAGAGGAATTGGTGAATAAATTCCGGAGATTTCGAGTGCAAAAAGGACATGGCAAAGTGGAGTGAATTGAAGATCCAGCAATTGAAGAAGGAGTTGGAGAGCCGTGGATTAAATACAACCGGCAATAAACTCGAACTTCAGGCAAGACTACGAGAGGCAATAGAAGCAGAAGGAATTAACGTGGAAGAGTATGTCTTTCATCTTGATGGCGATGAGGCAACAACAAGAATTGAGGAGAAAAACGAAACACCTCAGACAATGACGAACACAGACTTGAACACAATATTAGCTGCAATATCTGCACAGACGTCGACAGTAACATCCAAGATGTGAAAACAACTAGAATCACAGGAGGCACGTATAACATCGAAGATTGAAGCACAAGAAACATCGAAGATTGAAGCACAAGAAACGCGTATGTACAGATTACATCCAAGATAGACATCATCTGGAATCGCAGGAGAACCGTATAACAGCGAAGATTGAAGCACAAGAGGCACGAATATCCGAAATCTCGGCGCAAATTTCAGCACAGATATCATCGCAGATCTCTGCTCAACTGGAAGAGCAAGAAGGACGTATTTCCTCGAAGTTGGAGGCGCAAGATACAAAAATTTTACAGTTTGAGGAAAAATCGAGGCCGAGGTGGATGCTTTGAGAGGACGTATCGAGCAGTTGCAACTAAATCGCCCAGCAGTTTCAACGAGTAATCCAAAGGTAAAAACACCATCTTTTGACGGTTATGTTCCTTTCCAGGTCTTTAAGCTACAATTTGAGAAGGCCGCAGCAGTGAACAACTGGAATGCTGAAGATAAAGTTGCTGCACTGTTCATGGCATTGAAAGGGCCTGCAGCTGAGATTTTACAAACCATTCCAAAGGGCGAACGAAACTGTTATGAAGCATTGATGGGCGCTCTAGAGAGACGATACGGAACTGAACATAGGTGACAGATATGCCAAATGGAGTTACTGAACCGCTTCCAGGGGCCTGGTGAAACATTGCAAGAGTTTGCGTCGGATGTTGAAAGGCTGGCACATTTAGCGAATGCGGACGCGCCCGTGGAATATACTTCAATGATAGTTAATAAACTTTGCAGTTCTTCTATTAAAGATCGGATAATCGAACATTAGTACCTGGTAAGACCGAATAAAGCTTACAGAAATTTGTATGGTCATAAAACATGGAATAATATTTGGTCTATAAAAATAGCGCCGTCCATTCTGTGAAGTTGTATGATAAGACTAGCACAGTTCAACGGATTAGGACTATATATTTCTAGCAACAGAGTATTCTTGGTATTTTTAAGAAAACGCATTTTATACATATAATTTTCGCTGAGCATACTTATAGACCAGAACGTCTGAATTATTTTTCACTTGCACTTAAATAAAAAGGCGTCCCAAGCGACCTTTGATCAACTTGCAACCAATCTGGAAGATGAACAACTTTACAAAATACTGCTTCTTGTGAAAAGTTCAACATTTCATACTAACGCTTCAACTCTCCACCGCTAGCCGTTCCATAGTTTTTTTCTTACCCTAGATATGAAAATTCAAAGTTAATATTTAGCAACATGTTGCATCAACATGTAGCAGCAATCTGGCGCATACGGGAAACGTGTGAAAAAGTGCTGGAAGAGAAAATAATGAAGCTTCCAAGTGTTAGTGTGAAATTTTGTCAATATTCCTAAGGAATCAAAACTTAAACCCTTGAGGATTCTGCACACATGATTGAAATACGCTTTATGATCATACCTTGGTTAATTTGTTGCCATAGTTTAATGTTGAGCTTTGCTCTATGAGGGTCAGGTTGTTGTTCTTACTTCTTTAAATTATCACCCGCATAACTTTCGTGTGCTTTTGGTCTGTACGAGCTAATGAGAATCTTACAAATGTTTTCAGATATATTTTTCCAACTTTTGTCTTAGCTATTAACCGGCGGATACCGTGGTGTGGTGGTAGCGTGCCCCGCCTACCATATATCATACAATAATATATACCAAAGATTGAACCAATCTTGAATTTATGTTAAGACGGTATTTTCTAGCCTACCGTACATCAGGTTGTTAATAACTGACGCTAACTAATTTCTTAGGTCTGTCTTTTGGACAAGAAATCGACATTAGCACAACAGATCACAATACTTGTTGGTGGCGAATGAAGGAAATAAAAACGTGTTAAAGTCTTTTTATACAGATTTTGTTATCAGATACAACAACAAGATACAACTTATAATTCAGAAAATAGTCGTGTTCTTTGATCAGAAAAGTGCATGCATTAATATGCGTTCAACATAAAAATATCGCATAAAAACACCCTTCACCGTTACTCACCTACAACACGTATCCACGTATCCTGCCATGACCTATTTGATTTTTTTTAATTTAATAATTCACTTCTAGCTAGAAGAGCAAGCAAAGCCAAGAATAGAAAAAGTAAAATATAAAAAAAAATCAAACAAAATATTCCAATGTTTTTATTGTTTCGCTGAAGTTTACAACCTTTTTCGCATTGCTTTTTGATTAAAAATTCTGGCGACGATTTTTTTTTTTTGTGTTGTGTTGTTCGTTGCTATCATCGCTTGTTCACGCATTTTGCACCAAGGCATGCCTTTAAATTTTATTTTATTTCATACTACGAATTGAAATTTTTACTTTATTGAATTTAAGAGCTGAGAGTTTTGTAAAAAAAAAATCTGAAAACAAGTTTTCGAGCGATTTGCGTACTTTTAGATGAAATCGTAGATGGCAGTAGAATTTATTTAAAAATACAAAAACACAGCGCCCACACGTCCTGCCAACTAAATTCGGTGCTTAAATAATTTCGATGCACTCCTACTTTTCCAACAATTTTGCATGTGCTAATGCATTTCCGTTCGAATTTTCACGCCACCATTAAGTCTCACCCACTTTCCACACTTTGTATATTTACGTGTTAACATGAAAGATTTTATTGGAAAAGTTTTCGATTTAACCATGCTAAATGTGTGATGCTTTTTAAAATGTGTTTGTCTTTACAAACGTATTCACGTAAAAACATAAGGGACCGGGTGTGGAGTGTGTTTTGTTATGCAGCAGATCAACTAAAACGTGAATGTACGCTGCCAGCTGTGGTAGAACGTTGCTGCTGCTGTTACGCCTGCAAATATGCCTCAATTTGTTCGCATAGTAGACTCCACAGCATCACAAACGTAAATTCCAAAACTTGTATAATATGATATACAAACTTTTTGGCTATATACGGTAATTTTTTAAAAGGCACTAATTCCGAACTAGCGCAGAGCTATGGCATTAAAAGTTGGTACTAGTTCTAATTGTATCCTCTCGCAGCGGTGTTATAATAATCTCCTTTGAACGCTTTCTCATTCGTAAGTCGTTCTAAAATTATCGCTGCCTTAGAGTTATTGATTTTAATTCATATTAATTCAGTTAGCTCTGACGTAAGCGCTATTGGTATAAGTGTGGCTGTCACTTGTCCCGCTCTGTATCCGATTAGCAATAGTTAAGAGATATTCATTGAGCCACCTGGTGTTTTGTGTGACTATTTGCCATTTTCTCTGCAAGGTTGTTACAAGACTTACACTGGTAAATTCATATTAGAATTCCTAGAGAAGATAATAACAATTAATAACAGGTAACTTATTTTATTAATTTTTTTAGCTATGTTTAATTTTATTTAATTTAATTTTTTTTATTTAATTTTATTTCATTTAATTTTTTTTCTAATTTAATTTAATTAATTGTTTTTTATTCATGTTTATTTTTTTCGTTTAACTTATATTCATATTATATAATTCTTTCTTTTTTTTTTTACTTTACTTTATTTTATTTTTTTATATCTCTTGTTTACTTTTCATCTTATTTTATTTTTATTTTATTTCATTTCATTTTATTTTATTTCGTTTAATTTTATTTTATTTTATATTATTTATTTTATTTTTATTTATCTTATTTTATTTTATTTTATTTTATTTTATTTTATTTTATTTCTTCCTTGAGCTCCACCTTGGGCTATACATTATACATCGGTTGTATACAACAAGACATATAAAGCTATTTATACTAAATATTCATAATAATCTGTAAATTACATGTCAATGTCTAAAAACGAACGTACAATGGATGTTGTTGGTAGAATTACTGCCTTTTGAATAGGTAGAAGCTTATCTTCTAAGTCTAGTTTTGGGTACCACGCCTGTTGATGAAATGATTATTGGCTCTATGCTTACTTTATCAAGGTGCCATAACAGCTTAATTTCCTGAGAAAGTCGTGTGTACTTTCTTTTCTTTTCTTTGTGCCGGTCTTTCAAGTTGTGCGTATTGGGAACCCCAATATCAATTAAATACGCGCTCTTTTCTTTCTTTTCTAATAGGACTATATCCGGCCTGTTATGGGGTATACTTCTATCTGTAAGTATAGTGCGGTCCCAGTACAGCTAATATTCGCTACTTTCTAGCACTGTCGAGTGAGTACATTTATAATACGGGACCTCTTCTGTAAGCAGATTCGTACGAATTGCCAAGCGCTGGTGAACGATTTTCGCTACGTTGTTATGTCGTGCTAAATATTCTGTTGCTGCGAGCATAACGCAAGCTCCTATTATGTGCTGTATTGTTTCCGACTACTGTTGGCACTTCCTGCATTTGTCACTGTCTATTTCAGCGCGTACAATGTACTTTAAGTAATTTTTTGTGGCGATGACTTGGTCCTGTATTGCTATCATGAGGCCCTCAGGTTCCATAAAAATTCCTGAATTTTTCAGCCATAGGTTTGAAGCAACGGGATCGATCCCTGGTTGACTTAATGAATGGGGGTGTCTTCCATGAAGTGTTTTCATTTTCCATTCATCAATGAGTCGTGCTGTATGAATAGAATCCCTTTCTTCATTCTGTATGTCGAGATTAAACAGGTTTAAAGGCGTATAGTTTTTATCCGCTCCGCATGCAGCTTGGTGTAGTGCTGTGTTCTGCCCTAAGAAATACTGGCGTAGGTTTGCGATCTGTTTTTTACAAAGATGTTGGATATCTATCAGGCCACGCCCTCCTAGACTTCTAGATAAGTTTATTCTCTCCACTGCAGATTTCGGGTGATGTGCTTCGTATTTTGTGAGCAGTGTTCGAGTCGCTCTTTTAGCACCTTCCAACTGCGTGTCAGACCATTTTAATACTCCGAAACTATACGTTAGCACTGGTATCGCAAACGTGTTTATTGCCTTAAATAAATTCCTGCCATTAAGACCGGATTTAAGGAGTGATCTTGTTCTATCTAGGAAGCAGTCAGTGATGTTCTGTATCATGACATTATGATGTATTCTTCTGGCCTGCACATAACCTAGGTATTTATAGGACTCATCTGCTTCTAATGCATCTATTTTTTCATTATTCGCTAAGGGAAAATTATGCATTACTAGATTTCCGTGCTGAACACGCAGTCTTTTGCATTTATCTAGCCCAAATGTCATACAAATATCTCGTGAGAAATCTTCCGTTATTTGGAGGAGCTCATTCATGTGCCTTTCATGGACTTAATCTATTATTTTATTTCGTTTAATTTAATTTTATTTCATTTTATTTTTATTTTTCTTTTTTTATTTTATTTTATTTTAGTTTATTTTACTTTATTTTATATTAATTTAAGTGCATTTTGTTTTACTTTATTTTCATTTATTTTATTGTTTTAAATTTATTTAATTTAATTTAAAAGACGTAAGGCGCGATAGCCTTCGAAGAGATTTTAGGCCGAGCTTCTCTAACAATTTGCAACGTACTCCTTTTAATTTTTCCTACAAATTGGCGGGACGAGACCTACTCGGGTTATGCCGACTCCGACCGGCATCTGCAAGGCAAATGAGTTTCCATTGATAGCTTTTCATGGCAGAAATCACTCGGAGTGCTCGCCAAACACTGCCGAGTGTTGACCCCGCATAGAAAATTGTTCCTATAATTGAAAACCCTTATTTCTAAAATTTTGGTGTTTCTTTGCCCGGGGCGTTAACCCATCTTTGGTGTGATAGGCAGAGTACCATCAAAACAAGGCGGTCGCCAATTAATTAAATTAAATTTAATTTTTTACTTCATTTTCTTCTATGTTTTTTATTTATTTATTTATTTTTTTCTTTATAAATTTTTTTATTTAATTAAATAAATTTTTTTTTTATTTATTAAATTTTATATTATATCTATTCATTCCAATTAAGTTAATTTAACTTTTCTAACATCACTTGCTCAATCATTTTCACTTAAGTACTTTCGCATAAAATATTAAATTAAGATATAAAACTTGATATCTCTCTCTGCATACTTACAACATCATTTTTAGTCTAAAATCTGCTATGAAAACGATGCTACTTTGCTCTTCTATAGCAGTTAAATGCAAAGCTAGTAAAATAGACTGTTTTGCTTTACCTCGTTTAGAACTTTATTCGTATGCACCTGCTTCATTTTATTTAAAGTGAGGCTACTGGCTACAAATAATCCTTTCATATATATGTATGTGAGTATGCCTGTGTGCGTACATAAGTGCTTATGAATTGTTCTCAAAACATGTCTTGTTTTAATAAAATTACTGTAATATATTTCATTATCACGTCAGCTGTGGCACATTAATGGCTTACTGATATGTAGAATATTTTTGTTTTTTTGTTTTTGCTTTAACAGTAAATGTCAGATTAAAGTCGTTTTTGCCAGCAATAGGGCCAATGTTATACTTGCCAACGAAGCCATTTCCACACATATGTGCATACTTAACCCATACATATACATATGTATATGTCCGTATTTCTTTACATACATCTATTATTTCCGCACATAAAAAGTTGATGAGCTGCCTTGAGCACCAGCCAACATTATTTAGTTGAAGCATACTTCTAGGCATCGTACACATGGATGTAAATTATCTATGTGTTAGTATTGTGCTCATTTATACGAGTGTGCACCAATGCAAATGAGTCTTCGTTACAGTTTTTCTCTACATATCTTGCTTTGTTAAATTTTGGCGCGTTATTTGTTTGTGAGTGTTACAACTGCAATTGCGATGTTTATGAGGTTACATAAATACAGTAACTGCTGGGCGATCTTACATCCTTTCTTGAACTCATGCAGGTGCTGAGACCTTTCATAAATACCACTGAAAAGCTTATAAGGAGAAGCAACACTTACGCAACTATAAAACATAAATAAATACTTGGCGCGATTTAGCTCCGAAAATATTTAGACTCAGCTTAACTTCGAACTTGCGTCGCCATACTTTTTTATTTTCCCTACAAATTGGCGGTGTGAGAACTACATTTTATATGCCGTCTCCGATTGGCATCTGCAAGGGAGACACATTTTGCCGAGGGGTGACCCCGCTTAGAAAACATTTTTCTAATAGAAAAAACTTTTTATTTTATTTTTCATGTTACTTTGCTCGGGAGTTGAGCCCAAGACCTTCGGTATGGTAAGCGAGCATGCTACCATCACACTTCGGTGGCCACAACTATACACCGAAGAGAAATGTCATTCAATTTATATAAGTGTATATTCAAAATAAAATCTATAAAATTTTTGAGCAAGTTGAGAGAGTCTTGTAAAATTTTGTTTCCCTGCAAATACAGCTAATTAAATCATTTTTTTTTTTTTTTTTTTTTTTTTGTTGTAGTAGATAGACTTTGGTTTTTAGAAAAGTAGTGCCTTATTTAAGTCTGCCGCTGAGAAAGGCCACTTTAACCATCCTCATTGTCAAAACTGTTCTCACCTCAGCTACATATACATATCTATATGTCCCATACTGCCTTGAGCTATTAATTTAAGTACCTGGGCGCCGAGCTTTGCTCCGCAAGGTTTCGTTGTGCTGAGAAATCTTTCTAATAGTAATCTGTGAGAAATTGGAATTATTCATTTAAAAGAAAATTATTTAAAATAAGTCGAATCATAACTAGGATTTTTTACGAAGATTTTTAACTTTAATGTTCTCCTTTAAAGCTTTAATAAAATATGAGTAAGTATAGTACTATTTCGTCTGACTACGCCAACCCTAAATGGCTACTGTACTCAAAAATGTCCCTATTGTAATGCGGAGTGAAATACCTTTCGTTTGATACCCATATCGGCATATCTTATGCAATTTTTTTTCAATTTCGAATAAGTGGCAACCCTAAATGGCAACCCTAATAAAAAATATCCCTATTGTAATGCGGAGTGAAATACCATTCGTTTGATACCCATATCGGCATATCTCATGCAATTTTTTTTTAATTTCGAATAGGTGGCAACTCTAAATGGCAACCCTAATAAAAAATATCCCTATTGTAATGCGGAGTGAAAAACCTTTCGTTTGATACCCATATCGGTATATCTCATGCAATTTTTTTTAATTTCGAATAGGTGGCAACTCTAAATGGCAACCCTAATAAAAAATATCCCCATTGTAATGCGGAGTGAAATACCTTTCGTTTGATACCCATAACGGCATATCTCATGCAATTTTTTTTATTTCGAAAGGGTGGCAACCCTAAATGGCAACCCTACTCAAAAATGTCCCTGTTGTAATGCGGAGTAAAATACCTTTCGTTTTATACCCATATCGGCATATCTCATGCAATTTTTTTTAATTTCGAATAGGTGGCAACTCTAAATGGCAACTCTAATAAAAAATATCCCCATTGTAATGCGGAGTGAAATACCTTTCGTTTGATACCCATAACGGCATATCTCATGCAATTTTTTTTATTTCGAAATGGTGGCAACCCTAAATGGCAACCCTTCTCAAAAATGCCCCTATTGTAATGCGGAGTGAAATACCTTTCGTTTGATACCCATATCGGTATATTCCAAGCATATTTTTAAATTTCGAATAGGTGGCAATCCTAAATAACAACCCTACTCAAAAATGTCCCTATTGTAATGCGGAGTGAAATGCCTTTCGTTTGATACCCATATAGGCATATCTCATGCAATTTTTGTTAAATTTCGTATAGGTGGCAACTTTGTGAAACATTCTGGGTGGCAACACCTAGGTAAAATGACTTAGAAGGTGATACATTATCTCTGTGCCACATTTAATTTAAATCGGTTGAGCCGTTCCCGAGATCGTTCGGCTATACAAACAAACAAGAATTGCTCGTTTAAAGTTACAAGATTAAATTAATTGCAAACTTTGTCCCGGGCATAATCCTTTTTTGGCAAAATATTTACAACGATTGTATTTTAATTTAAGCATATCAATTTTTAATAATGTGCTGTATCAAAAAAAAAAAATTTCTTACAGCCCATGAATTCGAAATTAAAAAATGTATCTGCTTGTCCTTTCTTAATCTTATTTTTTATATTCCCTGCATTTTAAATTAACCAACGATGTACCGAAATTCGTTCAGTCTATCTTAAAAAAATAGCATTCTTAAGAAAATGTATACTTTCAAATGAAAATATCAACAGCTTGAAACGTACGAATTTAATATTATTTCAAACAAGCAAAGTATTTCAAGAGTTTGTTGAGCATTTTCAAAATAAAATTGTGTACACCCTCCTCATTTGAAATTTCCTTTACTTTAACATTTTTGTCTTAATTTACTTCACATTCTACTTTGCTAATAAAAGCTCTCCATTATGCTAATTAAAGTCCAAATGAACATTGAAACTCTTTCAGTTGATTTATGAGCTTGCAACCAGTTAGCAAGCGGGTACGACCGGAGATTAGAAACTGAAGTTGTGAAAATATGAACTTATAAAACGCTTTAAAAGGACAAAAACTAAAAATGTTTCTTAGTAAGGGCTACTACAAGGTGTAAAAAAAATAATATATAATTGATTAATCAATGTAAGTAACAACACTGGGGTGGTTGAACATTATTCAGTCATTCTCAATTTCATTTTAAAGCTGGAGGGAAGAGTAATTTCCTTTTATTGTAAGCAGCAAGGTAGCTCGTACCTACTCGAACAGTTGAAAGACGCTCAACGTATGGTGAGTTTATTTCTAGCATAAACACGACAAACCATTTCGTTAGCCGAATAAACAATGGCAGTTCATTTACTCCTCACACTGTTACACATCTCATCAACACAGCAATAAATTTGAAAAATTGTAAAACTTAACGACTTAAGTATTTCATAAATGGATTGGCTAATTTCTTTTTAGCTTAATATATACATTTTTTCAAAGTTGCATCCAAATACGTTCAGCAGTGTCCGAGATCACCTCTTTCCAAAACGTTAGACTTTAATTTTTACTCTCTTAAAATAAAAATGTTATGAAGAAAAACGTGTAATGCACATTAAAAATGTTATACGGTATGTTAAACGGTATTAAAATACAAATAAAACTGAACGAGTTTTCTTTGATATTTCAGTTCTACTTCAAATTTCTTTTCGCGTGAACTTAAGCTTTCTCTCGAGATTTCTAGGCCTTTAATCTTCTATTTCTTTCCGACAGTATCTTTTAATGTATTGCCTGGTTCCACTGGTCGATAAATATTTTACAGCGTCACGTGGAGGACGTCGAGTAGAAACTAGTAACTTTATCTTAAACCTCGCTTCAGTTCTGAAGCATCCTCTCACAGTCTGACGGAACGAGAGATTGTCATTTGAATGTTCTTTTGTTTTCGAAAAAAACTTTGACATTGACAAAGGATGGTTTGAGTTGATTTTTTTTTTTTTTCATGGGCCCCTTTCCAATTGAGCGTATATCCAACATTTGTCTGCCTAAAGCATATGTTCATCCGCTCCAAAGGTGGCCAAGCAGTAAAACATTGCAGTGGGCCAGCATATACCCGCAGCAGCACATATCACTAAGAAGTCCCCAATTTCCCTCTAGGATATAAATACTTGGCGTAAGCATCCGAAAGTAGTGCACTGCTTCGAAAGTATAGCTAATCTAGCCAAACAATGTAAATTGGAAACTTTCACTGCTTGTGTGGACATTACATGTTACTTATGACCCATCCCAAAAAAAAAATCTGTTTTTCCAGGTCGAAAGTAAAATCTGACCGAATCTTAGCAAAAAAGAAAATAAAAATAAAACTTACAGTTTTTAATGACCACCCAAAAGTATGCAATTTTTCATGATCAAACACTTCGTATATCAGGTTAGCTGAAACTGCTAAAAGAAAAAATGTTTCAAAGCCAAAAGGTGTGTGCTACTGTCATCGCTATCACCTTACCGCTTAATCATCATACATTTTCACTACTACAACAATAAGTAAAATTTGCACGTTAACAAAGCAAATGTAGGAAAAGGCAGACATTGCCACATCCTCGTTTCAGCAGCGCCATCTGACCGTGCACATTGTTGACAAAATATCCTTTTTTACATACAAGCAAAGTGAGATGTGTAAACCGTAACGATTTACGGTTGTGAAAATATGGCGACAACAATGAAGGTGCTTTTTAATAAAAAATAAATAAACACAAATTTACAAACATATTTTGTTTTCGCTGCATTGCTCACTTTGTATTTTACGCCCGCTCATGTACGATCTTTGTTGTTGTTGTGTTCATATTTCACCTTTTAGTTCATAAATTTAACCCTGGCCTGCTAGCTCGTTGATGGGGTTTGCTCTAAACTTCCTACTTAGATACACTGGGTGTTTTGCTTTTGTATGTTGACCTGCAGACGTTGTTTTTTTTTTTTTTAATTTTACTGTTCGCTTTTTATCCGGCTATGTCGAAGCTCCTGCTTTTAAGTTGCAGGGAGTGCCCGTGTATATGTGCATGTGTGTGTGTCTGTATGTAGTTATGTATGCATCCTAATAAGTTTGAGCATCACCTTTCACATTTCACTTGGCTCTTTGTAGTTTCTCTCTCTTGGAAAATTAGCCGAATTTCATCTTTTTTTGAAATACTAACCAGTACTCTACGTAAGGTATTACTTTTAATTCATTTTACCTCTTACGCGTAACCTTTCCCCTCACATTTAGTGTCTTTAAACTGCATACTTTAAGGCTTTAAGTGCTGAAATAGTGGTGATACCGTAATTACCCAGTACGAATATTTTCAAGTCTGGAGGGAAAAAGAAATTTGACACGCCTCCCATAAACATGAAAGTAACAAAAGAACAAAAAGTAACCTTGAAACGTATGAGAACTAGAGGAACTGTTTTTTTTTTTTTTTGTAATTGAAGAGATTTTCTGTGATTCACGTTCAATCTCCAACAAGCTTTGCAATTTTCAAATTATGCATACATACATTTTTTGCAATAAAAAGTAAACCTAGCCACTGGCTTCACCTTAACCTTTCACACAACAAACTTTTACTTAACAGTCTCGAGTCCGTAAGAACACTAAGTTACTCAAAGCGTAGGTGACTAGTCTAGAGATTAGCACACCATTACACGCGTGTGAGAGCTTTATTGAGCTTTCTCAGATACAGCCTGATACAGACGAAACAAAAACTCGTTCATACGCAAAAAAAAATTGCGCTTGCTCAGATAATATTTTGTTTGTCTAAGCGCCTAGGCATCCCATAACTCGAACTTTGTGTCCAATTCTTTGAATTGTATGTTATAATAAAAAACTATTTTGACTTTTTGCCAGAGCTTTTTACAATAAATTCATTCAGTGTGAAATTTAGTAACTGGCTTCTTAAACAAAATTTGATTTTAAAATATGCCCACTTACCACAAGCGCGGGGTGTGAAGTGTTGAAGATTATAATTTATTAAAAAAATAGAGGACTGTGCTAATTATGGGTATTCTGACTGGACACTGCCTTCTGGCGTCGCATGCCTTTAAATAAGACCAAGTCAGTGATAGCAGTCGTAGGAAGGGCGGGTTTGAGGAGGATGCTTCTTGTGCTTGTGCCTGCGCTTGCCAGGCTGATACTCCAGATATTAAGACTGTCAGATCTCTAACCAGCAACTAGCATAAGTTCAAGACAGCTTTTATTATTTGCTAAGTGGATGGAAATATTTTATAACATAGGTCCTGTGGTTGGTTGATTGGGTTTTTAAGTTTGATCCATGAACAAACTTCTGTTAACACTACGAACTCATTCAGTCTATGTGAGCTCTTTACTAACCGGCTAGTTAAGTCTAGCCTAACCTACCATATGAGCTTGAGTTTAGTACTGTAAACGCAAAATCAGCTTTAAGGTGCGGTAAAACTTTCATTAGATGAAAAAAACAACAAAAATTGTATATGCAAGTCTCTTAAATTAAGCTTTTTATTAGTGCACAAGTTTTCATTGAACTTGAATAAGGGCCTTATAACTAAGCGCAATTGTTATATATGTAATATTCCCAACTTAAAAACTAAATAAGTTTATTGAAAGAAGAACAAAAGTTTGAAATTTCTATAAATTTCGAAAGTTTGCCTTTTAATGCTCTTATTTTCTTAGTAAAATAAATTGTTTATGAAGGGTTTCAGTTTATTTTAAATTTCCCCAGCTTACAAACTAATAATTCATGAAAAGATTAAAAAAAGATAAGTATGCCAGAACTGCGTCATTTGGTAAATCCATTTCATAAGCAATATTTCAAAAGTTTCCCAAAAGTTTATCAATAAGTCAAAATAAAATAAGATATAAGGGCGGTGTCAGTTAAAATTTTACGCCATACTTTAACTTTCACTTTTTTTGTCCTTTAACATTGTTGTGAAAGTAAAAGTAGGACGTAAAGTTCTAACTATTTTCAGCATGAATTTTATAAACGCGTACTTTATCATATACGCGGTTTTGCACACCAGTCAATGTTATGTATGCTTTCTGCATCTATTTCCCGCTTTAGTTCACCAAACGGTATTTAATGGCACGTAATATCGGGTATTTGTCGCCAGTACACGAACCACGGAAATCATCAAAAGACAAATCGAATAATGCAACACCACCCAAATTGAATTGGCGTACATAAGCAGCCTTATCAGCTGCAGTATCTGGATCTTCATAGCCCACCCACAAGCCATTACCGCCACTCTTTGCATCTGTACGATAACCATAGTTGCCTGTTCGTTTGGTGGGATCGGATACTTTTGTTAAAGCCAAATTGGCACCCTTGCCGTATTGATTGTTGGTATTCGGCAACATAGCACACACTTCAGGCCAGCTATAGAGACCTTTGATTTGTGTATGTGGACCAGCGGGTGCTTCATTCTCCACACTCGCCACAGGTGGTGCACCTGTGTCACCAGAATCATCAGTCATTTTCCAAACGCGTCCATAAGCAGGCACGCCCACATTCAACTTGGAAGCGGGGCAGTTATTGCGCAACCAGTGCTGAACTTGATAATGTACATTAAATTGTGGATTACGCTCGGGTAATTCGTAGAGTGGTGCAGGCAAATCAGCCAATTCGGGATTACGCTCGGGTGTATAGAAATCAAATGCGGCTAAGTTGACAAAGTCCAAGTAATTTACAATAGCTGATACATCGTAGAATACTAGAGAGAAGTTAATTAAGAGAAACAAATTATATGTTTTATCAAGCGCCAAAAAAGTTGACAAAAACTTACACGACGAGTTGACATTTGGTAGCACAGTTGTCGACAAGAGCAAATTATCTGGTCTAAATTCATTCTTGACATCGCGCAGCAGCGCGGTAAATTGTTCCTTATGCTCTTCCGATTTCTCATCAACAATATAGTCGCCAGAGAATACTTTCTTGAAACCCTTCCAAATGCTACCAATACCACTATGCACCTTCTTTGGCTTATTCTTTGGGAATTGCCAAGCTATATCGAGTCCATCGAATCCGTATGTCTTAACCAATGCATAAACAGTGTTGATGAAACGTATACGTCCAGCGGTGTTTTCTAACAGCTCCAAGTATTTGTTAGGCAAGTCTTTGGCATCCTCACTAGTCTCGACATCCTTGTCGCCACCCAAACCCAGCAACACCTTCAAGGCGGGATATTTGCGCTTTAGACGAGTGACCGAACGATACAAACCCTTGCCCAAATCCAAATCTAAGTTTTGTTTGAGCGAGACGGCCTTGTGCGATTCGCGTTCTATGCCTGCATAACCGTATACGAGATAGTCGCAAAACTGCAAAGCTGGTTCGAGGTCATCGATGATTAGCTTGCCGAGACCTGCAAATGCAGAATATAAACAATATATAAGTTGTTGTTTTCATATGTTGGCAGAGCAAGTTTTCTAACAAAAAAATTGGCAATACTAAAAGAAGGGCATTCCGTTCGCGAGTCCCGGGACTCCCGAGCCATTTTACCATCCTGAAATCACATGATAACATTTATTAAAACCCCTGGATTTCGGGATCTCATATTGCAAATTTAAATAACGGTTATTAGTGAATGGTGTTACGGTTTTTATATGTATGAGTTTTAAACGGGGATTACCGTTATTGCTTTAAATGTATGACCACATTTATTTGAAGCAATTTTTAATTTTATAATTTATTTAATGATTTGGAAAGAATTTAGACAACGTGACATCAGGACGCACAAGGCGACATCTGTTTCTATTATACCTTGTAAATCTCTTCAAAGCCTTTTCTCCCGAGAATGGGATTTGAAGCCGCTCTCCTACGATCGTTGAAGTGTTACAAACGCATTCAGCCACGTCATGCCTTAGTTGTTAAGGAGTCCCGAAAAATCCGAGATCCCAGGATTGTCAGTTTCAAATCCCGAAATCCCGGGATTGTGAAAGATTTCTGGATTCACGGCCTTAATCGCTATGCAGTTCTTAAATTTGGTGTATAGTAGCAGTTTGCTATCACAACAGTTTGTTATAAGCCTTCAAGAGCCTCGAAGCTTCGATTTATATCAGAAATAGTTGGGTATATTGCTAGAAAGCGTTGACATAAAAATTTGCATAGTTCAGCTAATAGCTTTAAGACCGCTCCCATTGCTGCGTGGAAATAGCAAGAACCTAAAAAGCAGGAACGAATTGAAAAGGCGACAAATTTAGCAAATAATGAGGCATCCCGTACTACAGTGGAGTGCCAATTCAAATTTACTAGAGAATAAGTTTTGTATTCACAGCCAACGTCATTTATTTCATACACATATTGTAAAAAAGAGAGCGAGGCTGAGTGAGAGAGAGAGAAAAACAATGGTATTATCGTATATGGTGACGGCAATGTGCCCATCATAGCCAAAAATATGACAGTTCTGGTTTTTCTGCCACTGACCTATACAGATGGTAGCTCTCTATGAAGCCATTGTGTTCAAATGGTACCTTCAAAAGCTTCAGGATGTCATACAGTAAAATGCGTTTGGGTTCAAATTCTCATTCACCATGACGGGCATGAGAGGTCCACTTGAAATATATGACGTAAACAAGCTCTCATTTTGATTTGAATTCTCTTTTGCTAAACATCTGCTTATACCGAGATAGGTATATGGGATCATTGCGAACTTCACTTTTTTATTGTGAGTAGGCAGGTTAGTCTTGTTAAGAACCTTTAGGAGTATTTCGCTAAGTTACCTAAACTTATAATAGCATCAACCTCAGAAGTTCCGCCTAGGAGTTTGCTGCATGAGAACATGGTGCTGCAGTCTAGTAGTGGGATTCCTGATAGTAACCAAATCTGTCTGTAACCTGAGCTTACTGGTACTAAGAAGTGTAATAAGGTTAGGTTAGGTCTTTGTTTAGTTTGCCCTCTACGCAGTTTTAAACAGAATAATGACTTTTCCCACAGTGGCTGCCTTGATTCTACGGAAGTTCTGTTAGATTCACATTTGATTGCGAAAGCCAATGCAATCGTTTAACCTTCAAATGACCGCTTCAACCGAAGATCGAACAGTTTGATGCAATTTGCGCCCTATAAAAAATTTAAATTCCTCTTCAGTGTTTGTGTTTGACATACATTTTTGTAGAAAGAGTGAGAGTTTTTAACATTTTCTAGAGTGTTCCAAGACAAGTTCGATTTAGCGAAAGATTCAATGATAATTTTGCTAAGTTTTTGTTTTATTTCAATATGTCCTTTTTTATTTTATTTTATTTTATTTGCTTTTATTTTTTATTATTTAAGATAAGAAAAAAAATTAAAACAATAATTAAGATCAATGATTTTCGTAATTTAAATTTTTCACATGGTTTAAATTTTTTTTCACTACATCGCAACGTCATTATCACAATTCTTATTTAACTAGACACAATAAGCGATGTTTATTAAATTTTATTTTTTATTAACATTTTTTTTAACGACCTCCACCTTTTTCTCAATTACGGCTAAACGTGACGTCTGATTATCATAAAATATGGAGCGTTTATTTTTTACTATAGTAGTTTTATAGTTATTCACCTTTATACTAAGTTCAAACAGAAAAATAAATTGAGACAATTTCGATTTAAATTGAGTGGTGTTCATACAACTTAATTTAGCTTATACAATAGTAATTTGATATCTGGTTGGCTCATCTCTACAGTAACAACATGTCTTTGTTGAGACTCTCAAAATGTGCGTGTTGGTATTAGGTGAATGGAATGGAATGAAAACATAAAACTTTGATATTTTTGTGTGCTGTAAGAAAATGTGTTCAATGTTTTGGTTTCATTTTGAGTTTGCCATCTTCTTTTGACAATCCCTACTCCAGAGAAATGAAAGACATATAATCAGCTGATGAGATGAGCCAACCATATAGTTCAGCCATGCGTAACTGACGTTTAAATATACTCAATAAACACACTTTACAATGTTGCATTTGCAGTTTGAAACAATTTATTACGCAATTTTTTTTAAATTGGCAATTTATTATTACAATTTATTATATGACAAATTGCGTAATAAATTGCCCATATGGTATAAATTGCCAATTTTGTATGTGTTTGAACCTAGTATTAAGTTTTTTTTGTTTTCTTTACATGAACACGATCATCTGATTTTTATTTTAAATGTAAAAACATGAAATCTCAAACCACAAGCTTAGAAACTCTGTCTCAATGCCAAAGCATCATCAGTTAGCTATTACGTAATATTATTATTTTGTAATTTAAGCACTTGGCATACACACACGCACACTCACTATTTTTAAAACCGGCTACTCACCCTCTTTAACGAAACTCGATGAATCGTAATAGCAGACCATATGCTTTTTGGGTCCAGCCGGCAATTGATTGCCCACTTTACTTGCCAAAATGGTAGCAATGAAAAGCGAAAATACCAAAAGGATTTCCATTTTCAAAGCCCGTTACACAAAACACTAACAAATACACTAAGACTAAACTATACTACAAGACAACTACACGCACACCAACTACTCAGTTGAGAAGTATGATGAAGACGCTCTTAAGTGCGATCCTCACTTAGCTCCATTCAAACTGAAACTGATCGCAGCAATGAAGTGTAGGCTGGCTGAAAGCCCCAATGAAATGGAAAACGGAATTATTGAGATGTTAGTGGTGATAGTAAGAAAAAAAACCGTATACCGAAGCAAAAACAATAGCAAGAAATAGATATACACAGGACCGGATTGACTATTTCGGGGAGGGCCTAGATAATTCAATCAAAACAAGGCATAATTAATTGTTGTGTTAAAAAAAAACGTTTGAGCTCATAAAGCGAATAAAAAAATTTATTTTTGTTAAATTTATGACTGAAAAAATTATTGAAAATATTGCCACGTTAAGTTAATAAGTTGTTATGAGAGACGATGAAGTCGCCGTAGCGATCTGCTTGAAAAGGTGAATATTCAGCAAAGTATTTGAAACATTTAAAAAAAAATTAAACAACTTACCATTTCAGTAAAGCGGTGTCGGACACTTTTCGAGAAAATCTCACTTTAAGTAAAGATTTTTGTTTTTTAATGGAGATGTTTGACCAATTCTTCTGGCAAAATTGTACCAGCTGAATAGACTATGACATCACCATTTAAAAAAATCAATTACTCCCCAAGTACTTTCTTAAAGCCAACCATTGAGGCATATTACCAATTTCACATAGAGCTCTAAAGAAATAATTATTAAAATTGTCTGCATTAAAGGGCTTATTGAATTCTTTCTTCCTTAGAAACTACTAATTCAAAATATGCTCAAATATACTAAATTAGTCCGTTGTATTACCAGAATTCGTTTGGCGACTCAACGGAGAACACAGAAATAGGCACCAAGACTTAGGTTATAGAATAACTCCGACAAATAAGAGACGTTTTCTAAGATCTAGCTTAATTACTGGAGCCCTGACCCCGCGTGTGCATGACAGGAACGCAGCACGTGTCCACAATAAAAAAAAAATTATTTTCAATATTAAACAAAAAAATTAAAAAACAAAAAAATGTTTCGTTAGGAAAGTTGACAGATGTTCGTTAATAAAGCAGGTAGTTCTGTGTGAAAAGAAAATGTTTATTGTTTCATTAACATGCTAACAATTTTATAAAGCTTTTGTGCTATTGGTATAAAGGAAATAATAAGTAAATTATATTTATGTCTTTTTCTTACCTAAACATACATTAAAAAAATCTAAAAAAAAAATGGGATTGATTTGCGCTATAGGAATCCTTCTCCCAATCTAGACAAGCAATTTTCTAAAAATTAAAAGTTCTTCTTCTTTGTATATAAAAATATTTTCTTGACATTAGATAAATTTGTATTAAAAATCAAAAAAAAAAATGTATGTACATCTGTCATGGCAGAGGATTTCGAGTCGAGGTCCTCAACTTCACATTCGGCTGTTGTTATTCACTGAGGTATGGGAGAAATATTGAATCAAGTATTCTTAATTGAAAAAATTTAAGAAAAATTTTCCCTCAAATTAATGAAAAGTTTTATACAAAAATTATAACTTTTTACTCACTAACTTGAAACCTCCTTATTTGTTTAGTAAATGTTTTCCTCATTTTAGGTAAGTGTTTTTTACTGAGTGTATGGTCGGTGTCTGCTGCGGGCCTCTAGGCGGCCACTCATTCCTTCGTAGCGAGAATGCGGCACTCGGTATGCACTTAGCAGCAACGGTAATTGATATCGAAAATTCTAGTTTTGGGATTGTAGGCTTAAGTTCGCTTCTGTGTTTATTGTTAATGGCATATTTTGCTTATGGCGCTATTTATGATTTTGGTTTTTTTTATAATAATTCAATTTATTTGTTTGCATAATTTTAGTTTTAATGAACAGCTAAATATTTATGTGAAAATGCAAATTATTATTAAAATTTTGAATTCCTAGGTAACAAGAAGCATATTTTAATGTTTTTGATGTTTGTGTTGTTGGTTTATTTTTTTTTATACTCAACGTGTTTTGCACAGGGAGTATATTAACTTTTATTGGATAATGGTTGGTTGTACAGGTATAAAGGAATCGAGATAGATATAGACTTCCATATATCAAAATCTTCAGTATTGAAAAAAAATTGATTGAGCCATATTGAGATATCTTCACCAAATTTGGTACACGAGCTTATCTGGACCCAAAATAGATTGGTATTGAAAATGAACGAAATCGGATGATAACCACGCCCACATTTTATATATATAACATTTTGGAAAACACAAAAAACCTTATTATTAAGTAAATAATACACGTAGAATGTTGAAATTTGATGTGTGGACTGATATTGAAACTCTTGATAAAAATTTGGAAACATTTTTTAAAATGGGCGTAGCACCGCCCACTTGTGTGATAAAATCAATTTTACAAATATTTTTAATCATAAATCAAAAATCGTTAAATCTATCCTAACAAAACTCGGCAGAGAGGTTGCCTTTGCTATAAGGAATGCTTTGAAGAAAAACTAATGAAATCGGTTAAGGATCACGCCCACTTTTATATAAAAATTTTTTTGAAAAGGTCGTGGACGAATACAATAAGCTTATCTAAGCGAAAAATAGTTTTGAAGCAATGATATTTCACTTACCAAGTTTTTTTTTTTTAACGGGCGGTGCCACGTGTTATGTAGAAAAGTAATTTTTCTGAAATGAAATGTACAATTGAAGTTCACGCTGAGTATATAATGTTCGGTTACACCCGAACTTAGACACCTTTGCTTGTTTTTATTTATTTTCTATTTCTACTTATTGCTTTAAAGCTAAATTCGTCATTTTATTTGCGTGCCTTGATTTGCTTAATAAATTAGCAAGAATTTTATCACGGCATTATTGAATGGCTTTAAGTGGATTTTTTCTCGTTTTTATGTCCATTGGTATTTATCCAATTTTAATTGCGTCATCAAGCAATAACAAAGGAATAAATTATAATATTTTTGCCTTGATGAAATTTCGCAGGCGTTTAGATCAATGCGTGAATAATATTTGTTGTTAAAAACAGTTAGGTTTTTCGCAATAAACAGAGAAAATAGCTGTCATAAACACAAAAAGGGCGAATGATATGAGCGAGTATTAATTTTAGTTTTTGGTAAAATTTTTCGGGAAACTTGCTTCTTCAGCTTTAGAAACTCCAGTATTTTATCTAATGATCCTTTTTTCTACTTCGTGTTATGAAATCAAATTTTATTTGTTGTTTTAATAAATATTATAAACGCAACTCATTATAGAAGATGTTCCAAACACGAGAGCACCATTTCCTTTAATCTTTTTTTTTTTCATTGAAATAGCATCTATTCAAATTTGTTTGCTAAATGTGGGCGGTAACACGCCTTCTCCTAAAAAATATTTCTATGATCGAACTTTCTTTGCAAATGCTCGTTTTTCGAACAAAATCAAACTCCCATTCAAACAGCCAACATTTCACATCGCTAGTGATGAATATGCACATTCCCAGCGGTTTAGGGGGCTTAACGTGTTTTTGTGGTAGGCATTTGTGTCGTAATAGGCGATTAAAAACGACCTGGTTCTAGGGGTCCAACTAATCGTTCTCGTTTAGCGTACTGCACTCATATTTACACAAGCGTATAAGTACAATAAAATTTGCTTCATTGCTTAAGATCTTTAATTGAACGAGGGGAAAAATATATTTCACAGGTCAGTCACTATCTTGTTTCTTGTGATTTCTAAATCATGCAATACGGGATGTACTAAGTAATAAAAATTACTGTTTTTGTGTCATTCTTGTGACCATTTAAGAAAATCTTGTATTCTACAGTATAAAAGTGCACACCAACAATATATTTATATAGCAGACTTATGTTCTTTTTAAATGTCTTATGTTCATTACGCTGCTGATAAACACACACCATAGCCAAGCGAAGTGCCATTTGACCCAAACCACTGATTAGAAAAAGCGACGATGCGTTATGTGAACTTAAGTATAGTATGATGTGTATATACATATATACATATGTATAATAGTATGCATATTTGTACAGCTGTACATAAGTTCATATACAGGATATAAAAATTCAGTTTCAGTATCCAAAAATTTAGGTCGTTTAACAGTACAAGTCACTAAACCAATCTATATTAACTTACGGTATTACTTATATATGGAATGAATGTATATACATACATACATTGCTTTTAATTTAACGACCCGTTATATGCATACTTATTTAATAGTTAATAAACTCTGATTTTCTGTGTTGTCGCACTTCACTAATAGACAGCCCGCTTGTTGTAGACCTGCAAAGATAAAAACGTCTCTTTCTATATATATGTAGATGTAAATATGTACATATATAAATACATAAAAACATATGTATGTATATGCAAAGTATATAAACTCGCGTAATTAACGGAAGACCGACAGCAAGTTACATGTGGGCGTTTCCATTGTGACGGGCGCGACACCTTTTCTGAAATCTACTTCAATACCATATTCTGGAAAACTTTAGCCCTGCCATACATATTTTTGAAATGTTTCTTTTTCATGCTTTTTGATTTATCGGCATTTTGAAATGCATATAACGGGCGCATCACGTTAAATCGCAACAGTATTCTAGACATCTTCTTTCGTGAGGTGCTCGTATTGCCGTGGAGTATCGTAAGATCATAATAACGACTTCAATCAACGAATTCAGAGTACTTAAAACAGTTGTATCTACCTGTGATATATCTCTGCCGTCAATCAAATCAAATTTGATTGCATTCACAAAATACAACAAACATGGCAATCACACGATTGTATTGTTTATGATTGTAAAGAATTCAATCTACATTTACTTCTGTGCATTTGATTGCAATCACATTTTGCTTGCAACCATTAATTATGTAATCATGCACATACGTAAAAACTAACAGAGGCGCAGATGACGTATCCAATTCCCAGTTGATCGCATATTTTATGATTGCAATCCTAATATTTTACTGCGTCTCTGAATTTATTGCAATAAGTTAGAGTGCAAATTAAGTGCTTACAATCAAATAGATTGCTATCGATAGTTGTAAATTAATTATAATATAATTTCTACAATCGCAATAAAGCAATCAGTTGATTAGAAATAAATAAGCAGCCTATCTTTGATTGTAAATTTGTGCGGCTCTGATAATTTGTTATTAACTCGTAAAATATTCCAACTCTGGATGCGTTAACAACTTTGTTCCAATACCCGAAATTCCAAAAATTGTTAGATTATAAATCTGCAGCCTTACGTGAACGTATGTTAAAGATTACGGATTAGAAAAATACAATTTTTTATGAGCCAGAGGGACCTGATTTGGTGGAAGCTCCCATCTCCGTTAATTAATATAAGCCTACGCAGTCATCTAAACAACAATAACAATCCAGATTTGCGGGAACAAATGTATACAGTTGGGGGATTCGCTTTCTCTTGCAAACAGTGCACGAATTGCACGGAATAATTGTTTAATTGGCACTAAAACGTTTAAATGTATGTATGCATCTCTTTTTGTGACCGAGTTGTAGAAATGAAAAAGCAACCCTGATTCAACGGAATTCCTCTCAGTTCTCTCATTTTGGCTCACAAAAATTTCTTTTGAAATTTTTTTTAAATTTATTTTATATTTTCAAGACTCCAATTATATTCTGCTTGCTTCGTTTTTTTTTTTTTTTATCTTAAGGCAAGCAGACCCGGCGAAAAAAACAGAAAATTTCAAATGTTAATATAAATAAAAGGCTTTGTTTTTAGAATAAACAGAAATAATGATAATAAGTTAATATGTACAGCACTCTATGAAAAAGGGGTTTTTGGTGCCCTACTCCAGATTTTGAGCGTATGTTTCTAATACTCACTATAATAAATACTAAAACCGAAACTTCTTTGTACCAAATACATATGTATATATTATCAAATAAAGTTGTACCACTTTTCGTAAAATGTAACGCACAAGGCGGGGCTTTATATTTAAACCAGAGAAGTCTACATTTGCGCTTAAAAAGAAGAGACGTTTTCCAGCAGCTTTTGAGCAAACGTTCTTCAGTTCTAAACTTCAACTGTGTAGCTTAAATCCCATTTCTAATATTTATACACAAACAAAGGTATGTCAGCAGGTAAAAATCTACACATCTTGTGTAAATAATACTAAGGGGACTGCCGTCTCAAATGCCGACAAAGCATTTCTTATTGTTTTTAGTGTTTTCTATTTCGGGTTTTGTGTAAAAGCTCTTTGCTGAATTATTTATATACATACATACACACATTTTTGTTATTTCAGTTAAATTTGCTAAAACTCTCACTATTCAGGTAGGCAATGTTTATATTAACATATGAAAATACATATTGATTGCTAAATATTTGCTTTGCATAAATACGAGAGGTAATCAGAACCATCAATACACAATATTAAGCATTTAGAAATAATAAACTGAAGTTAAATCAAATCAAAAAATTTGTGTTTTTGCGAGCCTAGTAATTTAAGAAGGTCATGGTATTATAACCGAACTTGTTGTTCTTCAATTTATTAACAATAATTTATATAATTTATGGGCGGTGTCGAGACTTTGTTCTGCTCGATAATTGGTTTGCCTTCATTTTGAAAGTGAGCCTCTTCACTTTATCTCCTTCTCTTCTACCTTTTCTTTAATTTTCTTCCTATTTTTGTACTTTCACACCCATTCCTACTCCCATACCCAATTCTACTGCCACGTACACTCCCATTCCCAGTACCACTTTCACTGCTAGGCCTACTCCTGCTACCAGGCACACTCCCTCTCCCACTCCCACTCCCTCTACCTCTCTTATTCGCATATATGCTAAATCTATTCCAAATATATATGACCGGCCGATTTCAACACAGATTTAGTTTCCTCCACTTCTTTCCCTTCTGTGCCTTCCCTCCTTCATGGCTTTTTATCAATGGTAAACTAAATTTCCATCTGCCACTTTCTTTCCTCTACCTTTATTTGTTTTTCTGCCTCTCAACATTCTACGTTTAAAAAAGGAAAGAAGGAAAATGCTTTTGCTCTTTTACAGCTTATAGCTTTTTTGTATAACTCTTATTTTCCCCCCAGACCGTCTTCTTAACCACCACACCTTGTTAAAACCTACTCTGGCACATCCTATTTGATGCCCATTTTGTACAAACACTTTTTAGGATCACCCACATGATCCAAATTTTGGTTAATATCTCAGAAATATTACGAAACTAACGCAGCAATGATTTTTAAAATTGGTTTAACTTTAAGTTATACCTAAAATTACAGATTTTGCATTGATATATAAGAATAAAGGCACAAGCTGACCGACTTTATGGAAAGAAAGGGTCTCAAATATAAATATTTTTGGCATGGAAGTGAAAATCTTGTACGAAATTTCCAATCACAGCGAATAGATAGGTTCACTTTGTGGAAAGAAAAGTTTCGCAATTCATAAGACAGTCAAGGGTACCCCTGTTCCAAATTTGAAAGAAATTGCACATTAACAATTATTTTTTAAAACATTTCGGCCCTGATTCGGAAAAATAAAACAGGAAAACCCTCCAGAGGGTTAGGGGCTTAGAATATACCCGCGCCAGATATATTTGTCGAAAGAGGTGAATAAAATACCCAAATTATTAAAGCCTTTGTCAAAGAAATTTATAGCTTCTCCAGCCCATTTGTCAACCTCACCTATGGCGAATCCTGTTTCTTTAACACAGGGGGTGTTGCGACCCTAAGTTCTCCATGGTAATAGTATTTGTTACCGGAACGTACGGTATCTATGGTAGCAAAGGACCATCAACATCGATGACACTGACACCAAAACCTTCCGAAAGTGTCTTTATCGCTACAACAACAACAAAAACATAAGAAAAAAACGAACCCAATTGTGAATCTGAAGCATCCTTGAATCCCCATCAACACACACACAAAATTTCATCAAAATCGGTCCAGTCATTTAGGAGGAGTTCAGTCACAAACACACGTACAGAAGAAATATGTATATTAAAACAAGTAAGGAAAGCTAAGTTCGGGTGTAAAGGTGTAACCGAACATTACATACTTAGCTGAGAGCTTTGGAGACAAAATATGAGAAAATCACCATGTGAGAAAATGAATCTAGGGTAACCCTCGCGGCCACCGTGGTGTGAAGGTAGCGTGCTCCGCCTACCACACCGAATGCCCTGGGTTCACACCCGGGCAAAGCAACATCAAAGTTTTAGAAATAAGGTTTTTCAATTAGAAGAAAATTTTTCTATGCGGGGTCGCCCCTCGGCAGTGTTCAGCAATCACTCCGAGTTTATTTCTGCCATGGAAAGCTCTCAGTGAAAACTCATCTGCCTCGCAGATGCCGTTCGGTGTCGGCATAAAACAAGTAGATCCCGTCCCGCCAATTTGTAGGAAAAATTAAGAAGGAGCGCGACGCAAATTGGAAGAGAAGCTCGGCCCCAAAATCTCTTCGGAGGTTATCGCGCCTTACATTTATTTTTTTTAACCCTAGAATTTGTTTGTACAATATGGGTATCAAATTGAAGGTATTAAAGAGTATTTTAAAAGGGAGTGGGCCATAGTTCTATAGGTGGAAGCCCTTTCGGGATATCGCCATAAAGGTGGACCAGGGGTGACTCTAGAATGTGTTTGTACGATATTGGTATGAAATTAAAGGTATTAATGAGGGTTTTAAAAGAGAGTGGCCCTTAGTTGTATATGTGAAGGCGCTTTCGAGATATCTACCAAAATGTTGAGCAGGGTGACCCAGAAAATCATCTGTCGGGTACCGCTAATTTACTTATGCCTCATCCCTTTTTTCGTATTTGGTATAGAATTATGGTAAAGTATTCTAGAGAGATAGCCCAAAACGTGGACCCGGGTACCCCTAGAATGTGTTTATACAATATGGACATCAAATGAAAACTGTTGATGAGTGCTATAGTACAGGATAATTTTCATACAACTGGGGGGCTAGGGTCTCGAGATATAGCCCAAAACGTGGACCCGGGTACCCCTAGAATGTGCTTATACAATATGGATATCAAATGAAAGCTGTTGATGAGTGCTATACTACAGGATAATTTTCATACAACTGGGAGGCTAGGGTCTCGAGAGATAGCCCAAAACGTGGACCCGGGTACCCCTAGAATGTGCTTACACAATATGGATATCAAATGAAAGCTGTTGATGAGTGCCATACTACAGGATAATTTTCATACAACTGGGAGGCTAGGGTCTCGAGATATAGCCCAAAACGTGGAGCCGGGTACACCTAGAATGTGTTTTTATATTATGGGTATCAAATTGATGCTGTTGATGTGTGCTATAATACAGCGTAAATTTTACACCGCTGAGTGACTAGGGTCTCGAAATATAGGCCAAACCATGGACCCGGATACCGCTATAATGTGTGTATTATGGATATCAAATGAAAGCTGTTGCTGAGAGCTCTGAAGTTCATTGTGATATTCGATTTCATCGCATCAACCTGGCAAAACTGATAAATATGCATGCGAAGCCGAAATAAAGACATGAATTAATAATACCCACATACTTCTTTGCATAAGTCCTATTCGATTTGCCTGAAATTTCGTATATAAATTTGCCTATATTAGTATTTACGATGATTTTTTCCGGGAAGTGTAATAGAGACGGACTGGGACTGGGATTAGGACTAGGACTGGGACTGAGACTGAGACTCGGAGTGGGACTGGGACTGAGACTCGGAATGGGACTGGAACAAAACACATACCACCCTCTGGGACTGGCAATAAGAGATAAAGAAGAAGGAGAAAAACTTGAGTGAAGAGAAAAGAGAAAAGGAGACTGAGAAATAGATAGAATGAGATGAAGATGGAGATGAAGCGAAAAAGACGGAAGGAGGAGCGAATAAGGAGATTAGGAAAAAGTGTAGAGGGGTAGGGCAGAGTTAGACATAAAAGGCTTATTAAAATGTATGCAGATAAGCCAAATTCAGGACAGAACAATGTCTGCCGGGTCTGCTAGTATACTGTAAAGATATTCAATTTTTTGTTAAAATTTTACTTAAAAAAAATTTTTTTAAGTGAGCGTTTTTGTCATCCGATTTTACTAATTTTTAGTTAGAACACATATAGTAATAGGAGTAACCTTCCTGCCAAATTTCATCATGATATCTTCAACGACTGCCAAATTGCAGCTTGCAAAACTTTTAAATTACATTTTTTTAAAAGTAGGCGGTACAACGTCCGTTGTCAAAAATTTTACTAATTTTATATTCTCCGTCCAAAGGTGAACCCACCTACCAAGTTTCATCGCCTTATCCGTCTTTGGTAATGAATTTCTTTTTTTCGAAATTTTCGATATCGAAAAAGTGGGCGTGGTTATTGTCCGATTTCTTTCTGAGATGAGTGCCCAGGAACTTAAATATCAAATTTCATTAAGATACCTGATAATTTACTCAAGTTATTGTGTTTACGGACAAACGGACGGACGGACATGGCTAAATTAATTTCTGTTTTCGCCCACATCATTTTGATATATAGAAGTCTACATCTATCTCGATTAGTTTATGCCATTACGGTGTAGCGTTATGCTAACAAAATTAATATAATCTGGGAGCTGTGCTCAGCTGAGTATAAAAATTATTGCTAGGCATATCGCATTAATGAAGGTGGAGTCATTCACATAACCTCACTTTTTCAACAGTTCTATTAGCCAATTTTTCGTACAAACTTCTCAAAAAAATTAGTTTTCTGCAAAAAAGACAAAATTGCGTTAATCTTTCTATTTAAAAAATTTTGGTAGCGGAATATATAAATAGATAAATACAAGGTGCGACAACTTTCGAACAAATCTAAGGCCGGACTTCTCTTCCAATTTGCGTCGTGCTCCTTTTTAATATTTCCTACAAATTGGCGAGACGGGACCCACATGTTTTACGTCGACTCTACAAGGGCGACGAGTTTTGACTGAGAAGCTTTTCAAGCCAGAAATACAACCGGAGTATTTGCAAAATCACTGCTGAGGGGCTACCCAGCTAAGAAAAACTGTTTTCTAAATTTACGATGTTGCTTTGTCCGGAGATTGAACCCAGGATCTTCGGTGTGATAGGCGAAGTACGATACCACCACACCACGGCGTCCACCACAGTGGATTATATATTGTATAATATTTCTAAACGTGTAGTAAAATCTACTCCAATCGTAGTAGATTTCAAAAGCTGTTATGTAGGATAAACAGCCCTCTTAAATGTGCACGCCAAAACTTGTCAGGATAATGGAAAACGTCAATGGGATGCGAACACTTGAATATTCATCTCATCATATTTGCTATGATAAGTTTTTATTTCGCCCGGCTTTGTCAACCATTTCACGATCTCGTTGTGATTTGTTGGTCTGGTCATATTTCTACTTTACTTATCAATCATTTTCAGCAGGATGACAGCAATACCGTCATTAGCGTTGGATTTTTTAATTGTGAGACTATAAAAAAAGAACAACTAAAAGCGGCAAATAAAAATCAAACGCAAACAGGTTGTTTGTTGTCACCCTGTGAATTTTAGTTGCTAAACAGAATAGAGATGGGAATTATCAGACAAAAAAGGACCGTGTAATAGTTAAATGGTTAACCCAGCGGACCAAAACTTCTTTCAAAATTTGAGGCGCGGTTCCTACGAAATAGGCCTATTAGCAATGTTTGTAAATTTCTTCTTTTGAAGAAAGAAGAAAAAAACTATCACAAGAATAATAATCACAAAAAATATGTTTGTTTCGTTAACAGCAACGTTACATCTTTAAAAGTCTTACGTATCCTCAGTGGAATTGCGAATAAGTTTAAAAATACTGTTAAATATTATCTAATTTTCTGCCAAGGTACTGCACTTCATTTCTTGCCCACGCACTCCTCAAAGTTTGACCTAATAATTGAGTTTGAGTTAAAAGCTCCCTTCATAATATCAAACAACGTACGAAGACCATAAAAACCACTTCATTTAAAATCTTCAATTATTCGCGCTATCTAATCCCAATTCACAATGCGAATCCTTTTAAATATTCCATACACAAAATCAGCTATTAACAGGCGTCGATTACCAACAATTTCAATAGCAACAAAAATCTGAAAGTTTGTAAAATAAAAACGCAAACAAAAAATCCACAGAGAACTCAAAATCGATAAGCAGATCTTATACCTACACGTTTCGCATACATAATCAAGAGGAGGAGCAAAATGATGAAGAACAGCGCAGCGTGTTGAATTCTCCAAACAAATACAAAGTTATTTATCCGATATATGCGCGTGTGAACAAAAGCACTCGTGTAGCGTGTAACCACGTGTTAGAAGTGATATGTGGTACAGCTCGGTGCTGCGGCCTTGCACTGATATCATGGTATAGTGTGACAACTAACTTTAGTGATCAAGATATATTGGTTATGAACCTTTTTTGGACTACGGATCCCATTGACCGAATTTCTGTCGTAACGAAAAATGCCATAGCAAATGGTAAAACGGCGAGACCGGTTAGTCTCCAAACAAAGTTTCAATTAGCTATCTTGTCTCAAAATCCACAAAACGAAATGAAACTTTATGGAAGCGTCCGGAATATGGGTCAGCCTTTGCCGAATGTGAAGTCGGTACGATCCGATATAAGCATCTTCTGGTACTATCCCAACCGATCCGGCAGCAATTTTTGGTATACCTTCCGAACCTTCGTGAATCGCGCCACTTTTTTCAGGTATCGGTTTACAGGCGTAAAAAATTGAGTAAATACTTAGCTCTAGATAATTGGTATTATGAAATAGAGTTGGTTAATTAGATGGTTGTTGAATCAATATGCAGTCTGAAATAATTTTCCGTGGATACTAACAAGTGCATGTTATTTGGATATAGCCTAAAGCAACAATGTTCTTTCCATGATTTCACTCGTTAAGAAGAAAACTTGCCCACAACCAAAATCGCCACATTGCCGGTATACTACACACTTCACTCCCTTTGCTATTTGAGATTCTGTTCATTAAACTGTATATGGTTTGCGATATTTTGTCCCATACACAACCGTTTCACAAATACGAAATCTACTTTTAGGAATATTATTGCCCTAGTAACTATATAAAGGTAGGCTCAGTTAACCGAGGATATTACAAGTAACACACTGGTAACAATACGGACTTATTCGGTCTATGTGAGGTCCTCATGGACCGGCCAGTTCAACCTAACCTAACCTTTGCGCAATAAGCTTTAATTAAACTAATGAAAACAACATTTAAGTTAAAAGGAACTATCGACTACTCCAACTGCCACGAAACTACAAACCCAATACAAGAAACCGAAGGAAGATCTTTTCGAAAATATTAGTTGATTTCCGGATGTGAACTTTTTCGGCTTGCGCAATGAGTCAGTTGCTTCATTGCGCTAATAGCGGGATTGGCGCTGACTTAATGATCTCAGCGCATAAATACTGGTGCCACTACCCCTCACTTTGCCTAATAGGTATGCAGATAAATTTAAAACTTACACTACCCATCATTTGTACAAGTACCGCCCCATCTTCCGGTACCAATTTGCTTTTTTGTATCTTTCCGACTTTTCACTTGACCCTTTTCAATTCTTTGCTTTATTTGCGTTACCTTTTAGGACATTTTTTTTTTATCAAAAATCCCCAAGCGAATATTTGGAGTGGTATTCATAAAAATATTATGGCGCTTCCATTTGAAAAGCTCGTATACCCTTTTATTACTTTTCAAGGATGTAACTTGTATTACTTATTGTTGGTGTGTGTTTATGTTTGTGTATATGTGTGTTTATGTATGGGTGAGCTAATATTCATCTCAATGAAATATCAAATTTGAATTGGTAGTAAAGTAAAAATTTGGGTTAAAACTCCCAATCGACCTCAGAGCGTTGAACAAATAGAAAAAGGAAAGAAATATCATCTTTATATCTGTGTAAACCTTTTTTTGTAGTTCAAGTATTTTCAACTTCATTCAATGTCTATAAAATCGCTTCTGACATCATTTGCATTCTATCCACATAAATTTGTTAAAATATGAGTTTAGAAATCGATGTATTGAAATGGTATCCGGCTTAAAAGCTATTCGGGTTTTTTGTGTTTTTGAGCAAAAGTTTAGTAGACAAATGCTTGGATAGTCATTGATTTCCTTCAGGACTGGAAGTACTTTGAAGATTTGAACTATGATTGACTACTAAATCTGAGGTCCTTGTGCAATATTTTTTCGCATTTATCCGCGTTTGTATTAGGTTGAACTGTCTAGTCAATAACGACCTCACATAGACTTATTGTGTGCATACGGTTACCAGAATTTGTTTAACGATCAAACATTAAAAACTGCAAATAGTTACCAGAACTTAAGTTTTGAAATATTTCTGTCGAATACTAAAAGTTTTCTAGGACGAATGAGCTATCAAATTCGAGATTTGGCAGCTCTGCGACTCCCAATAGCTGGAGCCTTGATCTGGCGACCCCAGAACAGGTTTGTGTGATTCTAATTCAAATTTGGGAACGAACACGTGCCTTGCCTAGACCAAATTTTGCAGAGGGTTTGATATATGATATTTACCTACTCATTACCGGTTCGTTTCGATAAAAAATATTCCATAATTTATCGGCGTCTAAATATTTCCCAGCTAAGATGTAGCAATACTCCTGACGTCTTATTCATTTAGTGTGGAACGTATGTAAGTCCCATCTTCATCGAGTATATCATCTCCATCGCTATTCACCAATAAGTTGAAACGTTACCAAAACAGCTTAATAGCTCGCCATTGTTTTTCGTAAAGCATTTTTTTTTTTCGTTGCTGATATCTTCTGTCATCCACCGTACTTCACTGAATTCATTTCCTTTAGCCCGCATCTCCAGCTCGCTTTGGATCCCATCGTCATATGTTGCTGTTGTTGTTGCTGTAGCAGTGCAGTGCAGTGTGACCTATAACCCCAATTTAATTTGTGGCATGTTGCTCTTCCAAAGTTGTAAACAGGCAGTTTCCAACCACAAGTCGAACTCAGCAGCCGCGTTCCGCTTTTATTTTAAAGGTACCTAGTAGTTATCAAAAAAAGCGTTAGTCAGTACTCATCAACAAAAAAAAGCTGTTCCCCCTGTATTCAGTTTTAGCCATTTAGAGTATTTCCGCAGAAGGTACGTCTGGCGTTAGAGGCGACCAAAATCCACAGACATAGACGGCTGGACGTGATGACATCAAATTGATCCCATGATGGTCGGCCTAGTACTTTATTGGTGCTAATTTCCTGAACGTACCAGATCAATATACCGCAAATCGCACAAGGGACCAGCATCATCGATAGTACTTTTCAAAACCTTCGAGAAATGTGTTTAATGCTACAAGAAGAAGAGAAAGGCTATTCAATCTAGTTATCGACTACATAAACCATGCCGTATTTTCCAAGGAGCCGCTAGACTACAACAGTGCCACAAACATATTTTCCTCTAATCTACTAACATTAACAATCAAATTTTCAAAAACCACCAGAGCAACCCCATTACGAAGCGCTTAAACAGTATAAACCTCGCAAACTTTTATAAAAATCATTTCGGTTGCTAGATTTCCATTTTTACCACGCAAATGCTAGTTTGAACATGCCGTTGTATAATTTCTTTTGCATACCAACAGGCGCATTAACTTATCTTCCTTGCTACCCTACTACCTACTCCTTTTAAAAATAAACTTAGAAAATTATATCAACCGTAAACAAATTGTTGTAATTTCAATGAACATGACCAATACTTTGTGGGTTTGGTACGCCTACACCCTTTCCTTCAATAACATGAAACACAGAATCAATCATCCATACTTTCACCTCCAAAGAAAGCAGTCTAATTTTGTATCAAGCGAATTTCCTTCGAACCTGGAAAAAGTCTTTTTAGAATATATTTACAAAATTTGCATAAATGATTTGCTGTAAGCGAAAAAAAATCTTAAAATCACGGCCTATTTTATTCCACCATTTATCATCAATTCGCGAGCTGTCTAAAATTATGCAAGATGTATTGCCGAAAGGGAAAGCGTAAATGGCCGCCATAACGTAATTTTTCACTCAACAAGTGCCGTAATGTATGCAAATCATCGCTTAGAGCACTCAAGATACAGCAGAAGAGCCTGCGAAACTTACATATCTTACCTAATATGATTAACATATCTCTTAAGCTTCTCAAAATATATTGTCCTTGCAGGTATTTACCTTTCTGATATTTTTATGAAAAGACATCTAAATTAAATGGCCGCATTTTAGGCGTTACATAATTTGAATGCTCGTTAGCCTGATTCAATGAGTACCACCAACCGCAGAGAAAAAGAGTATGGGAAATGAAAATGAAAAATACGGTGCTCATCTGTTAAGCTATAAACTGTAAATGTCAGTGAGTTACCTTTCTTAAAAATGTTTTATGTATAACCTCACGCAATTTGCATTAAGTAGTTTCTTAATGATTTTCGAAATTACCCTTAAAGTATGCTTGAAAAAGTTGCAAAATTACGTAGACGTAATATTTGCGCTGTACTGCATAACAAATGTCTATCATACACGAACATATTAACTTGGATCCCATAGATGGAGCGTTATTCATTTGTTTCTTTTTCTTCTGCTCTACCCACTATTGGCATGCAAGCCACGTATATTGTTTGCCAACCAACGGTGCAGGATATGAGAGAGAGGAAAATTTAAAATGAAAAGGAAAGCAGAAATAAAATAAAATTACTATGAAGTGGAAATACATAAAAAATGAGCAAAAAGATAATTTGCATAGCTATAAAGAGAGTGTGGAGGTGCACAGTGGAGCAAAACGTAGGGAAAATGTAAGAATAAAATCAATCAGCTGGTCAACAAAATGCGCCTAAAAGTATACAACAAAATATTATAATATTGCTTACATAGGAAATGGTATCAGTGCAGTGATGGCCACAATGCGCTTTCAAAACCACGGATTAATATATTTTGCTTATTATAAAAGAGCTTTCGGCGTGGCATTGTCGTCAAATAAACTTTCTATTTCTAGAAAGCTCAAAAGCTTACAGATTGCTTACGTGTTAAATCCAAAAAAATTGGTGGGAAGTTTGAATTACAAATTATTTATTATTTATTATTACATAACAAACTCACGCTTAAGTCTGTTTTATTAAAAAACCTACAAAACCTGAATTTTATGCATTGAAACATCGAAATATATACTCCATAAAGAAATTTTAAGCGTAACAATCAAGGGCGTTCCTTTTACTGTCGACGGCTGAAATGGTTAAACATATGAACTCAAAAACGAAAAAGGCAAAACGCAGCAACAAAACTTGTACACAGCAAAAAATTACTTTTATGAAGGTTGGTAAATAAACAGCAAATAGGAAAGCTTAAACAAAAGAACTCAAAACGAAATGCACAAGCTAAGCTGAAGAGTGTAAACTGGCATTTTAAATGCTGAAGAAAACATTATTACGACAGCCAAAGATATTTGCGTTGGGCAAACAACGCCATGGAAATGCGAAAGTTTATGTAGCGCACCAACAAATTAATGGAGCCATAGTAAAAAGCTTAAGAGAAAAAATGTGAAATGGAAAATAAAAGAAAATGGCATTGTGATATGAAAAAGCCGTGAAAATATCTTAGCAAAGTTAGATGAGTGCGGCAAAAAGGCGAATGCCAGTAATGTGTATTGCGTCGTTTAGCGAAAAACTTTGAAAACTGCAACGTGGTAAAAAAGTTGTCGAGATTCGTTGAATGAATATGAAGTTCACAAAAACAACAAAATGTAGAAGTTATACCCAAAGTGTAGGTACTAAAGGTGTAGCTGGATTGTTAAACAGCGCATTTACCTCTCACCTGCCGCATTCTTTAAACCAAGTTACTCTAATTTTGATTTTCTTTCCTTATGAATTGTCTTTAAATGGCATTAAAAATGCAAGCATGCAATAAAAGCTCAAATTGTTCTTGAGCTTAAATTGCTGACGTGTGTTTTTTTTTCAGCTGGTAGTATATTACATTGAATTCCATATTGCATTTTTTAGCTCGAAAAATGTTTGCTTTTAAGCAAGTGCCTATTCTCAGTTTCAATTTTAATTGCATCATATTTGTGAGGTTATCTAAGCTTTTTTAATCTTAGGCTTATTTTTAAACGAAGTTAAATGGAAAATCACAAACTTTGCAGAAGTTCCGAATGTTTTTTTGCTAGGTATTCTAGATTTTTGAAAACACAAAAGGTCAAAATTGTAGAGCATCTTAAAGTCTTCTTCAGTCAGAACTTTCACTTTAAAAGCTCTATAGGGTGGGTGGTGAGCTTAGCAACAGTAAAGAGCGTTTTTTGAAACATTGTGTTAACAGAATATTAAACCTTTTATAAATATCATTTTAAAATGTTGACTTGCTTTAAATACGGAGCTATTTTCTGCAAGCCCTTAAATAATTATAAATTGAATAAATATTTTTTTTAAATTCTTCAAACGTCTTAATTTAAATTAAAAATAAGAATTTTTAAATTGAAATGATGACTGTACCCTTTCATTAAAATGTTCGGTATTATAGAAATTGAGCCTTTATCCAAAAGTGCTCTGCGTTCAAGACAAAGCTAATGCTTTCAAAAATATATATGGTGCGTCAGAGTTTGCAAACTTTTGCTTCTAGTAGCCTAATAAAATGTAAAAATCAATGATCGATTGAAATTTTGTGCTTAGTATAGCAAGGATGGCGGCTTGTATAAATTTGCAAACCCTAAGTTCTGCTTTCGAGCCTTGGAAATATTTGAAGGTATTTTAAAGCTTAACTTTATTATTTATTCCACCATAAAAAAAGGGTGGAAGACTAAAACTATAAAATTAACTAAAAAGCCTTGGAAACGTCTATACAAATGTGTGGTCCCGAAAACATCTTTCAACATAAGAAACAAAGAATTTCTTACTGAAGCTTTTGAAAGCTTTATTCTCATAAGTTCGAAATTCAGTTTACCATTTTTCAACAATACTTCGACAGATGAGTGGAACTGCCCGTTCGAAAACGCTGTATATGAAAATATTTTAAAAATTTGTTTTCCAAAATGCCCTTTCTCACAATTCGGATGAAGAAGGCCGTATCTCAGAGCTTTATTTCATATCCAGCTAATGTGAAAATGTATTAAATTTATTTTTTTCAAAGGGAGACTTGAAAAAAATTAATGCATTTTATTTTTCCTTCTTTTACTTGCGTTTGACTGCACTTTTAACGTGCTTTTCTGACTTTCCTTTCGCCTGGTATTTACGCAAATTTTATGTCGCTGCAACTGTCTATACGACCCATGCGTCCATCGTAAAGTTTGTTGTGAATTTCTGATAACTTCATTTTGATGAATAAATGTTCGAAAGGGCGACAGGAAATACATATATATGGACATATATAAAGTGTAACTAGAGAGTGACGATGAAAAATATGAGCTTTTTGCAGTGCGACTTTCTTGTTTTTGTTTGTTGTACAGAGCATTTTATATATATTTTATTAGTGACGCGTAGCCTAAGTAACTACGTAGTCGACTTTGCCGAGTGTAGTTCTTAGTGGAGCTTGATATTTTGGTCGTTTTCGAAATTTTATTTCATTGTGAATAGCACCTTGATTCAGTTGATCGATGAAATCGCCATCAAAAGAAAATTATACCTAGTCCTTTCTACCTTTAGGCCATGCAAAGCACTGGAGCTTGCTGGCTTGGATAGCAGACTGAGGGTAAATGTAGTACATACCATGTAGAAGGATACTGCGAGAGTTTAAAAGACACTATGTAATCTTATCTAGTAATGCTAATTTGATGAATGTTCTACTAATGCATGCCTTCTTTGAATTTATCTATTTACGGGAACATGCCACACGTTAGACCTCTCTTAAATTCTTATCTAAACAATACTACAAAAAATATATATATAAAAAAGGCTTTTAAAGGGCAGTTTGCGTATAAAGCGTAAAGCTACATAGAATGTACTCAGGGCAAACTGCCATCTAAGTACCCATATCATCCAATCCTGTTCGCCGGTTCTATGTTTCATTATAAAATATGCATATGAATCCAACAACTACTTCAATGGTCCTCATTGCGTACTATTTCTAATATTTATTGTATAAAAATCCAAATTGCGAACTGCACTATCTCTTATCAGCGTCATAATTTCAAACGAATGGTCTCATCGTCTCATCGTCTCATCATTGAGTAATTGCTCGAAATATAACGCTTGAATTACTTTCGTATATTCAATTATCACCCCTTTAGAAAACAGACAAACTAAAATAAAATACTTTCGATATTAATAAGTCAGCTGAACCATATAACAGTGAAATAAGGTTCATCTTAAAGTTTGTGATAGTACTAACTTTAGCCTGACAGCCTGTAGGATCTACTTATTTATGGATTGACACAATAAACAGACCATAACCCTTCCGTTGATTTGAACCATCGGGACATACGTGCATAGTATGTTCTGCCATTTCTGCACTCTGCCTCTAACCAGCTCAATTGTGGCCCTCAGATCACTTTCGAAGCTCGGGCACGGGAATATATATTTGCCCGATATTAGATTGATATTATCCGCTATAACCATACGGCCTGCACTCAAGCTGCCCCGGCGCTTTAAGCTTTGTTGCAGTGGCTAACGAGATATTTTTGGCCATGAGACCTGAAGGCAGAATCTTTAGAATGGCAGGCAATTCTGCTGTCGCGGTAGTTATAAGGGTTTCCCTTATGATAACCATTTATAATCCATTTATGGAATGATCTAAACGTAGTCGGTTTCACTGCATTGACGGGGTGGACACGCATTCATATGTATATGCATAGAAAATTTCCCTCAACAATACTAACAGCATTTTTGTGAACAATTTTTTATGTCTCAATTGGCCAATCAATATATCGTAAATTGTGCAGGGCTACCGAGTAAATTTTTCATATGCACGCTTACCAAATATACAAACATTAGTATATACAAAAGTATAGTAATTTTTTTTTAAAGGTTGCTTTGCAGATAAAAACGTGCACTCTTTTTTCGACTTTTCTGTGTATGCACATTTGATTCTTCGTTTCAAGTATGCGCTTTGTCCAAAATCTGCATAACTGAAGAGAAGGCAAAATAAACTCATACACCTAAAAAGTACCACCCGCCTAAACATACCAACGCATATACATACCTATAATATAGGTCCTGCATATATATATACAAAACTAATCCTCAAAGAACAAGCACATTTGCTTTCAACCTTTTAACCCTGTCAATTTGGAGGGTTTGAAAACAGAGAAGCGGGGTGTATGCTTGACGGAAAGGAATGAGTAGGTCAACACTGAACTACATAGACTTTTAAAAGTTAGTGGCCCATAGATTCGAGTTGATGTCCATAAATATGGATTTAATGCAACGGAATCGACCTCAGTAGAAACTTTGAACTTGAAGTGTCTATGTCAAGTGACTTCTAAATTCGCTGTGTAACATGAACAGCAAACAAGCAGAATATTCTGTGGCTGTTTAGCGTAGGAGCGTAAGTGCTTTGGCATGCAAATATCGAAATGAATTCAGTTGCATACGAGTGTTCTTACATTTGTGAGTAGTTGTTGCTGTTGTTGTAGTAGTACTTCCACTCATCCAACAGGTGCAATCCCTCACTAATTTTCGATTTCAATACGGTTGGACCAGAGCGATAGGGGTTTTAGGGGCGTTTATTCCACATTGCAATATAAAATATGGTTGCAATCATGTGCGTACGCATTACAAGCGGAAAATACATTGGCTATGTCGGGCTTGATTCTGTATAGGTGAGAGTTAAACAAATTGCAGTATCCAAATAGAAATTGAGATAGAGTGATGCGCGTCTTCCTGGGAAGCTTGCTTTTCTCCAACTGCGAGTTTAGGGTATTTGTATTTCGGAACGAGGTTCAGCGGTCAATCCCTGGCATTGTGGTCCGACGCCTTTTTAAGGATATTTCTAATGGCCTTGTCATGCTCCTCCTTTTCAAAGAGCTGAGATTTTAAGTACCAGATTTCTTCATACTGCTTACAGAGATGACTCCTTAAGTTCCTAGGATTCCCATATATCTGGATATTCAGTAGGAACTATTTGTTCAGCATTTAATTTATCTCCTTTATGGGGAGTATTCTCACCTCAGGAGGTGATGTTCTTGGGACATAAGAAGACATCCTGTGAGAGTTCTGAGCGTGGTGCTTTTACAGGCAAGAAGCTTCCTCCAGGGTGTTTCTTTTATGCTTGGCGACCTATTTGAGACGCGTAGCATAAAAGTGCGCCTTGAGTTTGCTTTCAATTATTTTACGCTTATTTCTCCTGCACTAACGCAACTGCTTCGTGACTAAAACAATTAAAATAAGTTAGCCTGAAGTGTCGCTTACTTTCGGAAAGTCAGCATAACAAGCAAATTCTACAGTGGTCTAGGTAATCTAAAACAGTTAGAAATTTTGTTCAAAAAAAATTGTTCGCGTTGAAAAATTTAAAATATAGAGATCGATAAATTTCGATATCATATCGAAATATTTGCAATAATTAAAGAGTAATTATTTTATAATGTCTGGATAACTCTTCGATCTTTCAATCACTTTTCAATAAAAAACCGATAACTCGCAGACAAAAAATCGTCAACACATTGATATGTTTTGCTGTAGAAATACTATTTTATAACAAATCGATATCTCATCTATACCTCGTCGATAATATACCTATAACCCCTTAGCATGTCGGTGACAAACCGTCCTTTTCTTATATCGTTTCCCTTCCTTTCCTTGCCTTCTGGGTTAAAAAGAATTGGAGTTATTACGATCAAAAAAAGGATGGACAACATTTATTTATTTAATATGGAATTCACTTCATATCTAAGCAGCTCTGAGTGACATGTAATGATAAAACGAGATCTGGCGATTTTCTTTCTGTTCTCTGAAGTCAGATCATCGTACAAAAATGTCAAGCTTTCAAAAGCATTTTGGAGACTCAATAAACTTTGCTAACATATTTCGATTATGTGTCCTGATGCCAAACAATAACAATTCAATTTTAAATAACATTTTGAAACCTCCAAACCATACATGTTAAATTCCAATTAGAATTAGCAATTGATGCAATTGGTTTATATTCTCTAATTCATTAAACAATTAGAAATAGTTCAACTATTCCCATTAGATAATTCAAATTTTTATTCAATGGTAAATCTAATTGCAATTAGTTGACATTAGCAAAAAAAATTGGGTTACCTTTACAATTAGAAATCCAATTGACTTCTGATAATGCAATTAGATATTCAATTAGCTCGAATTAGAATCAACTAATTGCAATTAATTACCATTGGAATAAAAACTTCAATTATCTAATGGGAATTTGTTGAACTAATTCTAATTATTTATTGAATTAGAGAATTTCGCAAATGAAGGTTAATTAGCAATAATTAGCATTATCTAATCATTACTTAACATCTATGCTCCAAACCCATGTATGATTTGTATAGACATCAGCAAGGAAACTGTTTTGCACGAGAAATTCAAACATACATTTAGGCGCTCAACTGTCTATCAAATTCAAGCTCTATAGTGCAGAGTGTACACATATGAAATATGGCTGACTGGCAAAAAAACAGTCATATATATACAAAAGGTATAAAACAGGGAGAGTTTGAGAGGAGGCAGACTTAATTGAAAAATATAAAAATTTAAAATAGTCAGCCTTGTGCTAAAACAAGCACGAAAAGTGTTAGTGCAACTGCCCCATTGGGACCTATAGCGGCAGCCGACTAGACTAGGATGAGCGCAGAGCTGGCCTAGTGGTCAGATTAAAAACTGTAGAGCGAAGGAATAAAAAATTAAAAAAAAACTATCAGTTAGAAAAAAAATGTTGCAGAAAAATTTGATTCCTGAAAAAAAGTCTCTGAAAACAAAAATTTGTGATGTACAGAAAAAGCAAAACAAAAAAACACAAAACAGAATTTCAAAAGAGGAGAGAGCCTTACAATATGGCGAATGTGGATAGAAGGAAAATGATGCGTCAGCTGGTGAAATGAATTCCTGACTGACCGTTTGGGTGACTGAATAGCTGTTTGCTTGACAACAAAATCGTAAAGCAATCTGCGAACTGACAAAAACAGTCAACTAAAAAATGCTAAACTACCAAATCGAATGAATAAATGAATGAATAAACACGTTTTAATGAAATAAATCAATGAGTAGACGAAGGCAACGGGCGATTAGAAAAAGCGGAAATAAAAAAATATCTAAGTGGAGCAAAAGTGCGGCAGAAAAAATGTTCTGAAAACAAGACGTTGCAATAAACAAAATAAACTGCAGAAAAACGTTGTGAATAAAAAGATTGAATGAGGACTTTGGCCGCCTTTTTAAAAACAATTAACAAGTGGAGTGAAGTTTTTCTGTGAACTAATTTAATTTATAAACTAAAAAAACAAAAGCAATCATTGAATGAATGCAAGGCTTACAGAGGCACAAAGCAAATATTTGGAAAAAACAGTAAGCAAGTGAGTTTAGTCGAGCTATTTTGAAACAAATATCATTCAAATTAACGATGAAATTTTGCAATGTAATTTTTCATTTAGCATCTTTTTCATGCCATTATGGAATTATATCGGGATATTTTGGGATAGTTTCGCCACGTTTCGAGGTAACTCTTTTTGGAATCATTTCGGAATAATGCCGTTTTTGGAATCATTTTGCCAACAGTTTTGAATTATTTCTGAACTGCAGTACCAGTTTGAAACAATTACATCGAAAGATATGAACTAATTACAAGTGATTCATGAGGTTGTAAGGGGCAACCCTTTCAAGAGGTTGCCAGTGTAATTTATAGCTTATCCAAACCAATTAACAAACTAACCTACTTTTAGCGAACCTTGTTTGTTTAGCAGGCGATGCTCTGGTGACTCCAAACACCTTACAGAAAGAGGGCGTTGGATGATCTAGAATGTTCAATATGGTCATGTCAAATCGTGTCCGGAATGGTCCAGCTAGTACTTTAACGATACTATTATCTGGAACATACAGGATCAATATATCGCAAAGCGTCATCAGTATCGATAAAACTCCTTAAAACTTTCGGGGAGTCTCCTTATCGCTAAAAGAAAAAGTAATTATAAGATTTTGACGCCTTGAACGTTTGAAGTCTTCCTGAAAGAAGCCGTAATGTAATGCACGAAAATGCACAAGAAAAGATACAACATATTCCACAAATTACCCCCAAAAAACAAAAAACGAAGTCTTGTGAAGCGCAAAATCGTCAGAAGGGTATAACATGGTTTACGATTCACCAGACATTTCGAGAGAGTTGGACTTGGCTGTTTGGTGTTAGCACTGCCAATCTGAGAAATTCCTATTATCAATGTAATTTCAAATAGTCTCTATAAGAGCTTGTCTGGTTTAAGTTAGTTTACCTTAACATAAGAAAGAAATGAAAAAAATTTAAATTTCTACGCCGGGAATGTTACTAAGAAATTCAGGCAAAGAAACACGGCATCGGTTATGTTTGTAACTGATAGAGATAATCAGCTTCTTGCGCAGTAACTCCTGCATCTTGTAACAAAGAACTAAGCGGGGATGTAGACAGGGTAATTCACAAATAGGTGCTGATAAATCCTTTAAAAATTCGTTGAGAATTTGAAATATATCCGTCATGGGCGGAAAACAAAATCAATGCCTTGTTAGTGGAATTTATATCCGGATCTCATCATTCTGCTTACAGAGAAGTCCACTTTTGCTGCTGATTTTAGCATATATCTGCTGAAGTATCCCTGATAGTGACTTGGCATTAACATCGTACATAGTTACCTATACCAAAAATTATAAATTCACAAAACGTTAAAACATCTAAGATAAACGCACCAAACTGAAAAGCGATGCAAATAAACGCTTAACTTAACAAAGCAAACATAGTCAACTGGAAAATTTTGCACAAGTGAGAAAATAAAAAATTTGATAAAGAAACTTTGAGATAGAAACTAAAACTGAATGCCACACAAAGTGTTGAAATTTTTCATGACGAACTAAATACTTCCGTTGTCGCTGTGTAAATACTTAGCGCTTGGCCGGCCATCATTTTACTTTTTCATATTTTCTACTTGTTTTTTCGAGTAAAAAGCTTCCTTTCAAATGAATCCGTTACGGAAGCGGACTAAAAGCAAAGCCAAATCTAAGTAAACTGGACATAAAGTTAGAATATACATTGTAGGTCAAGTGTCACTTGTCTGGCACCTAGTTTTCTGTGTTTTTGTTCCACCACTTTCCACACGAATTCTGATGATGTTTTTTGTACAAAAATAATGTAAATACGAAAAGATTAAGCAAATTGAAAGTGCAGAACATGGAACAATGAGGAGCTGAAAGGACAGCTTATGAGGTGGAAGAATACATATTTAATATGAAAAAGAACAAGTAAGGAAGGCTAAGTTCGGGTGTAACCGAACATTACATACTCAGTTGAGAGCTGTGGAGACAAAGTAAAGGAAAATCACCATGTTGTAAAAAGAACCTAGGGTAACCCTGGAATGTGTTTGTATGACGAAGGGTATTAAAGAGTATTTTATGAGGAAGTGCGCCATAGTTCTATAGATGGACGCCTTTTCGGGATATCGTTATAAAAGTGGACCAAGGTTGACTCTAGAATGCGTTTGTACAATATGGGTATCAAACGAAAGGTGTTAATAAGTGTTTTAAAAGGTAGTGGGCGTTAGTTCTATGGGTGGACGCCTTTTCGGGATATCGCCATAAACGTGTACCAGGGGTGACTCTAGAATGCGTTTGTACAATATGGGTATCAAATGAAAGGTGTTAATGAATATTATAAAAAGGAGTGGGCCTTAGTTCTATATGTGGACGCCTTCTCGAGATATCGCCATAAATGTGGACCAGGGGTGACTCTAGAATGTGTTTGTACGATATGGGTATCAAATTAAAGGTATTAATGAGGGTTTTAAAAGGGAGTGGTGGTAGTTGTATCTGTGAAAGCGTTTTCGAGATATCGACCAAAATGTGGACCAGGGTGATCCAGAACATCATCTGTCGGGTACCACTAATTTATTTATATATGTAATATCACGAACAGTATTCCTTCCAAGATTCCAACGGCTTTTGATTTCGCCCTGCAAAACTTTTTCATTTTCTTCTGCTTAATATGGTAGGTGTCACACCCATTTTACCAAGTTTTTTTCTAAAGTTATATTTTGCGTCAATAGACCAATACAATTACCGTATTTCATCCCTTTTTTCGAATTTGGTATATAATTATGGCATTTTTTTCATTTTTCGTAATTTTCGATATCGAAAAAGTGGGCGTGGTCATAGTCGGATTTCGGCCTTTTTTTACACCAATACAAAGTGAGTTCAGATAAGTACGTGAACTGAGTTTAGTAAAGATATATCGATTTTTGCTCAAGTTATCGTGTTAACGGCCGAGCGGAAGGACAGACGGTCGACTGTGTACAAAAACTGGGCGTGGCTTCAACCGATTTCGCCCTTTTTCACAGAAAACAGTTATCGTCCTAGAATCTAAGCCTCTACCAAATTTCACAAGGATTGGTAAATTTTTGTTCGACTTATGGCATTAAAAGTATCCTAGAAAAATTAAATGAAAAAGGGCGGAGCCACGCCAGTTTTGAAATTTTCTTTTATTTTTGTATTTTGTTGCAACATAACATTACTGGAGTTGAATGTTGACATAATTTACTTATATACTGTAAAGATATTAACTTTTATTTTAAAATTTGAATTTAAAAAAATTTTTTTTTAAAAAGTGGGCGTAGTCGTTCTCCGATTTTGCTAATTTATATCAAGCTGACATATAGTAATAAGAGTAACGTTCCTGCCAAATTTCATCATGATATATTCAACGACTGCCAAATTACAGCTTGCAAAACTTCTAAATTACCTTCTTTTAAAAGTGGGCGGTGCCACGCCCATTGTGCAAAATTTTACCAGCTTTATATTCTGCGTCATAAGTTCAACTCACGTACCAAGTTTCATCGCTTAATCCGTATTTGGTAATGAATTATCGCACTTTTTCGATTTTCCGAAATTTTCGATATTGAAAAAGTGGGCGTGGTTATTGTCCGATATCGTTCATTTTAAATAGCGATCTGAGATGAGTGCCCAGGAACCCACGTACCAAATTTCATCAAGATACCTCCAAATTTACTCAATTTATCGTGTTAACGGACAGACGGACGGACGGACGGACATGGCTCAATCGAATTTTTTTTCGGTACTGATGATTTTGATATATGGAAGTCTACATCTATCTCGATTCCTTTATACCTGTACAACCAACCGTTTTCCAATCAAAGTTAATATACTCTGTGAGCTCTGCTCAACTGAGTATAAAAAGAACAAGTAAGGAAGGCTAAGTTCGGGTGTAACCGAACATAACATACTCAGCTGAGAGCTATGGAGACAAAATAAGGAAAATCAATCTGGGGTAACCCTGGAATGTGGTTGTATAACATGTGTATCAAATGAAAGGTATTAAAGAGTATTTTAAGAGAGAGTAGGCCATAGTTCTATGGATGAACGCCATTTAGGGATATCGCCATAAAGGTAGACCAGGGCTGACTCTAGAATTTGTTTGTACGATATGGGTATCAAATGAAAGGTGTTACTGAGCATTTTAAGAGGCAGTGGGCCTTAGGTCTATCGGTGGACGCCTTTTCGAGATGTCCCCATTAAGGTGGACCAGGGGTGATTCTATAATGTGTTTGTACGATATGGGTATCAAATGAAAGCTGTTAATGAGTATTTTGAAAAGGAGTGATCCTTAGTTCCATAGGTGGACGCCGTTTCGAGATATCGCCATAAAGGTGGACCAGGGGTGTCTCTAGAATGTGTTTGTACGATATGGGAATCAAATGAAAGGTGTTACTGAGCCTTTTAAGAGGGAGTGGGCATTAGGTCTATAGGTGGACGCCTTTTCGAGATATCGCCATTAGGGTGGGCCAGGGGTGACTCTAGAATGTTTGTACGGTATGGGTATCAAACGAAAGGTGTTACTGAGCATTTTAAGAGGGAGTGGGCATTAGGTCTATAGGTGGGCGCCTTTTCGAGATATCGCCATTAGGGTGGGCCAGGGGTGACTCTAGAATGTGTTTGTACGATATGTGCATCAAACGAAAGGTGTTACTGAGCATTTTAAGAGGGAGTGGGCATTAGGTCTATAGGTGGACGCCCTTTCGAGATATCGCCATTAGGGTGGGCCAGGGGTGACTCTAGAATGTTTGTACGATATGGGTATCAAACGAAAGGTGTTACTGAGCATTTTAAGAGGGAGTGGGCATTAGGTCTATAGGTGGACGCCTTTTCGAGATATCGCCATTAGGGTGGGCCAGGGGTGACTCTAGAATGTGTTTGTACGATATGGGTATCAAATGAAAGGTGGTAAGGAGTATTTTAAAAGGGAGTAATCCTTAGTTCTATAGGTGGACGCCTTTTCGAGATATCGCCATAAAGGTGGACCAAGGGTGACTCTAGAATGTTTGTACGATATGGGTATCAAACGAAAGGTGTTACTGAGCATTTTAAGAGGGAGTGGGCATTAGGTCTATAGGTGGACGCCTTTTCGAGATATCGCCATTAGGGTGGGCCAGGGTGACTCTAGAATGTGTTTGTACGATATGGGTATCAAATGAAAGGTGGTAATGAGTATTTTAAAAGGGAGTAATCCTTAGTTCTATAGGTGGACGCCTTTTCGAGATATCGCCATAAAGCTGGACCAAGGGTGACTCTAGAATGTTTGTACGGTATGGGTATCAAACGAAAGGTGTTACTGAGCATTTTAAGAGGGAGTGGGCATTAGGTCTATAGGTGGACGCCTTTTCGAGATATCGCCATTAGGGTGGGCCAGGGTGACTCTAGAATGTGTTTGTAAGATATGGGTATCAGATGAAAGGTGGTAATGAGTATTTTAAAAGGGAGTAATCCTTAGTTCTATAGGTGGACGCCTTTTCGAGATATCGCCATTAGGGTGGGACAGGGGTGACTCTAGAATGTTTGTATGATATGGGTGTCAAACGAAAGGTGTTACTGAGCATTTTAAGAGGGAGTGTACATTAGGTCTATAGGTGGACGCCTTTTCGAGATATCGCCATTAGGGTGGGCCAGGGGTGACTCTAGAATGTTTGTACGATATGGGTATCAAACGAAAGGTGTTACTGAGCATTTTAAGAGGGAGTGGACATTAGGTCTATAGGTGGACGCCTTTTCGAGATATCGCCATTAGGGTGGGCCAGGGTGACTCTAGAATGTGTTTGTACGATATGGGTATCAAATGAAAGGTGGTAATGAGTATTTTAAAAGGGAGTAATCCTTAGTTCTATAGGTGGGCGCCTTTTCGAAATATCGCCATTAGGGTGGGCCAGGTGTGACTCTAGAAAGTTTGTACGATATGGGTATCAAACGAAAGCTGTTACTGAGCATTTTAAGAGGGAGTGGGCATTAGGTCTATAGGTGGACGCCTTTTCGAGATATTGCCATTAGGGTGGGCAATGGGTGACTCTAGAATGTTTGTACGATATGGGTATCAAACGAAAGGTGTTACTGAGCATTTTAAGAGGGAGTGGACACTAGGTCTATAGGTGGACGCCTTTTCGAGATATCGCCATTAGGGTGGGCCAGGGGTTACTCTAGAATGTTTGTACGATATGGGTATCAAACGAAAGGTGTTACTGAGCATTTTAAGAGAGAGGGGGCATTAGTTCTATAGGTGGACGCCTTTTCGAGATATCGCCATTAGGGTGGGACAGGGGTGACTCTGGTATGTTTTTGTACGACATGGATATCAAATTAAAGGTATTAATGAGGGTTTTAAAAGCGAGTGGCCCTTAGATGTATATGTGAAGGCGTTCTCGTGATATCCACCAAAATGTGGACCAGGTGATCCAGAAAATCATCTGTCGGGTACTGCTAATTTATTTATATATGCAATACCACTAACAGTATTCCTGCCAAGATTCCAAGGGCTGTTTATTTCGCCTTGTAGAACTTTTTCATTTTCTTCTACTTAATATGGTAGGTGTCACACCCATTTTACAAAGATTTTTCCAAAGTTATATTTTGCGTCAACAAACCAATCCAGTTACCATGTTTCATCCCTTTTTTCGTATTTGGTATAGAATTATGGCATTTTTTTCATTTTTCGTAATTTTCGATATCGATAAAGTGGGCGTGGTTATGGTCAGATTTCGCCCATTTTTTATACCAAGAAAAAGTGAGCTCAGGTAAGTACGTGGGCTAAGTTTAGTAAAGATATATCGGATTTTGCTCAAGTTATTGTGTTAATGGCCGAGCGGAAGGACAGACGGTGGACTGTGTATAAAAACTGGGCGTGGCTTCCACCGATTTCGCCCATTTTCACAGAGAACAGTTACCGTCATAGAATCTATGCTCCTACCAAATTTGAGAAGGATTGGTAAATTTTTGTTCGACTTATGGCAATAAAAGTATTCTAGACAAACTAAATGAAAATGGGCGGAGCCACGCCCATTTTGAAATTTTCTTTTATTTTTGTATTTTGTTGCATCATATCATTACTGGAGTTGAATTTTGACTTAATTTACTTATATACAGTAAAGATATTAAATTTTTTGGTAAAATTTGAATTTAAAAAAATTTTTTTTTAAAAAGTGGGCGTGTTCTTAATCCAATTTTGCTAATTTTTTTTTAGCACATATAGAGTAATAGTAGTAACGTTCCTGCCAAATTTCATCATGATATCTTCAACGACTGCCAAATTACAGCTTGCAAAACTTTTAAATTACCTTTTTGTAAAAGTGGGCCGGGCCACGCCCATTGTCCAAAATCTTACTAATTTTCTATTCTGCGTCATAACATCAACCCATCTACCAAGTTTCGTCGCTTTATCTGTCTTTTGTAATGAGTTATCGCACTTTTTCGGTTTTTCGAAATTTTCGATATCGAAAAAGTGGGCGTGGTTATAGTCCGATATCGTTCATTTTAAATAGCGATCTGAGATGAGTGCTCAGGAACCTACATACCAAATTTCATCAAGATACCTCAAAATTTACTCAAGTTATCGTGTTAACGGACGGACGGACGGACGGACGGACGGACATGGCTCACTCAAATTTTTTTTCGATCCTGATGATTTTGATATATGGAAGTCTATATCTATCTCGATTCCTTTATATATGTACAACCAACCGTTATCCAATCAAACTTAATATACTCTGTGAGCTCTGCTCAACTGAGTATAAAAACGAGAATAGAAAAGTGGAATGAATTAAAAGCGTATTTAAAATACTCTTTTACCGGTTCAAAGCGAAAACGCGATAAGGTTTTTTACTGCTATCCTATAGAGCTGTGAAAGTGTCAAGCTGCGAGCGAGCGAAACGAGACGTGTATCATACACGATGAACGTAATCCATGATAACGAGTTCATCACCTCCCTTGCTATCAGGCAATGAGGAAATATGATTCCTTCTATAACTCTAACATTCTCCGAACTTCGTTTAATAGTTAATTTACAAACTTGAGCTGACTTTTCTGGTAGTTCTTTCAGGCATGATTCCGATTAGCTCAAATATGAAGCTTGATTTCTTCTTGCAAGAAGTCGCTCTTCCCTGTTGTAGGCAGCGTCATTCTTAACCAAGGCGCACACACACAACCAATTGTAGTTTCCTACTTACACATGCAAGGTCTTACAAAGTCAATCAATTATTCTTGCTTAACGACTTTGCCTGTTAATGTCAGTTTAATTAACTTAAAGTCATATTGTTTCAATTTCAAAAACAAAATGCTTTTATGTGATTCAATTTATTTTTCAGCATATATGTATGCATAAATATGTTCATATACATACATATGTGTATATGTGTTTGTATGCTTAAAGTACTCTTTGAAAATCTCTGCAAAATTGTTCATTCCTTTAATGTTGGCACTTTCAAATTGTACTTCCACTTTACTCAAAAAAAATTTTTATATATCAAATTGTATAAGTTACTAAATACCTCCCTACGTATGAAAGTGCAAATCTCCTACACAAACATTGTATATGCAGTTACTTTATGACACAGCAGGCAAATCAATAATTCGTGTCCGAAAACTTTGGTTCAGAACTAGAGCTAAAACGACAAAGAAGAATTTCTATCGTACCTATTTATCTATAAGCATATAAAAAAAAAATATATATATATGAGAGCAGAAAAATAGAAGTGGACATTTTTTTTTTTCAAATTTCTTCAATGAAATACATTTTTTTATTTTCGGTATTTAATAAATAAAATTAAATGGCCTCAAATAATTCGATAGTTCAAGAATATCTAACAATAAATTTTGAACTTTTTATTTTGAGATCTGTGAATTTTTTTAAAGTATGCAGTTTTGTAGCAGAAACAGGTTTAGTCCAACAAAGTTATAGATATCCCAAAATCTACATTGATCTTTGACAATTTTTTACGAAATTTTCATCAATATAAAAAGATTTTTCACATTTTGTATGCATAAAATCTGAGGCATTGTGGCTAAGACGTTTTAAGCATAGACGTCAATATAACAAATAAACACGATCACCTGATTTTTAAGGATACTATAGCTGTCTCATTCTGCGTTTCTTTTTATCATTTGGTGAAGTAAGCCGGCCCTATTCGCCGCCATATTTAACATTCTGTCAAAACGCTGCCAAAACGTTAAAAAAAATTTTTAGTAAGGATCGTAGGCTAGTTAGACCTAATTATGTTTGGTGCAAACAAACGCTTTATTTCACCTTCTTGCCCACGTTTCGCTGAATATTCCAGCATAATCAGGGGCTACACTATTTATTTTTCATAAAAGATAACAAACATAATTTTATATGTATAAACATTCATAACATTTAACATGTAGAACAACCAATTTGACTTACAATAACAGTAAACAGTATGAACACTTAAAGATTAATCATCCGTACCACCTTGCGTGGTAGTTTTGTCATTACTAAAATTATTACTTAAACATAACATGTATGCAGCGCCTATGCAGTCGTAGTCTTCTTTTTTGTTGATCGTCTTTTCTCTATTTCTCAATATGTGCAAGCTTTCCAATCTGTATCTGGACAATTCTCTTTTTTCCTTATCAATAATTTTGGTGTTGTTAAAATCAGCTGTGTGGCCACTGCTTATTATGTGTTGGGAGAGCGCAGTGCTTGGCTTTTGTTTTTTCACGTCTGCTTTGTGTTCGGCTATTCGTATACCAAGCTCTCGTTTTGTAGTTCCGATATAAATCTTATCACAGTTTTCGTTCTCTTTTCCATTGCATTCTATCTTGTATATCACATTGTTTTGTTGTAGCTTGTCTATTGGATCTTTTGTTCTTGTGTAAATTTTGGATAATGTGTTGTTGGATTTGTAAGCTAAGGTGATGTTTTGTTCTTTTAGTATGTTGTGGTCTATTGTACTAAGCTTTGGGATATATGTGACGCTGCAATATTTCTTTACTTCTGTTGTTGCATTTTGTGGTTTATTGTGGGGGTTGCTATTTTTCATGATTTCCTGGTTTATTAGTTCATGTATCAAGTGGTCGGGGTAATTATTATTTTTCAAGATTATGTGTATTTTTTCTATATTACTTTCATGAAATTTTTCGTGACTAATCGTCATTATTTTTCGTATCAGATTCTTCGCTGTATTGATTTTATACTTTCTTGGTTGGGAGGATAAAAAATTAATCAGGCGACCAGAGGATGTTGGCTTCGAGTACCAATTTAAAATAATACTGTTGTTGGCTTTGTGTATGCGAACATCTAGAAAAGGGATGCTCTCATTTTCTTCCATTTCTATTGTAAATTGTAGTTTGTGGTGGTATTTGTTTAGTGTCTCGAGTATTATATTCACGTCTTTGCGTTTCTCTATTGCAAAAATGTCGTCTACATATTTGGTGATAAATTTAATGTCAGTACTATGTTGTTGTTTTAGTATGGTGTTGTCAATTAGGTCGTCCATGACAATATCGGCTATTGTTGGTGAGAGCGGATTTCCCATGGGCATTCCAAAAGTTTGAGTGTATAGTTTGTTATTGCACATGAAATAATTGTTTTCTCTGAGGCAGAAGTCAAGTATTTCTTGGAATTTTGCTTTTGTGATGTTAGTTGTGTGTTGAATTTTGTCCCATTTTCTCATTATTATTCTAATTGCTAACATTATAGGTATATTTGTAAACAACGACACGACATCAAAAAAAAAAACTTGAACACTTTGTCAGTTAGTTTCACACCATTGTTTTGTAAACAATGATCGATGGATTTGCTCAAATAGCATACGGTAATAGCTCTTCCTTATTTGGAACACGTGGGCAATTGAAAAGCAAAGTTCTCTCTCGACAAACAAAGATCTACGCTCTACAAGTCGCTTATCATACCTGTCCTGAAGTATGGCTTGGAATATGATTCCGGTGTGGAAAGAAGATAAGGTGGCTCCTGGAGAGTTGGAGAGTAAAATTTTTCCGAAGATTTATGGTCATGTCCGTGACACCGACGGCGAGTAACGAAGGAGGCACATACAATGATAAGCTGTTTGAGCTTTGCGCAGATGTAAAGACAGTGCAGCGACTAAAATCACAACGCTTTCGCTGGCTAGATGAGGTTTTGTTAACGAACGAAGACGATCCGGCCAAAAAAAAGGGACTATAACACAAAACTAGTAGCGATGACAAATGGTCTAGAAGCGTACTAGTTCAGAGCTGAAGAAATTTTCCGACAGTGCAAACGAAGCAGTTGCACAAACGTAAGCTTTATGTACTAAATTGTGCAAGTGTTTTGTGGGGTTTAAAGTTAAAACTAAGAAGTTAATACGACTACCATTCATTAAATTAAATTAATATACGCACAAACTTATTGAAATTTTCTTTATCCTTTGTATTTGTTATATTTAAATGCTACTTAATTTTTTTCTTTCTAGAACTCTGCTGAACCTGTCTATTCACCCACAATGGCTGGTGGTCTATTCTCTATAGATCGCAACTTTTTCGAACGTCTTGGCACTTATGACTCAGGTTTCGATATTTGGGGTGGTGAAAATTTGGAACTATCTTTCAAGACATGGATGTGTGGGGGTACTTTGGAGATTGTACCCTGTTCGCATGTTGGTCACATATTCCGTAAGCGGTCGCCATATAAGGTACGTGTGGAAGGGAGATGGAGAAAACAAATTCGGAATAAAATATGCATATTCCAAATACGGCCTTTTAAATAGCAACCGTGGAAAATGTTTAACACGGGGCCGTTTTTTCTGTCGTTTCTAAATTTTGTCTGCTCGCCTAGAAAGGAAATTTCCTTGAATAGCAACAACAAATCAAGCGACACAGTTCTGCTCGCTTAATTTGTTTTTGTTTTCCAATTAAAATTTTTTACTAAGCAAAATTTTAAGTGAAAAGGGACCCTAATATTGAGCGTCGTAATATTCATTATGCTTCCTCTATGACTCACAAAATTTGCACTCAAGTGATTTGCCAATTACTCTCTAATCCATTATCCACTTTAGCAGAAGTTCTAATACATTTAATTAAATTTGGCTTGTACCTGTCAAAAAGGTTAATAAGTTAACAAATTCTTGCTGATTGTTCAATGACCTTCAAACTTTCAAGATGAGGCCAATTGCAAAGAATGTTATGTATTTGATATTATAAAGTGTGTGACGCATAAGTTTGAGCAAACCCCAAATCAAATTCGAGTGGCTTAAAGCTCAACTTTATAGCTTGTAAACAGATGCACACACACAAATGCAATTGTTCTATTGCATTCACGGTTGCCACTTTCATCGATTTTGGTTAATTTTCTTATATTTCGTCCACTCGCTAGGCTACCCACTTTCCGAAAGAAGAAAATGACTGTGAAAAATGTATGATATAAAGGCGACATCCTAAACAATAACAGAATATACAGTGAACAAATTTTTTTTTCAGTAAAATAATAAACATTTTTGATTTTTATTTCGATATCACTAATAACTTTGTTTTTGTACTAGAAATATGGCATCAAAAAACTTTTCTAAAATTTCATTTTCTTTGCTTTATATCAGAAGTCCTCGGCTATTAAAGTAATTGTTCCAAACATTTTCCAGCAGATTCCTTTTAACTATACAAATATTAGCAATGTGCGTATGGAATTTCCTGCCAATCCATCCATCCAATTAAAAATCAATGAATTTTCGATAAGAGATCAATAACGTTTTGATTATTGATCGATAAATTTCGTAACTGTTTAATTACAGGGTGATCACTTTTCGATAACAAATCGATTTATCATCTTTACTTCGTCGATAACACACGATAACACAAGCCGATGACGTGTTATTTACGTTTTTTTAGAAATGGGTAGCACGTCCATAACCCGTAGATAAAAAACAAAAGTTTGGTCCTTTGGTTATTTTCTTGTTGGCAACCACGATTGCGCTTATTAATATGAGTAAATGTATATATAAGTGGAAATATGTATGCTAAACACTTGTCCTCAGCTTTTCTATAGCTAATATTAAATTAGAGCTTCAAAAGCCATGTTCACAAGCTTCAACTTTTGTGACCCCCTACGACCCCACTTATGTCTAAGACATTGTACAATAAATAAACAAAGCAACAAGCACAGCAAATATTTGACGAATACAAACAAAAACATACATACACGGTTATATATATAAATATATCTACTTACAATCTCAATTATCTACGAGTTAAGTGTTGATGCACCATTTGACTAAACAAAATAGGAAATCCTGTATAATGTCCAACACCTGCCAAACAATAAAACGACTTTGCTTGTGGAAAGAGGATGACGAAAATAGAATACGTGAAAGAGTGCAGTGTTTACAGGCGATTCCATAGCTACATAGAACTGTGTTGCTTCATCATTTCTTTTTAACCAAACTGGGAGCAGTATTAGAATTCTTGAGGCGCATAAGGATGCCAAGTCATAAAGAAGGTTAGGTTAGGTGATAGCTGTCCTGGTAAGAGAAACTCATTAGGAGAACATGAAGGTCCTTTGTGATACCGCATTATATAACTGTAATGTAGCTACAGCTAATTAGAGAATCGTTGCGTAGCAACGGTATAATTTCTAATGAGACCGATCTTAACCTTGGATATATCCTCCGGAGATCCAAGTGAGTCGCGACCGAAGTACCTTCGCCTAGTTCTGGCAAAAACTGGGAAATCAATCGTACTGATGATTCCACCTCATCACCTTCCATACAGCTAGAGAAGGATGGGGTTTCCAGTTTATTGAAACGTACCGCGTGGATTCCCATTGGACAGTGCTCTGCCAAAACAACCAATGACATCATTTAGAAAGTATAAACGAAATAAAAAGCTGCCTTAAAATCTACGAAGTAAATTCTGATGAACTTTAAGAACAGAGACAAGGATTTTTTGTGTCCTTAATTTCGTTAGTCTTATTTCTGAACAAACTTCATTACTAAGACAAGCCTTGCTTAGGGAAATAGCGAAACTATTTTATAATATGAGCAGATGGCCTGAGTAGCCAATGCTCTTTCAGTTAGTTCTGATATTCATTCCAGTACCTAACCAATAATAATAATAATAATAATAACATTTTAGAATACTTAAATAATATGGCATATAATTGCTCTTCTGCCTTTTCATTCGTTTGAATCAATTGCGATCCTGTTTGTCGACTAGCAATTCTTTCTTGAGGGTCTCACCACAAGCTCTACACAACAATTTTCCATTATCTTCCCTTATGTGCCCACACACATTGTCCCATTATCCTTGAGCAGGCAATCTCTTTATGCTCCTGCTTCTGCTTCTACAATTATCGTTTCTGTGGTGTGTGGTAAAGGATGGCTCACATGTGCTTGCCATTATAAAAACGAGAACAAAAAAAAAAACAATTACATTTAGCTCAAAAATAACTTTAAAAGCGCTGTATGTGTTGAGGTTTGTTGTTTTAATCCATTCAACGAATGGTATGATGGTGGTGAAATTGTTTCAATACATTAAAAAGACCCAACGACGCAGCTCCATCGAACTGTGCGCCCAACCCGTGTGCAGCTAAGTGATTAGTATATAAATGGCACAGTTAGTCATTGGGAACAATTTGGAATTTGTATACACAAACCTTAATTATAAACTTGCTAGTTTATCTTTTACTCGTTTAGTAGTCGTTCGGCTGTAATTGAAATTATTGTTCCCTAATGAAACATTCTCGGTATTGGAGCACCTTCATTTCTTCCTTCATGATACACATGTATACTAACACCGTTATTCTACACTACTACATTCATATCATCTATTACTCCATTGTTTAGATGCCGCATATATAATTTTTTTGTTGTTTTAAATTTCCACATACACACATTTTTTATATAGTCTCCCTTTCGTTTTTCATTTTACTATGAAATATTTTAAACAACTTCTTTTCAAATTAATTTTTATTTAACATTTTCTTAGTGGCGTTCCGGTGTTAATGTTCTGAAGAAGAACTCGGTGCGCTTGGCTGAAGTTTGGTTAGATGACTATGCGAAGTATTATTATCAACGCATTGGACACGACAAGGGTGATTATGGCGACGTGACGTCACGCAAGGCACTACGGTGAGTACTGCATAATCTAAATATCTACGTTAGGCTCCTACCACGTTTGTCAGTACAATCCAATAAACCCGCCGTTGGAAACGCGTGAACAACCACAATTCTTCAGGAGAACTTTCCTTCCGCAATTTTTTTATGATCTACCTTTGTTCTTGATCACCACCAGGCCTGCTTTTTTCCCGCCGGGCTTCATGGCAGCCGCCATGATTTGGCGGTTGCGTGCTCCGCCTACCATATTGAAGGTCCTGGATTCAAGTCCCGAGAAAAGCAAAATCGAAAATATGGAAATAGTTTTTTCAGTAATTTTGATAAAATTTAATTGCCCTAAATGTTGCAATTAATTAGATCTGTTGAGCTGAAAGGCCGCTGTTATTTAATAAAAATTCGTTTTGGTTCGTTTTATATTCATAAATTAAAATTTTGGTCGATATCTGAAGTCATCATCAGGGACATATGGATCGACTGTCGATCATACATGTCCATATGTTCCCTGATGAAAACTTCAGACTGAAGTCGAAATATCGATCAAAATTTAAATTTATGAATAAAAAACAAACCCAAACGAAGTTTTATTCAATAACCACGGCTTTTCAGCTCAACAAATATAATTAATTGTTTTTTTCAGTAATGCAAAGTTTTCTAAGCGAGTTAGCCCCACTGCAGTGGTTTGGCAAACATTCCAAGTGTATTTCTGTCTTGACAAGCTTTTCAGTAAAAACCTATCTGCCTTGCATCTGCCGTTCGGAGTCGGCACAAAACATAGGGCCCGTCCCGCCAGTTTGCAAGAAACAATTAGATAGGAGCACGACGCAACGGACTATCGTGCGAAAACAGTTCCATGGCTTAAAAGTTTACTCTAATTTCTCTGATGTGCGGATCAATATCTTAAACTTGCTGCCAAAGATTTGTTGATGGTCAAGCTTGTCAAATTCCTGAGAAAGAGTATAAGGCACCGAAAGTTTAAGCTCTAGTCCTTGTTTTTCCGTCGATTCTTTTCACAGCTAAGTTTCTCAAGAGTCTCCACTGTTAGCCTTTCCCCATTATTAAGCAAAAGGCACTTTCTTTCTTTTTCCTAAGTGCATGTTCTTGTACAGTTCAGAGTCGCTCCTTTTAAAACTCGTATTAGTTGAATTCGTACTATTTGTTACACACATATTTACAAAGTTTGAAATAAATGAATTATTTTACTAAAGTGCTTAAAATTTGTATTTCAATTACGCAGAGAAAAACTTGGATGTAAAAGCTTCCAATGGTATTTGGATAACGTCTATCCGGAACTATTCATACCCGGCGACTCAGTGGCGCATGGCGAGGTAAGTTTGGCGTTTTTGTTTATTATTAACAAAGCATTTCTTTAAAGGCATGAAAACTAACTCAATAAAACCTAAAATAAACTATTAAAAAGGGAAAATTTCAATGCCAACTTAAAAACTTTGAAACATTAAACAAAAAAAAAAAAATTATAAAAGCTCGTACCGGTTTTCAAACAAAAAAATCTTATCGATTTTTAATCAAAATTGTATGTTTAGCTTTTGTTACTACAGTAGCCCTTTAATTTTTATTCAATCTATTATTCAAGTCTACTCGAGTTGATCTTGAAATATTTGATTGATTTGATAAAAACAAAACAGCGAAATTTACACGAATTCGAAAACCGGAGTAGGGCTAATAGTTTTTTTATAAAAAATTTGTATTAAACATTGAAAGTATTATTTTCACCCTTTATATTATTATTGTATATACATACATACCATATTAACAAACTATTTACACTTGAAACAAAATTTTTACAAATTACAAAACAAACAAAAAATTTAGATAAGAAATCTAGGCGCTGGCGGTCGCACATGTTTGGACTCTCCTGCGGGCAAGCGAAATTTGAAGAAAGAAGTTGGCTTATATCCCTGCCATAGACAAGGAGGCAATCAGGTTTGTGTAAACAACGTATACTTAGTACATGACGACAACAACAACAACAACAACGTGACGTTGCAGCAATGGACGACAATGAGTATGCGACCGCCACAAGCTCCGTACCACAAACGGCACATTTTTCAAATTTATGAAATATTAAAAAGAAAAAAATACAACAACTATTATTTAGTTTATCAAATATTTTCATTAAATAATTTTAAGCTAGCCCTTCTTAATTCCGTTTATAGTTAACCCCCAACTCTCTTGTTTTTTCAATATTTACAAAAAATTTATAAAAATCCATTCCTCTCCTACCACACTTCGTACTGGTTATGGGTTTGCCTGCATATAATAAGATTGAAATTACCAAAAATTTAACACAATAAAACGAAATAAGTAACTACTAAATTTGAATAAAAATGGGCTCTCTTTGTACTTATCGTTTGCCACCGAACTTCATTGCCAATTTCAGATTGCAAATATTTACACTGATATGTGTCTCGATTCGGCCGCGAGTGGAAATGAAATGCAATCGGCCGTTGATCCATATCCTTGTCATGGCCAAGGAGGAAATCAGGTACTTTATTCTTTTATAATAACTTTCTTAATTTGTTTCGTTATACGCCGTCCCATCCCCACCCCTCACTTAATTAACCTTTCAGCTGTTTTTGCTTTGTTCTATATTTTGAGTTAACCCAGCTAATTTTCTTAGGTTTGGTCCTTCTATTTTTAAGAAGTAATGATTTTTAGTTAAAACAAAAACTTTGCTTGCTCTTTTAAAACATTGAATTCTTTTTAACATACATTAAGGCGTTACTTTTGTTTTGGTGCTAGCGAACACTCAACGTGGTCAAATCGGAAATCCCAAGATTTTTCACTAAAAGGAGCGTGCAAAACTATTTCAAATATTTTGGTTGCATGTAGTGCTTGTGGCTACGATAATTTCAAAACAATTTTTGAGAACTTAACAAATCACCGCCTGAAAAGCTAACTCACTGACAATTTAAATATCAGAAAAGTGATATTCAAAGCGCTGTCGAAAGTTTTTATTAATTAACGTTTTTAAATGGGTTACATAACAAAAAGCTTGCATCTGAAGAGCTTTCACTCAAAAAGCTTAAAAGTTCGCTGAAATAGATAGTTTTTGAGCTTTCTCACATATGATTAACCTCACGCTAATAAAGAAAAACTCTTCTTGCACTATTTTACACATTTGAATGACCTTTTTAGCGAAATACAGCCCAATAGCAGTTGTAGATGTACCGCACTGGATTTTTATACCTTTCATGAAAATGAAATGGTATATTAATTTCGTCACGAAACCGAAAATTGTAAGTCCTTAAAGGAAAATAGATAGACCCACCATTAAGTATACCGAAATAATCAGGTTGAAGAGCTGAGTTGATTTAGCCATGTCCGTCTGTCCGTCTGTCCGTCTGTCCGTCTGTCCGTCTGTCTGTTTGTATGCAAACTAGTCCCTCAATTTTTGAGATATCTTGATAAAATTTGGTGAGCAGGTGTATTTGGGTGTCCGATTAGACATTTGTCGGAACCGACCGGATCGGACCACTATAGCATATATCCTCCATACAACCGATTTTTCAGAAAAAGAGGATTTTTGTAATATCTTACCCAATTTAACAGATTGAAGCTTCAAACTTCACCATATACTTTCGTATATTGCACATATTGTTGCCTGAAAGAATTTATGAGATCGGTCGTATATATAGTATATATCCCCCACAACCGATTGTTCAGATAAGGAACTTTTCGTAATTACTGCCCTATTTTAAGAGCTAGAGGCTTCAAATTTCAGCGAATGCTTACGTATATAGCATATATTGTTGTCTGAAAAAATCATAAAGATCGGTGGTATATATAGTATATATATGGTGGTATATATAGTATATATATATAGTATATATATATATATTTTCGCAAATTTTAGCCCCATTTTAACAGCTAGAAGCTTCAAATTTCACCGAATATTTACTTATATAGCATATATTGTTGTCGTATATATAGTATATATATAGTATATACCTCATACAACCGATTGTTCAGATAAGAAACTTTTCGCAATTTCTACCCCATTTTAACAGCTATAAGCTTCAAATTTCACCGATTGCTTACGTATATAGCATATATTGATGTCTGAAAAAATCATTGAGATCGGTGGTATAAATAGTATATATCTCATACAACCGATTGTTCAGATAAGAAACTTTGCGCAATTTCTGCCCCGTTTTAACAGTTAGAAGCTTCAAATTTCACAAAATGCTTTCGTATATAGCATATATTGTTGTCTGAAAAAATCATAGAGATCGGTGGTATATATATTATATACTTCATATAAACTGTCATATTGACCCCTTTTTTACGGCTAGAAGCTTCAAGATTCATCAAATTTCATCAAATAGTTACGTTTACGTCATATATTTTTGAAATACGTGATTCGTAGCCATAGTTTTTACATGCAGACCACAAAAAACGTGAAGCATTGCATCCTCACACAGATTACCTACCTATTTTTATACCTTTCATGAAAATGAAATGGTATATTAATTTCGTCACGAAACCGAAAATTGTAAGTCCTTAAAGGAAAATAGATAGACCCACCATTAAGTATACCGAAATAATCAGGTTGAAGAGCTGAGTTGATTTAGCCATGTCCGTCTGTCCGTCTGTCCGTCTGTCCGTCTGTCTGTTTGTATGCAAACTAGTCCCTCAATTTTTGAGATATCTTGATAAAATTTGGTGAGCAGGTGTATTTGGGTGTCCGATTAGACATTTGTCTGAACCGACCGGATCGGACCACTATAGCATATATCCTCCATACAACCGATTTTTCAGAAAAAGAGGATTTTTGTAATATCTTACCCAATTTAACAGATTGAAGCTTCAAACTTCACCATATACTTTCGTATATTGCACATATTGTTGCCTGAAAGAATTTATGAGATCGGTCGTATATATAGTATATATCCCCCACAACCGATTGTTCAGATAAGGAACTTTTCGTAATTACTGCCCTATTTTAAGAGCTAGAGGCTTCAAATTTCAGCGAATGCTTACGTATATAGCATATATTGTTGTCTGAAAAAATCATAAAGATCGGTGGTATATATAGTATATATATGGTGGTATATATAGTATATATATATAGTATATATATATATATTTTCGCAAATTTTAGCCCCATTTTAACAGCTAGAAGCTTCAAATTTCACCGAATATTTACTTATATAGCATATATTGTTGTCGTATATATAGTATATATATAGTATATATATAGTATATATCTCATACAACCGATTGTTCAGATAAGAAACTTTTCGCAATTTCTACCCCATTTTAACAGCTATAAGCTTCAAATTTCACTGATTGCTTACGTATATAGCATATATTGATGTCTGAAAAAATCATTGAGATCGGTGGTATAAATAGTATATATCTCATACAACCGATTGTTCAGATAAGAAACTTTGCGCAATTTCTGCCCCGTTTTAACAGTTAGAAGCTTCAAATTTCACAAAATGCTTTCGTATATAGCATATATTGTTGTCTGAAAAAATCATAGAGATCGGTGGTATATATATTATATACTTCATATAAACTGTCATATTGACCCCTTTTTTACGGCTAGAAGCTTCAAGATTCATCAAATTTCATCAAATAGTTACGTTTACGTCATATATTTTTGAAATACGTGATTCGTAGCCATAGTTTTTACATGCAGACCACAAAAAACGTGAAGCATTGCATCCTCACACAGATTACCTACCTATTTTTATACCTTTCATGAAAATGAAATGGTATATTAATTTCGTCACGAAACCGAAAATTGTAAGTCCTTAAAGGAAAATAGATAGACCCACCATTAAGTATACCGAAATAATCAGGTTGAAGAGCTGAGTTGATTTAGCCATGTCCGTCTGTCCGTCTGTCCGTCTGTCTGTTTGTATGCAAACTAGTCCCTCAATTTTTGAGATATCTTGATAAAATTTGGTGAGCAGGTGTATTTGGGTGTCCGATTAGACATTTGTCGGAACCGACCGGATCGGACCACTATAGCATATATCCTCCATACAACCGATTTTTCAGAAAAAGAGGATTTTAGTAATATCTTACCCAATTTAACAGATTGAAGCTTCAAACTTCACCATATACTTTCGTATATTGCACATATTGTTGCCTGAAAGAATTTATGACATCGGTCGTATATATAGTATATATCCCCCACAACCGATTGTTCAGATAAGGAACTTTTCGTAATTACTGCCCTATTTTAAGAGCTAGAGGCTTCAAATTTCAGCGAATGCTTACGTATATAGCATATATTGTTGTCTGAAAAAATCATAAAGATCGGTGGTATATATAGTATATATATGGTGGTATATATAGTATATATATATAGTATATATATATATATTTTCGCAAATTTTAGCCCCATTTTAACAGCTAGAAGCTTCAAATTTCACCGAATATTTACTTATATAGCATATATTGTTGTCGTATATATAGTATATATATAGTATATATCTCATACAACCGATTGTTCAGATAAGAAACTTTTCGCAATTTCTACCCCATTTTAACAGCTATAAGCTTCAAATTTCACCGATTGCTTACGTATATAGCATATATTGATGTCTGAAAAAATCATTGAGATCGGTGGTATAAATAGTATATATCTCATACAACCGATTGTTCAGATAAGAAACTTTGCGCAATTTCTGCCCCGTTTTAACAGTTAGAAGCTTCAAATTTCACAAAATGCTTTCGTATATAGCATATATTGTTGTCTGAAAAAATCATAGAGATCGGTGGTATATATATTATATACTTCATATAAACTGTCATATTGACCCCTTTTTTACGGCTAGAAGCTTCAAGATTCATCAAATTTCATCAAATAGTTACGTTTACGTCATATATTTTTGAAATACGTGATTCGTAGCCATAGTTTTTACATGCAGACCACAAAAAACGTGAAGCATTGCATCCTCACACAGATTACCTACCTATTTTTTATTTTATATTTATCTTAAAAATCGTTTAGATATGTTCAAATTTCACCAAATGCTTACGTGTATAGCATATATTGTTGTCTGAGAAAATCATAGATACCGGTGGTATATATAGTATATATCCCATACAACCGATTGTTCAGATAAGAAACTTTGCGCAATTTCTTCCCCATTTTAACAGTTATAAGCTTCAAATTTCATAGAGATCGGTGATATATATAATATATATATGATGGTATATATAGTATATATATAGTATATATATATTTTTTTTACGATTTCGGCCCCATTTTAACAGCTAGAAGCTTCAAATTTCACCAACTGCTTACGTGTATAGCATATATTGATGTCTGAAAAAATCATTGAGATCGGTGGTACACATAGTATATATCTCATACAACCGATTGTTCAGATAAGAAACTTTGCGCAATTTCTGCCCCGTTTTAACAGTTAGAAGCTTCAAATTTCACAAAATGCTTACGTATATAGCATATATTGTTGTCTGAAAAAATCATAGAGATCGGTCGTATATATATTATATACTTCATATAAACTGTCATTTTGACCCCTTTTTTACGGCTAGAATCTTCAAAATTCATCAAATTTCATCAAATAGTTACGTTTTCGTCATATATTTTTGAAATACGTGATTCGTAGTCATAGTTTTTACACGCAGACCACAAAAAACCTGAAACTTTGCATCCTCACACAAAGTACCTACCTGTTTTTTATTTTATATTTATCTTAAAAATCGTTAAGGTATGTAGATTTGTTCACTATATATTTCTTATCTTATACATCCGATTATTCGGAGATTACGAACGGGATAAGATTATTGTTCAGCCCCATTCATGAAAGGTATGAAGTCTTCGGCACAGCCGAAGACAGTCCCGTTCTTACTTGTTGTTCTTCTCTTCATCACTTTAGGAATGTGTGTAGCCACCACTTTAACATACTGCTTTAACATAGTGTTTGAGTGCTCTATTAGAAGCTTACCATTTGACTGGCATACGACTGAAACGACGAAACTAAAATATTGAGGAAAGATCCAGAAAGGCTCAAACTTCCATCTTTACCTCTAACCAAATCGTAGTTTCTAAAGTAGTAGTCCTGAGGTGCACTACGGCAGGGCCGTGGGTTTCGGGTTACAGCGACACACCTGTGAACTGCACTGTTCGCGACATATCAATCGAGATGAACAGATCACAATGAATCAGTTAAAGGGTATTTCCCCTTCACTGATAAGTGCAAGCACTGATATATGTCTGATTAGCACTGGAAGCAATATTTGAGGCGTCCAAGCAAACTAGGCAATACAATAATAAACTAAACCGAGCCAGCTGTCGTTAAACGTCCATCACAGGGTTCACTGATTTGGCTTCGAACAGAAAATTGTGTGATGGGTGTAAATTGTGAACGCATACAAATTTCAAATAATAAGTTCTATGGTAGCGGCCGGAATGAGACAGAGATACAAAGTCTTGATCATTTCTTTTGCATGCTCCTTTCTCTAAGTACAGGACAAAAGTGTTAACAAAAGACAGATGTCTTGATGGTTTTCGTCTATTCACAATAGATTTATGCAGTTTGGTCTACGTAATAGTCACAATTATCGATTTAGTTGGAAGTTAGTCACCCTGAGTTTTGGCAAAAATGTTAAATGAAGCAGAGGTGGGGAAAATGGCCCTTACCATTTCTTGTTTTATAATATAAGTAATTAGTTTTTCCTACAAAGTGGATAATTGGTGTATATTGGAACGATTTCCCTCCTGCTTTGTCAAATTTGGTTTGGAAACAAACTGGTTTCGGCGTTTTTTCATTTTCGAATCACTAAACTGTTGAATAAAGAACTCCACTATTCAATAATGCAAAATGGCCTTTATTTAAGTACTTCACAATAACACTACTACTCCTCAACAGATAGCGTGCTTAAATCAAACTCAAACTTGTGCCTCAGCTGCCGCCGCTTTTTATACTTTTCGATTTCCTAGTTCCACACTTCTAGGCGTTTCCAGAATTTACTTAGTTACCAGCTATAGCACGTGTATAGTTTCTCATATGCGCGTGTATATGTGAGTGATACTTGCACAAATAATTGCCTACTTTTGGGAGTATCTCAGATATATGCATGTGTTTGTGCGTTACTCTCCGCTGCTTGTATGGACATATGTGTATACATAATGATTAATTTGGTTATGTGCATACAAGTCACTGCTCAGTATCGGCTTAGAGATGATAGTACCCCTTAGTGTTGCTAATATTCGTCACAGTATATTAAGTTTGGTTTCAATCTCGAAATTGTTAGTCCTTATAGAAGAAGAGATAAGCTCACCAATAAGAATACTGAAATGATCAGAATGACGGTCTGATTTGACTTAGCTGTGACCGTCTCTTTTAATGCAAAGTAGTCTTTTAATTTTTGAGCAATTTGTTGAGCGGGTATACTTTGATGTATTTTTGACATATCAATTTCAGTTTTGACGAAAATCCTGACTTGTATTTTCGAAAAATTCTTAAAATTAATTCTATTATCATCAACCTAGGCATGACAGCTTTACTAAGCTCATATAAATATGAGTATTTTCAAAGTATGTTCTTGCTAACCCACGAATTGATTCGGTTTATAAAAATTAGTAATTTATTTTGTGCTCATTGGTATGACAAAAATTTAACTTGCAACGGTAGTTATAAACAATTGAAGTAAAAACTAACTCAATAAAAAGCAATAATAAAATGTAAAACTTGTTGACTAGGCTTCATGAAGAATTTCAGTTAAATTCGTTTCCTTTGTATTAATTTTTTTTCCTCTACTAAAGCATTCAATGAAATCAATCAAAATGAATTAATGTATCATACTTTTTTGATTTCTAACACTTTGCAATTAAAATTAAAATCGGATGTAAATAATTAATAATAAATATGAAAAAACTAAAACATAAACGTAAAAAGGTAACAAAGAAATACGAATACTTGCTCCTAAAAATATGCTGCGATTCGTATTCTGGTATGCCGGAATGCCAATTGATATAGACAGATTCTGACGTTCCGCATATTTGAACCCGTAGATTTAAATAATAATGAGTAGTGTAATTTTACAGTTATTTATATTAGTTTGGTCGAGATTATTCTTACATTTAACTCGAAACATAAAGACTAATTGCGAAAAGTTTTAAGTGCCAACCATAGTTTCTCCGTAAACCAAACAAGAAAACTTTGTTGTGGTATAGATCAAAATTTATTTCAGCTAGAAGTCATGGCCTGCAGAAATTAGCGCTTACAACGATTTTTACAAATACCCTTCATATTTTTCTCGCGCCTTTCTTCGGCTGCCAATTTTGGCTCCGATTTGGATTAGGATAAATCATATTTAAAAAATGTGATTCCGATTTCGGTAATCTCACTTCCGTAACATCTCCTTTATTAAGACAAACCAATGCTTGCGAAAAAAGAGCAGGATAAATGTATATACAAAATTGAATCATAAAATGTTAATACTGTTTTCACACAGAAACTTAATGATCTCATTTCACCTTCTAATGAAATCGTAAATTTTTTGCTGTCACACAGAAGTAACTGCTCGATTAGTATGAAGGATGAAATGTCAAGCGAATAAAATGACAATGCTATATGACAGACAATCATGGCGGAACGATACAAGGTGGCAGCATGGTGACATACCTACATACATAAATAAGAATTCCATGTAATTTGTTTTTGTAAATTCGATGGACAAATGTCAAAATCGTACTGCGCCGGAAGTTGATGTATCAAATCAAATAAAAAAAGGTTATAATCAGCTGTTCGATGCGGCCACCTTGTATCGTTCCGCCATGCAGACAATGACATTTACTTTGACAAATGACATTTTTAAGCACTGAACACACCAAAAACTAAGAAACTGAACACACCCAACAGAGTTGCATTGTGCTTTTGACTTCATTAGGCATTCGATTACCTACTAATGCAATAATTATAGATTCGAATTTTGTAGGGAAGATTGAGCTCAATAAGCGTCTTAATGTAGAAAACTGCCTTTATTATGCAATAAGCCGTCTGTGTGAAAACAGTATAACACTCAAATAATAACGGGATTTAATTTTTAGCAATCGCTTCGAATTAACTTTTTTTATGAGTTTTAATTGAATGCATTTAACACCAATATTTGCATCACAACCGCAGATTAATATAAAAAATAGCGCTGCTAAAAGGAAAAGATAACAAAGAGCAATTGTTTTACATGCGTTTTTGTTGTTTGATTTTTTTATTATTATTTTTCCTCTCTCTTACTGATTAATTTGTGCATTTGACTGAATTTGCGTCAAATATTTCAATAATGCACGCTGCGCTTCAAATAAACGCATATTAAAATGGATTATTTTACAGGATAATATAATAATTGTTTTTTTTTTTATTCTTTATTTACGTTAAAAAATATTGAAAATTTATTTTAAATTAACAAATATCCATATTTATAATTACATACATATAAATAAATGTTAATAATTTGGTGCAAAAACACTAATTCACGGAGTTTGTGGCTACAGCTTAATCATTGACTTTATTGTTGTACTTACATAGTACATACAATCACAAAAATACAAGTATATATATATACATACATACATGCATATAGAACAATATCTTATTTTTATTGCTGGCATGCATGCAAATTTTGCATTTTCATTGACATATGTACATACATAATATGTATTACATATACATATATATATATACATATATATTTGGAGCTACTTATTTACTTACGAAAATAAATATTTTTTTATTTAATGAAATTTAATTCATTATTTACAAGCGTTAACGGAATTAACTCAAGCGAACATTTTCATTATTATTATCACACATCCATAAATTATTTTGGCTTTTTCTTCATTCTTCATATTCATAAACAAGTTTTTGTTCAAACATAACCATGGTTCAACTATATGGTTGGCTCATCTGTACAATAACAAAATATGTCTGTTCAAATTGTCAAAATCTGTGTATTGGTGTTGGTGCGAATGGTATGGAATGTAAACATAAAACTTAGCAGTTTTTGTATGTGTAAGAAAATGTTGCCAATGTGTTGGTTTCCTTTTGAGCTTGCCACCTCCTTTTGACAATCCCATCGACCATGCAATGAAATAAATAAAATCACCTGATGAGATGAGCCAACCATATAATTGAGCCATGAATATAACAAATAATTTATTTAATAATTTGAGAAAAATTTAAACAACGTGACATCAAGACGGACAAGGCGACAGCTGTTTCGATTATACCTTGTAAATCTCTCAAAGCCTTTTCTCCAGGGAGTGGGATTCGAACCCGCACTCCTACGATAGTTGAAATGATTACAAACGCATTCAGCTACGTTATGCCTTAATTGTTGTAAAGGAATGCACCTGGTCGACTCCACGGTTCCTGAATATGACTTCAGAATGAAGCCGAAATATCGACATAAATAAAAATTGATAAATATATGTTTACACATAATCATTTTGTGGTTTAAATTCTACATATTTGATTTGGTCTAGAACTGATCTATTGTTTAAATATTAACAATGAAGGCCAATAAAACAACAGCAACAAAAAAATTGTTTAACCTGCCCATATGGAAAATCTCTAGTTCTCTGCATTACCTTTTCTGTAGTTCCGAACTAGATACATATTTCAACTTTAAAACTAGTTGGTTTATTGGCCCATTTCGATAGTTCCGAACTAGTGTAAAAATTAACAGTTGAGATCTAGTTCTTTTGTTGGTACTATTTCGTTGATTCCCAATACGATTTGATACTCTTTTTCGATAGTTCTAAACCATGCCATAATATCAGCATTTAAATGGAACCAACGCCTCTAACACCCCTTTCCCTATGGTCCACCCCTATTGAAACGGCAAGTTTCCTTAGACTCCCGTTAGAGGATATTGATGACAATTTGTGATCGGTCGCGGCTATTAGGTGGGGCAAGCATTGCTACAACAACAACATCAGCATTTAAATATCAACTCTGTTCTCAGGATAGCTCAGACCCTGGCAAATATTCGAAATACTTTAGGTGGTATTTTTCTACATTCCTAGCCTTCGATCATTCCTTAAAAGAATATCCCTAGATCCATCTAACACCTGCTACGAGATACAAAGTATTTCTCCGTAGAAGCCCTCCCATTCAGGGCTGACACTGTTGTTCAAATAAGCTGGTTATAGTTCATGGTACATGTGAACGAATATTTTTAAGGCTGTGTTAGATATTAAAAAATGACTGTTGCTACCTTTTAATCAAAAGTATAAAGTTGAGTAGGTCCTCAAAATGTCTCAAAGTAAATTTTAAACAATATCGCCATTTATTTAAAAAAATTGTTTTTACACGTTTTAGTACCTAGCTTATAAAAAAGTAACAAAAATTAGCTTATGAATTACAGTAAAATTTAAATTGCGCATATATACTTAGTACTTTTTTAAAAATATGCAAAAACAGAGTTGCCATTAGTTTGACTTAACCAAAGCCTCTAATATTTTTACCAGCTGGTATTATGACTACTGACCTACTACTAAAAAAAAATATTTCCAAAAGAAGACTTCATCTGGTTTCCAAAAATGGCTAAATTGTAAAACCTGATACTATAAAATTGTCGGTATATGACCAATACAGCGCATTGATGTGCAAAGCTCTTGAAGCGCCGACTGAGATGTTCCTGAAATATTTAAAAATATTAAAAAAACAGGTTCATTGTTTGTTTAACTTATATTTGACAACTTTTTATATATAAAGGCGTATTGGATTTCTGTACAAAATATTTGCAGGTTTGGAAAAACGCAAAAGCTGATTGTAATTTGTATTTAAGTTTTTAGTTAATATCTGAAAAAATGGATGAAATTAATTTAATTAAACTTGACTAAACGATTTTAAAAACGCCATATGAAAAAACATTGATAAAACCGTGCTATGCGCCTGAAGATAGGCAACATAAATGTGTAAATTTTTGTTTTGCTTTTGAAATAAATTCGCAAAGCTATGTTGCACAATATTTACACAACTAGTTTTGGCAGCAATAAAGGCAACTGGTAGTCAAAATAAATTAAATTAAAATGCATGCCAATATTTATTTATTAGTATTTTTTGATGTTTTTTATACGAACATCAGTTATTGGCATTTTCACATGTTGAAATTAAGAACTGAAAATAACAACGAAATTTAAATTTAATCGTTATTGTGATATTAAGTTATGTAGATAATTGAGTTTTAAGGATAAGATTAGAAGAAATATAGATAAGAACTGGAAGATGTAAATAGTATAAGCCGAGGCAATTAGGCTGCCGACAGAATGGAAGCGAGAAACGTTGATATAATATAACCCAGATAACCCTGATGTACTATATGTAGACACCAATTTCATGTCGATTCACGCACGCGCCCGATGGGCAGAAAATAACGGGAATGTATTTTTGCATGCAGTAGAAATTGCGCAACAGCGTTAGTAAGTTTTTACACTCCCTCAGTGAGAGAAGTGCTCGTTGTCTTATTCAGAAAATTACTAATTTTGAAAAATGCAAAATTATAACATACGATTTCAAAAGTGATTTAAAATTTATATGAAAAAATTTAACAAATATATTTTTTTATTAAGAAATTATAGAGAAATAAACGAGTTTTTAATTGTGTAAAATTATAGTTAAATACATTGAAAATGAATTAGTAGTAAAAATGAGTAAATGTTAGCGTCCTACATATAGTACATTAGGGAGATAGGTGTCTACAAGTTCTATTTTTTGCAGGGGTCTCTGGCCTCATAAGGTTCTTGTTTTGTTGGAAGATGGTGAAGAAAACACTGGCGACATCGATGAAGTGGTTTTGTTTCCTTCAGTTAATGCAAACGACGAAGATTCTGATCCTGAGGAAGCTTTTGGCGTAAATAATTTTCCATCTGCCCAACTGCAAGCCCCAGCAGAAATAAAATTTAGTGCAGCCGGGACTGAAAGCTCATCGGATGAGACGAACGATAATATACCGTTATATATGTAGAACAACCGCATTTGATTTACATGTATAACTCTAACATAGGAGGAGTGGAACGTTCTAACCAAAAAATAAACTTGTATAGAACTTCAATGAGGGCCAAATGGTACCTGCCTTTGCTAGCCCACTGCATTGATATGGCCAAAACGCTTGGATCATACATCGAGAACGGGGCGGAAGTTTTGACCAACTGAGCTTTAGGCATGTAGTGGCTACCATGCTGCTGACTGCCCATCGAAAGCAATCAGCCTACTAAAAGCCGAGATTCGCTATGACCGTATGGATCATCTTGTAGAGCCACAGGAAAAACAAACCCGATGTGGATATTGCCATCAAATAACCACTACAAGATGTATAAAATGCAATATTGGAGTACATGCCAAGTGTTTTGTAAACTTCCATTCCAATAAATAAAAATATGTTTTTATCCCTTATATTCCTAATGTACTATATATAAGAAACCTCTAAAATAATAAAAAAAAATTTTTTTTTTTTTTAAGTATCAGGGTCTCTTTCTATAGCGGTTTTAAACAGACATTTCCAAAATAAATTAAAAGTTTTCGCCTGAGTAACTTTTAGGGTTATCTGGGATAAAGATAGAAGACTATGAAAATTATCTCTTATGAAAAATTCTAAAGGATGTCAGAGTGCTAGAAACGTTTGAAGCTTGTTAATTATATGGAAATAAAAATTTCTTCTCGCCTAGCATTGCTTTTAGCTAGCACTCTGTAGTGAGCCTTAGTTTGGAGACTCTGCTGGTTTAAAAAAATTACATTAGCAAAGAACAAAAAAAATTATAAATTTTGTTTAACTAGAAAAACTTTGGGGTACAGGTAAGACGCCACATTTAAAGCTATTTTACTTTTTTACTATAGAGATGCAACTTGGGACTTTTTTTCACCAACAAAAAAATAAAATTTACAGGAGGAGGCGTTCAGAGTGCCACGACATAGCTTTAAGTGGCATAATTCCTATTAAAGAAGTTGACATTATGTTATGTAAATGTTTTGCCCTTGAATTTTGAGTTTGAAAACATGGCGTGACACCTTAAAAACGCCTTCAGTAAAATTTTTTTATGGTTGCGATAAGCTTGTTGTTGGGCTTCATCTAATCATACATGTATTATTATTTTATTCTTTTATTTTTATTTATCATTCATTCGTTTTTTATTTTTTTCATACTTTGCTTTCTCGCATAAATAATTTTCCTTCCAGCGTTTTCCATCATTTTTTCGCACATATTTCATACTCTACAATTTTATGCACACATTCCGTTTGCGCTATTTTTTTATGACTTTGATACTTTTGCTAACGAAATGAATTCAATATTTTATTTTCCGCCAACTTTGCACACGACATGGAATATAATTTTGAATGCGACTGCAATGTACAACCAACAAATGTTACTTTCCGCCCTCGATGCGCTTGTTACTGACATTAATATTGGATGTCTTCCACCACCTCAACCACTGCTGGAACTCATGTGCAACGAACCTATAAAACAAACAAACCCATCAAACGGCCAATGTACGCTGGTAACGACATTTACTGCCGCATTTCCCACACAACAAACCGCATCACCCTTCATACACGACCGCACATAAACTCGCAAGCATAAACTTTGATTTGTTATTACATCTCATCTGTCGGTGTAACCGTCACGCGCAACAGTACTGGATGCTCAGCAAAGCTGGTGAAATACGGCGCGATGAAGCCTGTCTTGATTATGCCGGCCACGATGTGATGTTATATCCATGTCATGGCTCCAAAGGAAATCAGGTAAGCTTCAAATGCAATTTGATCAATGTATCTAACTGTAAGGACAACGTGTGGGGTGAAAATTTGGGGATGAGTAGTATGAGGAGCTAAAGTTTGTGTGAATGTTTAGTCAAAAAGAACTTTCTGGTTGTCTGCTTCTATGCCTTGAAAAAATTGCATGGATTAAACGCATTGTTTGAATGAAAATGAATGTTCCGGGCAAATGAGATTAAATTCCTCTAGTTTTTGGTATATGTAGGAGCAATCGTTTCGTAGGTAAAACTTAATAAGAGGGACTCTCTCCTATTTTAATGATAACACATTAGAAAATAGTACAAAATTTAACTTTTTCCAAAATAAACTTTTTTTATCGATCTATGTGGCCAATTTGCAAAAAAGTTTAAGTGGCACGCATTTTTCCTTTTTCTTAAGTATTTTGCAGAATGTCACTTTGCGTTTTCTTCTATATGCCTGACATTGAAGATCACGAACAACAAGAACAGTTCTAACACATAATATAATAAATGGCCCTTACACCAAAAGCACATCATTATTCACATCTAACATGCTTTTCGAAACATTCATTTAAAAATGACATTCAACAAATGTTTCAAATTTTATTTTATTTTTTTTTTTTTTCTTACAAGCTTATTTCGCAAAAATCTAAAAACTAGGAAATCACTAAGACTCCTTAAGAAAGTAATATATTTTTTTTATAATTTTATGTTTAACTTTTTTCTCCTAAATTGCGTATTCTTTTTACTTGCAATGAACTTGCGGTACCAATATTAATTCCCCCACAAAATTAGCAAAATGTGACAGTGTGGAAAGTTCGGAAGGACAATATTTTATAGGTGAAACAAGTTTACGGTGAGAGCATTTTTCAGGCAAAAATAGAAAAAAAAAAACAATAGTAGGGTCTGCACATTCTGAGTCCGAGTCAAGAGTCAGTTTCGATGAGTCTGGCTGACTCGTGAAAATCAAAATGAGTTTGAGTAAGAGTAGGGACAAGTATTTTCGTGCCCAATGGGTTAGTGTGCCAATAAAATACGACTCTCACACGAAAGCAAGACGGTTTGCATGAATAAAAAAACTGTCTGCTAGTTTTATTATCTGGGACTTACTATGCTGTTCCTTTTTATTTTGTTTTTACGACCATAACATAACTTAAAACGGAGATAACAAAATAGCACTTTGTTTGAAAATAATCTTTGTTTGTATGTGTATTCAAATTAAATAATAAATTCGCTTCGAACTCTATCCCTTGCGGTCGGTTTTAAAGTAGCTTCCGGTTGCATCTCTAGGACTTCAAATCAAAAAAGTGATCTACATGACGAAAGCAGTGAAAGGAAAAACCGGTAAAATAAACCGAATTACGTTTCAATTCGAACAAAATTTCTGTAAATTTTTATTCATCGCAAACAGCTGTTGAATCAACTTCGTTAATTCTGAATTGACCATTTCAGCAGTCAAATCAATCTGCTAACTTAAAAATTATATCTATCACTTGACGAATACCAAATAAAACTATTAAAATAACAGATTTTCGTCGACAGAAGAACGACAGTGATATGATAGATATTTGCGCGGCACTATTGTTATACCAACTAAGTATAGAGCGCCGTGAGCGTAAGTTTTTCTTTAAAATTAGCCAATGTATTTGCATAATATTGACAGTATCTCGCTGTTGAAATAACCAATGATGTGAAAATTTACTCTTTGATTGATGATTGATAACTTTTGATTAATTTACAATCTGTAATTTTTACAGAATGTTGTTAACTTGACACCAACAGTTTCACTCATTTGCATCACTTCCTTCAATGAGGTTTTTCTTCAGACTTGAAACATTAAAATTTAAAACTTCGCATTGAAGTACGAAGCTTTATAAAACAAATAACAAAAAAGTCTACTAATTAGCAGACTTTTCGAAATATTAAAAAAAAACACGTTTGAAAAGAGAATCGTGCTTAGGATTCTGAACTAGGTGACGATGCGATTTCTCTATTCGTTCAGAAAATTCAGTACAAAAAATTCAAAAACTGTTCTTCGTTTATTTTTAGTTTTTGCTTTGTTTTTTTCATTTCAATCTTTTTTCATGAAAAATGCATATATTAAGTCCTTTTTCAGGTAACACTTAATATTAAAAAATAAAAACGCGATAAAAAATTTGTGAAGACCTTTATATAAATATATCAGAATTCTGCAGAGACACAGCCCTAACTTTGATAACTTTTATTTTGAAGTTTTAACATCATGTCTGAGTTTAAGGCAGGGGTCTGCATTCCATTACAAAATTGTGCTCTCGTTACGTAGGCGAAAGGGCAAATGATTTCAATTTTTGAAAACTCGTGGTTTAAGGACACCTTTCCTCCTTATTTTTGGTTCGCATTTATATAAAAGTAGTATTTAAAATTTGTTATCGCCATTTTATTAATCAACATTGATTGTATTTTGCTTATGGCATTATTTTCGATTAAATTCACAATAAAAGACAGTTTTTATTGCTATTGTTCCCATAAAAATTCCTTAACGACGCAGTCAGTGAAAATAAGGAGTTATGAAACAACAAAAGCACATACACATCTCCTAACGGTAATTAATGCCCTATTTTCAAGCAGAGCTCATCAGCACGTGGTGCATCTGTCAACTACCTTTTCATATTTTCCTCATTAAGTAAATAATTTACAAAATATTCACATAAATTTAAAAATTATTGCCACAGAAGTTTTAATATATTCATACTCGCATTGCTTACCTTTTCTCTGTATCTTTTTTTCATCTTTCATCCATCTCATCACAGTTCTGGAAGTATAATCAACAAAAGCGTCAAATACGACACGGTCCATCAGACAAGTGTCTAGCAATATCCGAGAAGAAAGACAAAGTACTCATGGAAGAGTGTGATACGAATCAACTGCGCCAACAATGGAAGCTCGAAAATTATGATCCATCGAAATTGTGAGGTTACTTTTATGCCGGTGGCACGGTTTTATTACCGACGCACAAACGACGAAAATAGCATAAATTACGCGTAGCATATACACAATTGCAGCAACTGCAATCAACACAGCAACAACAACAACAACAATCACAAGTATATATACATCATAAAGCGCTACAACAAATTTGTAACGGAAGTAGTGGACAAGGACAACAAGTACAACAACAACAACAGAAATTGCTAGCAACCGAAATTAAACGATTGCAATGTGAAGGCCTGAATCATGTGAAGAGACAGCAGCAGCAACAACAAAAACATACAACAACTCAAGCACAATATGGCCACAATTATCCATGGCTTTAAAGTGTTGAGTGAACGTGTGTGTGTGTGTGCGTGTTATTGTAGCTGAAACTGTTAAATATAATAGTTATGTAAATATGTTTATTGCAAGTATTATTACAGTGGCCTGTACTTACGTTGATAAAGTGAGTACATTAGACCGTTTCAAAAAAAATTTCGTTTATTTAGCAAAACTAGTTTAAAGATAGCGGCTGTTCAATTTTGGACTTTCAAGAAGAATTATAACAGAAAAATTACTTCATTCATCTAAGTATTATCCCTAACTGTTGCTACCTTTCATATTCATCGGAGCTATTAAAAGGTCAATGGGAACACAGAATTGCAGAAAAGTAATAAGAACTTTATAATGCATTTTTTCCAGTCCTGCTCATTGATCTGGCGCCAGTTAAATAAATTCAGTCTTTTAGGAATAAAAAATAAAAAAAATGTTGTCGCATAAAATTTCTCCCATTTCGGTTGGAAGTAAAAATGCACTATCTGAAAGATTCTATAAAAATACCTTCCACGAAAATGACACGGAATAAATGTTTGCAGTATGGAAAACTCGCACTTTAAAATTATGAAGTCATATTTTTACAATTTCGTGTTTCGTGAAACGGTCTAATATTCTTAAAAGGCCTGTAAAACATACAAATATAATCATTCAACTTCCATACACTTGCGAATGCATTAATATCCACTGTAGCATATGTATGTATGCACTTAAACTGGCATATGTACATGTACGAGTTTTTTAATTTAAATATACATACATACATACATAAATATGTATGTACGTTTATAAAAACTGAGAAAAGGACGACTGTTGTACAGTAGCATTAAGTTTTTAATAAAAGATAAGTAGGCAATAAAATACTTTATTGTATGTTAAGGAAAAAATGTAAAATAATTATTTCTACCGCATTTTATGTAATTAAAATATATTCAGAGGAAAATTAAAAAAACTGCATTAAACAAGGCAAAATAAATAAAATTATACAAATCAAATAAAATGAGCTATAATAGGGTCTAAAACTTAAGTATAATTTTAGGCGCATATTAAACAGTTGTGCGCCCGGATTTTCCTTTTATTGCTTTGTCAGACTCCAATCCAAAAATCATAAAATCTTATCGGATGAATATTAAAGTATGCCTCATTAACGAAGTATATCTTTTATACTGAATAATAGCTCGGAAACTCTAGGCAAGTACAAGGGACACATAAAAACTTGCATGGCTTTAGGTGCGGCTGCTGATTTTTTATTTGCGATTTTGAGTTAAATTTTTATGGATAGCTAAAAGGAAAATCCGTGTGCACAACTAAGTATGAATGAAATTTAATAAGATAGAAATTATCTAAATAAAAGCTAGCAAGTCTTAGTCAAGCTTAAGCAATAAGAAGGTAAAGCTGCATTTAAAAATATATCAATATGTATATCAAACCAAGTTTGTGTCAAGAATAGCTTGAAATAGTTTGAAGTGAATGAATATTGGTGAACGCTGAATTTACAAAATCGGTAGATATGTCCAGTGGGTTGGGTCGATTTGTATGGACGAAAGTTAACCAATATCGCGCCATCGATTCTTCGATAGGATTTGGGCTCTGGAAAAAAAGTTCCACTACGCATATCCAAAAAAATAATTTTCGAGCCCGCGAAAAAAAGTCGATTTTTCGATCAAAATTCTTCTAAATCTCCACAAAAGGAATTTATTTTCAAAAAACTGCATTTACCAATTTGCATTTGCCAATTGACACGAAAAAAATACATAAAAAATGATTTGAAGCCTTGAAAATGAAAAAGAAATGCATAAAAAATCGAAAAAATCGATGAGATTTCGCGCTATTGATAATTATTTTTTTGGGTATGCGTAGTGGAACCTTTTTTTCTTGAGACCAAATCCTATCGAAAAATCGATGGCGCGATATCGGTTAAAAAATCGACCCAGTCTAATGTCCAGTGTTTAACAAGGGCGCACAGTGAAGTACAGTGATTGAATGAAAGACGAATGACTCGTCGCTCGTGCGGTTGATTGTTGTAACGCGTACACAAGTTCTTTGAAGATGTGGGATGAATCTCACGGTTAAACTATGACGTGAATCTTAGTACCTTATTTCTTTTTTAAATTTTAGAAATGTTTAAGCTAATTAATTCGACGGACACTAATTTCTGTCAGAGTCGAACACAAACTATCAGGTCCTGTAAGAAATTCCTTAAAAGTACCCCACTGAGCCTCGGTTGAAAACACTGTCTTTTATCATCCTCACCTATTAGCGCATTACTGCCTAGGCCACTTTGAACTTCGTATTGTAAGTCACGCCACAGTTATCCCTGCTTAGCGATAAATGACGTTTATTGGGGGCATCACGTTCATCCCAAAGCAGTGGATGCGCGCCTATACTTTCCTGCTAAAATCGGGTACACCTATTTCCGGAAAGAGCCTTTTATGTATCAAAGGCTCATATAGCTAATCAGTAATCTTTTGTCGATACAAGTCGCTTCCATCTCGAAAAGGAGCTTAAATCTACTAACCAAGTTGTATTTTGAGTACTCCAAGGGCCATATAAGCTTCTCGACCGCAAAGTTTTCTTGTGCTAGTGTACGCACTTTTTCGCTGAACAGGGGCGTATGCGTATCTTGGCTAACACAGATACTTGGTCCTCTTCTTTTTCTTCTTGCAGTAATAAGGAGACTCCCCGAAGATTCTAAGGAGTTTTATCGATATGGACTCTCATCCGGTATGTTCCAGAAAATATCATCATTAAGATATTAGCCCAACCTTCTGGATATGATTGGGTCTTCGTAGATTGCGCCCATCAGGGGTACTGATGATATTTTACCATCAATCAAGAAGCAACCAGTGGCTTTTTATGCTGAAACATGGTACTACCGATGGCCATATTTCGAGCCGTAGCGTAATTGATTTTCCTCAATCCGTTGGAAGTTGTTACGTTTTGGGGGATCTGAATTGGCGTTACAGTCGAAAAGTATGCTTTCGAGTCTTGCCTGAATTATTGACCTTACAAATTACTATAACTTTAATCGATTATTTTCTGTAAATTGCGATGATTTGTATGATTTTCATAAGATGCATTCATACTAAGCGACGTGGCCGACGCTGGATATGAATTACTGGACAAAAATGCATGCAATAAATATTCTGTCGTATCGTGTAAAAGTGCAGCGTTTCCCAACGTGCGTATGGTGTGTTCTTGTAAGTGTGGGGTTAGTGATACCAATAAGTTGAAACATTCCTGTAAAAAGAATTATTGAAATATGTTTGTGTAATAATAATACTTAAAATATAATATAGTATAGGAGTAATCTGTATATAGGCAAGCAAGTAAAAATATACAGTGGTGAGACAAAAATTGAAGTAGAATTGAAAATGGCATCGCTTTCAAGTTAGGAGTTCCCAAACTTCTGCTATATATAAAAAAGATAAAGGATATAAATGAAGTAAAATAAAAATGTAAAAAATGCAATTTAAGGTTATGGGCAAATCTTTTTGCTGTTAGTGTAAATAGTCCTTGTTTTTAATTTATGCTTATTAATTTTTCTTTTTTTGATTTTAAAAATATATCACCATAATTTTAAGAAGAATAAAGCTGATTTAGAGAAAATTTCAAAATTTTGAAAACAGAGCAATAATGTTTACTTACAATTTGGTTGTTTTGAAAATCTGTAAACACAGAGTATTAAGCGGCCACGGTAGTGTGGTGGTGCTGTGCTCGGACAGGGCAACATCAAAAAATTAGAAAAAAGTAATTTCAATTAGAAAAAGTTTTTTTTAAGTGGGGTCGGCCCTCGGCAGTGATTTGGTAAACACTCAGTGTACATTTCTGCCCTGAAAAACTTCTAAGTAAAAATTCATTTGCTTTGGAGTTGCCGTTCGGAGTCGGCTTAAATGGTCCAGTTCCGCCAATTTGTAAAAAAAATTAAAAGGAGCACGACGCAAATTATAAGATTAGCTCGACCTAATATCTCTGTGGAGGTTATAGCGCCTTTCATTTATTTTTAATTGCAGCAACTATTTTTCATATCAATTAAAGATTTTATGCAGTGTTTCAAAAACTATGCACATATAAAAGTAAAACATATTTTCAGAAATATTAAAAAATATATATATTAGCTTGATAAAATAATATGAAAATACTGAGATAGAGCTTTACGACCGGTAATAATAAAGCACAATTCGAGTTTTCCTTTTCCCTCCTATGCGTTTCGCTGCTTCCACATTTTCTTCAGGGAGTCCGTTCTTTTTTTTTTTTAACTTAATAAAACACGTAACAGCCAATAATTTTAAAAAATTGTATAACTTACTTTCTAATAATTTATGTGTGTAACTAAAATTATAATCCCTTGGGAAGATGCTGATAGATTACCGAAGAGTGAAAATGATAATTTTAAATTTGTCGTAAATTCCAACTCAGCGTATAAAAACTAACATTTTGGCCCATAAAAATTTATGAAATAATTTAACTTTTTAACGCCCAAACATTTTCTAGAATTGAAACTTAAGTATGATTATTTTATAAGAGTGTTGAGTTTTCACTGTTATATTGTTTGATATACATAAAAATAAAAAAAAATATATATCCTATCAATTTTTTAAAGTAAAATTTATTTTAAGTTTAAATTTAATTATTAAAAATAATTTTTGTTAGTAAATTTATTTCTGCATGTGTGATTTTTCGTTGCTTATAGAAATTTACTCATTCAAATTGTATATAATCTTGCCAAAATTAGTTTATCGAAAAAGTATGTTAATTTGTTTCTTATATATTGTTTTTGTAAAATATTTTAGTAAATTTAAAAAAGAAATGATAATAAATAATGTTTGCGCACAAAAATACATGATTTTTACCAACAATTTTTTTTATATTTTTTGTTGCTTGAGTTGGCATTAATAATCATGGTGATCTTGATAAAAATACGTGCAAGGTATAACCGTTTTAGACATTTTTCACACTTTTCCGCTATGAAACAAATACCTTTTTATTAATTATTCCAATAAGCTTGTACGGTCTAATGCTCGCGAGTGCAAGAAAATCAACTATAGATTTAGCACATATTCATCCATTCATTAATTGGCTTTTAGCCGCTTAAGCAATTTTGGCCGTTTCGTAATAGGTCACGCCAATTATCACTGTTTCGCGATAACTGACGCCAATTGGGAGCACCAAGGGATGCGACTGGTTTTTAGGGGGTCTAACCCAGCGGGTTAGGAGGTCAGAATACACCCGCGGTGGGTATGCCTGTCGTAAGAGGCGACTAAAATACCAGATTCAAGGGGCTGTATAGCGCAACCCTTCTAGGTTGTCAGCGCAATATATAGCTTTTCCAAACCCAATTGTCAACGTCACTTATCCGCGGCGAATCCTGTTTCACTAACAGACGAGGCTCTGGCGACGCCAAGTTCCATGGGGAGGGAGGGATGGCCTGAAGGTTTAATGTGGCCATATAAATCGTTCCCGAGATGGTCGAGCTAGCACCTTAATGTTACTGTTTTACCGGAGCGTACCGGTTCTGTATCCGGCAAAGGACCATCACATCGACGACACTCCCCAAAGCCTTCGGGGAGAAACCTTATCGCTACAACAACAACAAAAACAACTTGTTTTTTATTCGCTGCACTATCGTCATACATGCGTCATGCAGCTCATCATTATATCGACATTTGCCATCAGCATCACGGTCAGCACCATAAATCTGCCGGAGAACTTGTCTCTCGAACAAGAGCCATTACATCTCTCTATGATTCTAAGCCAAACATAAGGACAGGTACATATGTATGACGAGCGACTTGCAGAGCGTGATATTTGTTTGTCCAGAGTGGACTTTACTATTCAATTGCCTACCCAGCCCAAAGACTCACTTGGTGGTTAGAGTTATTCTCCGTTTGATTTCTAAGCTGGCATTGTTTTTGCTGTTAATGCTGGTTCGCAAATAGACAAATTCCTTCATAGTCTGAAATTTATATCCGTCAACTGTGACGAGGCCGCCAAACTCGAATGCCCCGATTCTTTTTTGTACGACAGCAAGTACTTTTTCTTGTACTCACATATGTATATATATTTTAATTATTTTTTGATTTACTTTTGTTTCATAAATATAAAATTATTTAAAACTTCAACCACGTTTTTTTTATCACGATGGAAATATGAACTTTTTGAATGGCCATATTCTTTGAAAAAAATAAAAAAATTGAGTTTATTTGCTTGTTAATTTAAATATCCTCGCACCAAGATTGGAGGAAGTATTATTATATGTTTTCTTCCAAAAAAAAAAAAAAACAATTATACAGTATGGAATTGAAGATGTGCCTTCTAGATATGTAATCTTTGTATTGTATATCCTTAATAAAACTAAATACTAGTATTATAAAAAAATATAGTAACTTACTTATTAACGAAAATAACTAAAAATATTCACACAAAAATTTGAGAGTGGCAATTACTTGGTCAAAGTTATATTGTAAAAAGAATTTATTTCGTAAATATGAATCGGTTCACTCAATTTGTAAATATGCGCTCGTATAACATCAAATAAGAAGAAAATTTAAATAAATTTGCCAACACAAAAAGGCATAAATTGATTAGCTCGAACTGCAATACTGAAAAAGGTATAAACTAATTGAGACCTACTCTCAGAGAAAAAAAAGTAGTTTAAAGCGAAGAAGAAGTTCACAAAAAATAACTTCGTTGTTGAAATTACTTCAAGTACGATTAACGAAATCTGGTGAAAAGGTAATACAATTTTGTATAATCAAAGAGTGGAAGAGTGGAAAAAAACCCTATTTGATTACATGAAAGCTAAGTAGACTTTGAAACTTTAACTTTGAAAGTTGTAAACCTGCTACACCTCTTACCAGTTGGAAAATTATCGCACTCTGATGGGATTTGTTTGTTTGAGATTCAAAACATATAGTATATATAAAACAAAGTGTGTATTAAAGGAATAGTGAAAGAAAGGCAAAAGTTAGTGGCAAATTACAAAAACTGGCAGCGGGGCATTCAAGTGACTGAGTGGTTAGAGCCATCTGCCCTAACACCAGTATGAATGCAAGTGATCTCGAGCTCAAAGCTCAAAACCCGACAAGCTAGCAGATGAAGGAGTGAAATTCAGAAACATGCCCTAGTAACTATTACCGTGTGCAAATTTTTCTAATTTTTTCAATAATCAATAATAAAATTAAAAAATGTATCATAGCACAACAAGAACGAATGCTCATATATCAAACCCAAATGTTAAGCACAATGATAGGGCACACAAAATATAAAAAAGAGTCTGCTGAAACTAAGTCGTAAAGTGCCTTTTTTTCTCTGAGTGTATTTAAAAAAAAATGTGCGTATTAATATATAAAGCTATTGCCAAAAAAAATAGATATTGAATATTTGTATGTTTATAAAATAAATTTCTGTAGATAAAATGTGAAATAGTATTTGTAGATTATTGCTGCAGTTTAATACCAATTTCACACAGAAACTTAATCAAGTCACAATTTTGTTTGCTTCATTAAGCGATCATCTGTCAGCAGCCCCAAAAAGTTACAAAAAAATAGTTAAAAATTGATAGCAGCCGGTTCCTTCTTTACTATTACGGCAATGTTAATATAATGCATGAGTCGCTACTCATAGATGTTGCAGCTAACCAAATGTGTACCCTTTCTTGAAAAAACATGTTGTCTGTTGTTGCAAGTGCAGCAAAAATAAAATTCTTAATTTCTTTGTTGTTTTTCGATTTTTCGTAAATTATTGAAAATAATTTATTTTTCATTGTCATTTGTTACATTGACAATAAGATCCGACCTATCAAGCCAAAATACTATATTTCTGACCCCATACGTATTCAATAAATCAATTAAGAGATAATTAGAAATTTGTATTTAGTAAGGAAGATTGAATTCAATAAGGGCTTGAATGTAGAAAACTTTTACTAATTATTTCATTAACCCTCTGTGTGAAATATGTATAAATTTGTTTACTGTTTTTCGTACAAATTTTCTTTCTTGTTTCATTTTTATTTTTATTTAAAAACACTTTAATATACGTGTGTCGCTATCAGCACGAAAGTGACGGCAGATTATTACCCCATCTCAGCTGCCAGTTCAAAAACGCCTTATCTGAGAAAATATTTCAAAAACGCTCAATACAGAATTTGTTTCAAAAACGCGCTATCTCAGAATTCAGTTGAACAACGCCATATCTCAGATGGCCAAAGCTTATGACAAAATATATTGAATTTAAATTCAGATAGGGCATTTTTGAAAGAAATACAAAAATAACGCTTTCTTCCACTGAATTCTATGTTAGCGCGTTTTTGAAGCAGATCCTGCGTTAAAAAAAAATCAAGCGTTATTCAAAAATTTTCTGAAAAAGGGCGCTTCCGAAACGGCATCCAAAATAGTGGAATATTCCATTCAACATTCGAAAAAGTATGGAATATAAGACAAAATTGCAACGTATTATGCCACGAATAATCAAATTTAAAAACAAAAAAACGAAAGCTTTTTTCTGCGTCAATCAATGGCAACAGAGTTTAAAATAAATTTCTTTCCGATTGTTTGCTAATTCTTAAATTTTCTTTTGATCAAAAGTATCCTTGGAAGACTTGTATCGCCTGTGGTCGAAATTCTACCAATTTGTATTTTTTTCAATTTTTGATTCATTCAAGTTGCATTTAAATAATAATAAACTAAATAAATAAAAGAATATATAATAAAATAAATTAGTATAAAAGACAATATGCAAATTTTAATGTAATATCTTTGTAGCAAATTTATTTATATTTTGTTCAGTATAAGACGTGCTATATCTTAAATGAGCATAAAATCTGGAAATGCAAAAAACATTTGGGTCAAATTTGCAATTAATTGTTATAAATAAATAAATTTAGTGAGTTTGAACAAAAGTTGACTCATTATTTGTGATTTGATGTTTTTTTGAAAGCACCTAAAATAAAAAACAAAGAATCTGTTAAATAAAGACCTATGGTTTTACGTATAAGTAAAATTTGTCCAAAAAAATAGGCCGGTTAAGTTATTACTTCTCTTTAAAGTTTTTTTGTGCGCTTACAATTATATTAGAACAATTTTTTAAGGATTTTGGTACAGACCTACCTATATTGGTCTGTGGCAACAATGGGCAACAATATTTTCTTTGAACTGAAAATGGGTGAGGCAGTAGTTCTCACACCGTTTGGCGCGTACGAATATGTACATATGTAGAGATGAAACATTTGAGCAACGCGACAATGCAGCTACTGGAGTTTCGAATTCAGGGGGATTTGTGAATAATGGATCCTACAGATGGCAATTTCGATATTTGCATAGATTTTCGAATTTACAAAAAACTTTTTTCTATTAATTATAAACAAATAGAGTAATATTTGTTAACCAAAATAGGCCTATGCACTGCGGCTGATCCATACGAATGGATTCATATAACTTTTATATGATTTTACGTACGCTAACTATGCGAAACAGCCTGTCAGTTGAATGTATGGAAATTTTGTTAGCGTATTAATATATAGATAATAAATATTTTGTAATATGGATTGAACATACTAACATAAATATTTATATAAGTGCATACACTTATCATCTAACTGTAAATTACGTGAAGTAGTGAAAGATTAGAAATGCGGTTTGTTTTTAATCATTAAAATATTACATAATTTGTGAGAACGTTATTATTTTGAAATTTATCAGCTGATTATAGCGCTTGAAGTAAATTATTTCTACGTTCAATTTTTTTGAAATATTTTCTTAACTTATTAGTTTCAGCTAGAGAGTTAAGAAGACAAGCTTTTATGGTAAACATATCGCTAATATATATATATATACATATATAATATACATAGATATATAGTTATTATATCAAAAAAATAAATATAAAAAAAACTTAATTCAACAAAACAAGCTATTGTTTGTTTTTTTACAATATTAATGGAGATGTTGTTGGAAATACTTTGTTATATTTTTCGATATCCAGGTTTTATCTAGAATTGTTTGCTAGAGATCCGGAATAAGGTATGGTATGTTCCACATTTACCGTTTTGACAGATTTCGGTGCGAGGTGATTCTTTGCACAACCTCCGCGATCTTTTTGGTATTTAAAATAACTTTTCTTTTTGTATGTCAATAAAATTTTATAAGTTTTATTGTAATATTAACATAGATAGAACAAAAATGCTTCAAAATTTTTAAAACAATTACTTTTTACTTTAATAATTTATGGTTTTTCTAATTGCTCCACCAGCCAACGCTGGCGTGGATTATCCCAATCGCATTCTTCCATTATCGCTTCATCCCTGTTAACTGAATTCGCTAAGCACAGTTCGCAAATCTGATGTTTTATAAGGCGCATTTCCAGATTGTAGATGTAGGGCTATTAAGCGTTAAATATCGGCTTTAAAATCTAGTTTGTTCAAGAAAACCTAAAAAAATATTTAATAGTTAGCTACCTTTTCTTCAAATTGCTTAAAACATTGGCATATTTCCACTTCGCCGCCAAAATATGCAAGACAATAATCGCCGTGTCGAACTTCATCCTCAGCTGTCATAATCCAATGCTACAGATAATTTAATCGCGAGGGTTTTAATATAAAGAGGGATTTTTATAAGTCGTGTTAAAATATTGATGTTCTATGTAATTGGTTTATGAACCGAACATTATATACTCAGCATGAACTTCAATTGCATATTTCATTTCAGATAAATTACTTTTCTATATAACACGTGGCACCGCCCGTTAAAAACAAAACTTGGTAAGTGAAATATCATTGATTCAAAACTATTTTTCGCTTAGATATAGCTTATTGTATTCGTCCACGACCCTTTCAAAAAAATTTTTATATAAAAGTGGGCGTGGTCCTTAACCGATTTCGTTAGTTTTTCTTCAAAGCATTCCTTTTAGTAAAGGCAACCTCGATTTTTTTTAACAATTTTTGATTTATGATTAATAATATTTGTAAAATTGATTTTATCACATGTGGGCGGTGTCACGCCCATTCTAAAAATGTTTTTTAAATCTTTATCAAGAGTCTCAATATCAGTCCACACATCAAATTTTAACAATCTACGTGTATTGTTTACTAAATAATCAGGTTTTTTGTGTTTTCCAACATGTTATATATATAAAATATGGGCGTGGTTATCATCCGATTTTGTTCATTTTCAATACCAATCTATTCTGGGTCCAGGCAAGCTCATGTACCAAATTTGGTGAACATAACTCAATATTTACTCAAGTTATCGTCTTAACGGACAGACGGACGGACGGACAGCTCAATCAAATTTTTTTTTCGAAAGTGATGATTTTGATATATGGAAGTCTATATCTATCTCCATTCCTTTATACCTGTACCAAAGAGGATAAAAAAATAAGAGCCACCAGTCTGCAATGAGTGGCGAGTAACTCGCTGGAAATCAAAAAATTGATGTCTAATGTTTTCTGTGAGGGACATTTTTAATTGTCTCGCATTTATCCATGCCGTGGAGGCACCTTATGCAAATGTTATTTTTGGAAAGATAATTAATTAATTAATTAAATAAAGTTGGAAAAATAAACACAAATACCCCACGAAATGTATAGAAGACATTTATGCACGTCTCACCCAAAAAAAAAAAAACCTGCGAGTACCTTAACGAATAACATTACTCAAAGTAACGAGTGACGTCTCTTATTATATTTATCCTCTTTGCCTGTACAACCAACTGTTATCCAATCAAAGTTAATATACTCTGTGTGCAAAGCACGCTGAGTATAAATATATATCACTGAGGATGGTACAAAATAACCAAAACGCTTAAGAGGATAAAGGAAAACTTCATTTTTACTTAACCACTACCAGCTATATAGCTTTTATAAAAAAAACATCCAAAGATTTTTTATCTTATTTTCAAAATTTATAAATGTTGTCTAATAGATAGGCAAGCCGAAAGTTGGGTCTAAATATTTTTTTTTATTTCCGTCAAAAAAAATAAATGTGTAATGTTCCATTGCTCACCTGATCACCCTCTAGACCATGGCATGTACATAATCCAACGGCATAACCCAATTTGGCAAAAAAAAAAATGTTATAAAGAAGACTACATTTTTGAATGTCCGAAACAATACCACCTCAAACCAATATAAATACTATTATTTAAAGACCGCCCTAAAGTACATTTATTTTTCAATACATTTATTAGAATACCATACGTAAAATACTCACGTCAGCTGCCACCTGCCGATAGCAAATCTACACAGATCTATACAGCTCTGGATAAACATTTTCCACATACCATTTGAAGCTTTTGTAGTTCAATAGTTTACTGGAAAAATTGTGAAAGTATGCATTAAAAACTTACAATTTATGTTCATTAGGGTGGTCGTTTTAAATTAAATAAAAAATTTTTCTAGTCCCAACGCTTTAAACTAGCAAAAATATCACACATCAATTTTGGTCCTGATTGGACACGGACAAAGCATGTCGCAGGGGGGTCAAGATTTCTCTATGGAAACTCAAAAAAAATTTTAGGATTTTAATACTTACAATCAATAATTAATACTATAAATGGCCATATCACATCTAAATTTTAGACCCGACTGGAAACGGCGTTATAGAGAGAGCCCAGCTGAGATTACCCTATGAGGACTCAATATATTAAAATCTGAATTTTAATCCCTGTGCGACATCCCCCAACTGTTTCTTAGTCGGCTGGTATCTGCAGCTGGAATATTGTCGATTTTGGGCAGTAAGAAATTCAATTTAAATTTTTGGAGTCTCTACGGACACACCGTAGCCAAACTAGACCAATATTTATGTGTGATATTTTTGTCAACGGCATTAACATTTAAAGCATTGGAATTTGAAAAATCGTTTATTTAATTTATAAGGACCACCCTAATGGACATATACTAAAAACCTTCAGCAAATCAAACTGTGCATAGCTACAATGTCAAAAGGAAAACGAAATGTAAAGTTCTTTAGGTTCAAATATTGGTAAAATTTTAAAACATCTGTGTTTTATTTTCCAAAACATCAGACATCGAGCCGGCAAATAAAAAAATTAATGTTCTTTAGGTTCTTTAGATGTCTTTTATGGATGTCAATTAACGATGGCACTTAAAAAGTTTAGTACAGAAAATTGAGTACAATTTAATTGAAGCCCTATCAATAACGTTTTAGATAAGAGAACTTTAGCTACTGCCTATAATATTACTACTAAAAGTCTTTTAATAACGAGCTAATATTTTCTCACGCTGTTATGATGGACAATAAGCAGTTATACAGATCTTCCTCAAGACCGGAAGGAGAGTAAAGCCAGAAGATACGTTTCTTACCCAAAGCCGCTTATCTGCTGCTAGCGGAGGTATGGCAAACACACTTAAAATGCTCTGCCTAGCAATCCTCCTCAAGGTAGGATGGGTACAGAAAATGGGAGTCCATGCGGTGCGCACTAATATGTTTGACAGCCCCAGCTGTGTTAGATGTATGGAGGACAACAAGGTGGAATTATCCAGCCGCCTCATGCTAAGCTTTTCAGCCTTTGTGAGGACGGGACGTACATATTTTGGTCGGGACGTATTCGACTTTTCAGAGGCAATTTCTAAGATCAATACGCACCTTAATCGTAACTTTATCGTTGCTACTCAACATTTCGCTAGAAAACTGGCAGTTAGTTTCAATGTTAGGGTATGTGGTAACACAACCGACCAACATAACGGATTTTTTTCTCTGTCGCTCTCTTTGGTCAAATTTGTATCTAAACCCCAGTAAGTCACACCTTGCCACTTTAAGCCTCTAGGCTCTTTCACATAAAAGTTGTGTTCAAGTAGCACGCCCTTTAAAACAATGAACAAACAAATAAATCTGTAGCTCTCAACAATGTTCGAATTAAAATAAAAATAAAATAAATAAATGTAAGGCGCGATAACCTCCGAAGAAATCTAAGGCCGAGCTTCTCTTCCAATTTGCGTCGTACTCCTTTTGATTTTCCCTACAAATTGGCCGGACGGGACCTACATGTTTAATGCCGACTCTGAACGGCATCTGCAAGGCAGACGAGTTTTCAATGAGAGCTTTTCATGGCAGAAATATACTCGGAGCGCTTGCCAAACACTACTTCTAACTGAAAAACCTTATTTCTAAAATTTTGATGTTGCTTTGCCTGGAGTGTGAACCACCCAGGGCATAAGGTGTGGTAGGCGGAGCACGCTACCATCACACCACGGTGGCCGCCATACAGTGACAGCAAAACTTTTAAAGAAGGTTGTTGTATCTGCTACATTTGAAATTTGAAAGAGTAGCGCTCAAACTGTGAAATCGCGATGCACAGAGCACAGAGTGGGTCGAGCAATTTATTCTGCGTTAAAATTTTCTTATTCAAAAAAAGAAAAAATTGGCGAATCCAAAAATTATCGATGGGAATACTTTCCTCTGCGGAGGACTTTACTCTCCGATTGCCCTATTCGGGGACGGCATATTCGTTCTACGCAGCCTGGCTACCGCAATACTTCATTCGCTAACACGTTGCCATTCATTAGCAAAAGCTTCTGGGAGTTTCTTCATCGCTGCAATAACAACAACCGTTCCCATTGTTCGTCTGATCAAGAGCTCGAGCTAGCATTAACCATTAACCATTAATAACAAAACACATTAGTCCATTTAATATTGCAATAAACTCTTATTTCTTAAAACTATTTTGCTGTTCTACATAGCCACGTTGTTTCATTACTAGCGTTATCACTGCACATCATACACCGGAATTCTGTTTAATCCACGAACGCAATGCACCGATGTACGTATACATGGCTGGCTTGCCCTGTGCACCGCAACCAAATCCCCACGATACCACACCAAACAGTTTATCATCAACAGTCAACGGACCACCTGAATCACCTTGACAAGCACTCACTTGTCCACTTGGATGGCCAGCACAAACCATACGATCCGTAACACCTGGAATATTTTGTGGATTGCAAAAGTCACGACTCCACAGCTGCACGCGAGCATATTTCAAACGATTGGGCAGCTCTAAATTGCCATTGGTGGCGCCAAATCCGCTAATGGTAGCAACAGTATTGGCAGCATGATTTGACTGGCCATCTGCTAATTCAATAGTTTTGACGTTATCACCTAGCGTCACTGGTTCCCTTAGCTGTATAAGGGATAGATCATAATCCTGAGTTTGTGAATTATATTGCGGGTGTATTATTAATTTGCTGATATCGAAAGATTTTCCATCGCCAGCAAGTAGATCAATGGTGCCGACTATAGCACGCATTTGTGCAGGATTCTGGCCAATGGTGCAGTGTGCAGCTGTGACGATGTATGTCGGGGAAATTAGAGAGCCACCACAATGATGACGCCCACGCAGCTGTAGGGAGACCTGATGTGGGAATTGTCCTGGAATGGCAAATTGCCCACCAATGATGCGTGTACCAGCGTCGGCAGGCTGTAGAGCGCATACAGCGAAATAGGCCAAGATGAGTAGATGAAACATTGTGGCGGACATGACAGCCGAACTTCTTCCGGAAGCAAAACTTTAACACTTGTTATGAAATATAAAGACAACTATTTTTGTAAGAAATTTGCAAACGCATTTTATAGTCGACACGCATTCCACTGATAATGGAAACCAAAGCATTAGAAAATGTTCACCACATGAGCGCTTAAGTTTATTTGCTTAACACGGCGACCAAAAGTGAGCCACGGGTTTCAAGTGGTAGTCGGCGCCCAGCTGCGCGTATTAGAACTTGCACTTTTTTTTGTAGCAGTTGGCTACTGTACGAGTTCAATGTCTGTGAAAAAAAAAACTTCTGTAGGTCACAAGAGATTTGTCGAAATATTTGCAATGCAACGCGCAAACCTTTCAGCCGATGACGGGCTAGCCAGGTTTGAAGGCATTGACTTCAACTCATTGTCGTGCAAATATTTTCTGTCGTCTATGTGGAAGTCAAGCTGTGCAGAACTGTTATCTTGGTGAAAGACCTTCTGTGGTTCTACATGTTAGCTGGCAATTGGTATATCGGAGTTTCGCAAAAAGACTTGTCACACAGCTATCGGTTCAGTAAATATATGCATTTATTTTGTTTATTTAATTGTTATGGTTGTGCAATTTTTGGCTTGCGAAATTTAGATTTCTTCTGCCACATTTTATCATGCAAACGAATTTTATAGAGGAAATGGCGTTTATTGATCCGACGGCGAATATTCACTTGCTTAAAGTTTACTTCGCCTTACTTTGGCCATTGCAAATCATCCAAATGTTTTGCCAACATTCGCGATTATAAATATCCTTATAATTTTGCACGGAGACGAGAAATTCCTGAAAAAGAAAATGTTTGAAGAAAAAACAGCTTTTCCATAAGTCGAGCAATGTTAGCTAATCTGAGAGGTAGGCTTAGATAAAATTGAACTGGTCGGTATTTACATAGACTAAATGTTTTTACATATTTGATCCTGCAAGCGCAGGACACGGAAACAGAATATGTTCAACATTTTTTAACCTGCCCACATTTGCTTTTACTTCTCAGTCCGTCTTCTGAGTAAATGACGCGGAAATACGCTCCGCGTTTTTTGAAGAATACTGAGAGGTATCAAATAAATTTTCTTTGGGACAATGGCCCGTTAAAGCAGGAGTCATCGAAGAAATTGACTACACTACATCGGTAAATCACTCGATTGCTCTTTTTCCGTCAGAGATCTTCCTCTGGAAAAAGTAATTTCTATAGTGGCTTCCAACTTGGTGTGATATTTAGTCCCACCGCACTCTTTATTTTACTTTAGCGTTCAACAATAATGACATGCTCATAAAGTATAAAGTGTGGATTCCGTTGCCTTCTTCTTACTCAGGGAAACTTGTCTTGAGACCAAACGTTCCGCGATAGTGAGCCTGCAGTAGCCATTAAACACTCGACTGGACACCGGTGAAGTCACGTTAGCCTAAAAGCGGAGTCATTGGTGCCGTTTGCCGTATCGCCGTAGTCGTATCCATAACGTAATCAGCTGTTTATCGTTACTGCGGAAAACCAAAAACCAATTGGTTGGATACGATACGATTACGGCCTTAGCGGCACCAATAATCGATTGCATTGATTCTCATAAGGTTGGTCGAATCAACTGTTATAAGGTTACCGATAAAGCACCAATGTCTGCAGCTTAAGTCGTCCCTTTCGATTTTTTAATATATCGCAAATACTCACCGGGCCAAAAAGTGTTTGAACAATTACATTTTCCGCCGCAAGATTCTTATTAGTCGGCACGTGAGTGATTACTAATGCGGTATTGCTCTACGAGAAGGAAAACTTTTATGAATATCACAAGCTCATAGAAAGCTTTTTGATATTTTAAAATCCGCCATAACAAAACCTACCGGTACGGGTGCCCCAAAACTTTCAAAACGTTTTTTTGGCTCAATGTGTTTGCAATACCATTTTGTATAACCCGATGGTATTTCCTTACCGGGACCAATCATCTGAAAGATCATAAAATACAAAAAATTAACAAACTCCTCTCATTTCACACCAGCGGCAGCACTTAACTCACGCTTTTTCTACACAAACCCAATGGCAAATTAATTTCGCCCCATTTCCTAGAATCGAATGTCGTATAGATCATACTTTTTAAGTTTGCTGCTTTTGCAGCACTATAAAGTAAGAGCGCATCATCTTGACTCTCTACACATTCCAAACGAAAATGTTGTCCATACTTAATCACTTCATTGGTACGATCTTTCTCATCAGCGCTCACAATACGAAATGAATTGCGCACGCAAGGATTCACCGAAGGTGCTATTGTTATTTCACATTCGTCGTTGATGTTTTGACTGTGCCGAACGACTCGCTCATTAATTATTATGGAGAGTGCAGGCTTAGCTTTTACGCGTTCATCGCAAATATTCATCTTCATTGGCATCAGTTGTACGATGGCACCGAAGTAAACATTCTCTTTGGGCGCTTCTAGCTCAATGCCTTTGTGAAAATTATCGAACAAACGGCGTGTCTTCTCCACAAGCAAATTACCTTGATCGCGTAACGTTTTGAAGGATTCCACCTTTTCCTATTCAAAATTCGGAAGTGGAATATTTACTTTAACAGTACTTTGTATATATATACGAACTTACGTTCTCCAAACAGATGTCCTCAAACCAATTGCCAATACGCACCACTGGCCTATAACGAGCTGTTGGTATCATTGAAGTCATTATTCTGTTGATTTATGAAAAAAAAATAATGCAAACATATATGAATGCAAATGTTTATAAAGTTATGTTTTACAAAAAATATTTGACAACGTTTTGAAAATAAATAAATTAGTTTACTTTTCTTTACAAGTTTTGAAATATTAGAAGTGATTATTTTTGACTTAATGGCAGTGTACTGAAAATATCGATTTTATAGATAAATAACGAAAGAGTTGTAGAAGTATGGAGTAGAAGAAAAACAGGCGGCTTAAAAAATGCGAGTGGTGGTGATGGGAAAAGTGTTACTCAGTTTGCAAATTCCGTTCTATAGAAACTTTGTGAAACCACAATTTTTACCAAGTTCAATAAAAAGTCACAATTTTTCGCCCTTCCAGCGAGATCGAGTTGTTTTGGTGTATGATTTCATTAAAAAACCAAATTACGAAAAGTGTGTAGAAATAATGATCTATATAAACTTTTAACATTATAAACCTTCAGCGTTTCCTTCAACTGTATTTCGACTGCTAAGAAGAATATTACCCTATTTCGGCAGTCACTTCGAAATCGTCTTTTTTTTTTTTTTTTCAAAAAAGCCCAATCTCTTTTGAAGAAAGCACCACCTTAGAACTATCTTCAATAAAACCCCATCTGACGCCAAAATGTATTAAGTTCATGCTCAAATATGGTGTTTCTAACACGAATTCTGAGAAAGGCGTACTTCAAATAAATAGAACGTTTTCGAAACGACAGCTGTGATAGAGTGATGTTCCACTAAGTAGTCGATTTAAAATAGTTGCGTAGGTGAAATAATATAAGGTTGTATTGGACTTTTCATAATTAGAAATGTGTTTACGAAGTATTAATGAAAGGGATGTCAATTGAGGCGATAACCTCAATTATATCACAATTATGTAGTAATTATTCGTTTATATTTGAACGAATTACTAAGTAGAACTGTCGAAATAAATAAATTATTTTGTATTGACATCAAAGTAAAATAAGCAAACAATAACGTTAATTACGTTTAACATGCAATTAGTCAAATAAATAAATTAGAATTGAACGGTATCAGTGCGTATATTTCAAAATAATCCCAGTAGAAAAAGAAAAGAGTACGAAGCGTTTACAGAAGCTGTTCTCCAAGTCTAGAGAGCCATGCTATCCGAAAAATTTCAAATCCTTAATATATATAAATTTCGCCAAGGTGTCCGCGCTGGACTCCTTCCTAAGCTACTTAAGCGATTTCAATTTAACTCGCACACCGCGTGCAGTTTGATCCAACTTGAAAGATAGGATACCGTTTCTGTGAAATTGCTTTCCGGGAAGTGGACTAGTGACTAAAGACCAGGACTATAGAATTATATTAATGGTTCCATCTGCCTAGGCCTTTTGCCTAGGAAACTACTTACCATCCTTTTTTCGGGGAAAGGATCAGGAACCGATATTTTCGAACAAATCCTGTTCTTGGTTCGATTTACCTGAAATTGGGCATATAGGTAGTCCTTTATCTAGATTGCTATTTATGAAACTTTTTTTTCGAGAAATGTAGCAGGGACCGACTGGGACTGGGACTGATATGGAGAGGAAAAGAAGTGATAGAAGAAAGATAGAAGGGGAAGAAAGAACCGCAGAAAAAATAATGGCAGAGGGACGAGTGAATAAAAAGATAAGGAAAAGGGGAAGAGAGAGTAAAAGGGAATTACTGCTTAAAATTTATGCAGATACACCAAAGCTAGGGCAGGCAACGTCTGACGGGTCTGCTAGTTATTTTATATTTTAAGCTTGCCCAACTGCAAGACCTTCCCTTTTCGCGTCCAAATACCTGGATTGTATAAGGTTTTAACTTCAGTCATTCATTCGTTATTAGACATTGCTTTTTTGCATTCGAACAGCTTGTTTACATCAAACTTTTCGAAAAGGATAACAAGGAGCACTCTCAGTAAAGGGTTAAACACATCAGCCTGTCTATTTAACGGTATTAAGACTGGTCGAATGTTTGAGGAGAGCTGCCGGCATTATAGTCGTTATTTGGATATAAATTCGCTACGTTGTGGTACAAGAAACTTTGTACCTTACCGAGACCGTCGCTGTTCCGTAACGCCTTAAACAATTAGGTCATTGTCAAGTTTTCGTCTGGGAGGATAAATGTGGGTTAGGGCAGTAAATACTTATCATAAACCATTTTGATATACCTACATGTTTTTGTTATAAAATTTTGGGAAATTTTCATAATTTGTTAATAGCGGCGTTCTTTTTGAAGTTTTGTTTGCTCTCAAAAGGCATTGTTAGTGCCACAAAAACAGGAAGTCACAAAACATTGTATACGGTTATACGGTTCCACACAGATTAAAAACAATTTTTAGAAATCAGTTGATTATGGTAATCTACGTGAGTGTACAACTCGCTTTGCGAAGTGGTTAGTAGAAGAGAAACAATTTTTGCAAATTTACAACTGCCAAACGAGTGCAATGCGCGAAGGCTTTCAATCCATCTAAGTCTTCGACACCGAAAGTGAAATAAACAAATAATAAATATGTACTACATATATATTCATGGAATCTATCGAGATAACAGAGGTTAAGATCGTCTTCATACAAAAAATTAGGGAAGACCAAGCATATGTGGTCATCATTTTAATCAATTACTATCAGTACTTCCCAAAAAAAAGGTAGGCAGAAAATTTTTAATCAATATTTAAGACCTAGTTTACATATAATGAGACTATCGTCTTCATTTTCGCACTTCACATCTAAGCGGTATTTATATAACAACATTTCGCATATAAATTTTTCTCGTGGATAATCGGTAATTATGAGGCAAATTTTAGAGATGCCCATTTCTTTCTCAGGAGTTTTAACCACTGTTAAGGTGTCATCTCGTAATGGAAGCACGCAATAAAAGACAAACATGAAAATTTGATAGTCTGGAGAGAGGTAAGTGTTAAATTTAGCCTTAAAGAAACGACCTAAACGAGCCTTAAAGAATCTAAAACTATATCCCAATGCGCCTTGAATGAATGAGGAAAGAACATCTGATAGCATTCGACCAGTCATCGGTTCATCCCGGTTTCTCAATGGACACAAACTACCTACCGTATAGAAGCCGCAAGTGGAATGTTCATCCAGACGCTGCCATAAACAAGGCAAAACTGACTTTCTTTGGCTGCACTCGAATTTAAGGCAAAATTAAGTAACTATCATCTGGAGTAATTTTTTGATCATTTGATTTATTTGTTTTGTGGTGCCAATGGTAAACTGCACGATATAGATAGAAAGAGTTTAAGGGGAGAATGTTTAGTTTCGTTGCAATCACGTCTAGCCCATTGAAACAAAGTAGTCAGTAGAAGGGTCACCTTCTGTAGTTTGTCCTGCTCGCTCATAACACTTTAACACATAGGAACAGGAAAAGAGTTCCAGTGCCTTAAAGCATGTACAAAAAGCAGCCTAGAAGAGATCAAAGAGACAAACCTCGGAGTAATTAGGTTGCGCTGGCTACTCGCTATGGAGGATTGTAATTTTTCAAAAAGATACTGAGGTGTTTTGAACTCAATAAATTTGTACCAAAAATACAGTTTCAAATGGCAATATACCCGAAAATCATACAGCATAGAATTTCGCGTTTCCATGAAGAGATGTGAGCATATTTATTCAGTCCATAAACATCGCGAATTACGTTGTTGAAAACAATATCAATTTTATGACGCGACACAGAATCAAATTGGTTATAAACGAGCTCAGTGTACGTTAGTGTGGTATAATTAGTAGAATTGCTAGCTTTCTTCTAGTCTCTGAAGGAGTAAACGAGGCAGACATTCTCAAAGTAAACTGAATAAAGTCACAAACTTTTCACGAGCCCAGTTTGAAGTGGCTGATAAGTCGATTAGACTGAACAGAATAGACCAAGTACAAAGCCTTGTGGAAGACCATACCATACATGATCTGGATGCAGAGCCTTGCGCACGACTTTCTCAGTTCTACTTGAAAGGCAGCTGGTCATAAGTTTAACTGAGCTAGCATTAAATTCAAATTAACACATGAGCTTTTCACTTGAGAGTACATGATTAACTAAACCAAATGCCTTGGAAAAAATGCCATGGCTGAAATCAACTTGGGGCGAATTCCTGATTGCAGTTGACTCATCTCACTTTTTCGCTGAAAATATGAAGAGATATGAACAGCCATCAAGGGTGCTTGGTCTGCTCTATTCTAAGGCGATATCCTTTTTGACCACAGGAACCAGTGAGGTGTTCTGTGGTGTTTGAGGGTTCCTAGAATATACGACAACATCCATATATCCTGTCCAATGAACTTGGACTTTGAACTCATAAGAGGTCCAAAGACGTATTTTTCTGAAAAATATTTATTATAATAGCTCTTAGACCGAACTATATAACAACATTTTGTTGTAGACAATGCGCCTTATACTCAAAGGGAGTCTAAATTGTTTCAGACCGTCAGTCAGTTTAGGATGTTATATCAGAAAGTCCAAACTAAACAAGGCACACAAAAGGGAGTTTATATGTAATTGGGAAACAAAATAGACAAAGCACGATAGACTACCTAAGTAACAGGCAGATCATTAATTAAGGCAAAGAGGAACTCATTGGGTTCAAAAGAGCAAACTATACTCTACGCTGAATCTATCACGTACACAAATCGGTTGCTTTTGTAGGCAGGACGATGAAAGGCCGGTTCTAATCCTTTGCGAAGGCTTTACTAAAAAGGGCTTCACGTACAATAAAAAGATAACGTCAAAAAATTCTGAAAAACGTAGTGTTTCAAGGCTTGAAATTTATAATAATAACATAAGATAAGATTTGAATTGTGGTCTGAACCGATACGGGAAACATATGCATATGATTTCGTAGGCATTTAAAATTCTATATTTCAATGATCTAACATAATTTAAGAATAATAGAAATTTGGTAGCGGCATGTCAACTTAAACTCAAATTTCGTAGCCTTAAATCAATCCCATAATGGATTATTAAGGGCTTGAAAAAAAAGTGTTTACGTATTCAAGTATTTAAGTAGAGATAAAGATATTCAAGTTATTTTTCGTTTAATTGTGGCTAATTTATAAACATAATAAAGATTGTGGTCTAACTATTATAGAAATAAAACAGTACATACGGGTAAATCCTGCGTTATGGATGTGAAATGCGTACGACTTTGGTGGCCCAAGAAAGGCTCATCAGGTTTGATTAAAAAGCGGATAGTCCTATCCTATCTAATTTTAAATCTACAAGTATTAGTTTGAGAATGCGCTTAAATCCGAGAGTACATGCAAAATGGACATTGCAAATATGGACATTATACTGGATTAACCCATACAAATGTGCTCTGGTATGCGGTTAAAAATTATTAGATTCATCAAAAACTCTGGGAAATAGCAGATATTTGATAACGAAAAAAAAGGAAGCGTGGCATAACTGAATATTTAACTGTAAACATTAGGGTGTATCATTCTTTACACAAAAATTAGTCGGATGATAGAATGCGGTGGCTTGGTTTTCAACCGACGTGCCACGCATTGGAGTAGTCATAACACCTTATAGCATGTTTAACAAAATATTTCGAAAAATAATCCATGTCTTGCGGTACTTTGAAATAAAATTTTTAGTTTTTGATTTTCAGCAGTAAATTTAAACTCTACGGCTTTGTGTATTTAAAATGTGTACAAATTTCCATTTTTAAATTTTTTAGTCCTTTGAATTTTGTTTTAAAACCAGGAGTGTCTGAAGGTTTTAGTTTTAAGGATTGGTTTTTACATAATTTTGAGGTTTAAGACATTTAGTTCAATTAAGCCCAAAATCTAAACCCAATAAAATTAGAAAACTGGGTATTAAACTGAGAAGTTTTGAATTAACCCATAGGCGTAGAAATATTGCTTACATAGATTGTTTATAATTTAGGCTCAAATTTCTAACCGTGTATAATTGTCCGCCGTAATTATAGAGTTTCTGGCATTCTAAGAGTTAAAATATCAAAGTTCGGTAGAAAATTTAATTTAAGGCTAGTGTGTATTAGTGCGTGGTTTGATTAAAACCCAACAAAGTACACGCAAACATATCCGTACCATCCGTGAAGATGGGCACGGATGCCTATACGCAACATTTCTAATTATTACAGTTACATAAATGCAAGCTTACAGGTGAGGCTGTTTTAAATGTGTTTAAAAAAAGGTTGGCAAAAATGTTATATCTCACATTCCAATGTACATACATAAATATATATCAAAGCGACATATACCTTGTGACCTAAACAAGCATAAAGAATGCAGCATCGGTCTTATGACCCAAAAGCGTTTGTTCTCATCAAGCGAACGATGCAATTACACTGCCCTAATTTGATATGGAAAAAGGTATATGGTGAGCTCGATCGAATAGATAAATTTTCGATACCAAATACCTTTTTTTCATTACAAAAAGAAAATTTTTTCAATAAATTTTCGATAACGAATCGATATTTTTTCGATCCCAAATCGAAATTTGTTGAAATTTCTATAATAAACCGATAACACGTCGAAAATTCACCAAAGCTATAGGTACATATATATAGTTCCTGCATAATTAAAAATTTAAGGAATTACAATTATATGTAACCCTTATAGTAACAATGGGCGCTTTCAGCGCACACAAGTGTTGATTAATCTGTTAGTGATAATTTTCTGAACGCACCGTTGAGAATTTTTGATCCACTCAACGGTATCTTATGTCAAATTACTGAGCATTAAGTTTTCCGCTACGTTCGTTTAACGTATTTATTCGGCTATCTGACAGTTCCATGACATTTTAAAATGTTGGTTATGAATAAAACTTTTCCCCTTAATATTTCAGTGAAGTGTTAAAAATACTTAAGAATTCCTTTTCTCCTAAAATTTAAAGATAATTATTTCATTTGGCTATTGACTCAACTTGCCCTTCAACTGACGGAAACATGTTTGCAACGTATCAACAAAAATAATTAAAACAAATGTTTAAGTTAAACTGTTTTATTGAAAACAATACTTACATGAAATACTAATAATACTAAAAGCTAGAAAATAATTAGGTAGGTCCTAGGTACTAGTCATCGCACTCCTCATCAATCTAGGGTGTTGATCAGACAATTAAATGAAAGCGTTGAGCCCGTGAAATTTCTAAAAATGTGAGGCGTGCCATAACCTGATTAGGGTTCAGTTGGTCTTATATATGACTATCAATATAAATTTTACGCGTCCAACGCTTTTATTTAATTTTCTGATCAACGCCCTAGATTGATGAGGAGTGCGATGACTAGTACCTAGGACCTACCTAATTATTTTCTAGCTTTTAGTATTATTAGTATTTCATGTAAGTATTGTTTTCAGTAAAACCGTTTAACTTAAATTTTTTTATTTTTTTATTTTTTTTTATTTTCAAGTTTTTGGTCTTTACTTAATTGCTTATTATTTCTCAATCTATTTAGTTCATATAGTGACTCATTCAGCCCAATTCTAAACGAAAATTCCGTGCGAGTTTTTCCCTTCTCCTATTCCTCGAATTCTAAATAAAAATTCCTTGTGAGTTTTTTCACTTCTCCCTTTCCTCCTATTCTGAACAATGTTCGAAAAAGCGGAAACCGGTTACAGGAGAAAAGTAGGTATTATGAATGTGAGTGAGAGGTAGATTTCTCTGCCATTTCTTAGGAGTTTTTTCACTTGTTAAATTAAAGGGAATGCATCAAAATAATTAAAGAAAAATGGTTCTTTTCAGAGAGAACTTATTTGTACAAATTTGTGCTAAAATATGTACATTTTAAGTCGGAAAGTATATCATAAGCAACGGAAGAGCTATTGGCATATTTGATGCAGCCATCCAGAAATTGTGCAAGGATTTTTTAAGAATGCTCTCGACTTGTCCGCCAGAAAATTGCTTTGCTGAATGGAAGAAGACAACTCCAACGGATTTGTGTTATCGCGCCGTCTGCTTCTTCTTATGCTCCTTTGTCGATGTTGCTGTGGCACCAATTCATTACTAATTTTAGTCAATTCCATATGAAATGCAATATTGTGTATTGTTCATATTTTATTTCCTAATTTTAAACAAACTCGCAGCAATAATTAAACTTTTCAATTTCCTAACCAAAAATAGAAATGCGCAACAAAATTTCAATTGGCAAAACAGCTGACTTCGAAAATTCGAATTTCCTATTCCGCAATTATTCTTCTCCCTAGGAGAACAGAACTGGAGGAATTTTTCCGCGGGAATAAAAAAATCCGCGAGAACAAAATTCCGCGAGAATATTTAGAATTGGTCTGATTATTACAAGGACTTTCTTGACAATTTGTTACAATCTAAGTCCTCAATACATAATCATTCCAAAGACTTTACTCGACACTGCGCCACGTATGCTTGTCCGTCCTCTAACTCCAAAATATTTTGATGTCACTTCTACCGGACTGTATGTAATATTTGTTCCAAATATGAGCCAAATTGGACATCATAGGTCGCTTTCCATTCATGTATGTATTATGTGTTCCAAATATGGACCAAATCGAACCACAAATAGGATTTTTGTCAATATCTCGATCCTTGCGCCACCTAGCAGCGATTTTTTTCATATGTCGCTTTCTAATCTTGTAAGTATTATGTGTTCCAAATATGGACCAAATCGGACCACAAATACGATTTTTGTGAATATCTCCATCCTTGCGCCACCTAGCGGAATTTTTTTTTTCTTATTATTGCATTGTCTTCGGGTTCTGAACTATATTCCAAGTTTCAAGCTTGTAGCTTATCAAGAAGTTACTTAAATTTGAATTACAAAATTCGTGCCAGCCATCCAACCAGCCAGCCTGTCAAGTCAACCTAAATATTTATTTATTTTGAAGAAAAACAATGAAAAATGCTTATTCCACTTATAAGTTAAAAAGCACTGGCTACCAAGTCCTTCGGCATTACTTAAATTTAATTGTATCTAAATTAAAAGGAGGTTGTAAGAAAATATCTAATCACTCGATAATTGATTTAAATACTTAAATTACATTTCGAACAAAAATCAAATATGATATTTATATTGCTTCCATCTGTCGATTTAAGAAAATCCGATGGTGTGTTAGTGTTGAAAATAGAAGCTCTTGTTTCGTTTAGCCCACGCATTCGTCGAGTAGATGTATTACTGTGAGTTCATTACTGTTGCAATACAGGCATGGAGGCATGGCTGAGCCGTTGAGCAAGTGTGAGTGGGTTGTTACTGTGTGGCCAATTCTTAGGCGAGCAAATGTTTTTGCCTTGTGGCATGATATGTTTGGCGGATATAGTGGTTTAATTTTGTTGGGGTTGAAGTTTTTATAGCGATGTTGATACATGCTCTAAGAAATTGAGGTATGGTGTTCCATCTGTTTTTTTGCTAGTAGTGTAAGATCTATTTTGGTGACATGTGTGCATTGGTTCTCTGCCGGTCGTTTTAGCTCTTGCATCTGCATGTTCGTTGCCAGCTATTCCCACGTGTCCAGGTGTACACATTATTTTTATGGTGCTTTGATGGCAAAACAGAATGTGACGTATGTTTGATATTATATTAGAATCGTTGTCACTGTTGAATAAGGCTGCTATAGTGGACTTGCTGTCTGTGCAGATGACAGTTCTTTTGTTATTTTGAGAAACATATAGTACCGCTTCTAGCAATGCAGTTGGCTCGGTTGTATATACTGAGCAGTACAAGGGCAGGCTGCCGACGGCTATAGTGGCACCTTGCTCATTTGTTACAGCAAAAGATGTGCTGGTGTCAAATTTCGAACCGTCTGTAAATATAAATTCCCAGTCTCTCTTTAAAGGCTCTACCGTTGCGTGAAAATATTGCCTTTATTCCTGTGCGTTTGTATTATGTTTCGGATGCTTAATCAGATTATCTATAAGGATAGAATGTGGCAGGTAAGAGTATGGCAGGTGGCTCGTTGTCATAAGGGGTGGTGCAGAGATTATCTCGAGCTCTTTGACGTAGTTTAGCATGCGTAAAATTGTGAATGATTTCATATTTTCCTTTGCGTTTTTTGACAGGCCTTTACGAAATTGAGTAAGTATTCGTTCCTGCAGTGTATGATTTTGTGGATGGACATCATTGTATTATACTTTACTCGATCAGTAATGTTCCGCCAATACAGCTTTGGTTGGTGAGGTGGGAAATGCACGAATGCTTCTTCTAGCTGCAGCATGGTATGGTGCTTGTATGCATTTGTATTTGTTTTTACGGAGTGTCCGTAAATTGCGGACGTCAATTTTTCCCAATATTAGTGCTGTAGTAACCTGAACAAGTGTAGTTGTGTTAACCAACGGGTGTTTAGATGATAGATATTTAATAGTGTTTATTCTAGACATTAAGCTTGTTCTTACATATACGCAATGTTGCTTAAATGTTAATTTTTTATCAAATATTACACCTAGTATTTTGAGGTAGTCAGTATTTGGGATTGAGTGGTTATAAAGTGATAGGGTGGGGGGAGGCATTTGTGTTTCCTACAAATACGAAACAATTTGCTTTTGCTGGGTGAAAGTTTGGCACCAGATATCTGGGACCATTCAGTTAAATCGGCAAGGACGAGAAATTTTCTATTGCAGATGAATGACTTGACGACGCTCTAAATTTTGTCTCCTAATTCCATGCGTTTGTGTTCTGATATAATAACGTGCAAACCTATTCGATCGTAAGCTTTTTCAAAATCTAAACTTAGGGCTGACACGTGGTTTCTGGACGCAAGTGCATTTGAGGCAAAGTATTCAAAGATTAATAGGGGATATGTTACGCTTAAGCCTTTTTTAAATGCAAACTGTTGTAAATTGTTGTGGTTTTTCGTTTCAATGTCGCAAACGAGTCGTCTGGAAATGATTTTTTCTAGTACCTTGGATATCCACGGGTTAATGGTTAGCCTTTTTATATCTGACGAAACCTTTTTTGCGCTAGATAATGAAGTGATGTTAGATTTCAGCTTTTGAAAAAACTGCCGTTTGGCCGATTTGAGTTCTCTTCCAAATAGAGAGTTGGCTCTTTTATAACTTAGAAGGTTTTCATCTGACATATTTCCTTTGTACTTTTTCCAGGCTGACTGCTTGTTATTTCTGAGAGTAGTTAAAAGGTTTGACCAGTAGGGCAGTTTCGTTGAGAATGTTTTGGTGCTGCTATGCGGTATTGTTATGTGAGCTGCAGAATGGATTATACGCTTGACTGTGGCGGCCTCGGCATTAATGTTGCTGCTGCACTCATATTGCTCAGAGATATTAGCTGAGAGTGTGCAGAAATTTAACCAATCGGCTTTCTTTAACATGAATTTGGGACGGGGTTTCACCTGGTAGGACTTTGGTCTGTGGAGGGTGGTGTTGATCGGAAAGTGGTCGCTGTTGTGTAAGTCCTCCAAAGTTTGGCATATTAGGTTTGCAGCTATGGAGGCAGACGAGCATGTAACGTCAGGATTGGTAAAGGTTTTATGGGCTGAAAAGTGCGTAGCGAGGCCGCCGTTTAGTCCTATCAGATCTTGATCTTCTAATATCTCTCCTCTCTTATTGGAGGTAGCTGATCCCCCGAGGGGACTCCAGGCATTAACGTCGCCTGAGAAGATTATGGGCGATGGGACACAGTTTAGTAAGTTTTGTATGTCTGTACTTGAAATCACTTGTTCTAGAGGAATGTGGCAAGAGATAATGGTCAACTTGAAGCCTATGTCTATATCTATTACCAGTGATTGACATTTTGATGTCACAGGGATAAGTTTATGTTGTATGGATTTTTTTATAAAGACCGCAATACCTTGCGTGCACAAGGTATTGGCTTGATCATTGTAGAAGTAACTAGCATATTGTTTTGGTGCGAAGGTAGATGTTTTTGCCGTAATATGAGTCTCTTGAAGAGAAATTATGTCTGGATTAATTTCTTTGGTTAAAATATTAAGATTGGGATAGTTATTTAGGAGGCCATGCATATTCCATTGAAGCAATATCATAGTTGCATATCATCAGTATCGGATGGGATGTTATTGAGTGGTTTGGGGGGGGGGGGGGGGGGGGGGGGTAAACTGGGGGTAAGGAGAGTTGGTATGTGGGGGACGTAGTCCAAAGGGATATACTGAAGTTGGGAAATAAAATTTGGAAACAAAGGTATTGCTTGATGACGAGTCATCGACTAAGTTTATTGTTTGCATATTATTTACTGAATATGTTTCGTTAGAAATATTTGTTTTTGTTACATTACTTGTGTTTTTTGGTATTTCTTTTTCATTGTTAACGATGGAGCTCTCTAAGCGAGAGCTTTCGATGTTGATTTGTTGTTTTTTGAGATCATTTTTTGTTCTGTCGGCAGAGGACAGAGAGTATACATTGCTTTGCATTTGTTTTAAGTTTTCATTTGTATTTACGGCATAGGAAAATGGGAATGGGTCGTTTTGTGTTTGATTTGTATTTTCTTTTTCTTTATCGGCAAAGGAGAATGGGATTATGTTACTTTCAGCATTTTTTATGTTTTCTTTAGTTTTGTCTGCAAAACAAGTTGAGTCTGCGTTGATTTTTTAGGGATTTGTTGTTTGTAGAGATTAATGGCTTCACAAATTGGGCACCTGTTATCAGTTTTAATAATTAATATTTCTTTCATCTGTGCAAATTTCGGGCAAGCTTTGCTTGATGCAGTGTTAGCGCCAGAGAAGGTTGCGCATAATATACGCGAGCATGGTTCTGGGGAGTGCGGAGAGAGGTAGCACGATTCACACATTGTAGTTTTAGTACACCGTCTTAATGCATGACCAAGTATTTGGCAGTTGCATCTCATAGGAGATGAAATTTCTAAATTTTCTGGTAGGTAGTACCGATAAACCGTTAAGAGTAGGACTCCGCTTGGGAAGTGATTGCCGTCAACTTGTTTCGTAAATTTATAAACAGCTGTAACACCCTATTCTTTTAAATTGTTAACAATTTCGCTCTCGGAAACATTGTTAAGGCATAGGGTGTATACTGTGTCCTTGACAGAGCTAAGTTTATCGTGTAGATCAATTTTTACGTCACAAACACCAGGCAGTTGCTTACTAGCTAGAAACTTCTCTGCCACGTCATCACTTTTCACAAGTAGCAATAGAGAACCATCTCTTAATTCGGATATGTTGGTTATTTCCGAGCTGATATGTTTCAAAGCTTTATGCACAGCAAAACAAGAGTACTTGTTTAATGGTTTGTTAGGATCTAAAGAGTTTGCCACTAGAAATTTTGGATTGTCTTTTTTACCCGTGGGTAGAGGTGGGAATTTTTCCTTCGTTAATGGTGGAGCCTTTTTTCGCTTACGAGTTGGGCTTTCCATTAATATAGAAAACCTATTATCCCCCAGAGGGGACCCCTTTTGGGGCATTTTCGTTTTACACTGCCTTTTATTAGTAGGTTAAACAAGCATCTCTATATAAAGAAAAAATCGCACAAAATAACAAAGGCAATATGATCACAAGGTGACACTTTACTGAGAAATAATTGTGAGCACACAGGAGACCATAACACAACCGAATGCTACGAGTATTAGTCGATGAATGTCAACCTAAATAAAGCCGTTTAAAAATAGAGTTCGCTGAAATCGCCAAATTGTAAATTTCCTTTATGTTAATTCTAACGGAGCTGGCGAGATATTTACCATTCCCGGAACCTATATATTTCGGTCTCAACAGCTTTAAAAAACGTTACGCGGTTGAATGTTAAATGCAATCTCTGGTTTACATAGTCAAAAAATTATATAATACTCATGGTAATTACTCGCCTTTGGTTGGTAAAAATCACGAGTTGCTCCGGTACATAGAATCGGCTGCCATGGGAAGCGAATGACATAATATTCATATAACTCCTTCTTTATCGACGTTAGATTGCCGACCCATTTTAAGGAATATACGAAGCTCTAAGTCTGCAGCTTTTGTATACTTGACAAGGCTCACAAATTAAAATATATATGTAATCCATTGTCGCATTGTGTTGTTCTTATTTTATACACTGAAGTATCCTTAGTAACAAGGATCCCGTACACCAAACTACATTGAGCTATTTTTGTTCAATATCTTGATTTGTGAATAAACAAAAGTTTATAAATAAAGAATCCCTTTTATAATTCTTGAGATAAAAATATTTCCTAAGTGCAGCAGAAATTAGTTAATTCTATAAATAAAATCTTCCACTGTAGTTGTAAAAAATGTATTATAGCGATAAGAATAATTTAGAGCTAATTTTACTCTGACGAGTTGTAGGCCGAGCTTCTGTTTCAATTTTCAATACGCCGACTGACAATATGGCGAAACTGTAGTTTTACCCTGAATCTAAAAAAAATCTGCTTAGCTTTACCATTTTTTGTATCTCCCATAAAACTCTACTCGTGTTTGGTATTCAAACGAGAGATTTGGGGCCAATACCAACAGGCATCTCATATTACAAACACCCTCTTCTTTTAGGTCATGAGAATGGACCTCGGAATGAATAAAGAATATATCTTAAAATCTTGCGCCAACAACAATGCATTCTGCTACAAAACGAATGCAATGAACTTCATTTTCCTCAGCCTTATTTTTAGAAGCCTGACTGCGCATTTGGCCTGCACAATCAAATAGAAGGCAGCAAGAACCGTTTATAATTTGAATGACAATCATTAAAACAATATTGTTTTGATAACAACAATTGGTTAGAAACTGACTATAAACAGACTTTATTTAGATTCTTATGATAACGAACGTGAATATCGAGTGGGTTGAGGGCGTCTCCAGTGTTCACGTGAATGTCACACTGTTGAAAAAAAAACGTTTTTTTTTTTTTTTAATTTATTTCTGCTGAATCAGCAAGCGGTGCGTTCATAACTTAGGGTAGATCTACAGATAGTTAGCGAGCATGATTCAATCACAAGAGGTTTGCTCGACAGACAAATTTTTTGACAATTGCAGCCATTTTGTTCCCATTATCCGTTAACTGTGTTGTTTCTTTGCGATTTTTCGCAAAATATTAGTAGTAGAAATAGGAAGAAATCAGTTTACAAATACCCGATAAGTACTGAACTGCATAATTCCTTTGAACATTTATTTTAATTTTATGATGAATTTATTAACTATGCCATGATCTATTAGTGTGGCTAAACATAGGTTTTATGAAAAGTACGGACACCAAGGAATCGTGCACTTTCGTAAACCTATGAACATACGAACCCTAAACCACTTCAAAATTCTCGCTCAATGTCCAAACCTCGTCCAGTAAATCGATTCACGTAAAAATGAGATTAGTAAATAATGAAGATGCCACAACGAAATGTACTCATTGAGCATGTTAACTTATACATTCTGTATGTTCAGAACATTCGTCTCCATTTAAGACTTTGGGGAATTGGTTTATATTTTGAATATTATGTATATTCGGACCTCGTGAGGTAGTACCAAACGAATGTGTTCTCAATATTCTAAATTGACGGTTTATCCGGAACACTTCCATGAATACTTAACGTAAAGGAGCTTTCCTGAATTTCAGAATAAAAAGGTGAATACTTCCTGTGTAGCAGGGCCGCATAAAAGCTAAACTCTTCTGCCAAAGTCAAGACCGGAATATAAAGTTCTAAGACAATAAGCTATTTTCATTTATTTATTTTTTTTTTTGCCAGGCAGCTCACCTTTTCAATATCATCCAATATCTCAAAATATTTTTCAAAAAACTTCCCATTTCATGATTTTTCACAAAAACTCCGTATATTATAATTAGATTGAAGGAAGCCTCAGAATGCTTTTCATTAACTACCTCTTATGTCAAAGTGCATTGAACTTATGCTCATATAGGGAGTTTTTGAAACAAATTTTGATACAGTGTATTTTTGAATAAAATTCTAAACCAACACAGCTCTTTATCAATTCACGATACATTTAGTAGAAAATGAATTATTTCCTCTAAAACCTGTTGGCATTTACAAATTTATTATCACTACGAATATACTACTAAAGGTATTTTTCTACTACAATTTTCGCTAAAGGGGATTGAATTATACCCCGTTTTCCCTACTTCGTAAAAGTAACCCGTCCAGATTTTTCAATTTGGGAGTGTCAAAGCTCTGCTGTCATTGAAGAACAAACCTCTACTAATTGAATCATGGTTAGCGAGCAGGTATTCTACGTTTGCGTGGATACAAAAGATCCGTAAAGGCAAATAGTCAGAGGCGTTGACTACATTTAAGATCAATTGCTATTTGCATGTACAGTTATTATGCGATATGTTACTTATTAACAGCTTTTAAAGCTTTTCTTTACTAGGCAGCTTACTGCTGGAACGTCGTTGCTTCCGGGTAAAGTTCCATTCTAACGCATAGCTCTAGCGACAAGATCTTCAAATATGCCGATAGTGCCAAACTAATGTGTAAATAGGCTACGTCCGAGTCTCAAATAATTTTATTGGAAATTTCGCAAGCTAAAATTGAAGCAACATTGTAACTTGTTTGCCGTTACTTACTCATAGCAACCTTCAGTCTTGCAGTTCATTATTTATTACATCACAGGTGCGGTTACTGAGGCCGTAGAACGTGATGCTAGTGCCTATTTACTTTCGAGAAAATTATTGAAATTCGCGGTTAAGTAAAAATGCGCAGCGCCAATGTATGACGCTTTGTTCATACGATGGTGTTTAGACTGTGGAACAAACAAGGTGACAGTTGCGTGCTTCGGGAAACTCTTCTCCTTTCTTCACTGCTTCCTATTGCTGGTCAATAAGGCTGCCTATCTAAACACCCTCTATTTGTCATAATGACATCGAAGGGGATTGTCTACATTAACGACAACGGAAAAGCGATGACAAATACCTAACAGCAGTGGAGGATCTGCGGGGGGCTTATTTCTTTTTCCTATTGACTGAAGCATACCACATATGGCGAATAGGAGACCTTGTGAGTTGCCTATCTGTCTTTTTAATTTATTGCGCTTAAATTTAACGCTTTTGAACAATAAGTATTAAGTACAAAGTCTTTAAATTATTTTAAAACCAAACCCAGTTTAAAAATTCTAAAAAAAAACCTCTATATATTGTTGGCTTACAAACAAACCAAAATCTTTAATTCATAGCTGAAAATATAGAAAGGAATTTTTTTTTCGAAACATATTTTATATATTTAAGGTATCAGATATGTTTTGTTTTACAAACGTGATGGCTTGGTAGGTAAAGCAGGCTAATGTAATCAGGGCACATTGGTTTCAAGCCAGGCCACCGCTCACCAGATTTTTGTTTTTTTTAAATAACTGCAGTGTGGACTCCTATAAGAAAGACTGGTGTCTACATTTTAAACCAAATTTTATTAGGGTATATATGTAGTATAAAAAGTGTCAGCTCAAACTTTTAACCGTGTTGCATTTGTTGTGAAGCTGGGAGCTTCATCGCTGCCTCCGCTTAAGAGAGAAGATTAGACTTCCGTCATAAATTTAAGTAATCTCTGAATATCGGTCATCAAGTCGCCCTTTTCGGTCTCACAGGAATTTGGCCCGGATTTACGTTTTTCGGCGAATTTTTAGTAACATTTTTAATTATTCCTATTGGCTAGTAATCCAACACTGTCTTTTGCATTATGGTCGATCTTGTGTCGTGTCTTGCTTTAATCAGTTCCGTTTTCGGTCTTTACTTGTTATTATAATGGGATAAACGAGCCCTTAACAATTTAAATAATAAATTTATTATATGTAAATATGACCCCTAGTACGGATAGACTGGTGGATTGAGCTATGAACGAACTATCAATGCTAACTTACCGATAAAGTTAGTAGTGGCTGCCGATTTTTTTTCGAGTAGCTCCCCCCAAAATGTGTCCGGATCCGCCCCTGCCAAATAAAGACCGAGCTTAAAAATGTTCCATTATGATTTTTGTTGGAGATGGTCAGTGCAAGTTTTTTATTCAATATTTTTTTATTTCAGAATTTAATTGTCTCACTACAAATTATCGACCAATTATACTCGCTCGTTAAACAAATCGTTTTAAAACTTTATTGTTGCTACCTGATATTATACCCATAAGTATTAGTAAGCACAGAAAAAACATCCACCCTTTTCGGTATCAACATTTTCGTAATACCAACTTCACACCGAAGCTTATTCGAGTCTAAACTTTTCAACTTAAACAATTAAATGTTTTGTTTCCGATACCGATGCATATATGTAACATAAGTAAAATTTTGCTGTAATTCGGCAAGTTTCGAGTCGGTCGCTCTACCCACTGAATTATCACATCGTAATGATTCATGTGAAACAAAATATTCTGAAAAGATAATCAATGAATTGTAGCATTGTGGATAAGACAAGTGTCATAACTTCTGCATAGATGTCAAAATTACAAATAGAACCGATCACCTGATTTTTAATTGAATATCGTTGTCTCATTCGGTATCTATTTCTAACACCCGCTGAAGATAGCCGGCCTATGCGCTGTCATATGGAACATCCTGTCAAAACGCTAAAAAGTAGCCATCTTGAACATCCTGTCAGACAGTAGACGGATGAGATATCACACTTGTTTATCCACAATGACTTGCAGTTCTTTTCAAAAGTGAATTTTTCCAATTTTAGATTTTCAACGGTTTGTTTAGACTTTTTGGTTTGTAAAAAAGCAAAGTGGGACTACAAGTTTCTATTTTAAATAAAATAGTTATTAATAGTATTATTATCGATTATTAGCTATTATGTAAAAGCTAATGCTTTGAACTGTGAACTGAAAATTCTCGCACTCGATGTTAAAGCACACATTTGGGTATATAAGGTTCGCTTTCATCTGCCCTCGCTTTTGTTTCTGTTCGTCATTCCCAATTAATTTTTGTTCTCTGTAAGTTTTCAGTTGGGTTGAGCAGAGCAGAACAATACCGTAGCGTTAGGTAGGTGTAATTTCTAAGTCAACAAGAGATGAACGAATCTCTGATGTTATATTAGGAGCGAAGCAGCGCAGTCGACGTCAATGGGAGCGCTGCATATACAGATCTTTTGTTTTTGGGACTTGATTACCTCAGAGCGCTGGTTACCTGCATGTCGCATAGGCAAAATGTGTTTGTTGTTGGCATTTTTTGTCCATTGTTTACAACCGTTTTATTTCTTTATTATTCATCAAACTTTTAATCATAAAGCAAACACAATCGCTTGCGGTCGCCAGTTAAATTTAAACGAATTGTACTTAAATGTTCAATTAGCCAAGTTAATTCACTGCCTCATCAGCTGCAGATTGGAGCACAGCTTTTTGGCTGTCGCGCGGGTTTGTATCAAGCGACGACCCTGTTTGGTATCAGTTTTATTTTATTGGCGACTCGGTTTGGTCTAACGTCCTCAGCATTGATTTACAGCATCCCAGTGCTCTCGAATGGTTACGTTTTTTTCGCGTGGTCTTTGTTTTCCTTCTTTTTTATTTACATCTACACTAATTTGCATAGTTTTTGCGAGCAGTTTGAATTCGAATCAACACATGTAAATGCTAGTTCGGTTGTGGCAATAATTTATTAAAAAAACATAAAAAATATAAGCGAAAGTGAAAAAAATCGTGTTCAACAAATTAAAACCTTTTACATATACATATGAGTTGTGAGCAATAACTAATTGAAGATCTAGCAAAATAATCTGTAAGTGAATATTGATTAGCTTAATTTTATAAAATTTATACAATGTAAATAAACAAACTTACATATATGATATAATTTTAAATTAGTTTACGATCAGTTTGGTTATTTTTTATATATTTAAAGCTTTTCCGAACTATTTAGATAAAGTGCAAATGTACTTATATATTCAATGTATGTAAGTCTGTGGCCGTCCTCAGGGTACTGTTTTACGCTAAGAAAGGAACACGCTCAATCAGTTCAGTTTGCAAATATGAAGGAAATTTAGAACTTAGAAAAGGCTGAACTGGACGGATAGGTAACATGGTTTTCTTTTAATTTGTATGAAAGTGAACGTGTTGCGCCGATTGACAGAATAATTTTAGATCTGTGTCTCTTCTGACAGATCATTTTGGACTGATTTTCCAGGAATAATGGTGTGTCAATGATGTTTACCACCTTGTAGCTAGTCTATTATAGATAAATGTGAATATTTTGTAGTACAAATCGGAAAAATCTATTTGTGAATACATGAAAATCAACAATACAGCTTATATTTTTAAACTTTTGCCTTACACTTAACTGGCAGCCGATGCCTTTGGGTTTATTTGCAAGCTTCGGAAAAAAAGAATTTTTTTTCGGAACCCTCTCAGCATAGACATTGCCATTTTTTTCTTCGATCCAACCTAGTGTGCATATATTTATACCTACATATATTTACGTGCTTGTAGATGCTTGTTTTATCAATTCACTAATAAGGCATGCAAAAATACAGATATCACGCAAACTTAATCGCAAATTATAGCCGGGCACTTATCACCTGTTTTTGACGAATCGTGATATGTAACACATGAAAAAATAGAAAAACATTGTTAAACATAGTCATGCAATTTAAAATAAAATATTCGATAATAAATGGAAAGTCATACAAAAATATTTGCTTGAGAAATAAAAATGACGAACTAAATAAAGTTGTTAAAAAATATATCCCACCTACAAAATGTTTCTTATTTCTTGCTGCAATAGTAATTTTTGGAAGTGTTTTGCTATTAATCAAAATATGAAGCAAAACAAATTCTTGGCTTATCAAAATAGTGTGGAATTACTCATTTGCATTATTTTACTGTCGCAATAAATTTTTTTTATTTAGTTGTCAATTGCATGTGGGTATATGATATAAAACTCAACCCGATTAGTACTAAAAAAGAGTATTTTACAGTGAGAATAGTTTAGCTCCCATAAACTACAATGTTAACTTTTTCCATAATATTACTATTTTCCTCATTTTAGTACCTGCATGATATTGGTGTAAACTTTTATTTGCATTTACCTGACTACAGCCAACAGCTGACCCTTTTCTTATCAATGTAAATATGTTCATGGAAATTTGCAAAATAGCTAATATAAACATTTTTGCATATAGTACTATGTACATTAGAGTGTCTCACTGTCAAAATCATAAGGGTGCTAATTTTCCACTACCACTAAATGCTAAGAGGTAGTGGAAATGAATATAAATGAAGTACATTTGAATAAGTTCTCCAAAATATTCCATGAAGTAGGCCTATGCGAAAGAACCTTTATGGGGTCCACACCCGTTGCGTTTGACTCGCCAGAGTCATGTCTGTGTGACTAATACTAAAATATTTTTTAACTAACACATCGAAACTGAAACTCGACTCTGACCCCATATGTGTAGACACTTTTATAATTGAAATGCTTATTATAATATTAGTAGTTTTTATAAATATATTTTTATTACAAAGTATTTAAAATCTTTCTGCAACGTTATCGAGATTGTGGGCAATATGCTCTAAATCATTGAACAAATTTTTCGATAGAAAATTAGCAATAATTTCAAAATTATAGTGAAAATGAGGGATTCCTATTACAACAAGTAAGGAAGGCTAAGTTCGGGTGTAACCGAATATTACATACTCAGCTGAGAGCTTTGGAGACAAAATAAGGGAAAATCACCATTTAGCAAAATGAACCTAGGGTAACCCTGTAATGTGTTTGTATGACATGTGTATCAAATGAAAGGTGTTAATGATTATTTAAAACGTAGTGGGCCTTAGTTCTATAGGTGGAGGCCTTTTCGAGATATCGCAATAAGGGTGGACGAGGGGTGACTAGAATGTGTTTATACGATATGGGTATCAAACTAAAAGTATTAATGAGGGTTTTAAAAGGGAGTAGCCCTTAGTTGTATATGTGAAGGCGTTTTCGAGATATCGACCAAATTGTGGACCAGGGTGACCCAGAACATCTTCTGTAGGGTACCGCTAATTTATTTATATATGTAATACCACGAACAGTATTCCTGCCAAGATTCCAAGGGCTTTTGATTTCGCCCTGCAGACTTTTTCATTTTCTTCTACTTAATATGGTAGGTGTCACACCCATTTTACAAATTTTTTTCTAAAGTTATATTTTGCGTCAATAGACCAATCCAATTACCATGTTTCATCTCTTATTTCATATTTGGTACAGAATTATGGCATTTTTTCATTTTTCATAATTTTCGATATTGGAAAAGTGGGCGTGGTCATAGTCGGATTTCGGCCATATTTTATACCAAGATAAAGTGACTTCAGATAAGTACGTGAACTAAGTTTAGTTAAGATATATCATTTTTTGCGGAAGTTATCGTGTTATCGGCCGAGCGCAAGGACAGACGGTCGACTGTGTATAAAACCTGGGCGTGGCTTCAACCGATTTAGCCCATTTTCACAGAAAGCAGTTACCGTCATTGAATCTATGTCCCTACCAAATTTCACAAGCATTGGTACATTTTTGTTCGACTTATGGCATTAAAAGTATTCTAGACGAATTAAATGAAAAAGGGCGGAGTTACGCCCATTTTGAAATTTTCTTTTACCTTTGTATTTTGTTGCACCATATCATTACTGGAGTCGAATGTTGGCATAATTTACTTTTATACTGTAAAGATATTAAATTTTTTGTTAAAATTTGACTTTAAAAAAAAATTTTTTTTAAAGTGGGCGTGTTCGTCATCCGATTTCGCTAATTTTTATTTAGCACAGATATAGTAATAGGACTAACGTGTCTACCAAATTTCATCATGATATCTTCAACGACTGCCAAATTACAGCTTGCAAAACTTTTAAATTACCTTCTTTTAAAAGTGGGCGGTGCCACTCCCATTGTCCAAAAATTTTCTAATTTTCTATTTTGCGGCATAAGATCAACGCACCTGCAAAGTTTCATCGCTTTATCCGCCTTTGGTAATGAATTATCGCACTTTTTCGGTTTTTCGAAATTTTCGATATCGAAAAAGTGGGCGTGGTTTTCGTTCATTTTAAATAGCGATATGAGATGAGCGCTCAGGAACCTACATACCAAATTTCATCAAGATACCTCAAAATTTACTTGAGTTATCGTGTTTACAGACGGACATACGGACGGACTATGGCTAAATAAATTTCTTTTTTCACCCAGATCATTTTGATATATAGAAGTCTATATCTATCTCGATTAGTTTATGCCGTTACGGATTACCGTTATGCGAACAAAGTTAATATACTCTGTGAGCTCTGCTCAGCTGAGTATAAAAAAATAATTCATTGGTTTTATGCATATGGCTCAATGAGATATTTTAATTTGAGATTTTTCGTATTATCAGGGAGACATCTAAAGCCCATCCCAAATTTTCCAATACTTTATTTATGCTCATGACCCACTTTCTGCACTGAAAGTGTCTTTTTTCAGTTTCATCTTTATAGAAACGAGTGCGGAAAGTGAGTAAGACTCTTTGGGGTATTCCAAGTCAACACAGTTACTTTTTTTATGAGACTCTCTTCTTCTCTTGCTCACTTAAACCTTTGCATTTTTTCCGTTTTGGACGGGTGTCCTATGCGAAACAGAGAAAAATGAACAGCTTCGATGGAAAAAAACTTCATCAGTTTTTCTTGAGGCACCTTAATATAGGTACAGCAGTCATTGCGGTAACAAGGTTGCTACCTTGCTTCATTTAGACCAAAGTTGGTCCTTTTTGTTTAAGTTAAGTCTGATGGCCTGGTCAGGTCTGAAATATCCATATTACTAAGTTCATGACGATAGCAAAAGGTAAAGACAGTTGTTAAAATAAGTAGAGGCGGGGCGCTCAGAATAACCTTCAACCTAAGAACAATCATTGAAACTAGAACACTTTCAGTTTCGAATTAAAACTGGTGCGAACATTTTATTTAAACTTGCCTACATGAAATAACGTGGTTTTATATACGTCTTTCCCATGCAACACTAACACACTTCGGTTATTTTAGCCTAAGACTATCACAACTGAACGGTGCTTGTCTTCCACCCTCATAATGAAACGCGTTATGGTATTTTTTTTGTTTTACCCTTTTAAATTTTGACTTTTGAACCGGGTCAATGGCTCAATCTGTAGATAAGGAGACCCGTTTTATTATTTAGTGGAAAATATTTTGTGAGAGGTACACGCACACCCACGTAAGAGCTGCGACGAACAAACAGGGTGACACAATTTTTAGTAAAGAAAACGCCATTAGTGTTGAAGCCTACTAATGCTAGTCTGCGTTGGGAGCGAAAATATTTTATTTAGTAATTGGGATGAGATTTTTTGGCACCATGTACATAAAAAATTTAAATTTTAGTGTGCTTTGCTTTCAATTTCTTAGTTTTGTAATTTTTTACCACAAATTTTGGCATTGAAAATATATGAGGTCTGGCAACTGCGCTAGTAAAGAAAAAGTTGTAAATATGTTTTGAATATTTTTCCGATAATAAATTGTCAATTATTTTGCTGTGTGAATTGAATTGTACGAATATGGATAAATCGTGAGATAGTGCTAACAGTTATTAGTTCATTATTTTCTTAGATAAGAATTTAGTAATTATGACAGGGTTTAGTTGGATTTGAGAGAAAAATGAAATAAAAGTTTTAATGAAATTGTAGCAAAATTATTTATTTATTTAAACTAAATAAAAATTTTATAAAATAAAAAAGCAAAAAAAAAATAAATACAAAAAAAAACAAATGAAGTAAAATAAAATAAATTTAACTAAAATAAACTGAATTAAAATTAAATTAAATGAGATAAGACAAGGCAAAATAAAAGTATATAAAAACATTAATAAAATTAAAAAGTTAAATAAAAATAGATAAAACAAAAGAAAAGAAAATAAAGTAAACTCAATATAAAATAAAATAATTAAAATAAAAAAATTAAACAAAATAATAAAATGATATAAGATAATATAAAATGAAATAAATTCAAAATAATAAAGCATGAAACGGAAAAATAAAATAAATTCAAATAAAATTAAATAAAATAAAATAAAGAATAATAAAATAAAATAAAATAAATTAAATCATAATAATACAAAATAAAATAAAATAAAATGAGAAAGAAATAAAATAAATTAAATCATAATAACATAAAATAAAACAAAACAAAATTTAATTAAATTATATTAAATAAGATAAAATAAAATAAGTTCAAAATAATAAAAATAAAAAATTTTAAAAAAATAATGTCGGCAACAGAAAAAATGTAAAAAGAATATCTATGTACCTATAAGTTTAAAAAAATTTGTTAACCAGTTAAACCTATAAGCTAATATAAGTAGGTGTTGTTGTTGTTGTTGTAGCGATAAGGTTGCTTTGGGGAGTGTTATCGATGTGATGGTCCTTTGCCGGATACAGATCCAGTACGCTCCGGTAACACAGCACCATTAAGGTGCTAGCCCGACCATCTCGGTAACGATTTATATGGCCACATGTGTACATGTTCATACATTTATATGTACCTACTATATACATAAATTTAATTATAGCCAGTTTTATTCGTGTCACATTTGTACAATTGAATACAAACATAAATAAATAAACTGCAGTTCATATACGGATGCAGCCCATACATTTTTTCTACAGAAAACACTCGTAAACTCAGCAGCACAAATTTTTAAAGTTCAAGTGCAAATTTCGTAATATCTGAGCGTATGAATGTACGTGTTTGTACATGTATATCTGTATGTAAGCATGTACTGTTATTGTAGAGAAACGTGCTACTCGTTTAGACGTGCTCTAATCGTCTTCAGCGTCAACATCAATAATAGCAAATACAACAAAGTTACATATTCACGACAATTAAAACATTTATTTATTTATGAGCCAAACTAAAAATAAATTTAATTCAGAGCTTAGAAAGAACAAAACACAACAATAAAAAAGCAACAAAATTAAAAACAATTTTATTTTGTCATAAACATTCATTGGCAATACGATAATTTACAATTCCGGTGCTAGGCCACATAAATTTAAGCAAAGAAAAGATTATGTCGTCAATCCCGAGTGGAAAACTCCCAAAATTCGTTGTTCACGCACAACTGAGATATACCAGCCTTCCACATTATGAAAGGGAGTGTTTTGTATTCGACGCATCTGCTGTTTGAAGTCAGCAAGGAACATGTAGGATCCGAGTAGTTAATTTTTTCAGCCCAACTGGCCAATGAGTCCCCAATTTCAATATTAGTTTAAATTACAACCAAAAATTAAAATTTTCTGCTTAAGACCTAAAAATAGAAAGTTCCCTGTGGTAAGTCAGTAACTACCCTGCAGCGAATCACTTCGGTTCCGAAACAACGCAAAAATTTTCAATTTAGGAGAAGGTAGTAATTCTAATTATGTCCTCTCGCAGTGCTGTCAACTGGCACTATTAACATTGTGATGTATTACGATATGGCTAATGAGCTTAAACTATAAGTATGCCTTCTTTTCCAAACTTGAAACGCTTTCACACTAAGGTGTAAAAAAAAAACATTGGCAAAAACGTCAAACCAAGTGTTCGGAAATTTGCCAGTTCGCCTAGGAAATTTGCCAGTTGAAAGCTTGAATTAAAAGTTTTCCCCAGAGGGTCGTAAATACCTACTACTGTACTTGTTCCATTAGTAGTTATCAGTGTTAGTCTTCTATGTGAATTTAAAATGTGCTAGTTTTCATTGCATGCCTAGCGGACATTATGTACCAAAAATTGATAGTCCATATTGGAAAAATAATAATTCTCCATCAACTCCTTTTCATTATCTTCCTCTTCCCCACAATTTTCAAATTCCTATCTCACCATTCTCAGCATCTTACTTTAATACTCTTTCAAGCTCACTTCTACACTCTCACTCACAGGTCCACGCCTACAGACAGAATCGTCTAGGTATTTAAGATCTATTTAGTATTCGCATAGCCATCCACTGATAATAACCATGACAGAGACGATCCAAAACCCTGTACTTGGCCAAATTAGCCCCGTATACCAAAATTGCAACATTGCGATAAAAATCAACAATAAAAAGCGATCAATGTTCTTAATATTTAAATATGCAGATGAGATAAGTTGAGAACATGATTTCAGCTTTATCGTGAAGCATTATATAGATTAAATATCCAAAAATAGACAAATACATATGCCATTTACCTTAACTCACTTCACCTGCACACCCCAACTAATCTAGCCCTACAACTTACTGTTTTGTGTCATAAATTATTGAAATGTTTGACATTATAAAATTTTATGACATATAACGGCATATAAAATATTTAAAACAGTGATATACATGAGAGCCTCATGAAACCAGATTTACCAGAGGAAATGTTTTAAAAATTTTCCCATCTAAAACAAAAAACTTCAACCATCGTAGGAGTGCGGGTTCAAATCCCACTCCCGGGAGAAGAGACTTTGAAGATATTTACAAGGTATATTCGAAACGGCTGTCGCCTTGTCCGTCCTGCTGTCACGTTGTTTAAATTTTTCCCAAATTATTAAATAAAAAATGTCAACTTATGCCCAAAGATATCCACCTATGTTGTTATTTGTTAATAATGCTGAGTTTTAATAAAAAAAAAATTTAGTTTGTCTTTCATTATAACTATGCAGATTCGTGATAGGCTGAATACTTTTTCAAACAGGCAACTTGTGTGACTTAGAAAAGTTACATACATGAAAACGCCGCCCAATGTGGGCCCTCATTATTTTGGAAGAAAATTCATATCAAAGCAAAAATGCCGCCTTTAAAATAACAAAGTCATTTTATGAAACTTCTAACAAGCGTTTTAATTAAATTTACACGTGTTAACACAAAGAACACTTAAGTAATTAGATAAGAAGCAATTCAGCAGTCAATCCATATTTTATCTACTTAGCACTTGATAGTATCAATGGAATGGTAGCATTGAAATAATGAGATAGAAATCGAAAGTACTTATAACTAAATTGCATAGATTAGATATCATTTATTTGAACTTCATAATAACAATTTAACAAGTAAATTAAGTTTCATAATAAGTCTTTATGTAGATTGAATATCCTTATACTAATTCAATATATGTATTTCCAATTATTTGTTTGTGTCTCTATAAACTTAGCATTTGGAAGCCATTGATCTTCATCTAAAGACTGAAGTTTGTTCACTCAGTATAAACAGTTTGTACAAATCCAGTAAAAAATTTGCCAAGTTCTGAAACCACTTAAAGTTCATTATTAATGTCGCGCCGATTGAAATGTGTGAAATGATATCCCAAACCAAGCTGGCTCAAGTAAGAGAGATATTGACCAATATTTTTACCCCGTGTACCTTTATTATTTACACTAAACAAAAATAATCAATTGCCGCTGCAAAGGCTGTATGAAAGATCGGCAGTATAAAAGGGATTTATGTTGAGGTTAAAAAACGCGTAACCTATAAACATATTTTAGAAGGACATTTTTCTGAGCTGGGTCGCCCCTCGGCAGTGTTTAGCAAGCATTTCGAGTTTATTTCTGCCATGAAAAGCTCTCAGTGAAAACAATTCTGCCTTGCAGATGCCGTTCGGAGTCGGCATTAAAAAAATAGGTCCTGTCCCTTCAATTTGTAGTACATATTAAAAAAAGGACACGACGCAAATTGGAAGAGAAGCTCGGCCTAAAATCTCATCGGAGGTTATCGCGCCTTACATTTACATAACCATATCCGTAAAAGTAAGGGAAAAATGAAGGCAGTAAAAACGGATATTAGGGGTTTTTTAACACGCTTTTATTAGCATGGCCTGTATCTATGTATGTAACGGAATCTTTGAGCTTAACTTTCACCGGTTTCTAGAAGCCTGATTAATTTGAAACTTTGCACACGAACCAAGGACCGATGACAATGCATTAATGTGATGGTGTGGTGACATAAGGTCAACGGCCATAAGGTCAATTGGCCTTATTACCACTTTGAATGGCCATAAGTTTGATTGAAACTTTGCACACGTATCAAGGCTCGATGACAATGCATTAATATGATGGTGTGGTGACATAAGGTCAACGGCCATAAGGTCAATTGGCCTTATTACCACTTTGAATGGCCATAAGTTTGATTGAAACTTTGCACACGTATCAAGGCTCGATGACAATGCATTAATGTGATGGTGTGGTGACATAAGGTCAACGGCCATAAGGTCAATTGGCCTTATTTCCACTTTAAATGGCCATAATATTGATTGAAACTTTGCACACGTATCAAGGCTCGATGACAATGCATTAATGTGATGGTGTGGTGAAATAAGGTCAACGGCCATAAGATCAATTGGCCTTATTACCACTTCGAATGGCCAAAATTTTGATTGAAACTTTGCACACGTATCAAGGCTCGATGGCAATGCAATAATGTGATGGTGGGATGACATCAGGTTAACGGACATAAGGTCAATTGAACTTATGACCACCCCAAATGTCCATAGATTTGAAACCTTGTACATAATGTGAAAAACGCATTTAATGACAGAAGTGTATGCATGGTACATCTACAAAAGAGCATACTGGAGCCCTTTTTATCACATTTTTATTAGCTTGGCCTGTATATATCTATGTATCTTTGTATCCATGAATGTATGTAACGGAAACTGGAGTGGAGCCAAGAGCCACGGTAGTGCAGAGCTCCGAACTCCGTTGCACCTTTTGAAGTATTTTAAGATAGGTCCTTTTAGCTAGTGCAGGCCATCAGACCAAGGCGCCATAAAGAAGAATCGGGCGCACAATGGCTGTGTAAATCTAGTAGGTCACCTTAGGGGAGAATCCCCAGGAGGTGCCAATTGCCCTCTTGTAGGTGAACAGCTCTGCTACTGCCTTCTTGGATCGCTCCACTATATGGTCACTCCATAATAGCTTCCTATCAAGAATGACTCCCAAATACTTGACTTGATCGCTAAATGATAAGAACGTACAGCCTATTCTTGGTTGTGTGAGATTTGGTACTTTGTACCTCCTCGTGAAGAGGACAAGCTCGGTTTTATCCGGGTTGACTTCCAAACCTGTGGAGGGTTGTACTCCTGGAGCTGCTCCAGGAATGTCAGCTGGGTCCGTTGGCGTCACTGGAACCCAGGATCTAGCCCTTGGTCGTGAGGGGATATCACGCGCCTCCACTACCTTGAGGCGCGCGCCCGGATATACCACCCCTATCAGCGTGACGGCGGCCCTATAGAGGTTTACCGACCTGGCGTCGTCACAGGCAATTAGCTTGATATTGCCCTGGAACCACCCTGCATCGGTGTAAGATGGCGGTGGGCCAGGGTTGTCTTTCTTAACCTTAACGGCCACCGTAGCGAGCGCGGCCTCGATCCACTTCCACTGTTGTTTCGGGATCCTGCCATCTTCGCTGCTCTCGTCTATAATGCCAATGATATGCCGACCCTTGGCAATTTGGGGAAAGACCGCGTCCAGCCTCCCTGCGTCTTGGCCCTTTTCGGTGCCGTGGGGATGGATTCATCCATGGACCGCTGGCACTTCGAGGTTTCATCACTCTCGACTAAAACTTTTAAAATTACTTGAACTAAAAATTAAAAATAAATAATAGTTTAAAAAACTAAAACAAACACGCTTTTATAGCTAACCGAACTAAAAAATAGAAATTAATTTTCAATTAAAAAGAGTTTATATAACAGTAGTAGAAGGTCAAACAATCATTTATAGTTAGTCACCTCAAAATAAAATTATAATAAAATTTGAGTTATTAACAGAATAATTTAATTCACAGTAAAAAGCTTGGGGTGCTTGATATTGAATGTTACAATCATTCCATTGGCAACTATCTGAGAGCTGAGAGGAAGGATATGAAATGTAGTCAAATGCACCCCACGCTTTTTAATCTGAATTAAATTATTCTGGTTATAACTCAAATTTTATTATAATTTTATTTTGAGGTGATTAACTATAAATGATTGTTTGACCTTCTACTACTGTTATATAAACTCTTTTTAATTGAAAATTATTTTCTCTTTTTTAGTTCGGTTAGCTATAAAAGCGTGTTTTTTTTAGTTTTTTTAAACTATTATTTATTTCAAACCAGGACACACCGTTTCATACATTCAAACAGAGAATCGGAATTTTTTCCGATAAGAAGAGAACATTCCAAATCGTTGTAGTTCTTGTAGCGATAAAGATGGACACATCATGACATTGGGTACAGAGGGGATACTTGTGCATAACAATATAGAGCTAAGTGCTACATTTGTCCATGCGTAAGAAATTGACGCACTTCGAACAAATTCGAAACTGTTTTGAAACAGCTTCATAAACATTTCGGTATGACTTCAGGATTATTAAAGTATTACATTATTTCCAAAACAATTTGAATAAGAGTGATTCCAGGATCACTTCGGGACTATTTACGGACAGCTTCAGAATCATTTCGGGACTATTTCGAAACTACCATTTTTGGACTGGTACAAGTTAACTGTATGGCTGTTTTGGGATTCTTTTTGACAAAATTTCAGAGTTGTTTCCAGACTGATTCGAGATAATTTTGGGATAGTTTACGCATTGGTTCAGGTATACTGCGATACTATTTTTGGTATCATTTGGATACTATTTGGAAACAATTTCAGAACTGTTGCCGGATCACCTCTGGATTATGTAAGTTAACATTTCAGAGCAACTTCTGGATAATTTTGAAACTGTTTTGAAACCATTTTTGTACTCTACCAGGAAGACTTTGGACTATTTTGGAACCATATCTAGGATATTTTGTATCCAATTTTGAAAATTGTCAGGATCACTTCGTGACTGTTTTAGGTATCATTTAGAAAAAACTTCAGAATCCTATCGAGACTGTTTCGGAGTAATTTCAATGGTTTGTATTTCCGTGTCTCTGATTGTATTTCTTTCATGACAAGCTACTCAGCAAAAATTAATCTGTCTTAGCAGATGCTGTTCAGAGTCGACACAAAACATGCATGTTCGGCCAATTCGTTTGAAACATTTTTTTAATAGCACAACACCAATTGGTAGAAAGGCTCACCCTTATCCGCATGGTGGGTATCGCGCCAAAAGTTAAAATTATTTTTATTATATCGTGAACGTCATTCTTTTTCGATTGGGTAATGCACACAATTTCGTTCATATATTGAGTTGGTTGTTGATTGTTAACAAAAGCTAAATATCAAAACAAAATTTATGAGGCTGCTAAAACAATATCTTTATGACCAAATAAAAGGCAATACGTACATTGTGTTTGTACGTAATTCTGAAACGTTTTGCGCGCTTCAATTGTAAAATAGTAGCAATGACTAAAAAGTAGTAGTAGTTGATTTTTATACATACATTTTGATTTTGATAATATAATTTTTTATATTTTCATTATTACATCGCCTGAGCATTGAATTATCACCATGCTTGAATTAAATAAAATGATAAAACATATTCTTTGTGCAAGTGATGCTCCTGATAAGTTATAACTATGCCTAGAAATTTCTCCCTGCAACAGGGTCGCACAGCATTTTTCAGTATTCAGGAGCATGGTGTTTTTTCGGAAAATCGTTAAAATATATATCGGTATAATACACCGTTTGGGACAGTCATTCCTAGACGTTTTTGAGATAGAAAATTTTTAAATGAAATTTCGAGGTGGCACGCTGTGTTGCAAATTCTGAAATAAGCCGTTTCGAAAAAATTTTCTGAGATAGGCAGTTTTCGAAGTTGCAGTCGATTTGCTAAATTTTTTTATTATTTCGAGTTAGAATTGTGAATTTCTGGTTCACCGAAGCCGGTTGCCATTTCTTTAAAATGATTGAGTACATACATACATAAATACCTACTTACAGTATGTAAATATTTTTTAGAGCTCTGCAACAACGCCATTAAACGTTTGTTGATCTTTGTTTATAACTTTTGAGATGTCAATAATTATCTATTCTTGCTATCAAGTAAGCTTTTGAACAACAGCAAATATCACATACAAGCAAGATGATGAATCTTAAATGAATAATGGAAACATTGGGGTTGTTTCATTACCAGGTATTTTTCCCATATTTCTTGCTACTATTTACAATTTTTTATTTACACCTTTTTTTCTGTTTAACATTTTTCCATTCGCTAAAATAATAAGAAACGGGTTTACCTAAAGGTATGCGAAACTGAATTTCGTTGTTAATCTTTCTCAACTTATTTTTGGTTATTCGCTTACTCTTGTTATACTCAGCTGAGCAGAGCACACAGAGTATACTAATTTTGTTCGCATAACGGTACCCAGTAACGACATAAACTAATCGAGATAGATGTAGACTTCTATACATCAAAATTATCTGGGTGAAAAAAGAAATTCATTTGGCCATGTGCGTCCGTCCGTTCGTCTTTCCGTAAACACGATAACTTGAGTAAATTTTTAGATATCTTAATGAAATTTGGTATGTAAGTTCCTGGACACTCATCACAGATCGCAAATTAAAATGAACGAAATCGGATCACGCCTATTATTTCGATATCTAAAATTTCGAGAAACCGAAAAAGTGCGATAATTCATTAACAAAGACGGATAAAGCGACGAAACTTGGTAGGTGGGTTGACCTTATGACGGAGAATAGAAAATTTGTAAAATTTTGGACAATGGGCGTGGCACCGCCTACTTTTAAAAGAAGGTAATTTAAAAGTTTCTCAAGCTGTAATTTCGCAGCTTAGTATGTCATGTTCGGTTACACCCGACCTTAGCCTTCCTTACTTGTTTTTTGCAAGTTGTCAGTTTTTATTTATTTTTCGTTTGTTTACTTTATACAAATTTTACGAACAATGAACATTTATTGTTATTTGTCCAATGTTTAGATATGCATTGATTACAAAAAATTGTATCTAACAAAAAATATAAAAATTTTTTTTACTAGGCCGTGAAGCGTTTTGTGGTTTTGTGACTTTAGAGAGCCTTAGAAAGTTTATAAGAACAAAAAAATAAATAAACTTAATGGTTATTTTATTCGGCTTAGTCGCGAAAAACCAAACATTTTACCATTTAGTTTTGAATATTTTGGAAAATTTTAAACAAAGTGACATCAGGAAGGACAAGGCTGTCGATTATACCTTGTAAATCTCTTCAAAGCCTCTTTCACACTGGAGTGGAATTCGAACCCGCACTCCTACGATAGTTGAAGTGTTACAAATGCATTCAGCCACGGTATGCTTTAGTTGTTTTTGTTTTTATTGGCCATTTGGTTTGGGATTCTTGGTTCGACTTCGAGCTTAAGGTCTATAACAATAATTTTTGCGATAATTGTTATTTTTTTAATTTATCATAACTGCGCAAATAGAAATCAATGCGCACTCTGATTTGATTTGATTGAAATTTGGCCCCAAAACAGCTTAATATTAAAACAACTCCAGATGAAAATTAACAATTTTTGTAAAAAAAAAAACTAATTCAGTTAATTTAATTAAATTAAATTTTTTTATAGAAACTATTTTAACTTTGCATAGAAAGTTACGTCGGCACAAAAGAAAAATTAGCACAAAAACAAAAAAATTCCGCAAAATGGGTCAAGGATTAGGAGTTTACTTTAAATCCGATTTTGCACTGTGTTGAAACCAGTATTGAAAAGTATTGCAGCTCAAGCAATTTTCTCTATACTTTAAGTTGAAGGTTTCATTCAACTTTTTATTCAATATTTCATTAGAATGAGGCCAAACTATTGGAAAAGGAGAGCCGTATTCGAAAAATAAAAAAAATAAACAAATTTTTGTCGATTTTATTTATCTTCAAAATAAATTTAAATATAAATTATGATAATAAAAAAAATTCAGCCTAGTCCATTTAAACAATTTCGTAGCGATTTGCTAATTTGCGAAAATTTATATTGTAATATTGAACTAATCTCTTGACCAAGTTATTAGCGCATTTTTGCAAAACTGATACTAGCGGCTTTTTTTTCAAAGTGATTGATCGGATATGAACGCGGGAGACCAGTTTTATAAGATATGGATTTTTGATATTGCCTATTGTGACAGAAGCGGAACCGAGAAAGTCCAATGTACTAGTTGTTTGCCAGCAAGATAACACTTACCGTTAAAGAGAAAGAGAGGTAATATATTACCAAAAGCCATTGTGAATAGGACAAGTGTAATATCTAAGCATAAACGTCAAAATAACAAACAGGCGCGCTCACCTAATTTTTTAAATAACTATCGTGGTTTCATATTGCATCTCTTTCACTGAAGATAGTTAGCCGGAAGCGTTGGCATATTAAACACTCGGTCAAAACGCTGTCAAAGCGTTATTAGTCTCCATCTTGAATAACCTGTCAGTTGATTTGACATATAAGGTATCACATTTGTTTTATACACAATGACATAAAAAAAATTAAGATAATGAGATTGGCGGTGAGATGCAGCAAGAACTCGACTAAAGAACACAAGCGATGAAATTTGTGTTATATGCAGTGACAGAAGTGACGTAGGTGTAGACAGTGATGCTTCAGAAGTTTTCTTTTTCCAGTAAAGTTCAAAAGAAAATTAAGCAAAACTTGTGTAACGAAGCATGGGCGAAGACGCGCAAAAGTCTAAAGCTCGATCGTTCTCTAGCTAATACTAAGTTTCGTAAATAGTTAGACATATTTATTCGGCATTATTTATAAAACTTAATATAAACGACACGAGAGTAAATATTTGCAGTGATAACAACAGAATAAAGGAATCGACGAATACACAACAACAAGTAATGAGCTGTGAAGAATCATGATTTTATTTGTAATAGCGATATGAGAGCATATACGCACACATACATAATTATTGAGATAGCTTTTTTTTTGCAAAACGATTTCGAGGGGATTTTGCCAATTCATCACGTAATAAGCAATCAAAATTCAAATACAAAGCTAATTGCAGTCAATAATGAATGTGTCTTTTTGGCCTTCATAAACTTATTTGCCCAATTGACGACTAAATATTGAAAACGTTTAAAACTCGTGAATATAATAAAGAGTTAGACTATATTTTAGGATAGGTTATTAAATATACATACATACATAGTATTAGGTGGGCACTTGAAGATAAATATTCACACATTGGAATAATTCTCGTCATTCAAGGTTATTATTATATATATTGCATTGCATTTGGGTATATTTTTTAAGAAAATATTGTTGGCATTTGAAAGCTATACGCGTTAATATATGTATGCCAATCCTCTTACCAAATTTGCAAACGTCGCACGTTCCCAAATAGCGCATGCGCAAATACTTAATCCCAGACAATGCTTAACACAAAAAGGCTTCGATGTCATGGCTAAAAATTTTTTTGAGGGGCAAATCAGCAAAAATATCACCCACATCAAAAAATTGGGCAAATTATTGCTCATTGTGCTATATGCTCATTAGGCTGACCCAAAAACTGAAAAGGGTTCAGCATTCATCTACTTCAAAGAGTTTTCCCAATCCGGTGACAAAAGTGCACGCAATGATGCAAGGAAAGTTTTCTATCGAGAAGTCGCTCACGAGTAATTTCGGTAATTTCTACACTCGGTTAGCGATGTAACGGATCAGTGGGGGTGTTTTTACCTATCAATCCCACCTCTGCCAATATTGAGAACTTCAGGCAATCTGGAAACTCTACTGGTATGAGGAAAATGCCGTACCACTGGTTCACTATGACGAGTTGGTAATATTTAAGGTTGTGTAGCTATGTGCTGTGTTAAATTATTGAGTTGACATTCAGTGTGGAACTACTGGTGCTGATACAATATATCGTGATACCTTGGCGCAATAAATCTCCAGTAACGCCAGATGTGTAAAAACTCGTTTTAAGCTGGCAACACTTTAACTCACTCCAGTTAGGACCGCTAAAGCTTTAGGAATCGAGCGACAACTTTTAACGGCTGTTGTTGTGTAAACAGCCAATTAATATTTTAACAGCTGAGTTCGGTTACTTTCTAACAGAGCTTGTAAAAAGATTGAATCAATTGAGTGTGCATTCTCTCAGCATTCTTTTAAAAAATGTGATTTATTGGTTGCATATTATAAATCTCCATTCCTGAATGGCTCAAAATACCTTAACTCAAATCTAAAGTGTGTGTGTTATTGAATGGTAAAATATAATTCAATATAGAGTGGGAATGTAGGAACCATTCCCAATCTTTAATGAATGTAAACTTGAAATGAATGCACACGTTTTTCCATTCAGTACTAAATACTTTTTCTCAAGGGTTCTTTTTTTTGTATACTTTCATTGCCATCAGATATGTTAAATCAATTTAGGAGTTGGGTGCAAAAAAGGCGTAAAATTTATCAATAGAAATAATAGCTCCTTCTAATTATTCAAGTAGTTTAATATTTAAGAATTCATGAGCTTAACCCCGGCTTATAATAATTGAATATTCAATCATTATTTTTGAAAAGAAAGAAAAATTTGCTGGCATACTGCGATTTTAACATTTCGAAAATCGCCACATAATCATCATCAGTCAATTTCGAATGTTATCAACGGCTTCACTGATATCCGAACCGCGAATCACACGGTGAAACTACAGTTGCCTTAAATCATCGAAATATGCCATTAAATGTTTCTTTCTTTACAGTTTCTCTTTAAACTTCGCAAAGACAATCTATTGCTTTCTTGCTATATGTCAAAATGGTTCTATATGTCCTACTTATTTTGTTGATGTAGTAAAATGGATATTGTAAATGACCACATTGTGCATTGACTAAATAGAGTAAATTGTGGATATTTTTTGCTGATAATATAACAAAAACAGATACTTGAGTTTAAGTCGTTTAAAATTAAATACATCAAAGTATATAGGCCTATCAGCGATTTCGTTGGAGCTTCCTAATTCCGAGAATTTCGATAAATATATGTCTAATTCCATGGCATCGTCCTACAGGGATTCAGGATTTTTCTATTCACCTGAGTCACCTTCCCAGTTTTCCTTCATATGTGCCACGAAAAAAAGATGTTTCATTGGGAGAAACTCTTCAGAGGTTATTAAGCTGCAGATGATGTTATGACAGTGTTTGACGGAATATAAATATAGGGCCCGAGTGATTGAGAAGGACCATTAGTCTCTCTGCCTTTTTACATGGCTTTTGTAGGTTTAATTCTATCTTACTTGAGCAGATTTGTATTCAAAGTTAATTTTCTTTGCTGTCAACAAAGCTACAACTATCTATAGAGCCTACTTTAAAAGACTGTAATTACAAACTATTGTGTTTAGAAGAATATTTTTCTTAGAAAATAGAGAAAAATAGTATATTGCTGTTGCAATTTGGAAACTCACAAACCATTATCTATACAGTATTTGACCACAAAACCGCTAGGAAGAATATATGAAGGAACTTAAGAGCTTTTATATCTTTCAATTGTTTAATCAACAATTGAGGACGTTCAAATGTAGATTAGTACTTTTTCCTGCAAGCCTTTTATATGCCACATTGGCAACACTTATTTAGAACGATGACAATTTTCGGAACAGGGATATTGAAATATTTGTCATTTGCTTTTTTATTATTAAATTTTTAGAACAATTTTAATAAAAATGCTTTTTCAATTAACTTCTTTGTGCTTTATTACCATTTAAATAACGAAAAAACTGGTCATCACTGTCAATAACTAAATTTTTGTGTTGATATTTTTAAGAGGCTTTAATTAAATACAACCATGTGATATTTGAGCGGGTTTTGTGCTTGTACGACATTTTTCATAATTGATTGGTATTAGAAAAGTGTGCGCAATCTCAGCAAAGGCTGCATTCATTTGAATGCTTATTCTGTGTTGAAAAATATTTGTGTTTCATTCAATTACTTCATTCTTTCTTCGAAGAGTTCAAGAGTGCATTCTTTTTTTCCCACTACTGAATGAAGAATGGGTTGACTTTTAAGCCACATTCCTTAACAAGGAGTGAAAGAATGAAGAAACAGCATCCTTAAATCAATGATTTAAAATTTCAAATGATTGCACACTTTTACAGCTCTGCTTTCTAAATAGACAATAAAATGAATTCTAGTACCACATACGAAACAGCAATGGTCGAGATTGGTCGAAAATGTTTGAACTAAAAAATTTTTAATTATTTTATATTGGGCCAGGTCGTAAAGTTTAATTATTAAATTGTGGAGCTTTTCGGCCGATTTTTTTGAAATAAAACCATCGTTTATTTTATCTTCTACGCGTTTCGACGCATATTCGCGTCTTCCTCAGGAAGGTAAGTTAACAATTATTTAAATATCACATCTGGGTATAATCAATGGAAAATTATATATATATAAAAAACACCGCACATCTTCTCTTGTTCAGGCTCAAACATTTTGTGTGATCGCAGTAGCATATGCGCAATTTATGTTGTCAACGTCTTCTTTAAAATTCATTGCTTTGTTAAATTGTTGTTGTATCCGTAACCCTTCTAGCGTCATCCTTCTTCTTGTTCTGTTCTCCACATCCAATATTTTTGTGTTGTTAAAATCAGCTGTGTGGTTATTTTCTATCAGGTGTTGCGCTAATGCTATAGTGTATTTGTTGTTTTTGGCATCGGATTTATGTTCGTTTACCCTTGTTTCAAGCGATCTTTTTGTTGTGCCAATGTAAACCTTATTGCAGCTTTCTCCTTGTTGTGTAGTTGTTCTTTATTAGTTTTGTCCTTTGTTTTTGTGTATATGCTACCTATGGCCGTGTTTTTCTTTTGACTCCATGGGTGGTTCGACAAATAGTGGATCATTCTCGATGATGCTACGGCTTTCTTATACCAATTGGTCCTTATTTTGTTCTCTGTATTATGGACCTCTATATCTAGGAAGGCTAATTTGTTGTTCGTTTCTCTCTCCAGGGTGAATTTTATTTTAGTATGTTGTCCATTGAATATTTTTAGTATCTCTTCCACGTCATTAATCCTAACTATAGCGAACATGTCATCTACATATTTTGTTATGTATTTTACATGTATGTCCTTAGATCTTAGCTCAGTGATGCTGTCGTCAATAATCTTGTCCAACACAATATCTGCTATGGTTGGTGATAAGGGATTGCCCATCGGCATACCATATGTTTGTTGGTAGAAGGTCCCATCGTGTACGAAATAATTATTTTCTCTCAAGCAAACTCGAGAATTTTGAGAAATTGGGTTTTTGAGATTTTTGTGTGGTTTTGTAAACCTGTCCATTGTTTCATTATTGTGCCAATCGCAAAGTGAATAGGTATGTTTGTGAATAGGGATACTACGTCCAATGATATTAGAGTTTCGTCATCTTCAATTGTTAGATTTTTAATGTTTTCTTTTAGTCGTTGTGAATTCTTTATATTGTATTTGTCCGAAACGATGTTTTGTAGTATCTGACCTACATATTTTGATAATCTCGAGCATGGTACGTTCACCGAAGAAGAAATTTTTATTTTCATCTGTAATATCCACCTAACTCAATGTTGATGTCAACATTACAAAAAATACACGAATACCCAGGCGTAGTAATATTCGGGCCTGTTCTGGATTTCGATTCCGACCAATTTATTCGGAATCGAAATGGATTGGTGTTCTGAATATCGATTCCGATCAGACTTGGTCGATTTGAAAAGTTTTACTATTAAGCACAGATAATCACATTATTTTTCGCACAAATAAGTTTTATTAAATTAATCATTTTATTTGGAAGATTTATAAAAACTTTTTGCTGGACTATTTGTTTATTTAATACAACAAGTCTTAATTTGAAAATTCCTATCAAAAATTTTCCAAGCTAAACAAAGCGATTCTGATCGAAAGGAAACCGACGTGTTCTCAATTTCGATTGATTGATTTTTGGGATTTTTATGCACAATTGCACGTCTTCTTGCCTCTGCATTTCCAAAAACCATTGGTGCTGGCATTTTGTTAAAATTTTTGCACAATTTTAATTTAACTAAAACCAAAATAAATAAAAACAGTTGTTTCGCTTGATTATCGACTGGAAATGAAAACGATTCTAAATCGACTTCGAATCGATTTGTTTCAATCAGAATTGAGAACACCAAAAAGACTCGGAACCAGCCTCGTTTTACTTTTCAAAACGATTCGGAATTCAGAACAGGCCTGATTCATAAGACTATCTCACTTTCTCTTATCGCGTTATATATTTTGTATAGCATGGAAACAATAAATTACTTGTTCAGGAAAGCAGAACAAAATAAGTTTTGCCACTTTTAAGGTTTAACGAAGAAGCTCTCTAACTCGATTTTAACACGGCAATCTCGCGATTTTGAATTTTGAACTTATTGAAAAACATTTTTTTTTAATATTTTTATAGGTCATCCTAATTTACATACATGCATAAATATGCGTATATACTACTTTTGAGTAAACACGCCAGTATTTATCATTAATAAAAATATATTAAAAATCTATTTACATTATTTTTATTTGACAGATTAATGCGAGAGACATGCGATACATTGTTCTAAGGATGGAATGAAAGCTATAATCCTAAAAATTTGTGGAAATCAACGACAAAAAAGAGTCAACGGCAGCATCAACAGCCCCGATAGTTAAAGCCAGTACTTTCGTGAATAATCGCTTACGCTACAAAAAAACTCGCAAAAATCCACACAATAAACCAATAACAAAACTGAAGTGCTATAAAATTGTTTACCAACAGTGATTAACAAAAGTCAAACGACATATAAACGAAAACGACTGCAGTGAAGTCAGCAGCTGACCCGAAGCAGACGCGCAATAGTGAAGGTACATTCACTCACTCACTGACTCAACGTTACGACTACCTGTTTGCCGGCTTATCTACCTACCAATTAGCGTACAAATAAAACTAAAACATTTTATTGAGTGTGTGTGTGTGTGTGTATAAAATTTCAATTTTTTTTTTTTTCATTATTGTGTTTACAGGCCTATAAAGAGCAGACGCTCAGTCAATTATTGTTGTAGATTGTCGTTAGCAGTTTCGCAGATTTGTTTGTTGTTCTTGTTGATCGTAAGTCTCATTTGACTTGAAAAAGTCAGTTAAAGTGCGCGAATTTATCAGAACGTTGCCAGACACGCAGCGTGAAACAGCGGCGTTTAGAAGAGCAGAAAAATTTGTGTAAAAAATAACAACAAACGAAGAAAGTTGTATAGCGCACGGAGATAATAATAACAAGTTCTGCAAAAAAGTAAATGTTATTAAAATTAATTAAGAAATTTCAAATTTAATTTAATTTTTTCGATTTTTCTCTTAAAAAAATAAATAAAAACAAACAACCAACGAAACCGAAAGTGCTTCAACATTGCATTTTTTGCATTGCGAACAAAAACGTGCCGATAAAAACATAAACAAAAATTGAATTTCAGCACATCGAATAATGTTTTGTTGAGAATTGTGCAATTTGAAAAATGTAAATGATAAAATAAAAAAAAAATTAAAAAGAAAAAACCGCATTACCTCATTACTTATTAACTGCACAGAACAAAAAAACCCTGAACTAAGCCAATAAAATATTTTAAAATATCGAACGTTATAAAATTTGTATTAATCGCCCACAGTATTAGCGTGCAATATTTATGATTAAAGTTTTTACGCTGTGACCTTGTGATGACTTGATTTTTCTTTACCAAAAGCAAAAGCTTAAATATTTTTTTTACGTTTAGCAACTAAAAGTGTTAAAACTTGTGAAGAGTTTATAACAAACGTACAGAAAAATTAATCATCGTCGTATTAAAAAAAAACACAAATTTGAAAAAATTGCAACATGTCCGCCTCCAAGGAGCAAATTTTTGCCAGCCATGACGCTGATTTGGATAAACCAAAAGGTGAGTTAGGATAAAAATCCTTTTTACATTAAAACTTTTTATTGAGCAGTTCACTTTAAATTATAATGTAACACCGTCTGAAAGGTTTGCAGTTGAATAATGTTTACTAGTTCTTGGAAATCGACTATTCGAATAATCGATTAGTCGATTAGCAAAACTTTCTTAGTTAAAAAATCGATTAACACTATCGAAAAGCTGTTTTGCATTCCACTATTGACAGATTTGACTATTCAAATAGTCGGTTCTATAATTTTTGTATGAGCTCTGCATTACGTAAAGACGTTTTGGGGTTATTCTTAGCCAACTGCAGCTCATAAATTTTACACTTTGCTTCTGTGGGATACTCGAAACTAGAAAACAAATTCCATACTTTACTCATTTTGTAGCAAACAATTTAGTTTTTTTAGGTTTTATGATAAAAAAAATGAATTTATTAATTTGCATGCAATATTGAAATCGAATACTAGTTAATCAATTACCAATCAGTGCAAAAGTTGAAACTTGAATAATCGACCAACGAATAACTGTCGATTGTAAACAAGATTCTCAATGTATATTCATAAAAAAAATTAAAGGTTTAAAAAGCATTTTAAAATGATATATTTTTTTTAATATTGGGGTTAGTGTTAGTACTTTACAGCAACTGTTTTTTTCTTTTTAATACTTTTTTTTTTTTGGATTTACTCAACATGTGTTGAGGGTGATTCTTTTTAATATTTGAAAAAAAAAAAAATCATACATCAGCGATCAAACAAAGCGACAGCTGTTTCAATTTTGCCATTTAATATCTCGGATGGTTATTTCTAGGAACTTTTAATTTACAAACACAGAATTTCTATTTCACAATACAAAGCTAAAATATTCTGCGTGCACAGTGGTTAAGGTTGTACTGGTAAGGGAAAAAAGCTCAATATCTACACCAAACTTTAATATATTTTCACAAAACTTAAAAGAAATAACTTCTTGAGGTCGCTGACCACGAATCTGACTTTTTTTAAACTTCACGCGGCCGCTAAAATTTGTATATATTTCAGATAAACGAACACTAACACAGCACAGCAATTAACCCTGTCGTTGACTACCAAGTATATGGGAATAACAATTGACTGCAATTTGAATTGGAAAGTATGCATCGAAGAGCGGGTACGGAAGGTCTGCATCGCCTTCTATGCCTGCAAATCAATGTTTGGTAAGAAATGGGGACTCAAGCCAAGCATGGTACTTTGGATGTACGAGGCGGTGGTGCGATCGGTGCTTACCTATGGTTCCATAGTCAGGTGGGAAGCTCTAAGTAAGAGCTACAATCTCACCAGCTTGCAAAAAGTCCAGCGCGCTGCGTGTGTTGGTGCCATAGGGGCCGGACGCACTTGCCCCACAGCTGCTTTAGACCCCATTTTGCACCTGCTTCCGATCGACTTGCATATACTTTGTACATCGTCACAAATCGCACTGAGAGTCAGGGAGTCTGGGTGTTGGGAGGATACTCAGCAAGGGCATAGTAGTATCAAACTGAAGTTTGAGTACGGTTGTAATACCGCCATTCCCAGCAGGAAGGAGTGGAAGAGTAACCCGGGCATAAGGGACGACATCCAAATCTACACTGACAGCTCCAAGATGGAATCGGGAGTGAGGGCCGGAGTATTCTCTGAGTCCCTAGATTTGTCTGCACCATTCAGACTCCCATCATACTGCAGCGTGTTTCAAGCAGAAATCCTCGGGCTTGAATATAGCTGGTAAAGTTTGCATCCTGTCGGATAGCAAAGCAGCGATAAAAGCGCTTTCCTCGCCACACATTTACTCAAAATTGGTGTGGGTTTGTAAGCAACTCATATCCCAGTTATCCACCAATCTAGAACTACGCGTTATCTGGGTCCCGGGTCATAGAGAGATTGAGGGTAACGAGAAGGCCGACGAGCTAGCACGCAGGGGCTCATCGGAGGTGAACGAGGAAATAACCAGTGTCGAAATAGGCGTACCCTTAGCAGTAGCCAAGAGGAATATCCAAAGCTTCTACTTGAAGAAAGCACAAACAAAGTGGAATAACATCACCCCCTGTGCAATATCAAAATCCCTTTTTCCAAACTATGATGGAAAGAGGACGAGAAGTCTTCTGAACAAATCAAGGGATAACACACGCAAACTTATAGCAGCCTGCACCGGTTATTGGGCAGTAGGTACGCATGCGGAAAAAATGGGCAGTCCGTATAACGAATACTGCAGCAGCTGAAAAGATCCAAATGCCAAGGAGACAGTAGAACACTTTATGTGCAAATGCCCGGCTATAGCTAGAGCCCTGCTCAGGGTCCTTGGAACCCCGTTTCTAAAAGACCTCAGAGGGTTATCTGTGATAGCAATCCCGAATATTCTTAATTTTATCAACAACTCTGGCTGGTTGTAATACATTGACCATAACATTCCGTAGGTTTTTAGACGAGTTACATGGTATCAAAAGGGCTTTAAATAGCTACTTGGGCGAACAGGGTCGCAGCCATTTCACCTACCTACCTACCAGATAAACGTCTCAAAAAAATCTTCCATCATAGAAATTTAGTTAATTTTTTCGCTTTAACGGTGTTTTACATAATTCATACATAGTTTGGCTGAAAAGATTGTAAAAAATATTTGAGGATTAATAAGAGTATTAAAAGTTCTGCAAAAAATTATAAGTAAAACCAAAACCTTGCAATTGTCTTTAAGCAATGTGAAGCTTTTTTTTCAGGGCCTTGCCAACTTTTAAATTTTTGTGCATGGACTCCCATTCAAAAATAACACGTACACATACATTACTTACTTACTTAATTGGCGCTTAACCGTCTAAATGGTTATGGCCGTCCAACAAGGCGCGCCAGTCGCTCCTTCGCTCCGTCAACAGGCGCCAATTGGTCACACCAAGGGAGTTTAACTCATTTTCCACCTGGTCCTTCCAACGGAGTGGGGGACGCCCTCTACCTCTGCTTCCATAGGCGGGTTCCGATAGAAACACTTTCTTGGCCGGAGCATCATCTTTCATTCGCATAACATGGCCTAGCCAGCGCTGCCGCTGCCTTTTAATTCGCTGGACTATGTTGATGTCTGCGTATAGCTCGTACAGGTCATCATTAAATCTTCTTCGGTACCCGCCATCGCCAACGCGTAGAGGTCCATAAATCTTTCGAAGAACTTTTCTCTCGAACACTCCCAAAGCCGCTTCATCTGCTGTTGTCATGGTCCATGCTTCTGCCCCATATAGCAGGACGGGTACGATAAGTGTCTTGTAGAGTATGATTTTCGTTCGCCGAGAGAGGACTTTACTTTTCAATTGCCTACCTAGTCCAAAGTAGCGTTTATTGGCAAGATTGATTCTTCGCTGGATTTCAGTGCTGATGTTGTTGCTAGTGTTGATGCTGGTTCCCAAATAAACGAAGTCTTTTACTATTTCGAAATTTGTTCGATGACAGCAGGTACTTCGTTTTGTCCTCATTCACCATCAAACCCATCTTTACTGCTTCTTTTTCCAGTTTGGAGTAAGCAGAACTAACAGCGCGGGTATTTAGGCCGATGATATCAATGTCATCAGCATATGCCAGTAATTGCACGCTTTTATAGTATATTTTTCCAGTGCAGTTAAGTTCTGCAGCTAGTACAATTTTCTCCAGCATCAAGTTAAAGAAATCGCACGATAGGGAGTCACCCTGTCTGAAACCTCGTTTAGTTTCAAACGGCTCGGAGAGGTCCTTCCCAATTCTGACCGAGCTGATGGTGTTGCTCAACGTCATTTTGCACAGCCGTATAAGTTTTGCGGGAAAACAAAATTCAGACATAGCGGCATATAGGCAGCTCCTTTTCGTGCTGTCGAAGGCGGCTTTAAAGTCGACGAAGAGGTGATGTGTGTCGATTCTCTTTTCACGGGTTTTTTCCAAGATTTGGCGCATTGTGAAAATCTGGTCGATGGTAGATTTACCAGGTCTGAAGCCGCACTGATAAGGTCCAATCAGGATCTTATATGCCATATTAAGAAGGCTGATTCCACGATAGTTGGTGCATTTTGCAGTATCCCCCTTCTTGTGGACTGGGCAAAGAACACTTAGATTACAACCGTCGGGCGTGCACTCGTCCGCCCATATTTATATACATATACATACCTATACATAAAATATAAGGCCCATTATAACTCATAGTACATTTAGGCCGACATTCTCTTCCATTTTGCACCGTGTCCCACTTTAATTTGACGCGTCGGGACTTAGTACGGAACTTTTTAGTATAGATTTTGATGTTGCTTTTTCGGGCTTTGAACCATGGACCTTCTGTGTGATAGGCGAGCACGCAACACCATCGCTTCATATATATATATATATACATTTGCTAAAGAGAAATATTAACAAAAATTTTTTTTAAATACTAATTTACAAATGTTTGTGTTTAAAACAAATACGCTTTTCACGCTAAGAGTGACTGACAAAGTTGTTATTGTCCCACCTCTCAAATGTCATAATTATAATTTAAATATGTATAACTTCTGTTTACTGAATGTTTCATATTTGAAATACTTGCGTTCCAATGTCATTATGTCAACAACAACAAAAAAAGAAATATAATTGCACACAAAAATGTGTTACTCAGTTTTTTAAATACTCCAACCTTTCGCTATTTATTAATATTTATGTTGATCTCTATTAAATTTTGGCAAAAAAATAATAATTAACAAATATTTTTAGATTAATTTGCATTCGTGCAACCTTCACAATAACAAAAACGTACACAGTTTTTTTAACTTTTTTTATTTAAATAACATCCAACCGTAGTCGATTACATGAGAAAACGCTGCTGTGTATTCACAATGATACTTTTGCATGAATTTTATTTTTATTATTAAAATGAATCAAAGCAATGAAGCTTCGCATAATAAATAACTTCCGTTTTGAATTTGAATTCGTCAACTCAACTGTCGCTGTCACTAAATGGGAAGAACTAAATAGTTCAGGGCATACAAATAACTACTCATATAAATAGCATATGTATGTATGTACATATGTATGTATTACTCATAACGGACGGACAAACAAAAGGCAATTGGTTTCGTTATTGCACGCGCTTTTACTGACATTTCCTTTGTTTGTCGCATCATCATTTTTTCTTACTTTTTTATTATCTTCTTTGAAAGTGTTGGATTTGTTCAAAACATCTGTAAATTAAAGCAAAAAAGTGGGCTACGCTTCTAAACACATGTGCACAGTGCACACGCATTAGTGCCTGTCAGCTGATGGCGTAAGACTACACTGTTCTGTGTACACGGCGTATGAGTAACCTCAGTGATTGAATTATCACACCAATTAGCATGGCAATAAATTTAAGTGGAATTATGACTTAATTTTCTATTATAATTTCTTACTCCATTAGTTTTATAATTATTTTCACACCTGCTAAAATTTTTTATTACCGAATTTGTGCACTAAAGCTTCGACAGCCTCCAGCGGCCATACCGGCATGTTACGCATAAGGGATCCCCAAAAATTTTCGGCGAGTGTGCTTATCACTGCAACAACAACAAGAGGCTTTTGGAATATGTGTTAGAGGATGAGCACCTGCGCTCCTCGATGCCAAAAAACTTTTGAAAATGTATGTGTAATTTCGAGATTTCATACAGAATATTGAAGCACTACAATTCTCGGAGAACGGGGTTCGCAGGGCATTTGTCATCACAACACTTCTCCGACTGTTTGTGGGACTTAGAGCCATTCCATGCTCTTTTAATGCATAAAAGATTTGAAGCATGAATTCTATTTTAATCAGTTTTTTAAGTCTATCACAGATAACGAATGCAACTTGTCCCACGCGTCATTAGCTAAAATGAGCTCCTCGATTTTCTCTCTTAAATATATAGGTCACGCAAAGGTACAAATTGAATGTTATTTTCGTAATTAAATATATCATTCAGCCAATTTAGGGAAGGTTTTTATAGTTTGATTGAAGTTTGAAAGTGAAGTGATAGACTTACATGGGTGGGTGATTTCGTGATCCCAACCTTCACTCTTAGGCCCGGTTCTTCACATCGAGTTAAAACTACAGTTAAACTTGACGGAACTCAAACTTGCACTTTTTAACACTTTGGCTCAGTTTTTCCAATGAGTATTTTAGAGAATTTTAGCTGTTGTTAAAGTTAATCTCAATCTTACTTACCACCTCTGCTCTTAACATAAACTATTTCTGCTTCACATAGTAAAAGGGACCTAAGGAGCAGATACCTCGCAGCTAAGTTTTCTACTTCATTAGCTTTGCGCAAATAAGTATGTGTCTTTCGGTGATAAAATTTCAAAACTTATAATTATTAGTGAAAGAGAATACTTAAAGTTTGAGTCAAAGTCAAGTTAAAATGCCCCACCCGTCACAATGAAATACGCATTCAGCATTTCGTGTCTTTGTTCTGTGTGGCGTATTTCCACATAATTGTGTAAATTATATTTTGTCTCATCGGATGATATTCCAGGGTAGTTTTGAGCGCGGTAAATTGAAAAACCCGCCTAATCCTCCAATTAGTATTTTTTAAGATTAAGAGAGAGCATATCGGAGACTCATTCTATGACCAGAAGCGACTCGAGAAGTTTTCGATGAACGAATACTATTTATATGTAACCCCGTTTAACTTGTTGCGTTCCGGACACAAAACAAAATTTGTCTCCTCCCTATAGTGAAGTCAGGACTAGAGAGGCTTCTTGTTGCAAGCCACCGGTTATGCTTTGGACCAACTCTGAAAGATGTTCATCTGCTACTTAGATGTATGCACGTTAGTGAGCAATTCCTGAAACGTTCATAGAGCATTATATAATTATTTCTTAAAAAAAATGTTAACATTGCTTATAAAATTTAAATTGCTTTCAAAACCACATTACTTTCCACCTTTAATTTTGACGTTTTTCGCTTCCCTCTTCATTGCTCACCATCAACTGACGCATCATTTACATAAACTCGAGTGTCTAAAGAATGAACTCGTTGATTTAATAACTGCTAAGCATTCGTCCAAACCTGTCACTGTCTGTTGTCTCGTCAAGTAGTTCGTTGTGTGACAGCTGTGAATGAAAGTGATGTGAGAGTTTGAGAGTGACAATTTATTTCAATAAACAGATAACTGTACACGTTTAATTTATGCACTGAACAATTTAAAAAAAAAAAAAAGTTATGCAATTTAGGCAATATTTATTGTATCTAGATGAATGTACGAGATAAAAAACCGTATCTACATACATACATTTGCTTATTAGGCATTTTAATTACTCGGTGTCCATACTGCAGAAATGTCGTCTTCATTTCCATATACATCGAACAGAAATCAAAAATTTTATTGTTCTATATACAACAACTTTTGAAGCCCAATCAATTCTTTAAAACCGCTACTAATTACAAGACGGTTGTACAAGGAAATGAAAATGTTCAACCACCAACTTTGATTACTAATCATTGTAATTACGCGTAAGTGTAGATATGTTTGTAATTAGGTGTGGTATGTAAATAATAATTGCTTGTATGATTTTTCTCAGCGATTGCTTAAGCATTTTAGGTGGCATATTAAGTATGCTGAAAAATTTTAATATTATTGTTTATGGTTACATAGTAATATGTATGTACATATGTAAATTTGCAAAAGCAGGCAGTAATCTTGCATTATAAATCACATTGTTGTATTTATTTTATTTGCAATTTTATTACATGATACACTCGTCAATAATTAACTAAGAATGTGCATATTAGGGTGGGTCGATTTGTATGGACGAAAGTTAACTGATATCGTGCCATCGATTTTTCGATAGGATTTGGGCTCAGGAAAAAAAGTTCCACTACGCATACCAAAAAAAGTAATTTTCGAACCTGCGAAATTTCATTTTTTTTCTACCTTTTTCGACTTTGATTTTTAAGGTTTTTTTCATGACCTACTAAAAAATTTTCATTTGATTTTAAAATTTTCATCTATATCGTGTCCGACCCAAAAATGTCTGCTAAAAACGTTGTCGGTAACAGTTTTTTGGAAAAAAAAAAAATATTTCCCATCGAAAAATCGATCGCGCGATATCGGTTAATAAATCGACCCAGTCTAGTGCATATGTTATTAGTTGCAAAAGCATAAAAAGTAATATTTACATACATACATATGCTGTCATATTAAAATTAGTAGCGGTGTTTTACTTCTAAGGTCTTTGCATTTTAACAAAATTCTGTAACAAGGTATTTGTTTAACCGGCTTTAGGTCCAATTTTAAGTATTAAAACACCAAAAATTGTTTTTTCTTTAGTTTACCAATATATTTCGGTTACACACGGTAACCGTCTTCAGGGCTTTGAACTATAAACAAATTACAGAAACATAAAATAAAAATACAATTGACATAAAAAATTGAACAAACATGAACATTTCTCTACATACATTATTTTACACGTCTTCGCTGTTTAACGTGGAGCTAGTCACTGTCCGCATATTGTTTATCAAGAGTTTGTAGTAGCTCGCGCAGTTATCAATGTCCGTTTTGTAATTCATTCCTATGTTAGTCGGTGTGTTTAAAATATGAAGTACTTCTAAAGTCAATCTCTTATTATATTGTTTCTCTTCCTGAAGTATTGTTGTTTGGTTAAAGTTCGGAGAGTGGTTTTTCGTCGTACAGTGTGTCATAAGTGCTGTTTTTTGGTGAGTTGCTTCGTGGCAATGTTTAAAATCTGATTTATGTTGGGCTAGTCGAGTTTTTAATTTAGCTTTGGTTGTGCCCACATATATATTATTGCATGATTCCATGTCATTTCCATTACATGGTATTTTATATATCACATTGCTTCTATCCGCCTGAGGTACCTTAGATTTTGTTCTGTTGAATAAATTTTTTAATGTGTTAATTGGCTTGTGCGCTATTCTAACTTTTTCTTTATTATAACAATTCGAGTTTGCTAAGCGCTCTGATAAATTTGGTACATAACATAATGACTTGAAAATTTCAGGTTTTTGTGATTCCCGTTGACTAGCTTGTGATGTACATCTTTTAATTAGGGTATTTGTAATATTTTCAGGAAAATCTTGACTTTTTAATAATACTTTTGCTTCTTCTTTGATCTCTTCGTGGTAAGCGTCATCTGATATATTTAGCATACGTCGCCCATTGCTGTATTTATTATCATCGTCTTTGGGTGTTTCGAATGAAAGTTAATGATTCGTCCTGTAGATGTGGGTTTCTTATACCACTTTAACTTCAATTGGTTGCCTCGTCGAATAATAATTGAGTCAAGATATGGCAATTTTCCGTCGTCTTCGAGTTCCGTTGTGAACTTTATATGTTTGTTATAGGAATTTAATGCGTCAAGTGTGTTTTGTACCTCATCTTCATTTATTATGGCGAATAGGTCGTCCACGTACTTCGTGACTAATCTTGGTACTCTTGTTAACTTTTTCATTGTATTCTCCAACAACTCTTCCAACACGATATCTGCAATCACTGGTGAGGTCGGTGATCCCATTGGCAACCCTTTCAGCTGGGTGTAAATTTTATCATTAAATTTGAAATATCGATTATCTTCGATGCAAAATTTTAACATTTCTATAAACATTTTCTTTGGTAGTTTCGTATGCTTCTCTATTGTCGTCCATTTTCTTATTATGATGTCAAGTGCTAGTTGGGTTGGTATACTGGGAAACAGGGAAATTACGTCAAATGATATTAGTCTTTCATCGTCATAGATATACGAGTTGTTTATTTTTTCTTTGAAGTCTAGTGTATTTTTTATGTTATAACTCGAGTTTACCGTGACGTTTTTTAAGATATCCGCTATATATTTGCACAGGTTGTGTGCTGGAGATCCGACGGTGGAACATATCGGCCTGAGTGGGGTTCCCTGCTTATGTGTTTTTGGGAGTCCATAAATCCGTGGAGGTAGTGCCGTGGTTGTGGTGAGTTTATTTTTCTCGACTTTTGTGATTACATTCATTCTGTACATTTTATCCACTATGTTATTATTTTTGCTTTGAAGCCTCGCTGTTGGGTCCTGTCTCTGAATTCTGTACATTGTCAAGTCTTTTAATATATCATTCATTTTGTTTTCATAGTCATTTACATTCATTGCCACTGTTTGGTTTCCCTTGTCCGATGATAAAACACGAATATTTTTATTTTTGCTCAGAAAATTCCGCGTCCGCTTCACTGTATCCGATATTGCACTTTGTTTATTTGTTCTTACATGAGCTTTCACAAGTTCAGAGAATTTTGTTCGCGCCTCTTCTTGTTTATCTTTCGTTGTGCTTGTTTGTACCAAATCCTCACCATCCGCGATATATTGAAACAATGGAAAGCTCTTATTTTCAATTGGCAGCGCGAACTTTGGACCCTTTGCTAACAGACATTTTATGTCTGAGGGAAATTCAACATCAGTTGTGTTTACAAACCACTCCTCATGTTTGTTGTTGTTCACCCACATATGGTTTCGTTTTTTCCAGGCATGCTTAACGAACGAAACGATATCATTTCGTTACGATAATCAACGCTAATAAACGAAACGAAGTCACTTCGTTTCGTTTATTAACGTTAAGAACGTCAAATTAACGTTAATTTGACGATCTTAACGTTAATAAACGAAACGAGGTGACTTCGTTTCGTTTATTAGCGTTGATTATCGTAACGAAATGATATCGTTTCGTTCGTTAAGCATGCCTGGTTTTTTCCTTAGATTTTCGTGTTTTGATTCTTGATTTTTCTTTAGTGCTCCTGTAGCTTTGTTCGCAATCTCCTCTTCTTGTTTTATAAATTCTTCGAAGTCATCTTCGCTCAGCTTTTCCTTCAGCTTTGTTGTGATGTATTCCATGCGCTGTTTTTGTCTTTTGAGTATGTTGTGCTTGTGTTTGATCAGAAGGTTTAGTATCTTTGTATGGTAGTTGTTTGTGTGTCTGTCTAGAGTCCTATCAATATCTGTGTGGGTGTCACGGTCATATACAAATAATTTGTTACATCTAGTAGAGCTTTTAATAAAATTAGGAATTAGTTTAGATTTTCTGCATGTTAAAAGAAATTTAATACTAGATTTAAGTTTCGTCAATTTTTTTGATGTAGTTTGAAATTTATTTATAACTGCCTTAGCATTGCATCAAAATTCTGTAAGAGATCATCGATAATTGATTATTAATAATCCCCACGCTAAATGGTGGCCGCAACATATATTAATAAGTCACAATTATGAGATGCAGATAGCTTATTAATTGTAGGCCTATGTATATGTACATATATCCCCAAATCTTAGCTCGAGATACAGATGTTGTTCTGTCAACTGCCAGATTCAATTAATTGAGACATTCAAAGTACTGCCATCTTAAAAATCAATATATTTTGGTATTCAGCTGTGCCTTGTCTACGCTAAGCTCGAAATGCACCATCTCTACATAAACTCAATGCATTTTCGGCTAAGATAGAGCGACACTTTTAAAAAAGTCTGAAGTTGAGCATCTCTCAATCCGTTGCGTCTTTTGCTTAGATGAAGCTTTTAAGGAAGGTTCTAAACTAAGTTATGTGTCGGCAAAAATAGACAGCAGCGAAACGAGGCCAAGCAAACAGCTGATCGGTAAAGCTTGCAGAACAACCTCACCATCATGTAACCTTAAACAGGTGGAAAATGGTAATGAATAATGAAGGAGACAAAACAAAAACAATTATAACAAAAGTAGTTGCTGCATTGAATACAAAAACTACATTTTAAAGAACTGCAACAACAAACAGCAATGACCATTTATACCCGCTGTTGCCACAGGGTAAAATCTCTTTGGATTTAGAGGATTTCTTAAATAATTTCAAAATACGAGCTGCTATCTGTGAATATGCATATTTATGGTGAATTTTATAAATTTTAAATCGTGATATGTATGCACATATGTTAAAATTTATATAAGGCCATAAATCTATTCAGGCACTATTATTCTAAAATAGATACTTTTGAGTTTTTGTAGTGAACTGCATATTGGAGAGTTAACTGGTTTAAGCTGTTCAATAAACGAAAAACGTAGACCCCAGGACGGAGTGTCGCGGTCGTTTTTTAGGAATCATTGTCAAGAAATCAAAAAAAAAGTTTTTCTAATCGGGGTCGGTCCTCGGAAATTATTTGCCAAACACTCTGAATGTATTTCTACCATGAAAAGTTTCTCAGTGAATATTCATATGCCCTGCAGATGCCGTTCAGATTCGACGTAAAATACGTAGGTCCCGTCCTGCCAATTTGTAGGAAAAATTAAAAGGAGCACGACGCAAATCAGGGGAGATACTTGGCCTTAAATATTTTCGAATGTTACCGCACCTTGTATTCATTTTTTTAAGTGGTTAAAAGCCGGTTACAGTATTTCGATCTCAACCGGTTAACCGAATTGTTTTCAAAAATGTGGGCCAAACGCGCAAACGAACCGCAGGTTCTCATTAATAGGAGCTTCAGGTGATTGCTAAAATAAATAATGCTTCAAAATTTTACCAGAAATGTGGCTTCAATACAAGGGCAAACTCCTTATTCGGAACGACAATGGTGAACTGAAAACTGCTTAAGTTAGAGAAGAAACCCTTTTTTCTCATTTTAAAATCGTAAGCGAAAAGAGTTTTAGAATTAACTGGTGAAAAAGTTAGTACCAATACTTATTTTGATGGTAATTATACAACCAAGTCAAATCCAAGATGGGCACTAACGCAAAAAGTTAGAGCACTTGCTTCACTTCCTTCTCAAGCATAACGTTTAAATGATTGTCTACACAAAATATCTGCGCAGGCCAAATTAAGCCTTCAGAGGTCAATGGTAATGGTTTACAAAGCAAGAAAGAAATTAAGTTCATTAATGAATACAAATTGGGAATTTATTTTAGTACATGTGGCAACACTAAGTTGCAGACTAGTCCAAACAGCACCTGCATATACAGCTTAATGTACCTGATTGAACCGGTTTGAAATCAGCTGTGTTAAAAGCATACACAAAACAAATGCAAAGAAGTTGTTGTAATAAACTTGAACCGAAAGAAATTGAAGTACCTGCACGTTGCACTTTTTAGATAAGTTTGCCGGTAACCAGTTATTCAATATGACGCTGTCGCTTCTGCGCTGTCGATAAATAAAAAACGGCCGACACGGCCAAACAAATAAAAAATGCATTTTATGTGCAAAACTGTGCGAATGACTTTGCTAGTGTGTGAGTGCAGGTGTTTCTGTTACAATAAATAAAGGCAAAAAAATGTCTGAGAAATCGTAATAAAACCAAAATCAGTTTTACGATTGCGCGACTCATTTGTTTTGGTTTGTAAAATTATTTTAACTTTGTGGCGACTGTTATTGGAGCTTTATTATTTTTAAATTCATTTGTTTATAGTTGTTTTGCTTTTAGTATTTTTATTTTAATTTTATTTTGTTTGTATTTACTTTACGCATTTTTCACTTCGCGGTTTTGCTATGGAATGCACCGACTATGCGGTACTAAATCAGTCTGTTTTTTTGTTGTAACGACATTTGATATGTTTAAATATTTAAGTATGAAATATTATGCAAATGCAAAGACAATGGCAATAAATAAATAAGTTATGTTTACATTTTTACATTTCTGTTTTTATGCTAAATATGCAAATTCTTACTGAATTACCGTAGCGACGGAATAAATTGGTGTCAAGTTCATATCAGTGACGCAGCACTGCCAGATTGTTTGAGTTGCTATATTTATTTATGTATGTGCCTGCATGGTGATCAAAAGGAATATAAACAAAAAAGGCAACTCTTAGAGACTAATTTTACAGCGAACAACGGGACATTCATATGGCTTAGCAGCTAAAGGCATCTACCTTTGCATTGATATGAATGTTGGAGATTCGAGTTCAACGCTCAGCTCCCGAAAAGCTAGCTGATGAAGAAGTGAAATTCAGAAACATGTCCTAGTAACTATCGCCGTTTGTAAACTTACAATTTTTCTCTAATATTAATTACAAAAACCATTGTATAAAGCAATATGAGCAAAGCTCGCTAATTAAATACATATGATTATATTTATTTACTTCTACATGTGTATGTGCAGTTATTAAATACAGTCAATGTAGGCATTTTAAGCAAAATTATATCTTCCTTCTTCCCAACAATTTTAGTTATTTTTCCTTACCGAAATTAACGCTTAAAAGTTGTCATTGCCAACTACATTTTGCGGCTTAGGGCATTGATACCAAAAATGTTTTCATAAAAACAGGATTTGAAGAAGAATATGTCGATTCCATTAACAAAATGCAGTTCTTGTACAATATTAACCTTCATTGTGGCAATAATATAAATAAAGATCGTTTATATGTGTTAATATTGTGAGAGTCATATATAACCCAATCGAACAAATGGAACGAAACGATGCCACATTCATTTCAGTAAAGTGAATCATAGCAGGCTTTAAGTTAATTTAGTACGGAATATCTTTTTATTTATTTTGCTGACTAACTTAAGCCCATCTGTGATATTCTCAAGTATATTTCGTGTTCCTTGTGAGTTATTTTCTGTCTCTACTAATCATCGTTTGTTGTCAATATGGATATTTACAAAGTCTTATATTTATATTCCTTCATATCATGAAGTTCATGGTCTAGTCATCGAAACCAATGTGGTTTTATCAGCTGCACTATATTCGAAGCCGCGTATAAAAGGTCGCATAGCTCGTCATTTGACTTCTTACGATACACGTCGTTTGAGTTATGGGAAGGACCATACATTTTCCAAAGAAACTTGCTTTCAAACTTTTTATGTATTTTCTTTGGATACTACGCATGATTTCGAGCCACACATCATGGCAGGTGTGATGAGATACTGCTTTTTGTTAAGAAGTCTTATATAACCAGCATACGTCGGAACTTATGTCATAAACTAACGCAGATATCTTAGCAAATACTTGAGATTTTATAGGACCTAGCTTAATTGCTGTCTCGATCTGGCAAATCTGCTGACTTAGGCCGGAACGTACTCAATCATTGTATTCCGCATCTCATTTATCCTTATTTATAAGTAAGTGACTGCATATTAAAACAAAATTCGGAGAACTCCAAATAGACACTTCGAAACTTTCGTACAGTTTTTTTAAATTGTCCAGTTTTTTCAAAAAATTTGTTGGGCATGGTTTACATAGTTTCATTTACAAAATACTTAGCAAATTTTTCTTTAAATATGGAAAATGAAAAAAAAAATGGATTATTGAGGTGTTGAAATTCAAAAAAGATTGCGTTCATGTTCCCATTCGTCTCTCTATGCCAGACTAATAAATAAAACTAAATATGACACTATGGCATGATTGCCATAAAACAAGCCCAATGTTCACATCGTTTCTGCAACAGATGTCGAAGCGCTATGAAAATCAATCGGCAAGAAACAGGATCGAAATAGAAATAATGAAGACAAACAAACAACCGCTGTGATAGCTGAATGGTTATAGCAGCGGTGCCTAAACGTTGCCGATGAAACAATTTAGCAGTTCCAGAAATGGATCTGTATAACGAGCTTTGTCAAATATGTTTCTTTCTTCTAATTTAAAAAAAATTTCATTTCATTTGAGAAAAAATTTATTATAGAAATAACTAGCTTTACCAGGCGCACGTTGTAACGCCCGAGATCGAATGGATGTTGTGTTATTTTTTCTGTGTTGTTTGTTGATAATTTAATTTATTGTTCTGTAAATTGAATTGAATTTTGTGCGCATATTTGGTGAAATTTTCTGTTAAAACATTTTATTCTTGCATCTTATTGTATCTTATTTTATATTATTGTATTGCTTTTACCGCTGATGATTGTTGCTTTGATTACATTCCGAAGAAGCATGACTGGTGAGCCAATTTTCAAAGTTGATATATGCGCAGGCATTCCTTTTGGTTCTAAGGAGTATAGAAATTCATTTGGATAATTCACAATTTTATCTTCATCTGTAACTGTGTCGATCGATTTATATTTCGGCACTTCACCAGGAAATTGATTTTGAAAGTGATCATTGATTTTTTTAACATGATCATTTTTGGGAGCTAAGATAGTTCTTTCGCATAGCCAAAAAACAATAACATTTAAATTTAAAATTCTTAATTCTGAAATATTAAAAACTTTCGTCTTGATCGAAGGAACCTCGAGCCAAAATTTGGTGATGATCGAAGTATAGCAAACACGTTTTAATAGGGAACACACACGCAGAATTTGATTTTTATAGAAGATGTAGATAGACTGAAGCTAAACAATTTTTTTAACAGCGGCAGATTGCTAAACGTCCAAAAGGCATAACAGCTAAACTCAACAATGCAGTCAAACTTTAGGTGTTAAAATAACTTAAGTTTGTACGGCAGCCATAGTTTTTCCCCATTCCACATTTTACTGGAGGTTTTAGGACTTAACGTTACATAACTCCTTACCAATTTTAATTATCCTACCATTACTACATCCAGATATATGCAGTATAATATATTCCATTTGTATGGGAGGTGCCACGCCCCCTTTTTCCCAATTCCACATTTTCTTGGTTGTGTTAAGGATTGACTTCAAATAACTCCTTACTGAATTTCAATGTTCTGGCATGTGTACCTTCAAAGTTATGCAGTACCAAAGATTCCATTTGAATGGGAGGTGCCACGCCCCTTTTATATATCGAAATTATTTTTAGCCTAAAACCTTCCATAGCGAACACACACACACATACAGAATTTGATTTATATATATATATGGTTAAACCGATTTGGGATTTCAAAATCAACTAACCATCATCTCTCCTTCCTGTATCTTTCCTAAAAATTTCATGGCAATCTGTTGAGCCGTTCTCGAGTTATGGAGTGACAATCAAAATTTATACTTTTTTTATATATATAGATAATGATAAAATAATTATTGTTAGGCCTTGAGTTCGATTCGAACCCGCGATCTTACTAAATAGTAGCGTTCGTGTTTCACTGTTGTTATGCGGTATGATGGTTCCCTAGCTTTCTTTCTATGGTAACCAGAGCTTATTATAGACCTTGAGTCGTTTTGTTCACATTATTCAATAAAACTGTTGGCAAAGTGGACTTGATTGCACTCATTTGATTAACTCGGTTATAGAAATTTATGCAACGCCTTAAATAAATTAATTTTTTAGCCCCTGTGCGCTCTATTTTCCGTTTAGCTGCTTCTTTCTAATAAGGCTTTTTTCTCATCTGATACGGCCGTTTTTTATTCAACGGATTATTGTGCTGTAACCACGACTGAAAACTTTCTTCCCAAAGTAGCCTGCTGTGAAATATTCGAATGTCAGTCTAGGTTTCTCAAATCGTTTATTCCAGCAATTTGGTCTGCCTCTTGTTTCTGACCAAGCTGAGACCAGAGTGTCTAAAAGAAGTTTATAAGCCCCGTTCGTGATCGAATTATGTACTTTCCAATCGGTACTGGCATTCACTTTTCTAATCTCAAATTCATCCTAGCTATCGATACAAACACCTTATTTTTCTGCTCATCCATGGGGTCAACGATATCAGAGTATGCCTGTACTAGCAAATGAGGTTTCACACGATTAATCAATTAAAATCACTTGCTTACGTTCTGTGTAGTTACATGAATAGCTCACCAAGTCGACAGTAAATATCTGTGCCAACAAAAACAAAAATTAATTTGTCATTTCCTTTTATTTACAAAATGCACTTAGCACCAATTTACGTACATATTTTATTTGAATTAACATTGTATGACACATTCTTATATGCATTTATAGTATAATAAAGGAAAATAATTTAAATAAGTAAGATAAAAGAAACAATTAAGATTACAACAATAAATTTTGGTAATTGCAAATAATTGCTTGTTGAAATTTTGCTGCGCATGAACTTTTATTTTTTCGAAGATGTTGTTGACATGGGAATGCATAGATCTCTGATATTATCATAGCATCAAAGCTTGAGGAGTTTCTTTAGTGAGAGGAGAAAATAAATAAAAACATTTTTAAATAAGAATTCATCCATTCGCAAATTAGTGCACATTTGCAAAGTGAATCATTTTAAGAGCATTTAAAATATGTTTTATAATAGGAGGGCCAAATACTTAATTGGGATCTAAATATTGTAACGAATTTACTTGAAAATCCTCTTATTTGCAATCCTCTGCTAAGTTCGAATCACTAAACTGTTGAATAAATAACACCAATTGGTAATAATGCAAAATGGCCTTTATTAAAGTACTTCACAATAACACTCAAACTGTGCAACGAATATCTTGCTTAATAACCAAAAATGAAACTCTACTATTCAAAATAATACTGATCTTGCTCGCTAGATAGAGTCTTAGTCGAAACTGCTTGACAACTCAAATCAAACTGATTTCCAGCGCCTCTACAATTGTCGCCTTTTATACTCTTTGATTTCAACCTTCGCATCTTCTAGGCGCTTCCAGAATCTTCTAGTCCAGTAGCTCTCAAACTTCTCAGCTGTAACTACAATTGCACAATTTTATAGTTTTTCTCATTGCACACTTAGAGGAGTATCTCAGATATATGCATGTATTTGTGCATTGACTCTCCGCTGCTCTTATACGTACATGGTACATTTATGTAGACGCAGTTATTGTTTCGTTTATGTAGATACATAATGATTGAATTATTGATGTGCATTCACGTCACTGCTTAGCATCGGCTTAGAGTTGGCAGCACTCCTTAGTTTTGCTAATATTCCTAACAATATATAGTGGGGATTTATGCATTTAATTTGAACATAATTATTATCGTTGTTTTTTTTTTATTCATGTTTTTTTAATGGACTTTGTCACAGGGCAATGCCCTCAAATGACCCAATAAAAGCAGGCAAATTCTGTGTTTTTTAATGGGTCAATTGGTCAAGCATCTAGGACTGTTCAGCTACAGAAAACATATCATCTCCTGTGTGTAGCACGATAATAAATATAAAATAAACATGAAAAATATACAAATACTACATTGGTTATTACGTGAGGTAAAAACAGACTTTTTTAGAGAAAAAGAAATCAAATGTCTTTTAGTGCGAGTTATAATCTTGGCATAAACACCGAAAAGGTTCGTTTACTCCCAAATTCGTTCTAAATTGTTTCAGAAGGAGAGGTTTATAGAGTTTCGTCGTTCGTGCGGGAACACTAATCGCATCCACCATCAGGAAAATTCCTCAACTATTAATAAAATGATTTGTGAGCCATCTTCAAATTATATATGGCAAATATCAACACCCTTTATGTATGCACCAGCGCTCGTTCAGCTGAAATGTGGCAAGTGTACAAGTTCGCGTAAAATTGTGAGTGCAGCTTTTCTGAGTAAGTAAAACACTTTAAGCTTTTAATTTTTTCTTCGCAGTTTCTTACTCTCACGCGACGTTCTTCTCTACACACTTTACAAAAGTGAAGTACAAAGAAAAATTATTTCATTTAATAATTTGGGAAAAATTTAAACAACGTGACATCAGGACGAACAAGGCGACAGCTGTTTCGACTATACCTTGTATATCTCTTCAAAGCCCTTTCTACTGGGAATGGGATTTGAATCCGCACTCCTACGATGGTTGAAGTGTTACAAATGCATACATTTTGATGACGTCATGGCATGACGTGGCTGAATGCGTTTGTAACATTCCAACCATCGTAGGAGTGCGGGTTCAAATCCCACTCCCGGGAGAAAAGGCTTTGAAGAGATTTACAAGGTATAATCGAAACAACTGTCGCCTTGTCCATCCTGATGTCACGTTGTTTAAATTTCTCCCAAATTATTAAATAAATTATACATTAAAAATTGCTTCAAATGAATGTTTTCATACATTTAAAGCAATAAGGGTAATTCCCGCTTAAAAAACTCATTCAGGAAAAATGTTTCACCAGATAACTGGTTATAAGCCAAGCTGACATGAATACCCCGAACTATTTTCTAATATTACGAAATTCTTTAAAACATTTAGCACTGCCTTTTATTAGAAATATTAAATTTAATTATTTACAGAGAATTATTATTTGATGTTAATCCCATTGGATTACAATATTTCCTCATAAAATACAAGCGCAATAAAGATTTCATAATTTGATCTTGAATACAAGATCGAAAGATGCACAAGTAACTTTTTTATTTGCATATGGTAGTGGCGGGTCGTGTTAGTTTAGTCGCGGTTTTTTTTTTATGATTGTATTAAATATATTTGAACGAACGAGCTCACAAACATTGATATTAATTATATTACATAATTATTAGCGTATTTTTAAAGAAATTTTCGAAACTAGGGGCTGTTCAAAAACGCTTTATATCAGAATAGCCCCATCGGTTATCGCCGTTATACATTAGTCAGTGAGATACGATCAGGAGTAATTATGAAACCATTTCGGTGCTTGTCAATGTTGTAAGAAGTTTTCGGGAATCTCAAATACGCCTTACAGTACTGTTAGAATGTAGATAGTGCCTGCAAGTAGTAAGACGATAAGAAATGCTCTTAACGTAGTTACCACTCTTTGTACAATGATCTAATACAGCTGCCAGGTACACCGAGGCTCGTTTAGAGAGTCGATATTCAAATATACGACTGTCGACCTAGCTACCTAGCTCAGAGCCATCTGTGAAGGCGTTTGCAACGTCATGAGTAGTTAGGTCATGAATACGCAGTCAGCAGATCTGTTATCACATGCAAGCCATGATCCCGACGGAATACTTGACGGTAGTATTCGTTTTCTAAACTTTCGCTGTTGCTTTGCTGGGAGCTTAAACTCATGTTCCTCGGTGTAGTAAACGGAGCACGCTACCACCATACCACAGACGGCCGATTATAACATGCAATGCGACGAGAAAATATATGATATTTCTTATATTTAACTATTTATTTTTAATTAATTTAACTAATTTTTTAGCAGTTGATACTTTTTTCTACAGCGTTATCTTATATTAAATACGCCTAAAACTATGCAACTATTTTGCATACACTTCCAACATAACTTCCAACAGAAAACTTGCAAAACATTCATACATATATTTACTGTTAACGCTGAGTTAACGTGGTAAATAATACGCACTACACACACATATGCATATGTATGTGCACATTTTCACTTTCACAGCCAATCACGATACATTCAGTTAAAGCTTTTTCGCTAAGCTTTTCGCTTAACCATTAGCTGAACAAGTGGGGTATTACAAATCAAATTTGCTTAAACAATTTGAATTGTGAAGTTACTTAAAATTTATTAAATTTTCGATTTATCATAAATTTTGTAATGTTTCAGGGGAACTATTTAGAAAATAAATGCTCTCACAGTCAATTAGTTCAAAAATAGTTAAGATGCAATTATGAACCGGGATTATTTTGTTTTCAAGAGACGAATACTACCATATTGATAGTGATGTAAGACATTTTCTCATGCAGTTTTATTTGCTAAACTTTGCAATGCCGGAACCTGTTTCCATGTGAACCTCGGATGTTTTAATGCATTTTACTTCTACAAAAGTACTAACAGTTTTATTCAAACTTAAAATGACATCATTTTAGATAGGTGTAAGACCTATTAATTTAGACATAAATATACATATAAAGTAATTCTATACATAAACAAGTAAGGAAGGCTAAGTTCGGGTGTAACCGAACAGTACATACTCAGCTGAGAGCTATGGAGACAAAATAAGAGAAAATCACCATGTAGGAAATGAACCTAGGGTAACCTTGGAATGTGTTTGTATGACATGCGTATCAAATGGAAGGTATTAAATAGTATTTTAAGAGGGAGGAGAGGGGCCATAGTTCTATAGGTGGACGTCATTTGGGGATGTCGCCATAAAGGTTGACCAGGGCTGACTCTAGAATTTGTTTGTACGATATAGGTATTAAATGAAAGTGTTAATGAGTATTTTAAAAGGGAGTGGGCCCTAGTTCTATAGGTGGACGTCATTTAGGGATATCGCCATAAAGGTTGACCAGGGCTGACTCTAGAATTTGTTTGTACGATATAGGTATTAAATGAAAGTGTTAATGAGTATTTTAAAAGGGAGTGGGCCCTAGTTCTATAGGTGGACGCCTTTTCGAGATATCGCCATAAAGGTGGACCAGGGGTGACTCTAGAATTTGTTTGTATGATATGGGTATTAAATGAAAGGTGTTAATGGGTATTTTAAAAGGGAGTGGGCCCTAGTTCTACAGGTGGATGCTTTTTCGAGATATCGCCATAAAGGTGGACCAGAGGTGACTCTAGAGTTTGTTTGTACGATATGGGTATTAAATGAAAGGTGTTAATGAGTATTTTAAAAGGGAGTGGGCCCTAGTTCTATAGGTGGACGCCTTTTCGAGATATCGCCATAAAGGTGGACCAGGGCTAACTCTAGAATTTGTTTGTACGATATGGGTATTAAATGAAAGGTGTTAATGAATATTTTAAAAGGGATTGGGCCCTAGTTCTATAGGTGGACGCCTTTTCGAGATATCGCCATAAAGGTGGACCAGGGTGACTCTAGAATTTGTTTGTACGATATGGGCATTAAATGAAAGGTGTTAATGAGTATTTTAGAAGGGAGTGGCCTTAGTTCTATAGGTGGACGCCTTTTCGATATATCGCCATAAAGGTGGACCAGGGGTGACTATAATGTGCTTGTGCGATATGGGTATCAAATAAAAGTCTTAATGAGGGTTTTAAAAGGGAGTGGTGGTAGTTGTATATGTGAAGGCGTTTTCGAGATATTGACCAAAATGTGGACCAGTTTGACTGACCCAGAACATCATCTGTCAGGTACCGCTAATTTATTTATATATGTAATACCACGAACAGTATTCCTGCTAAGATTCCAAGGGCTTTTGATTTCGCCCTGCAAAACTTTTTAATTTTCTTCTACTTAATATGGTAGGTGTCACACCCATTTTACCAAGTTTTTTTCTAAAGTTATATTTTGCGTCAATAGACCAATACAATTACCATGTTTCATCCCTTTTTTCGTATTTGGTATATAATTATGGCATTTTTTTCGTTTTTCGTAATTTTCGATATCGAAAAAGTGGGCGTGGTCATAGTCGGATTTCGGCCATTTTTTACACCAATACAAAGTGAGTTCAGATAAGTACGTGAACTGAGTTTAGTAAAGATATATCGATTTTTGCTCAAGTTATCGTATTAACAGCCGAGCGGAAGGACAGACGGTCGACTGTGTATAAAAACTGGGCGGGACTTCAACCGATTTCGCCTTTTTTCACAGAAAACAGTTATCGTCCTAGAATATAAGCCCCTACCAAATTTCACAAGGATTGGTAAATTTTTGTTCGACTTATGGCATTAAAAGTATCACAAATTAAATGAAAAATGGCGGAGCCACGCCCATTTTGAAATTTTCTTTTAGTTTTGTATTTTGTTGCACCATATTATTACTGGGGTTGAATGTTGACATGTTGGTCTTTCGTAATGAATTATCGCACTTTTTCAGTTTTCGAAATTTTCGATATCGAAAAAGTGGGCGTGGTTATAGTCCGATATCGTTCATTTTAAATAACGATCTGAGATGAGTGCCCATGAACCTACGTACCAAATTTCATCGAGATACCTCAAAATTTACTCAAGTTATTGTGTTAACGGACGGGCGTTCGGACGGACATGGATCAATCAAATTTTTTTTCGATGCTGATGATTTTGATATATGGAAGTCTATATCTATCTCGATTCCTTTATACCTGTACAACCAACCGTTCTCCAATCAAAGTTAATATACTCTGTGAGCTCTGCTCAACTGAGTATAAAAAAGGTTATTTTTGAAAGAAGAAGGTTGGATGAGAATTATTTTGAAAATTCTCCTATGCCGTGTTCGTCTCCCATTTACTTACATAAGTCGGGTATTTTCAGGCCATCAGAAGATGAGTATTTTACTCCGTCAGCAATGAAATAAGTTTTCTTCTACAAAATTCAAAGTTAAATCAATGAAAATAATCACCGATTATACACTTTTAAATCACTCAAATCACTCACACAAACAACAACAACAAAAAACAATACCTGAATCAAAATTTCGGTAAATTCACTTACCCATATAGTGATTAAAAATACCTAAGTGACTAAAAAGTGATCAATAAGAAAGTGGACGCTATAGTCAACAGCAACAACACTAACAATGAGCAAAAAAGGGAAAAGCGAATAGTATCATCAGATCATACATGCCTGAGCAGGGTCAATTTTTATTCGAACAGTGACATAGCAAAAAAAAAGCGATTGCGCGAAAGTAGCAAAAATAGCTATAGAAATTCCGTCGACATATACACGTACATACGAACATTTAAATAAATATAAAAAATAAATTAACAAATCACATCAACTGAAAGTCACGAGCCAATGCGCGGGCAGACGAACTTCAAAGCGTAGACATGAACGAATTGCTGATTATCACTTGGTTCTTTATGAATCATTAGATGGGAATATGAACTAGTGATTAGTGAAGAAAAAAAGTGTTTGTATGTATATCGCTTTATCAAGTATATCACTTTATCACTAAAGTTAATGCAGCAGGCGATTTTGTGCTCCATAGTCCTAAATGTGCATGATCAATAGATGTGTATGTGTATGTGAATTTACCAAGTGATCGCTGTTAAATTGCATAGATAAGAAACGTTGCGTAATGGTAACGTGATTATGTGAAGTGCGATTGGTCAATGCGTAAAGGTCTGGGAGCTTTTAGAATCTGCTTGTTAGGGCCACGACACTAAAGACTGCAGACCTTACGCCTTTCATTAGCCTGAAACCATCAGCATAAACGTAACTTCCGCAATTGTTGCTCTAAGACCCTCGTGGAAGCGCAGGGAACGGACCAAGTAATGGTTTTGCTAGATATTAGTTTGCGGTACAATACGAGGTCTACGGGTAGCATGTGCAACATAACATACAAGCCTGAGCGTTTTCACGATGAAAGGATCATATTGTAACGAATTTAGAGAAATTCCGCTTATTTCCAACCTTCCGCAAACGTTCGAACCACTAAATTGTCGAACAAATAACTCCAGTAATGCAAAATGGTCTTTATTAGACTACAATAATACTTATACTTCACAACTAATTGCTTGTTTAAATTAAACTGATTGTGCTGCTTTTATACTCTCGGTTTCCTCGTTCACCAATTTCTCCTAAGGCCTAGTAATTTCGTGAATTTCATGCTTGTTTACCAGCTATATATATATGTATATTTGTAGTTTGTATCCATATGCATGTGTATATGTGAGTAATACTTCGGCTGATGATGACATGCGTTTGTGAGTATCTCTCTCCTGTCTTGTATGTATGTGCGTATATGATGATTGATTTGTTTACATACATACGAGTGGCTGCTTAGTATCGCTTAGTTATCATAATATTCGTCACAATATATATTTTGTATACCCTTCCTTGTTTCTTAATGAGTGTATATTCGTTCTTGTGTGACTGTACACTAAACAAGAACTTCATAGTAAATGACTGGCTTCACAGTCGCTGCAACTATCGATCGAGGAAATAAAGTCCCACACTGAATTTCCACAACAACTAGCTGTCTTAAATTATATCTAGATACTTTTTACTATTTTTCTCCTACAGGGCTGCCCTTCCTTTTTAAGGTAAAGTCCCATACGTGGCCTTATATTTACTTCCAGTTAAACGAGAACACAATCTTCTCGACTCCTTGAGTAGGTATTTGATTAGGTATCATCGTCCACAGGTCAGCTGATAGCACCTCGCCCTTTGCCCTTGCCTTCGCTCACCTTTTACTAGCCTCCCATTGCGACGGGACCTTCCTGCATCTAACCACGCAGGCTGGACGTGATTCAATAAATTTAGTATAAGAGTACTTTTGGTTTTGCATTTAAAATAAATAAAATAGCAACCGTCTCTGCTTTTCTCTTTCTTAAAAAGGTTATATGTATGCATATTTTTGGAATTTGTACCCAAGTTTTTGGGTTTTTTCTGCAATCGAAATAAACGTGTTTTGGCGAATTTATTTTCATATGTTCTTTATCTTACTCATGACTTCAAGAATTGCTAAATTTAGAGTTTGTACACAGACGTATGCATGCGTATGTTTTTACGAATGTACAGTACCGAACAGAAAAATAGCAGTGGCAACTTTTATCGAATTTCGTCAATTAAATTTTCTTTTTATTTTCGATGTTTTACGAAACGGCATCTAAGAACTGAAACTTTGCCAACCAATTTCAAAAAAAATTTCGAAATAATACGGATTTTACGAAGGTTTACATTTTTTTTCTTGAAGTTCTCTAATTCTTTTGAATACATATATAATTTTTTCGTACATTAAAAATTTGTAGAGTTTCCTAAGGGTGTTTTAAATAAAAAGAAATTCCAAAAATTAATGCGAGTTTTGAGAGAGAAAAAGCTCCATAAATTAATGTGAATTGCGAGAGACCTATAACTTTTACTTTGTAACACTACAATTGATTGAACATATTCTATAAAAAATTATAAATTTTTTTCGAAAACGTTTTTGAACTTCCTTTGCAGAGTTTAGTTTCAATTATAAAATTCATTAAAGTTCAAGTCAAAATGTCGAAAAAGAGGAAAAGAATTTAATTTGATGAAATTTGAAGAATTCTCACTGTTGTTCTTTTTCTTTTCACTGCTGTATATATTAGAGCTTTCTTACGTAGAGCTCTAAAAAAATACCTACATATGCAATAATTCTTCGGACTTCAGAACACCTTCGAACAAATTATAAATGAATGTATGTGTACATATTAGGGTGGGGTATTAGATATTAAGAACTTTTGCTAGTTCGAGCTCTAAATGAGATTCTAAGAAAGCTCGCCAATACACCACAGCCGATTTATAGTTGCGTATTAATATATTTGCTCGGCTACACTTCTTGATAAAACTTCCTGCAAATTTGCATTAAAAGCTTTTTCAATCTTCAAAAGAAAATCGCTTATCTGTTATCGTAAAACATCGAATCAAGAAACTGTTGCGAACAATATCGAAAAAGCTGTATAAAACTGGACACACCCTATTGCTGTGATTTAACATATGAGTTTGTTTACAACAAGTCTGAAATAGGCCTTCCCTGCCGACCATGACAAGCGATATCTTCGTAAAAAAATAAAATGTATTTTTATGCCGAAGTTAATAGAAATATTCAAAGCGCCAGGAATAACAAAGTGCCGTTTAACGGCAGACCACAGGCCGAGCTGTTCAAACAAAAAGGCGAAAAGTTGATAAGCATTAAGGTCGGGAGAGCACATGCGTTCGGATTGATATTTGAGTGTTCTCTGTTCAATCCATAAGCCAGTTCGGAGTAGCAAGTGCTCTTATTGTTTTCGAAATGACGGTATGAAATTTCGAAAATTTGACAAACGATTTAGACAGAATTGGAATTCAAAAAGTTCGAGTTAGATTTCATTCTAGACAATTCAGTTTTGGAAACTCTGAATTTGACGTCAACAATTCTGAATTCGATTTCGAAATGAATCGCCCATGTGCAAGCATATATTTTCTATAGTTTATTTAAAGTATCTATCTTTCCGAAATTTTCTCATTGGACACATTTCGCGAACAGAATACTTTCCGGTTCTTACCTATAAATTTCGTAATCGCTTCTTCTACCCGCTCGCACACACGAATTTATCTCGTGCACATGCCAACCACAAGCGACTGAATAATACACATTCATTTCATTCGATGGCAAAAAGCAACCGCAACAATAGCATTAACAATAAAAAATTAAAAACAACAACAGTAATGACATAAATAAATTAAAAATAAACACTGAAACAAAAGTACATACTTTTAACAACAACACATTTATCAGCCGATAAACACGTGAGCAGGAAAGAATACTCGTTTTTATGGTTGTTCGAACCGGCACACCAACACCGGCATCATTATGGACAACAATACCAACAAATCAATCAAACAATTGCCACCAACACCGCCACCACCACATCCCGCTTGTTGATGATGACCCGTGAATAATGCGATGAGTGAATTTCTATGGAATTTTTTGCTTTCGAATGCGTAATCAATAAACGAGTAGGGGCTTGAATCCAATGAGTAGTAAAGTGGAGCGAATATGAGGTGACGAGAATGAAATTTAAAAAAAAGCCAAGCAACAATAAATCAAATAGCTGCATACAGACATATTTTTGAGATTGTTTCTTGTGTTTTTATTGTTAAATTTATTGTTGTAAAGCGGTGCGTCGATTGCTTGTGCAAAGTGGAAACGGTTGCACAACACACCGGTTCACTTGACTATGCAATATGTATGGACTCGTAGGTATGAATTGTTTACGTGAATGAGTGAGTCTGTTTGAATGAAGGTGAATATGTCGGTGAGTGATTTCTGTTTGAGTGTCAATTTAATTTATTTTGGGAAAGTGAGCGGGTGACAGCTTGCAAGCAGTAATAAACAGTGGCGGATCTAGGATTTCGGTCAGTGTCAAACTAGCGTGGAACCCAGTGGAAACTGCGTGGAACATGCCTTTGATACTGAACGAAGTGCCAAAATTACCGGGGATGCTGTCGTGGAAAGCGACACAGGGAAACAGAAAAAGGAGCGCAATATCAGATATGGGTTGCTGTGATGGTAAATTTTTTTGAACGAATTTAGTATGAAAATGTAGTGCACCTATATGGGACATACAGAAAATTATACAAAAGTCTTGAATTGGGGTATCTGAGGCCGCGTAGTTAATCCAGCATTAGGAATACAAACACGGGTGCTAAGTTTTTCTACCCGCTCAAAAGTTCTCTGCTAAAAACAGTTTGAAACCGAGGTCGACTGCAATAACCCGTCCAAAAATGTGGAAAGAGAAATGAAAAGACGCGTTTTGTCCTGTTTTCAATAGTCCAAAGAGAAAAAGTATTCGAATTATTGGAAACGAGGAAAAAATGCGTCTATTAATACCTCCCCCGACGATTTTGGTCGTGTTTTAGCAATCGTCCCCCGTAATAAAGTATCACAATTTGTTAATTAAAATTGTCCAAAACATATGGATTGTAAAGAGAGATGTATTTAATTGCTCGTTTGAAAGTAAATAAGGATATTTCTTTGTAATTTTACATTAAAAATTTTACCGAGTTTTCGTTAGCAGCTACTAAACTTTACTTGGACCTAAGAAGTACAACAGTGCCAAATAGCATCCACAAAAAAAACGAACAAGAACAAGCATTTTATCAGGTGAGCGTGGCTGTGTATGTGTGTGCTGCTACATATCCTACTTGTAGACCTGTACTATGGATGTTACAACCGCAAGACGGCTTTATAAAAAAAATTCCAAACGAGTAATGACAAAGAGAGGGGAACCCGTAGACATAAGCAGCGAAAATATGGAGATAGAAATGGGAGAGTTATAATTTTTTAACTTCATTCAATACAAGACTACAGAATAATTGTCGAAAACTGGACAAAATAAATACAGCAAAATCACCCCTGTACCTATTTTACTTAAAATTCACTAATTTTAATGCTGCTAATAATTTCAAATTCAATTACGAAATGTTTGGGAAAAAAATTTGAAACAACTCGACATCACGACGGACAAGGTGACATCTGTTTCGATTATGCCTTGTAAATCTCTTCAAAGCCTTTTCTCACGGGAGTAAGATTTGATTTTTCGAAGTTATATAACTACTCAAATATTTTGTGAAATTTTCACTAATACAAACTAGTAGTTTTTTGGATCTCTTCTTTAAGGTAATGTCGACTGCTGAATGGAATATCACGCTCTTTCGGCTATCAGTTCGAAAATACCCGAACTCAAATTAATTTTCAAAAACGTTCTATCTAACCTAAAAATGTATTAGACTTGTGCTCAGATAGGGTGTTTTTGAAAGAAATTCTGAAATAAGTCGCTTTTCAAAAGTTTTCGGAGATAGGGCTTTTTTCAGGGACGGAAAATAATTATTTTTTTTTTCGGAGTCGAAAAAGTCCTGGTAAGAAATTGTCCTAGGTGAAAATATTTGAGTTCCCAGGTATCACTGTAGCAATATCATGTCGAATCATGCATCCTTTTTATTTTTCGAACTTTTTCCATAAAAGTCCACATATAAAAGTAAAATCTGTATTTTTATTTTTTTAGTCCGATAGAACTAGTTAAACTCGGACTTTTAAAAATAAAAGTCCGGAAATAAAAGTTTGTTTAACGCATTGACGCAAATGCGTATTTCTATATTAATTCATTTATTGAATTTAAACTCTTAAAGCTAACAATTGGAACTTAAACGCTGATACTTCACACAGCAAATATATATAAAATGGAAAGATAACTAATTCCACAATGGAACGAAAATTTTATGAGATGAAATTTGAATAGTGAATTTGAAGGATATACTTCGGGATTTTGATCCGTCTTGCGGCCGCGCAAGACCCAATCTCGCGCAAGAGTGGGGATGACCGCGCAAGGGTTAGATTAAGTTAAAGGGAGTACCGCAGTGCAAGTGCTACCTCGGTTGCTTTTATATAGACAGATATAACTTACAATTTTGGGATAATACTTCCTTTGCTTTTCTCCTGGAGTTGGATGTAGCGTAGATGATGATGGTTGTACTCGCGCCGGAGTTGATGATCCGATACAAATTTTATAAAAAGGTATATGATGCTGGTTGCTGGTAGGTGTTCAGTGTTCCACGTAAACAAGAGAGCGAGTTAATGCATTGCACTTATATTTATAGCATAGATTAGTGATGGAAAGCAATTCCAACACTGTTGACTGGAAGCACTGGATGGCAACTCCAGTCTACTCTACTGCCAGGGTTGTATGAACGCAAGTCATAACTAGTGAAGTGAATGCAAGTCACTTAGATAAGTGATCGCAGGTCACAGGTGGGGTTAGGTGAAAAAGTTCAATTAAGGACAGGAATATCATTTGCTATTTAAGTGAGCACAACTCACTTAAACAAAGTTAAATCCGGACTTTTATTTTTTAAGGCCAAAAAAAGTCCGGCTTGATAACAAATAAACGGTTTATCCGAACTAAAAAAAAATTTTGTTTCGAATAAGCCGTTTCTTTGTTATCAACTTATCGACTTTTAAAAATAAAGTCCGGGTTTAACTAGTTCTTTAGGACTAAAAAAATAAAAATTATATTATAAAAGGAATAACAGTTTCGGCCCCTGCTTTTTTTTAAATAAATTCTGAAATAGGGCGACTCAGCAGTAAGTGGTGAATTGCCTAGCAGCGGTTTGGCACGATCCACTCACATCCGTTCCCCCGGTTTAAACATATTTTTGCAGAATATCTCACAACCAAGTTTTTCGCACTGTCGCTTTATTAGTTTATCTTTTCTCAAAATTCTTTGCTTATATTTTTGTAATTCACATTTCGCCAGACTTTAAGTGAGTTTGTTTTATTTATAAGCAATATAAAAAAGAATTTATGAACTCTTGCGAAAGCCAAGCAAATAAAATTTCGAGCATACACACATACATATACAGTAGTATAATTGTATGATTTCATTTGTAATTCGATGTATTTAAATTTTTTTTTTTTTACATTTTTTATGACTTTCATTTATTGGTTTATTATTACATATTCACATATTCAGATACCATCGTTCTTCTTGATTTGTATATATTTTGTTGATTTTTTTCCATATACATACATACATATGTACATACATGTAGTTAACATAACGTCTCGTGACTTGGAATGAAACAAAATTAAGTGGTACAGTTGTGCACGTTTTCGCTAAGAATTTATTAAATATATTACTTGCACGTTCACACAAGCGTTTTTAGTTCAAAGTTCAAATTGTGCGGCATCTGAATCATTTTCTGTAAGTTTTGCACATTAATTAAATTCAATTCAAGGAAGTCTGGAAAACGTGATTGCGAAAGTGACTAATTGAGTTATTGTAAAAATTGTCTTTAATTGCTGTACTTAATCAAAGGTCGTAAAATGTGAAATATGAAGAAATGGAAACTTTTTAAAATTAATAAATTTTTATCATTTTCTTTTTTTAAATATTATACTTACATACATAAAATTAATATAAGCACGAATTTTATTTTTAAATATTTTGCAAGTTTTTACAAAGTGTTTGCAATTTTTTATACCTTTCATGAATATGAAATGGTATATTAACTTTGGTCCGATGTTTGTAACGTTGAGAAATATAGAAGATAGACTCACCATTAAGTATACCGAATTGATCAGGGCGACGAACTGAGTTGATATAGCCATGTCCGTCTGTCCGTCCGTCCGTCTGTCCGTCCGTCTGTCTGTTGGAACGCAAACTAGTCCTTCAAATTTTGAGATATCTCAATGAAATTTGGCACAAGGATGTATTTTTGTATTATATTAGACCTTTGTCGTATCCGGTAGGATCGGACCACTATAACATATATCTCCCATACAACCGATCGTTCAGATAAGACAATTTTGTTCATTCCTGCCGCAATTTGGAAAGTATAAACATTAAACTCGGTGATATATATTCTAATATATCATAGAAGGTATCCTGAAAAAATCACTTCGTTCGGAGCTATATATAGTATATATCCCATACAACCGATCGTTCAGATAGAAAGATTTTTGGCCATTTCTTTCTTAGTTTCCAATATAAAAACGTGAAACTTGGTGATATATATCTCATAGAAGATTTCCTGTAAAAATCATTTCGATCGTAGCTATATATAATATATATCCCATACAACCGATCTTTCAGATAAGGGGGTTTTTTGCCATTTTTTAATTTATATTTATCTTAAAAATCGTTTAGGTATGTACATCTATTCACTATATATTTCTTATCTTATACATGCGATTATTTAGAGATTACGAATGGGATAAGATTATTGGTCAGACCCATTCATGAAAGATATGAAGTCTGAAGACAGTCCCGTCCTTACTTATTTTTTTTTTTTTTTTTTAATTTGCTTAATTAATTATGGAAATCTACCATGTCATTTGCCTTGCTGCAAGACTAATTGCGCGCTTTCTCAATATTTAATTATTTTTATAATTCGATGTTATCGTACCTGACAAATTTCAACGCAATGTCAATTGACCAACAACAATTTCTCGAAATTGCATTTCCGTCAATACAATCTTTTGTGGTTTTATTAAAATGACGCAAGTTGTCTTCAGGGAACTGTAAATAGGAACACGCATTTGTCTTTAATTGTAAGTATACAATTTGCTATTTTCGTTTTGTTATTAAAAACTGTATTATCATTTAATCAGGTCGTAAATTGCATTAATTGTGTTAAATGCGAGTTGAATGACTTATTTTATTACCATGGACTCTGGAATTATTTTAAGAAAATTTTATATTTACAACGTTTAGTGTATGCACTTAAGCTTTGTTGTGATCTTTTCATTAAGTCTTTAAAAAAATTAATTTTACTTAAAAGCTCTTACAATAATTTTTTATCATTATCATTGTTATGATAAATTTTTTCTTAATTGAAAAAATTTTTAAATTAGAATAGAAGGAAGAAACAATTTAGACAACTGCCAAAGCTTCATCGGCAACGTTTAGGCGCCGCTGCTATACCCTTCCAGCCATCACAGCGGTTTTTTGTTTGTCTTCATTAATCCTACTTCTATTCTGGTTCGTGCCAATTGATATTCACAACACAGCGACATCTGTTGCAGAATGGATGTGAAAATTGGACCTGTTTGATGGCAATGCTGACATAGTGTCATATTTTATTGACACTTTTTTCCCCGTGCTCTGGGATTTATTAACAATTTTTTGTTGTTATATCGGCCTACTGATTTGTAAGAACGCGGGTTCGAATCGAGCTCGAGAAAAAATTTATTATACCAATAATAATGATAAAAAATTATTGTTAGGCCTTGAGCTTGATTCGAACCCGCGTTCTTACAAATCAGTAGGCCGATATAACAACAAAAAATTGTTAAAAGTTCTTACTTTCACATAACTTAGTACCAAGTGTCGCTTTTTTCTCTCACAAGCCCATGCCCATGCTTGGTTTTCACTTGGTCAAATTTGGCTACAGACTTAGCCATGACAACGACAAATGCGTTTCACGTCGGTTTTGACTACAAAGAGCAATTAAATCGACCAACAAGTGAGATATTATGGAAAGAGTCTCAGAAGCCAAATAAACAGATTTTAAGATTTTTATTTTTTGCTTTCTATAGGCTTTTACATTCTTAATTACTTCTTAATTGTCCAACAAGGCACGCCAGTCGCTTCATCGCTCTGTTAACTGGCGCCGATTGGTCACACCAAGAGAATTTAAATTGTTTTCCACCTGGTCCTTCCAACGAAGTGGGGGCCGTGCGTGTACCAACTCTGGCTAAGAATGGCGGAATATGGGGAGATTGACACGTTCTTTCCGTTCAAGTCACGTTTTGCCTAATATCTCTATGCGATCTGTGACATACCAACATGTTGACAAATATTCCAATGAAATTAATTATTGGATGCATTTCGAAAAGTATTGATTTTATTTTTTTCGTTTTTAAATGCAAATATGATTCCTCTAATTGCCCAATTCACACAAAATGAAACTTGCTCAAATTTATATAAACACATAAATTTGTATGTTTGGGTATACAACTTTTACATTTCTTTTATATAAATAAATTACAAAATACTTAAAAATAGGCTTATTTAATTATTTGTGCACGCAGATAAAAATAAACGAAAGGCAGAAACGTTCTATTAGACTGATCAAGGTAAAAGAACAAAAAGACATGCGAAACACCAGCAATAAAGGATGTCGCAATGAATATGAAGAGATTAGATAAAAAACCTTCGTAAATTGCATATGACCCTAAAATAGAAAATGCGCTCATTCAGTGGCATTATTCAAAAGTGGCAAAAATGAAAAGCAAACACAATTTAGAATTAAAATAAATACATGATAAAACGACTATACAAGAGATAAATCCATTTTCACCGTACAAAATTGTGCAAACATATACACAAATATACATATTAGACTGGGTCGAATTATTAACCGATATCGCGCCATCGATCTTTCGATAGGATTTGGGCTCAGGAAAAAAGTTCCACTACGCATACCCAAAAAAATAATCTTCGAGCCTGCGCAATTTGATTTTTTTGACTTTTTTCAACATTTATTTTTAAGGTTTCTTTCATGACCTACTAAACAATTTTCATTTGATTATAAAATTTTCATGTATATATTTTTTTTTTTTTTTTTTTGAAAAACTGTTATCGACAACATTTTTAGCGGACTTTTTTAGGTCGGAAAGGGTATTCATATGAAAATTTTTTTAGTAGGTCATGAAAAAACCTTAAAAATTAAAGTCGAAAAATAGTCAAAAAAAAAAAAAAATGAAATTTCGCAGGCTCGAAAATACTTTTTTTGGGTATGCGTAGTGGAACTTTTTTTCCTGAGCCCAAATCCTATCGAAAAATCGATGGCGCGATATCGGTTAACTTAGGTCCATACAAATCGACCCACCCTAATACTTATACATATATACTTAGTAGCCTGTAGGACCACAAATCTTGTCCCGAACTCACTTGCGGGTATTAGATTTTATTTCTAGCGCAGGTGATTCATATTCTCCTCCAAAAAATAGTTACAGTAAGTGTTACAGAAGCAATAAGGGAGCTTCAACTAAATTACTTATTGCTACTTGATAACGGAACAAAATAGGAACTTGTTCTACAAAGCGTGGTATTTTAGCAAGGAATATAAAAAAAAACTGTTATCCCTTCATTAAAAACTAGAGTTGGGTCGTTTCGTTCTGAACTTGTTCAATTAACCGGGTCTCTCAACTGAACAAGTGAACTAGATCGTCGATTTCGGTTCTATTTGTTCTTTTAGTTCGTTTTATCTAATGTTATTATTTCTCTCTTCTTGTTCGCGAACATTGTAAATTCATACATACATACGTAGAAATTCACAGTGAGCACGAATGTCGATGATGACACTTATGCGATATGTGTATGTATTTATGAAAAATATCTTTTGTAAGAAACTAATTACACCTATCCCCCGATTTACACGGAAGATCGGTTCCAGACAAAACCGTGTAAAGTGAAAAAACTACCCAATTCAGTCATTTATTTAAATAAAACAAAACTAAAACATCTTAATGAAGGTTCACGAAAAGATAATTCAATCGAGAACTTACCAGTTCAAACCAAAAAAACTCGCAATAATAGTAAAAATTATGGCTTTTTTTTTCAAATTTTCATCAAACGATTTTCCTTCCACATGAACTTCATATGTACTCTGCGTTTGGTTATGTACATACATATTCACAATAAGGGGAATCCCTCAATATTGCAATCAGTGTTGCCAAGGGGACTCAGAAAGGTATTTAATGATTTGTGAATCTTCGGAGTTTTTCAAATTTTGCTGATTTATGAACCGTGTAAAAGCGAAATCGTGTAAAACAAGTACCGTGTAAATCGGGGGATAGGTGTATTACATTTATTAAACTTGAAAAGTTCATATTTACAATTTGTGCCTGTACTCTTTCAACTTCCTTGATCTTCCGAAATTTGTAACTTTTTTGAAGTTAATTATACATGAATATATTAACTTATTTATTCATAACACATTTACATAAATATACCTACACAAAGCATTGCTGCATACACACCCCCATCTATACCTACCAGAGACAATTTTAAGATATTGTTCAATCAATCTTTGTCTGCACTTGTTGACTTTTTTCGTGTGTGTGAGCAGCAGTGGACAAATTTGTTTGAAAAAAAGAAACTAATGAACAAAAAGAACAACTTGTTCGTTCATCAGAAAAAGAGCGAATGAACCGAATCTCTGAAATGAACGAAAAAGCGCAACTCCATTAAGAACTCGATTATTTATTATACTAATTTCACACAGACGGCTTATTGAATAATAAAGGCAATTTTCTACATTAAGACGCTTATTGAGCTCAATCTTCCCTACAAAATTCGAATCTATTATTATTTAATTAGTAGCTAATCGAATGCCTAATGAAGTCAAAAGCACAATGCAACTCTGTTGGCAGCGTTCCGCTTCCGTTTCTTAGTTTTCAAAGCAAATGTCATTGTCTACATGGCGGAACGATACAACGTGGCCGCATCGAACAATTGATTTTAACCTTTTTTATTTGATTTGATACATCAACTACCGGCGCAGTACGATTTTGACATTTGTCCATCGAATTTACAAGTACATGGAATTTTTTTTGTTTGTAGGTATGTCAACATGCTCCCACCTTGTATCGTTCCGCCATGATTGTCTGTCTCATCCTTCATACTAATCGAGCAGTTACTTCTGTGTGAAAGCACAAAATTTACGATTTCATTAGCAGGTGAAATGAGATCATTAAGTTTCTGTGTGAAAACAGTATTACTTAGAGAAATGTCACTTTAAATGCTACTGGGTACTTAACTTAATAAGAAAGAATTGCAAATAAATTTATTTTATTTGCGTATTTTTGTCACCAGCGCTATTTTCGACTTGTTATTATCGTAAGTGAGACATAAATAAATTTTCTCTCAGATGCATATCAATTTATTTGCAATTTCGAATATAATTAATAAAAATATATTTGAAAATTTCAGATTCTTTCAAGTTGTTTAAATTTTCAAATACGTGTGACAATACACTTCAAATTTAAAATGTCCGAATTCAAATTTATGGTTTTTAAAATCAGGTGCAGAGCTTTCGAAACTGAATTTAGAATTTTCGAAATCAGATTTTGAGTTTTCGAAATCAATTTCTAAAACATTGAATATCAACCTTTTGAATTTTTGAAATCGAGTTCATAACTTTTGAAAATGAATCTCTGATATCGAATTCGGGGTTTTCGAAATCCAATCACAGCTTCCGAGATTGAACTTAAAACTTTCAAAATCAAATTCAGAATTTGAAATCGTGTACAGAAGTGTCGAAATAGATTTCGTGTTGCACGCATTAAAGTGTTGAAAAAAGCTGGTGGGGAAAACGTTATCTGCCTTGATCTTCCCAATTGGCGTCAGCTATCACTAAGGCTTGGTTTTTCAGTGTGAGTTTAAACTCCAGTTAAAGTTGACTAGAGTTTAACCTTGCGACTCTTTTCGATAACATCAAATTTTGCTGCTCATCTCAGCTTAAGCGGCCGAAGTGGCTGGGTTAAACGTTTAAACTCGCACTGAAAAACCAGACCTAAGACGAAAAGAAAAAAAACTTTTGTGCTAACGATCCTCTAGGCGGCTAACGCCAATTTATTGTGTTGCAGTTAGTGGGATGATGGCTATAGAGAAGGGAAGACATTTGCTGAACAACGCTCCATTAGAATAGCGCTCTATTTTCTTCACGGTTTGGGGTTTGTCTAAAATCTCCAGGCTCAGTACTACACACATATTTATTAGAATGAAGTTATATATATCAGCGAATCACTTTTTTCAAAATCAATCAAATTTTCTTTAGCCTGGTTTCAGTGTTGGGCATTGCATACTTCAAAAATAAAGTTGAGCTATGAAAGTGAAATCTGAGGTCAGAACTCACGGATGTACACATGTGATGGTTAGTCATTCAATCTTATGATTAAGCGGGTAAACCCCGATTCATTGGAGTACACAGAACAGGCAATCGTGGATACATACAAGTTGTACCAAGAGAGTCATTCCTCTTAGTATAAAATTAACGAGCTTTAGAACAGCTGGAAGCTATTGCAAAACTGCTGGGTTTTTAGAGTAAATAACCTTGCACATTGCTACGATAAATATGGGTTACATAATCCGTTCGGCAGCCATATTCATCAGCGCCTGGACGATTGGGGTTCATGTGTCAGAATTGGAATTGGTACAGAACTCCGCATATCGGAGTGCTGGCCAGAAGAGAATCGGATCTGCTCCTCGAATGAAAAAACGGAGCTGTTTTGGTGACATAAGGGCAGCAAGCAATAAAAGCACTTACACCGTTAGAAAGTCATGTGTTAGCCCCGTCAAACGCTTTAAATAAAAAACCTTACAAGTAATAACGCAGAAAAACTCACTCAATTACCAGAACAGTAGGGGCAAAACATAAATCAGACACACTCAACGTGGAAATGCAAAAGAGGAGAAACACAACAAAAAAATATAACGAAAAGCCAAAACCGGCAAAATCCCTACACGAAGATATAAAATATTGCAAATAGATATATCCAAATAAATAAACTTTGGCCGATTGTTCTGCCTTTAAAGTCCCGTCACATAAGCAGTTTTTCATATAGATGCGTTTAACTCAACTTATGCATTATGATTAGATTGCACGTATTTTTAAGGGGAACGGCATATTGAGCTACACTGGCGCCATCTCACATGAAAAAGTAGCCAACTTTCAACTTTTGTTGCAAGCAAAGCATAAGAAGAGGAATTTGACATTTGCCTTGGCTAAGGGTACTTTCACAATTTGCAGGGGAAATTATTTGTCCCACTCGTTGGTAACCAATGCAATATTTTTCGTAGTTAAAAACTGCAATATAAGAAATGAATACGACACAGAATATGTTAGCGAGTATTTTTGTTGTATAAAATGTGCTTCGCGAAATTTTGTATGTGAATGAACAAAGCGAAATAATTTTCAAATGCCTAGTCTGAAGTTGCTTCATATTGTTACGTATATTAGCAAAACTAAGGGGTGCTGCTATCTCTAGGTCGGTGCTAAGCAGTGACGTGACTTCACATCAATAATTCAATCATTATGTATCTACATAAACGAAACAATAATTGCGTCTACACATATGTACCATGCACGTATACGAGCAGCGGAGAGTCAATGCACAAACACATGCATATATCTGAGATACTCCTGAAAGTATGCAATGAGAGAAGCTATATAATCGTGCAATTGTAGTTACAGCTGAGAAGTTTGAGAGCTGATGGCAACTAGTAGATTCTGGAAGCGCCTACAAGATGCGAACGTTGAAATCAGAGAGTATAAAAGGCAGCAAATCTAGAGGCGCTGGAATTCAGTTTGAGTTGAGCTATCAAGCAGTTATTGATTAAGCAAGCAATCTGGCGGGCAATAGTAGAGTTTCATTTGAACTATCAATCAGTTTGGTTGTTAAGCAAGCTAGTTGCAAAGTATAAGTGTTATTGTGAAGTACTTTAATAAAGGCCATTTTTCCATTATTCAATATTGGAGTTATTTATTCAACAGTTTAGCGATACGAACTTAGCAAAAGGGCTAATAAGAGGATTTGCAGTAAATTCGTTACAATATTTACAAACGCAATATCTTGCGTGATTGTGGCGATCATTGTAAATCTTATACTATTTTCACACAGACGGCTTATTGAATAATAAAGGGAATTTTCTACATTAAGACGCTTATTGAGCTCAATCTTCCCTACAAAATTCGAATCAATTATTATTTCATTAGTAGCTAATCGAATGCCTAATGAAGTCAAAAGCACAATGCAACTCTGTTGGCAGCGTTCCGCTTCCGTTTCCGCTTCTTAGTTTTTGGTGTGGTCAGTGCTTAGAAATGTCATTTGTCAAAGCAAATGTCATTGTCTGCATGGCGGAACGGTACAAGGTGGCCGCATCGAACAGCTGATTATAACCTTTTTTATTTGATTTGATACATCAACTACCGGCGCAGTACGATTTTGACATTTGTCCATCGAATTTACAAGTACATGGAATTTTTTTGTTTGTAGGTATGTCACCATGCTTTCACCTTGTATCGTTCCGCCATGATTGTCTGTCTCATCCTTCATACTAATCGAGCAGTTACTTCTGTGTGAAAGCAAAAAATTTACGATTTCATTAGCAGGTGAAATGAGATCATTAAGTTTCTGTGTGAAAACAGTATTAGTAAACAATGGTGGCGATGTTACTGGCATGCAAAGGATTGCGTTGAACGCGTTTATATGAAAAACTTTATTGTGTCTCAACCATTAGTAAATGTGCGCGGAAGTTAATGCAGGGAGCAAACAAAGTTCTTTTTACAAATATACATCCATACATACATACATATAAAATATTTACAACAAAAAAAAATTGTGCGCACATATGTATGTACATGTCTACTCACGTTACAACAACAAAAAATTGAAAAGAACGAATATGTAAGCGACAGCCAGACAAGAAAAAGAGCTCAAATTGAACGCCTGCAATTCAGTAGCAACAAAAGCGCGAATCCAAATGGTTGAGAATTTGGCGGTGAAAAACAAAGATAAATAAATTTAATATTTTCAAGTCAAGTCTTGATTTATAAACAACAAAGCAAAATAAAATAAAAAATTTACCTAAAACTGAAAACTTAAAGATATGTGTAACGCGCAGCGCAAAAGTAGTCGGTAGAACATGAAATGGTTTAAACGTGTGCGAAAAAAGTGTTAAATTCAAAAACACTCGAAAAAACTATAAAAAAAAAAAAAGAAAACCCGAAAACAAATACGCTTCCACTTTATTTTTGGATCGCGAATACTAAAAACGCGAAAAAGGCATTTTAATACATTTTTTTTGCTGCAAACACGCACAAAAGCGACTCATTGGCGACAGCAAAAAAAGCGCCAACAGCGAACTTGCAACATATTTTCACGCACCCACTTCACTTTTTAACAGCGCCAGCAATTGCCATCAGCGTAAAAGCAAAAATGTTGATATCATCAGAGCAGTGTAATCGTTCACGTGGCGCCCATGTCCTTGTCTGGGATCAGTCACGTTTGAATGACATTTTCGAGGATACAAAACCCCAACGTATGTACTGAGCTTGAAATCATTTGTGTGTGGGTGTGTATGTGTGTGTATGTATTTGAAAAAGATATACACACACCGGCACACATTTCTTCAGTTAGTACATAAATTATATTTGTAAGCATTTTGGTTCAAACTAATTAGCCGACGGAAGCCTGATGGCAATTTATTGGCTGTGTCTTATTGTTTATTGAACTTAATTCTGTTCATATTTCAATCAGTTGGGGGTGATCCAAGAAGTTTACTAACCTTGTGTGCCCGACCGTAGATTTTAACAGATTCAAGTAGACAAGTGATATAGCACCTTTTTACATTATTTTAATTAGAAAATTTTGGTAATTTTTTTTCTAAAAAAATTGCACTGAAACAGCCAATGATTAAGTAGCTTAAATTTAAATAAGAGCATTTAAACGATTGCCAGGAGGAGTAGGAAAGCCAGTTTGCCAAAGTTTCAAACCCCAAAAAGGGTGCAGAATACGTAGAACGATTTCAAAACTAAAAATCTGAACTCGATAAAATCAAACGAAAACGATATTTCAGACCATGCCTGATCATTTCTAGTAGCTTTCAGTTTACTCATTTGAGAACCGCTTATTCATATTGGCGCAAAAACCCATAACTTATTACAAAAATATATTACACATATTTTCTTTATTCATTTTCGCTTTATCTGATAATTGATAAGAATACGCATTTTTTAATATCTAGATATGAATATGCCAAATACGCACCATATCTTCATTTGAGAATAGTGCACAGCATATATGTATATATATAAATTACTAGGGCAACTCACGCTAACTCAAAAATGCCTCCGGCTGTTCAAAAATTGTTATATTGAAGTGCGAATTAAAATACATATACAAAATTAAATTGAAAAAAAAAATAAATTTTTTTTAAAAGTTTAAAGTATTATTAATGAATAAATTTTGAATTCAAATTTTCATCAGTGCTACAACATTTTTGAAAAATTGTTTGTTGTTGATTTGTTACTAAAAATCTGAATATCATACCGAAGTGCTTTGGTTTTTTCTTTGCACTTTCGTATGAAATTCAGGCATTTTCATATGAATTGAATTTATATGCGACGGCATACGGGAGGGCATGCATTTTTTTAATTTTTTTTTTTTTTATTCAAAGTGTGAATTTGTATCTGTGCCTATTCTTCAGAGCAAAACTAAACCAAAAGTGATATGTATAAGTGTATAGGTGTTTAGCAGCTCTGAATGTGAGCCTCGTAAATTAAATAATTTGTCATATACAGCAGCGAGCAGAAAAGTAGCGTCATCAGTTAAATTCTTCTTTTTTTTTAACTTTTAATATTTTAAGAGAAAATTTATTGGAAATTTTAACTGAAGCTATACAAATCAATCTCAAAAACGTTTTCGAAGAAATTAAAAAAGCTTTCGCGAAAATTATTAAATTATTATTAAATAAAAAGTTCCAATTTTCGAATCTTTGGCATTTTTAATAACTTTGTGGCCACCGTGTGTGATGGTAGCGTGCTCCGCCATCCGAAGATCTTGGGTTCACGCCCCGGGAGAAGCAACATTTTAGAAACAAATTTTTTCAATTAGAAGAACATTTTTTACGCGAGGTTGCCCCTCGGAAATGTTTGGCAAGCAGTCCAAGTGTATTTCTGCCATGAAAAGCTTCTCAGTGAAAACTCATCTGCCTTGCCAGTAAATCTAAAGACAGGAATTCTTTCGCTACTTAATGACAGAAGCACTCTCTGTAAGTCGTCCCGCTAGTTTCGAATTAGCGCAGAACTATTGTATTAAGAGACCGTGCTTATTCTGTCCGCCAGCAATGCTTCCAACAAATGACAATTGCACATCTCAGTAGACCTTCTGCTGTACCTAGTTACTGGAAAATTTCAACAATAATACCAGTGGAAAAAGTAAACATACAATGAAACCTGAGGAACTACGTCCAATTAACACGTTACCTACAGATGAAAAAATTATGGAGACAGTGGTGAAGAATCAACTTGTGGCATACTTAGAGAAGAACAATGTGATTGATTATCCCAGAACAATCGGGATTCAGGAAGAGCCATTCTTGTGAAACAGCGTTGAATATGGTAATTGCAGATTGGAAAGAAGACATGGCGAACAAAAAATTTACGGTGCTTGTCTTCTTGGATTTAAAACGGGCTTTTGAAACTGTCGATGGATCTGAGTTATTGGACGTTATGTTTAAAATTGGTATAAGAGGAAAGGCGTTGGAATGGTTCCGGAGTTATTTGGGTGACAGAACACAGAGAACGATAATTGGAAAGGAGGTTTCGTCAGTGGTGGATGTTAACATTGGTTTACCACAAGGCTCGGTCTTGGCGCCAATATTGTTTACATTGTATATCAATGATATCAAAAGATGCTTAAAATATTGTAAAATACGTCTATTTGCGGATGATGCATTGCTTGTCATAAGTAAAAAATATGCAGAATGTGCCATGCTGAAAGTACAAGAAGACCTGGACTCGCTATACAAATGGTTATGCCTTAGAAAACTGAAATTAAATGTCGAAAAAACTATGTTCATGATATTTTTTTAAAACACTAATATCATAGGTAACAATAGTTTAAATAATATTACGCTCAAGGTAAAAAACATGGAAATCCAAAGAGTAGACAAAATTAAGTATTTAGGAGTTTTGATTTATGATAATCTAAATTTTGGAGAGCATGTAACTTATCTGGAAAGGAAAATTGCACAGAAAATAGGCTTCATGTATAGAACATGTAAACATATCAGTCAAAGTCATAAAATATTGGTTTATCGTTCAATTATTGAACCACACTTTATTTATTGTCCTACTATTCTGCTATTAAGTAATGATATATATATTAAGAAATTTCAAATACAGCAAAACAAGGCAATGCGATTTATTTTAAAATGTCCTCCAAGAACGCCAAAAATTGTAATGCTCAATAGATTAAACTGGCTTAGTATTAAACAGTCAGTTAGTTACTTCACATTGAAATTAATACACCAACTTAGGTTAGGAATGTTACCGAATTACCTGAGCAGTAAAATACATTATAAACACGAAATGCACAATTATGGAACTAGATATTGCAATAATATAAGACTGCCTAGAATAAGAACTGAGTTCGCCAAAAGGTTTCTTGAATATTTAGGGTATAAAATGTACAATGAGTTACCTTCTGATTTGAAAGACTGTGAAAATATTAGTAAGTTCAAAGAAAAACTGTTTTATATTGTACGTCACTAAATGTGACATGAGTATTTATGTTAATCTCTTATTTTAACCTAAACTAGGTCTTAAAGACCGTAATAATAAATAAATAAAAAAAAAAGAAAGAAAATATTCAATCAGTCATGCCCATATATTTAGCACTTAAGTCTACATTGAATTGGCGATACAATATTTATATGCATTTTTACTGATTTGTGTAACTTTTTGTTTTGGCTTTCGCTCTACATGTCTACATTATTCGGCGAATGCGCATAATAACACCAAAAGAAATAAACAAGTGGCCTGCGAAACGTTTCTATTTTGCTGACAAATAATGAAAATTATTTCAAAATTAAGTTGACTGCTTTGCTGAAATTAGAATAGAATAATAAAATTACATAAATGCTTGAAAATGTATGTAGGAGTGTGTGTCGATATTATTTGTGGTGTGTGGTGAGCTCAGAATGTCAACCGACTTTGTGGTTTTGAGTTGCTTGCACAGCAAAATTGTGTAAGAACTTACATTTCGAGTTAATATTTATTTAAATTGTTTACTGGTGAACTCCACTTGGCACATATCGAGTCGAATGCTCCTAAGTAGCTTGCGCAACCAGTGCGCATTCTTTGATGTGTAGTGACTTACACATGACTGCTACCAAGGCGTACAGAGATTGTTTCGTTAATCTGCTTTAACTAGATGTATCTTGAGCTCTTGAACAAAACTAATCTCAACAGCTTCTGAAGTATATCTCCTAAAATTTTGTAGAGTATCCAAAAGAAAAGTTTCACTTGACCAATTATTTTTGTTTTATCGAACCTGAAATCTAGGATATGATATTTAGTAGTAGATTAATATATACAAAAAACATACGAGTTCGCAGAATTGCTAGATTAAGGGTCAGTTTGTATATAGCGCCTTGACACTTGACGAATACACTCACAGTCACCACTATATAACACCAAAAATTGTATAAAGGCATTCACGTTTACAGTCACTCACTGAAGTGAATGAATGTTTTTTTACAAATTGGGTTTAACGGATAAAAATGACACTTTGCATTATGCATAATTTGCCCATAAGTTTTAAGACACTAAACAGCTCACATAACTTCAGCTTTGTATTGCTGATGATGTGGGGGTGAACGGAGTTTCGAGCACCATAGTAAAAGTTTGTTGACAGGTTTGAAATGATTACTTCGAATCTGTCCTCCGTTGTAGGAAATAACAAAAGTGACTAATTTCAATTTTATCGTTAGTATATTATTGAATAAGTTGTCAGAATGGACGCGATGTCGAGCTATAATGAATCAGATCTAATTGATTAATAATTCTGTCGGAATGGGCTTGAGGCTACTATTATTTATAATACAACAAAAATGTCCGCTCGACCCTATTAAAATACACATCGGTAAACAAAAAAAAATCCAGCTAAGATCTTGGGGCGGCTAGAGGGTTAAAGCGCTGTCGTGTATAAAACATATACATTATAAAGAACGAGTCACCTTCTGCGAAGACTTTCTAATATTTACAAGCATTTGTTTAATTTGTGATGAAATATTTACAATAGAAATATTCTCGGTTTTAGTTACAACAAAAATTCAATTAGCTAAATAATACACAAACCTAATAAACATTACTGCAATAGCTCAAATTCCACTTAATGTTGTTACGTACATACATATATACACAATTGTTTAAATAATTGCACTGAAACAATTTTATAATAAAGTGAAAATGATATGAGTCGTTATGAGTACTTGCAAAACCTTAGAAGCTGTGTCCACAAGCGATAGCAGCCAAACTCAAGTTTGGTAAAAAAATACCAGCTAATTCGAGTTAGAAGATAATAAAAATCTCAGAACAAACTTTCGGTAAAAAATCTAAGCTATATATGTTTGTATATTTTCCTGCACGGGAGTTTCCGTTGTTACGGTCTCGACAGTTTTGTATAAATCTGTCATAATTTTAAATAAAACTGCTCAAGTAATGGTTGCATAATATAATCAAAAAGTACTTGAAGAAGTTACAAATAAATCGAGATAAATTACAATTATAAAAATTAGTTAGTAGCGCCCAGAAAATGTCAAAGGATAGCGCAACGGTCGCGATGTAATAAATTTCATAAATGATTATTACGACTAAAATCCGTGGACTTGGTATGGTTGAGTCAGTGCAATTTAAAAACATAGTACGATAACAAAGCTTACTACAATGTTTATTGGGTTAGAACATTTCTGAATCACACGAGCAACGAGCACGCAACAACGCTGCTAATAACAATGTTATATAGTGAATAGAATTAGTAACTGGCTTAGTGGGGCAATCATTTTGCTTAATTTGCAGAATACTCATATTACATATTAAACAACCTCACTCTGACGTTAGCAAAAATAATTAGTTTAATTTGCTGGACTTTTGCATTTTTTTTTTTAATTTATATTTTGCCCTCTTGTGCAATTAAATGATAGCTACATATTTAACATTGAAAACTAATGTGGAAATAGGTTTTTGGATGACTCATAACATAGCACAAAACTGCTTACAAAACCTTCCTTAACTGGGTCGCGTAGTGGCTGGTAAGCTCTCCCGGTGCATTTCAGCCATCAAGAACTTTTGACGTAGCAGATGCTGCCGATTTGTTGGACATTTTTGAACACACTACATCGCAATTTTGAAAGCAGACAATTTTTATCAAATTTCGTCTACTGAATCCTTTTTATTTTTTATTTTGTTATTTGCATAAATAAAATAATTAAAAAAAAAATTTTAGGCTAAACGGTTTTATTGAAAACAATACTTACATGAAATACTAATAATACTAAAAGCTAGAAAATAATTAGGTAGGTCCTAGGTACTAGTCAAAAAATTATATAAAATTGTTGGGCGCGTGAAATCAGTTCATTTGGTCTCACTTATGACTATCAATAGAAATTTTGCGCGTCAAACGCTTTTATTTAATTGTCTGATCAATGCCCTAGATTGATGAGGTGTGTGATGACTAGTACCTAGGGCTTACCTAATTATTTTCTAGCTTTAAGTATTATTATTACTTCATGTAAGTATTGTTTTCAATAAAACCGTTTAACTTAAAAAATTTTTTTTTAATTATTTTATTTTCAAGTTTATAGTCTTTATTTGATTGTCCATTATTTCTCATTCTATTTAGTTCATTTAGAGACTCATTATTACAAGGACTCTTTCCTGACAATTTGTTACAATCTAAGCCTTCAATTCATAATCTTTCCAAAGACTTTACTCGACTCTCCTCGAACTCCAAAATATTTAGATGTCACTTCTACCGGACTGTATGTAATATTTGTTCCAAATAAGAGCCAAATCGGACCACAAATACAATTTTTGTGAATATCTCTATCCTTGCGCCACCTAGCGGCTATTTTTTCTTATTATTGCATTGACATCGGGTTCTGAACTATATTCCAAGCTTCAAGCTTGTAGCTTATCGGGACTACTTAAAATTCAATTACAAAATTCGTTCACAACGGCCGTGCAGCCGTGCAGCCGTGCAGCCTGTCAAGTCAAGCTAAATGAAACCGTTTAATAATAAAAACTTCTGTGAATTTAGTAACTGGAGCTGAGCAAACTTTTTTCAAACTCTTTTTCGGAAGATTTCGAAAAAAATGTTACGAAAATCTATTTCAGGCAAAGTGCAAGTTATAAGTTCTCGAAATTCGAATTGATTTTTCACAATTCGTTCCCGAATGGGGTTTTAGATTAACTGGGCTACAAAACTACATATTCAAAAAAATTCTTAGAACCCTAAACAAAATTTTCGAAATTTTCGAACTTTTTTAAAAGTTTTTTGAGATTAGTTTACATGGTTTTATATACAAAATTCATAGAAGTTTTTTCTTAAACTATTTGAAATAAAAAAAGTCGACCAAATCGAAGCTCAATAAGTAGAAGCAAGAAACGGCCACGCAAAACCTTTGAAGCACTATTGGGCAATATCTTCGATTTTTTGGCGACCCGTGCTCTAAATGGTTGTATTTTTCTACAAAGCGTAATGAAAATTAAAATTGGATACCACATCATATTTTTGTTATACAACAACTAACATTCATTTTGATATTACATACTTAAAGTTACATTAAAACTTTCAGGTTGCCTAAAAAATTTATATTACGTTTACTAAGCAAATGCTTTAATGGGCAATCGAAAAATATGTATTTAGCATTGGACTTATTAATCAATACTTATAACTATTTAGCCGTCTTAGTCAATGTAATCTCATGATATATATTTTTTTTAACTGCGTGGAGCTATTTTTCTTAAGAATTTTATGACTACCTAAACAAATATTTTCTTAAGAAATTGCCAAATTTCGAAGCATGTCAAATCAATTTAAAACGCCTTAATAACTTAAATAAGCGCATTTCAGATTGCTTAAAACATTTGCCTTTCTACTCTATAAAGACAACTTATACAATAATTTCAAAATATAGCAAAATCACTACCAACGCTAAGCCAAAAATAAAATTTCTTTATGGCGCAAAACAATTTTATTGATTACGATCAGCACTGACGCTTTCACTGTTCAGCATTTCTTATTAGGCGAAAACTGCAATCGCTAAAAATATGCAAAATAATATGAAAATTTGGCTAGACTTTTGGTTAGCAGATCTTCCTTGAACTTATAAAATTGTTGACACTGTGTCTAATGGATTATTGAGAGATTTATGTTTGGTTTAAAAAAAAGTTAAATTTCAGACGAACATGATTATATAAAAATATTTTTTTATACCACAGCTCTGTGGGTAGAGCACTGGATAGCTTGACTGACAGAAGGAATAAAAAAGGAATTTGTTTAAGCTAAGAAATACGTTGTTAATATAATGTATTTTTCTTCGTACCAATCAACACGTTATATCCCCTCGCTAAAATCTAGATTATTGGCTATCAAATCTGTCAGTCGGCCAGTTTGTTTAACCTATTGACGTTGCTCAGAGATGAAACTCGAAAATTATATTCTTATCTAGGAAAAGGTATCGGCATCTCAAGAATTTGTTCATAACCACCGATTACCTAAAGGGTGTGAGGAATTTAGTAATTAATTACCTATAAGAGTTAACTAAGATCTTATCTCAAAAACTTATTTTTGAGTTCGTTAAACATCAAAAAACAAATAAAAATACGTACATAGCTGTAGTTGTAAAAAAACTTCCTTAGTGCGAAGTAAAACTTATATATACTTTTTCTCTTTTCAGGACGTTTCTCCACACGTTATTTTGTCACTTTTATGCTCTTCTTGGGTATGGCAAATGCCTATGTGATGCGTACAAATATGTCGGTGGCTATAGTGGCGATGGTCAATCATACGGCGATCAGTAAAGAAATTACTGAGATTTGGGATGATGAGTGTCCGAATCAAAATCTAACAGAAGTGGTATGAATTAAATTGATATTAGCAGCTTATGTAGTGATGAAAAAAGTTACAGCAAGTACTTGCTATTATAATAAGCATGACAACTGTCACTATTTGTGTATTGGGAGCACTTCGGCTCAATAGTACAACACTATGCCCGGTTTGCTGTTTTGAGCACTCAGAACCAAAATTACCGACATCCTAAATGTCATTCCCTGTAGCGAATCACACTTGTTCTGAATTAGCCCAGACCTATCTTTTTAAGAGGCCGCACTTGTACTGATTCTGTCCCCTCGAATTTTTTTCAACTCAAATTTTGCACTAGTTTGGAGGTAGTATTAAACCAGTAGCGCCCTGCGACATTTCCTCTAATTCTCGCTGTAAGATTGTTATTAAATTAGAGAAAAAATTATTAAATTTGAGATATGGCCGAGTGGATAGAGGTATGCACCAGTATGACCGCTTGTACTCGAGTTCAATATTCCGTACCCGAAAATCAAGCTGATGAAGAAATGTAATTCAGTACCCCTCTGAAACCGATTTGGTCGTAGATTTCAAAATAATATTGTGGTAGATCTCTAAAAGAAGATTTTGGCCCAATCAAATCCAACGATTTCCATTGTACATGAAACATATTAACCGAGGTCTGTATGATTTTCAATACAAAAAGCTTAACCCTAAAATAATTTGTTTTGACTAAAATAGTACCATGAAATTCGCACTAAAGAAAATATTTCGTTCTGAAAATATCTAATATACAAATTTTAACTAATAAAATTATGGTACACTTTTAAAAAAGAAGGTAAATGAGGTAGAAAACGAAATTTGCTAAAAATATGGTAGATCTACCACAATTGTGGCAAAGTGGCAACACTGATTCAGAAACAAGTGCTAATTACCATAGCGCTTCGAATAAGCTGCACAAATTTTTAAAATCAATAATCACTTTACGCTGTTTTTATGGAAGCTTATCTTTTGTCACTATTGGTTCGAAATATATAGAATACGGAAAATGCAAAAGCTGACACATGATAATGATCTTTGTTCACCCCAACAAATCAGCATATCTTCTATTTTGCAGGATAATGGACAAGATGGTGATTTTGCATGGAGCTCGAGCTTACAGGGCTACATACTATCGTCATTCTTCTATGGCTATGTGATAACGCAGGTAAATAAACTTTGTAAAGCAAGCCACTTGGAACAAACTTTGTACATACCCATACTGATTCTAGAATATAAACACTCATCCCATTCCCTAAAAAATTACAATAAAACTTAAAACTAATTTCGTTTCATTAATGTATGTATCTCCTTCTTTCTCTCTCTTCAGATTCCCTTCGGTATTTTAGCGAAAAAATATGGCGCCATGGGTTTTCTTGGCTGGGGTATGCTCATAAATTCAGTTTTCGCCTTCCTCGTACCCGTCGCCGCTTACAAAGGTGGCGTATTTGGTCTATGTGCAATACGTTTCATTCAGGGTTTGGGCGAAGGTCCCATTGTGCCATGTACGCATGCATTGCTTGCCAAATGGATTCCACCCAATGAACGTTCACGTATGGGCGCTGCTGTTTATGCGGGCGCACAATTTGGTACCATCATTTCGATGCCGCTGTCTGGTTTGTTAGCTGAATATGGTTTTGCTGGTGGTTGGCCATCGATTTTCTATGTTTTTGGCGCTGTTGGTACAATTTGGTCGATTGCTTTCTTGTGGCTTATCTATGAGGATCCATCATCGCATCCTAAAATCGATGAGCGTGAAAAGAAATATATCAACACAAGTCTTTGGGGTACTGGTGATCAGAAGGTGAGCTCAATTAAAATCCCTCTAACTATTTACAAACTTTCTTTCTAACTTATGTCTTCTTAAGAGCATAAATTTATATTTAATATTTCTTATCCTGTTTCAGGTTCCTGCCATACCCTTCAAGTCTATACTCACGTGTCTACCATTCTATGCTATACTGCTAGCGCATATGGGACACAATTATGGCTATGAGACGCTTATGACTGAATTGCCCACTTACATGAAACAAGTGCTCCGCTTCTCCCTGAAAGCAAATGGTTTACTCTCATCTCTACCTTATTTGGCTATGTGGTTGTTCTCAATGTTTATTTCGATAATTGCGGATTGGATGATTTCATCGCATCGTTTTACGCATACCTCGACAAGAAAAATTATTAACAGTATTGGTGAGTAGACATTAAATATGATTGGGATTAAGATCATATTTTGATAAGTTGTGATTACGATGACTGTCATTGTGAAAATTGCGGTAATTTTCGTTGTAGTCCTTAAAAGTATCAATGATTATAATTGCGACTTAATTAACATTTTACGAAATCCAATACGGCAATAGTAATCATGCTTTTCATGATAAGAATTTCATAAATTGTAATTGGCTTTACATTACTTGTAATCTCAACATTTTATGAGTAAGAATTTAAGTATTTGAAATGGAATTTCTCATTTAAGGAGCATTAAATTATTAAAATCACGACTATCATTAAAATTCCTATTATCATGGCAGCTAATGTAATCTTTGAAGTTGTAAGATTATAGTTACACTTGCTGCATTGACTTTGATTGTATTTAAGATAACTATAAATATAAAACGCTAATTAATTAGGAATCGCAACTTAACTAGTTTTTAAACTTTTTCTCATGAGTTGTTTTAAAGTTTTAGCTGGAATGCTCATCATTTAGATTGCGATTATTTTATTCGTAATAATAAAAATTACGATAACTGTAATCATAATAATCAAAGACAAAATTTCATTGATCACAGTCGTTAGAGTTTTAATATTACAACTAAATTACATAATAACAACCATAAATAAGGGAGTTTTGATTACAACTAAATTAATCGTTATTAAATTCAATTGAGACCTTACAAGTATTTAAATCGTAATTAAATTGTAGTCACTCTTATTGTTACGCAGATTTTTTAGCGAGGAATTGTATTGGTTTTTTAACAATTTATTTTTTATGTTTTTAGGTCAATATGGTCCAGGTTTGGCCCTTATTGCCGCCTCTTACACAGGCTGTGATCGTGCCTTAACTCTTGCCATTTTAACGGTGGGTGTGGGTTTCAACGGTGGTATTTACTCTGGTTTTAAAATTAATCACTTGGATCTGTCGCCACGTTATGCTGGCTTCCTTATGGCCATCACAAATTGTTTGGCGAATTTGGCTGGTCTGTTAGCGCCCATCGCTGCTGGAAATCTTATTAATAACAAGGTATGTTGCAAACATTAATTTTGGCTTTCACAGGCCCACTTTTTTAGACTTAACCATATGTTATTGCCAATCTGCTCTCTGAGCGTATCGTCACATTATCAAAATACAACACCTGCGCTTCATTCATTCGAAAAATGCATTGCCCGGTTCGCTCTCTCGCTGCATAGCATTGCTTGATTGTCTCTCGCGTTACTTCCATTTTAGTAATGATACCGGTCACAAATGAAAGCAGATCGGAAAAAAATATTTCTACCCTCTACGCATATTGCTCACAAGTGAATTTGATAATGTGACGTTTTATAGATGGCGATTGCTCAAACACTATACCTTGGCCACTCTTTGTATTCATACTCAATTTAAAACGTGTTCTCTCTCTTTCTTTACTCTCTTCCAAACAGCCAACTATGGGCCAATGGCAGATCGTTTTCTTCATTGCAGCCTTCGTTTATATCTTCTGTGCCACTTTCTATAATATATTCGGTTCGGGTGAACGCCAATGGTGGGACAATCCATCCAATGACGTTCGAGAAATAGTTGCCATAGTGCCAGCCGCGACAACAACACTTACAACGAACGGCGTGAATCCGCGATTTATAGCAGCTATTGATAACGGCTTCAGCGGTGATGTTGCGCCTAAACCGAGTTTCAATGAAACGGGGCACTGATTGCGGTTTGTTCAGCGAAGTTCAAAAGAGAACAGCATAGCCACATGCAAGATGCTGTTCGAGGCATAAAGCGTATTTGTCATAACTAAGAGACAGTTATTTAAAAGAATTCAGTTTAGTTTTTTCTCAGTCTTTAAGATGTTAGTGAATTTAAGATGCGATAAAGTATACATACATATACATATATTTTTAAGTGAAAGATTTATAGTATTAAATGAAGGAAAAGATAGGCGTGGCAAGCTTCAAAACTGCAATTATTAAAGTAAGTCAATAAATCATTGACCAAGTCAAAGTGATAAATTTGTGTAGCCTGGAAGTTAGGGAAGCAAGTTTAAGTAAAAGGGGCAGCGTTTGTAAAACTTGCAAGTATACTTTTAGGCGTACGTGAAGTGAAAAAATAAATATGGATAAAAGAAAGACAGCTGCCACTAAAAGTATGCAACACATCTAGATTATATTCAAATGCATCAAAGGTGCCAACATAGTTCTTTCTTCTTATTTTAACAATGCAATTGTTTTTCTTTTTTGTTAATTTATTTATTTAGAATTAAAGTTAAGTAAATTCGAAGGATTTCTAAGTTTAAGATATAGCGTAAGTGCCTTCTAAAGTCGTCGACGGACGGCAGCATTTAATCCCTAGGAAAACGGCTATAAAGAGTATGCGCGTGCGCAATGTGTTACAAACGTTGTTACCCGGTAGCTAAGCCATTCCGACTCTTTCAACTCTAGAGTACTATATATGAAGCAATTGCCTTAGCTGTTTAATCTGGATTATCGTGTCGTCCGTCTAGCCTCAAAATAGTTATAAATTTTTTTCAGTTAACATATTTTTTTTTAAATGAGTGTTGCTAGTGAAAGTAATGTAAATGCCTTCAGCTCAAGGAAGGATATGCTAAAGAAGTTCAAGGAAAAAATATAAGCAAATTTGCAAAGCGATTTGATAGCAATTTTATATTAAAAATGTTATACGCTAACAGCCTTAAAATATAATAAGAATTATTTTTTGATTATGAATAAATAGAAAATATAGCCAAAATGGTTCAATAACAGTGTGTATGCTATTAACAATCTGATTAATAAGTTATAAGACAGAACTTAAAAATTTTCATAAGTTACTTTACACCACAGGCATGATTGTGAGTTGTCGACCCAAGTGACTGTCAAACTTTGAAAGAGTCTTATTGACAATTAGTTAGGATTGTTAAAAATTGTCTCTACATTGAGGTTGATGACAGTCACCTAGCTCTGCAATTGACAATCAGAAAAGGAGTAAATATTTTATCATTGTACTCAAGCCACTTTTTCCGAAATTATTTAGTCAATGCGTGAAGAAAAAAGTTAAAAAGATATATAAATAAAAAACATTACTCGAAAGGAGTCAAAACACGTATTTCATTTGTTTTTATTTTTTCCGTTAACATATGGACATATGCCTGTCCCAGATCGCAATATGGACAAAACAAGCGTGATGCCATATCCGTCAACTTCCTGACAGGATGGTCAATGTGGCGCCGCAAACGGACGGCTATCTTCAGCGGGTAATCGAAAGAGATACAGGATGAGGCCACGATAGTGAATTTAAAAACCAGGGGATCGGTTATGTTTGTAATTTTGACGTCTGTGCCGAAGATATCATCACACTTATCTTATCTAAAATGCAAAATCGATGCAATGAAGACCGCGCTGGTGGCGGGTACATTTGTTTACGATCTAAGTCACATAAAACTTGTGCACCATAAACCATTTACGATAGCAAGGGAGAGAAAATCGAACAATGCCATTCGAAGAAGAAATCAAACGCTTTGCATTTAACTATATTTTGATAAAGTCAAGAATAGAAACTATTACATGCAAAACCCAATAGTAAAAAACATTTCTTGGATATTAAGTATTGTAACGAATTTACTGCAATTATTTGCAATCTTCTGCTAACGTTCGTATCGCTAAATTGTTGAATAAATAACTCCAATATTGAATAATGGAAGAATGACCTTTATTAAAGTACTTCACAATAACACTTATACTTTGCAGCGAATAGCTTGCTTAATAGCTGCTATTGATCGCTAGATAACTGCTTATAGCGCCTCTACCGCTGATGCTTTTATACTCTGTGATTTCCTCGTGGCATCTTCTAGGCGCTTCCAGAATTATTTAGTTAGTTATAAATTTCTCAGCTACAACTACAGATGTATAATTCTCATAGCTTCTCTCATACCCCATGCGCTTGTATGTGTGAGCGACACATACACAATCACAATTGCATACCTTTAGGAACATTTCAGATAAGATATCTGCATGTGCTTGTGCGTTACTCTCAGCTGCGTGTACATACATATGTGTAGACATAATGATTGATTCGTTTATGTAGATACATAATGATTGATCTATGGATGTGCATGCAAGGCGCTGCTTAGCATAGGCTTAGAGATGGTAGCACCCCTTAGTTTTGCTAATATTCGTAACAGTATGTATTTTTCTCAAATCGAATCTGCTTAAATTTAATTTGCATTTTTCGAACTCTGAAGGTACACACACTAAAAAATTCTCAAAAAGTAATTCAGTTATATTCCTTGTATGTATTCACGCACCCAGAATGAGTATCTGTATTACAACGCAAGAGAAGTTGGGTAGATTTTTATGATTTTTCAGACAGGTTTGGCTTTAGAATAAAATATGTTCACTTTCTTGAAAGAAAACGCCAATCTGTCAACGAATTAAAAATAAAATAATAAACAAATTTGACAATCCTTTTTTTAAGGGTGTCTCGGATATTCTATGCGAATGGATGAAGGCGCTCCTACCAAGAAAGTATTTCAGTCGATACGACAGTTTGGAAACAGGGAAAGGGTAGACCTGCACACAGTTGAGAGAGGCAGGTGGAGGAAGGCTTGAAATCAAAAAAAATAAGAATTTCGTATAGAAGAAAATCTTAAACACCCTTCGGAAGAAAAAACTGTCATAAATCAATGCGAATTTTGAGAGACCTATAACTTGCACTTTAGCAGACTTAAATTGATGGGGCTACAAAACTACATACTAAAAAAAATTCAGATAAATCCAAATTAAAAGTTCGAAACTGTTCCAAAGTTTATCGAATTTTTGCAAAAACGTTTTTGAGCTGAATTTTGCAAAGATTCAGTTAAGAAGTTCATAGAAATTTTTTCTTCAAATACTGAAAATAAAAGAGAAGAATTTGTTAAAATTCTTCACTACTACTTTTCTGTTCGCTGCTGTCCTTTTTGTATATGTCTTGTCTGAAAACCAAGTAAGTGCTTTTTAAATTACTAAAGCGATTAAAAAGCAAAGAGCGATTTAAATTAAGCATAAGCGAAACAAACACTTTTTAATAACGAGATTTTAAATTTACATAATTTTTTTATGACTTTCTTGCTCTTTGAAGAAGATTTATTATTGTTTGTATTGTTGTATTATTGCGTGGTTAATGAACTCAGGCGAGACACGCGCGCCACAAACTGCGACATAATAAATTTCCTTGAAAGCATTTAAATTAATTTATTTTTATTTAAAACAAACCAACCAACCCACAGACCCAACGAATGAGTTTGACAAGCAGGTACTTAGTACTTCATACAAGAAATATGTATAAATGTATGTATTCTGATATGATTAAATATTTTTGTCAGCTAAATTTAAAAACCGTTAGTCACACAATGCAATGCAAAACACTAATTTTAAATGACACGCGGAGAGAGGCGACTATTGGGGTCGTTATTAATTTAGCTTCGAACGTCACTCAATGAAAGCGAATAATAAAAATGATTAGATGCACGGTTTTATTAAACTTCAGAAAAAGGGAATACAAAATTCAGATTATTAATAAGTTTCTATTCAAAAAAAATTTGCCTTCCAAAGCTCGCATCGAAACAAGAACTATAGGATTTTTGATTAGATGTCCCAACCATCGAGCTATAAAAGCATGAAACTAGAACAAGGTAATTGGTAATAAACAAAGAAAAAAAAACTAAGCAAGGCACTTTGATTGTAAGCTCATCAACAACAACAAAAACTATAAACAATGCTAGAAGCTTCCTAGGACTTAAGCCACTTGCTGCTTCTAGATCTCACAGCTGTATCACTCCTAATAGCTGGAGTCTTAGCCTGGCAAGCGCAGGACACGAGCACAGAACGTGCTCGATCGTTTCCTCCTCCAGCCCGCACTTCCTACATCTGCTATCACTGACCAAGCCTAATTTAAAGGCAGGTGACGCCAGAAGGCAGTGGCCAGTCAAAATTCCCGTCATGAGTCTACAGTCCTACAGTCGCTTAATTTCGCCCACTTTAATTGGGACGTCTACGAGCAAGCTTCAAGGGATGCGCCCTTTTTAGCTAGTTCGTCCGCTTTTTCATTCCCATCTATTCCCATATGCCCTGGGACCCAATATAGATATATGCTTCTCCCTGTCCCGATTCTCTCCAGAGACTCCTTACACTCTAACACGCATTTAGATGCTGTGCTATGCGAGATTATTGCTTTAATTGCTGCTTGACTGTCAATATAAAAGTTAACACGGTTACAGCTTAAGCTATTCTCTTCCAAGGTTTCTACTGCTTTGGTTACGGATAGTATTTTCGCTTGGAAAACGCTACAGTAATCCGTCAGCCTGTAGGATCTGTTTATTTCCGGATCAGCACAGTATATCGCAGACCCTGCTCCTTCCACTACTTTGGAACCATCTGTGTACACATGTATCGCCTCGTCCGCCATTTGAGCACCCTTGCACCAACCGTCCACCTCTATTGTGGCCTTAAGGTCGCCCTCGAAGCGCAGATAGGGAATCAGGTAGTCTGTTCGTCTTGTGATTAATGACGCTATACTACTATGGCCGTATGGTTGGCGCTCAAGCAGCCCCGAGGCACCGAGCCTGGTTGCAGTTGTTCACGCTATGTTCTTTGCTACCAGGTCTACAGGTGGAATGTGCAGAATGGCATACAGTGCAGCTGTCGTGGTTGTTTTCAGGGCCCCAGTAATGCTAACCATTGATAGTCTGCATACCCCCTCTAATTTTTTGAAGTAGGTTGCTTTTTGTGTGGCTTTCCACCAAACATGAACTCCATAGTATAGAAAAATTATAAACCAATAGCAGTGGAAATCTTTTTTTAAATCATTACGGTGACCATTTCTTATTTTTTTGTTTTTTACAGCAACCCATTTATATAATTTTGCTGATGGCTTTTTTCAACATAACACGCTGTGCGCTTTCACCTGGGAGTGAGAGATAATGAAAATCACTCAAATACTTAAAATTTCGCGCAACAATTCTGACAAATTAAAAAAAAAAAAAATTATTTGAGAAAAACTAAAAGAAAAATTTTTTTTTAGGTATATTTATGTATATAAATAGACCCAATAAGTAAATCACTAAAAAAAAGGGGTACGTCACCGCCCACCACACTACGGTGAAGCGCAATCAACACTCTTTTAATGTCTTATTTTGTTTTGTTGATATTCCGACAGGGTGGATAAATGATATACATCACTCTTTTAATGTCTTGAGATTTTCAGCTTATTTGGTTCATTTATATAAAGATACTACCTTATACTAATTTTTAAGATTTCATGTACAGCACACTGTATCGGTAGAAGTACTGAAACCTAAGGTGAAGATGCAACTACTTTATCATAGTTCTGTTTATAAATTAAATGGCAATGCACCGCAAAGCTGACCAAGGGCAAGAAGAAAGTCTTATCACTTCCAGTTTAACATTATTGAAAACTGTAAACTGAAACGACCACATTCTTCGCTAAGTGGGCGCCGGCGCTTAAGACAGTCTTAGTCAACTCTGTCCTTGTTGCTATCGAAGTATATCGCAAAATCTTTACGCAGATATGAACATGGTTCAGTGAATTAATCCCCAAAGGATACGCTGGCTAGTTCATGCTCTGCGCAAAATAGATGATAAAGATGCATCTGTCAAGAAAATATTTCCTTAAGTATCCGTCTTTAAAAGCAGAGGAAGAGAAAGATCTAGGGTGAGTTCGAAAGAACAAGTGGAAAAACTATCCAAAAGCAGGGAGCTAGCTGAAACTGCAGATAACATTCACAGTTGCTATACACATTTTAGGTACCGCCCCACCAATTTTAACCAGTCCTATACCGGATGGTCATCGTAACAATGAAGCCTACTTATGTATGTTAACTGTGCCGTTGAAACCACAGTAAGCTAATAAGGATGTGACCAGTTAATGATTAAGGAAATTGATTAAAGGATTTGTCCTGTCCTATTATTATGTTTTGACGGGTAATTGATTGCATTTTAATTGAGTAGTTAGTGTTTGAATTCAAAAACTGAACTAACTACATTTGGGTAAGTATTTCAGATTAAATCATTGAAGACATAGGTGCAAGCAATAAGAAAGCGGTAAGAGATATTTACAGGTTACAAATATTAAACATTTTTTTTAAATATATGCAGAAAAGTTTTAAATAATTTATAACATTCATGCACAGTGATAACGCTAAATAATAAAATACTTGTTACTTGCTTCTAATTACACATACAAACATACAAAGTGTAGAGTGGCTCAAAAAGCGGCAGAGTAAAGATATGATGTGATAACTTTTGATTTTTTTTGTTTTAATCCACACGTTAACATATTGAGTAATAAAAAAGGCACTTCCTTTAGTAAACGATTTTATGAAAAGTTCAAATCGAAACCGAACCATAAATTACATCATGGGAAAGGGAAAATATCCCGATAATTCCGAAGCGAGGCGCACAGATAAGGATATTTAGAAAATGTGGGATTTTGCCGTAGATTTTTTAGTTAATTGAAAATCCGTAATACGTAATTGATAACCCGGTGAGGATGCAGCATTAGACAGATATTGCCTTTAGGTTTTGACCTTCCTGGCAAACTTTAGTGGCGCACGGATCGAGATGTTTGGAAACTATATTAAAGTCGGTGAAGGTTTTCAATGAAATTTTAAGTAACTTCGCTGTAAGCAAGGCGAATACAGAAACAGGCGGTGTTATACCATCAAACGTTTGCTTCTTCGTGATATTTTCAATATCACACCTTGATACAATAATATGTCAGTTAATGCATACAAAACAAAGGCAACGTTACTTCTTTAAAAATATTTCCTTCGAGTAAAAATTTTTTGCAACGAATATGAGAAGCGTAAGATCACGTTTACATATGCCCTAATCTATAATAAAAAAAAATGTAAGGCGCGAAGAGATTATAGGCCGAGCTTCTTCCAATTTGCGTCGTACTTTTAGTTTTTCCTACAAATGGGTGGGACGGGACCTACATGTTTTATGCCGACTCCACACTGCATCTCCAAGGCAATGCATTTTTACTGAAAATACTTTTCAAAATTTTCGATGTTGCTTTGACCGGGATTTGAACCCACGATCTACAGTGTGGTAGGCGAAGCACGGCGGCCGCTATCTTCGATAAATCATCAATAGATAATCAACGCGTTTACGTATGGCCAATCACTGGGAACAAGATTATTAGCGAATTTGAGATGGCACCCTAGAGGTGGTACTTTGTCTACGAAAAAAGGTCGGTATCTCTAAAATTTGTTCATAATTACCCATTATCGAAAAGAAAAATATATACGGGAAATCTATCAACCCAATTAAAGATTAGGAAGTACGAAAATAAGAATCTCGTTATTTGTAAAGTAGGCCTAAATAACCATCAATATAACGAGTAGTGGGAAACCATAAATCATCAACCGAATCCACAACGGGGGAAATTTGGCCGAAATTCGCCAATAACAATTTTTTTACAATAATCACATTTGAACTTATACATTAACTTTTTCGTGAATCATTAACCAGGGAGGTAATGTGGTGAATTACCTATCACCAGTTTAACACCTTTTATTGTGCCGTTCGCCGTAGACCTTCTCATATCTAGCCTCAAGTTTTCCTCTGATAAACAAAAATCTGTTGAAGAATCCATTTTCTGCTGGTTTGATTAATGTATATAACACTGTGAAACAAATTCAGGTTAGCAAAAGTTAGGTCGATTCTGAGCGTGAGGGGTGAAAATAGAGGCTAAATTAGAAGACCCGTATTGCGGCGTTCGTTTATGTTAGTTCGAATTCTTTTTAATCGACCTTCGAAAACCATACAAACAATATGCTGAAAGTCGGCATTTGACTGCAAAGTTCGAAGGTCGAAAACGCCGCGATACGGGTCTTCTAATTTAGCCTCTATTTTCACCCCTCACTCTCAGAATCGACCTAACTTTTGCTAACCTGAATTTGTTCCACAGTGTAATCGTAGATTTAAAAAAGTCATATCAATTAGATAAAAGGTCAATTAACCCTAGAAAGATAACGTTATTTTTTACCCCTGGAAAAATAACGATACGTCATAATGACGTATCTCCTTTTAATGGATTTTAAGCTTCCTAAAAATATAAAAATTGTTTGTGTTTTAACTGAGATCATTTATTCCATTCATTTTTAGTCCATTTTGAAACATGTAATCATAAAATTAAAGATAATATAAAATTTATAAAGCAATTCATTTTTTTCATAAAAAGTAGCAAAAATAAGGCAGTCTTCAGAAAAGGTACAATTTTCGTTCTTAAATCTAGGTTAACAAATTTTTTTATTTTGTTTACAAAATAACTCTTTGTATATTGTTTTAGAACAAAAAAAAAAATAAATTCAAGCAATATTATATGCACACGTTGCAAACTTGATTCTGGTGCTCCCCACACACGGGCTATTTGCACTTAATACATTATTTTTTCCACATGCGTCTTATTTTGGAAGGACAAAAAACGCAGTATTTTCTTTTTTTCGGATTGCTACTACCTTCGGGATCATTCCCAATATCAATTGGGTCGAGGTTCATAAAACGATTTGTTCTGCCGGGCAGGTCCTCTTGCAGTTCTACTATGTTTATCATTGCGTATCGGGAAGAACTAGTTCCTTTTGTTGTACTCCAACAGTGTCCACTTTTACTCCTTAGCGTTGGTACGGAATCTGTTATAATGCGTCCATCAGAAGTAATTGTATCAGGTGTTTCAGATCCCGTCATACTCTCATTTGGACTGTCAACGAACTGATCTTCAAAATCACTTTGAACATTGTCCTCTAGTACAACATTCTCCGTTTCACTTCCTGGATCAGATGAAATCGATTCATTATCTAACTCTTCCAAAAGAGCAGCTATTTGTGAGTTATCAAGTGAATTTGAAGATGACATTATATATTTTAGCAAATTAAATCTAAAAACGAAAAACCAATCACTAATCTAGTAAGCCGAAGACAAAAAAGCAAATAAAACATACATGCGATTGAAAAACCAGAAAATTACACTAAAGATAACGATGCGTCTTTTCGACGTACGATTTGATCATAACTCATAAGAAAATACTCACCGCAAAAAATTAACCACCACCAATAAGCTGCTGCTACCGACTGAGACAAATAAGCGCAAGAAGTTGCTCAGTAAACAAATAAAAGTGTGACAACGTAAAAAAATGTGTACGTCGTTTTGACGTACGTTATCTTTCAAGGGTTAAGAATAAAATGATATACATAATTTTAGAATAAAAAAAAAAATACACAAAAAGAACGGGTTGCCGAAACCCGGGATTGAACCGGGGACCTTTAGATCTTCAGTCTAACGCTCTCCCAACTGAGCTATTTCGGCAGATATTGTTTCTGAGATAAATGCCAAACAAATGCAATGCTTCGTGGAATTAAATGTTGTTGTCAAGTTGAATGCAAGGGCAGACAAAAAAGCTAAATTCTATTGACGAAAGCTTATCACTTTTGAGCTTTAAAAAAAAAAACACGAATAAATGTGGGCAGAGGAAGATAGAATAAAAAAAACTGTGTAGGAAGAGTGTGTGTGTTAACTATGCTTACAGAGTCATGTCAACTTAACAGTGCACCTCAAAGCTTGCTGAGAGCTGTTAGGAATAGCGACCGCTCACAAAGTGAAATTAATTGCTGGGCCGTATTAATAAAAACTAAGAACCACTTGCAGAACAACAAATTATTTTTTTACTACATGTGTACAATTTCAAAAAATTTTGAAATTAACCCTGAGTAAAATTATAAACTTTTCGTTCTGCAAGTGGGCCTAAGCGTTTCAGGTCTTTTACTCAAATTTATAATTTCTGAAATATTTAGTAAGTAATGTGCTTATTATTTTTATTTATAAATAATTAAAAAAAATATATTTAAAATTAATAAAAAAAAGTAATGAATCGATTTGCTTCAACCCACTATAACTTCTTTTCCACAGCACTCACTATGGCACATAAAAACATAAATTTCAACGATATCGACCTTACTATAACACCACTGTGCGCTGCTTTAAAACGTACATGGGCTGCACTTTGTTCAACATCTAGCATCCATGGCTTGAAGTATACGCGAGATAAGGAAGCATGCAAAAAAGTACGGTGAGAAATTCAGAAATGTTCCGAAGAACTTGAGGCCGAGCTTTTTTTTAATTGCGTAGTGCCCTTTTAAATTTTTTCTACATATCGGAGGGACGGGACCTACATGTTTTATTTTCATGCTGACTACGAACGTCTTCTGCATGGCGGATGAATTTTGGCTGAGAAAATTTTCATGGCAGGAATACACTTGATATTTTTGCTAAACCACTGAGGAAAACGACCCAGCTTAGTAACTACGGCGTGGTAGGTGAGCAGGCTAGCACATCACCACGGCTTTAGCAAACATCGTTTTGGGTTAGGTTAGGTTGAACCGGCCGGTCCATTAGGACTTCACTTGGACTGAATGAGTCGGTAGTGTTACCAGAATTTTATTTAACGATCAAACTAAAAACCCCTATCAAAAACCAGGACCTATGCTATAAAATAACCCCGTCCTCTTAGCAATTACTAGAAGCTTTCTAGGACTTATGCCACTTGCTGCTTGTAGATCTGACAGCTGGAGCACTCCTAATAGCTGGAGTCTTAGCCTGACAAGCGCAGGGCACGAGCACAAAACGTGCTCTATCGTTTCATCCTCCAACCCGTACTTCCAATATCTGCTATCACTGACAAAGCCAAATTTGGAGGCATATGACGGCAGAAGGCAGTGTCCGGTCAGAATACCCGTCATGAGTCTACAGTCCTCTCTTTTTAATGATGATCGACCAAACATCATTTTAAATGTTAGTAAAATTTTGAGAGCTATAGGCTGTTTTTAATAAGCCTGCCGTACATTAGATCCACAGTGCTGTCCAGAACTCTCAACTGACACAACTACAGGCTCTATGATCACTGCAGAAACCTTTAGCCAGGAAATATTGTCATTAAGCATGTAGACGAAAAGACTGGAAGCCATAGAGTAACTAATTGAATAATGTTTGATTTTGCCTTGATCTGCTGAGAAAGTATTAAACAAAGCTATGCTTACCCCTATTAAATAGATAGACTGAAAGAAAAAAAACTGCTTAAGTCAACTGAATTACGAGTCAGTTCAACTAAAACTTGTATCAGTTTGTATCCATCGTAAACAGTGGTTGAATCAACTTCGTACAAATTGTTGATTTTGAATTGACTATCGCAACAGTTAAATCATACGTAAGCCATAGCTCTGTGAACTTAACAATTATTACTGCCACCTTAAGAATACCAATAAAAACTGTTAAAATAACAGATTTTTTTGCAAAATTAGAATGACAGTGAAATGCGACAGTCATGAGAGCAAATTGGGCGCTGTGAGCGGAAGGTTCTCCTTAAAATTGGCTTATGTACTTGCGTAGTATTGACAGTTGTTCGCTGTTGAATTTACCAATGAAATATATTTTTTTAACAGAAGAATCAGAATGATTGGTTGAAAAGCTGTCATTATAATAGAATATTGCTAACTTGAGATCAAGAGTTTCTCTCTGTTGAAATTACTGAACAAATTTGTTGTATTGACAAAAAAACCTGTTGAATTAATTACAATGCCATCAATTATATCGAATGTCATTACTTTTGGGGTATGTATAAAGTAGACAAGTGTTATCGCCAAGCTGACAGCGGCTTTGAGGCTAGTCGGTTATACCTAAGGTGCTTGACGAGGAGACTTAACTAAACTAATTTCTTTTCAACTGCAGGGACTTTTATAGGAAAAGAGACGGTCACTTTAGCTCGGCTGCAATGAGTTTATTGAACTAATATCTAGAGTGAAAATCTGCCTGCTTTAAGTATTTACTGCATCTTTCTGTACAATTTTTGAAGTTATTTATGTTTATTCATAATATAACTTATTTGTATTTGCCCAACATGCAGCACCATTTGGATTATCATTATTTTACTGTCCCTGGTTGCAGCAATTTCAATGGTATACAGTTTTTACATGCAATATCGAAACAACATTACACGTATGACCATTGAGAACTATATTCCTATCGAGACTCTAGCTTTTCCAGCCGTTACCATTTGCCCAGAAGCAATGTTTAATGTTGCAGAATCAAAACGCTATCTGGCAACACTGTAAGTATAAACTGCCCAAAGCCTTTACTGAAATATTTTTGAATGATTATAGTTTATTGAGCTCAAATCCGGTTTAAAAAAAAAGCACTTGAATATCTTATATATATAAACTAGCAGACCCGGCAGACGTTGTTCTGCCCTAAATTTGGCCTATCTGCATACATTTTAATAAGCTTTTTCCGTCTAACTCTGCCCTACCCCTCTACACTTTTTCCTAATCTTTTTATTCACTTCTCCCTGCGTCTTTTTCTCTTCATCTCCATCTTCGTCTCATTCTATCTCTTTCTCAGTCTCCTTCTCTATTTTCTCTTTTCTCAAGTTTTTCTCCTTCTTCTTCATCTCTTATTGCCAGTCCCAGAGGGTGGTATATATTTTGTTCCAGTCCCATTCCGAGTCTCAGTCCCAGTCCCACTCCGAGTCTCAGTCTCAGTCCCAGTCCTAATCCCAGTCCCAGTCCGTCTCTGGTATACTTCCCGGAAAAAAATAATCGTAAATACTAATTTAGGCAAATTTATATACGAAATTTCAGGCAAATCGAATAGGACGTATGTAAATAGGTATGTGGGTATCATTAATTCCTGCCTTTATTTCGGCTTGGCATGCATATTTATCAGTTTTGCCAGGTTGATGCGACTAAATCGAGTATCACAATGAACTTTAGAGCTCTCAGCAACAGCTTTCATTTGATATCCATAATACATACACATTTTAGGAGTATCCGGGTCAATGTTTTGGCCTAAATTTCGAGGCCTTAGTCACTCAGCGGTGTAAAACTTACTCTGTATTATAGCACACATCAACAGCTTCAATTTGATACCCATAATGTAAAAACACATTCTAGGTGTATCCGGGTCCATGTTTTGGCCTATATCTCGAGACCGTAGTCACCCAGCGGTGTAAAACTTACTCTGTACTTAAGCATACACCAACAGCTTCAATTTGATACCCATAATGTAAAAACACATTCTACGTGTATCCGGGTCCACGTTTTGGGCTATATCTCGAGACCCTAGCCTCCCAGTTGCATGGCAATTATCCTGTACTATAGCACTCATCAACAGCTTTCATTTGATATCCATATTGTGTAACACATTCTAGGGATACCCGGGTCCACGTTTTGGGCTATATCTCGAGACCCTAGCCTCCCAGTTGTATGGCAATTATCCTGTACTATAGCACTCATCAACAGCTTTCATTTGGTATCCATATTGTGTAACACATTCTAGGGATACCCGGGTCCACGTTTTGGGCTATATCTCGAGACCCTAGCCTCCCAGTTGTATGGCAATTATCCTGTACTATAGCACTCATCAACAGATTTCATTTGATATCCATATTGTATAAACACATTCTAGGGGTACCCGGGTCCACGTTTTGGGCTATATCTCGAGACCCTAGCCTCCCAGTTGTATGAAAATTATCCTGTACTATAGCACTCATCAACAGATTTCATTTGATATCCATATTGTATAAACACATTCTAGGGGTCCACGTTTTGGGCTATATCTCGAGACCCTAGCCTCCCAGTTGTATGAAAATTATCCTGTACTATAGCACTCATCAACAGATTTCATTTGATATCCATATTGTATAAACACATTCTAGGGGCATCCGGATCCACGTTTGGCCTATATCTCGAGACCCTAGTCACCCAGGGGTATGAAAATTATCCTGTACTATAGCACTCATCAACAGATTTCATTTGATATTCATATTGTATAAACATATTCTAGGGGTACCCGTGTCCACGTTTTGATCTCAAGACCCTAGACACGTAGCGAAAAAAAGGTAGACGTTGGCCGATTCTCAGACCTACCCAATATGCTCACAAAATTTCATGAAAATCGGTTCAGCGGTTTCGGAGGAGTTCAGCCTCTAAAACCGTGACAGAAGAATTTTATATATTAGATAGACAAGCTGAAAAAATGTGGAACCGTTTTCTGCTAAACTATAATTCTAAGGTATACAAATTATATATGTATTGATAGGAAATTTTGAGCTGCACTGCTATCCATAAATAAAAAAAATTTGAAAAATCATTTTAATATAAAAAATTTAACATAAAAGTCACACCACTGCACATGCACTTATTCATACTATAGACACGCTGTGTGTGTACTTGCTTTTTGTGTACTATGCTGAATCGTTAGCATGGCCGAGCAGTTGCTTTGTACACAATAAAAATTAAACAAAAATACATAGCTTTCTTTTCTTTCCTTTGCTTTCCTTTCTTTCCCATTCTATTCTTTTATTTTCCTTTCCTTTGTTTTCTTTTCTTTGCTCTCCTTTCCTTTCCTTTCCTGTGGTTGAATTTCAACCTCTGGGCGAACTCTAGTATATTTTATTTGGTTTATTATCAATATTTCGACTTACGTCTGAAGTCATAACCAGGAATATTAAGTAGTGCTTAGAGAACTTTTTGAGCAGGAATTGTACTACTTTGAAGCGAACAAACCAGAGATACGTAGTATTAGGCGTACTGCATATGGACTCCATGTTTAGCTTTCGCCAAACCTGTATAGCTAAGAATACCCAGTTTTGAGCCAAGACAATACCAGCCTATGTTTATGGAAATAGATATCTGTCGCATGGGTATCATACTCATGTGGAATTCTATGGATTACGAGCGGAGCTCCTCGTTCTTCTAGTGCTAAATATGCTAGCTATGCAAAAAACGTATGTACGAAATTACTAACAATGTCTTAGGAAGTTCAAAGCGATTCGAACGCCTACTGAGTTTCCGTAAAAAGCAGCTCTTGTGAAAAGAATGCAGTCAGATCTTTTTCAAAGATTGCAGCGCAATAGTATATATGCAATTAATTCTATTTTCCTTTCTTCGCTACTTTTGGAACTGAAGGTAAGCAAATCAGTTCCAGCAAAGTATTTCACTGGCGGTGGATAAATAACAGTAGGAGATGATAAGAAGATTTAAGTAATTTAAAATACCTTTACAGACGACATCCACCTGGTGGTCATGACATTACAACACTTATACAAGATTTGAGGATAGCCAACCGATTTATAGATGATGAAGATTCATATATTTCAAATCCAACGGCAATGCAGCATCAGAGAGAAGACAATAATTTCGAAAATTCAATGGAACAAATAGAAAATCTGATGGAATACAACAACATAAGCGTAATGACATTTATGGAAAATCTGCAATGGAAGTGTAAAGACATTTTGTTTCGATGCTCATTTCAAGGGCAAACCCGCGATTGTAATGAACTATTTAAAAGATCGAAATCATCTTTTGGTTACTGCTGTTCATTCAACATCGATCAAGATGGGTAAGAAGAATTTATTTTACGATCACAGCCCTCAAGTTCGATATGCTATTAGCGCCCGACATTTGGAATCCTAGCAAAATACTGACTATAACTTCTAACCTGAGCTTTATAGATAGATATTGAGATGCTACCTTCAAATGGCTTAATTGGCCTTCCTCCAACCACGTTGGTTTAAAAAACTGCTTTCAATTTGTTTTAAGTTTCTTTATCATCATTTTCCACCTGCGAATTAAGGTAAAATGTTAAAGCTCCAACATAAGTGGAGGCCTAAAAATTACAAAAAAAAAAATAGTTTATCGGAACCATTAAGCCTGGATTGCAAAAGTACTAGACTTAATAAACAAATTCAAGATCAGATTCTGATTCTATAAGAAGGGTTCTTAAAACCCCTGAACTCAAATGTGGTAAGAAGTTCAGAGTCCAAAAGTCCATTCACTTCTTATAACAGGGTGAAAGCTTCCATAACATCTTATTTATCTTTGTGTATCTCTTTCTCATTGCAGTATCAACTATACAGAATATCGTGCACGTTCGAGCGTCAATGAGGGTCTGTCGCTAATTCTATATCACAATGATACCGATAAAGATGAAATACTATCCTATTCGAATGGATTCAAACTACTCGTATCACACAATAGCGCTTTTCCAGGATTTTATATGCCTTTGAAATTTATAGCACCTAAACGTGAGAATTTTATAAATATGCGACCCTCAGAGATTTACAGTTCGAAGAGTGTTAAAAAGCTTGCTATAACAGATCGTAAATGTGTCTTTCCAAATGAATATCCTTTGAGGCATTTCAAAACTAATGCTGGAGTTAATTGTGACGTCGAATGTCGGATAAATAGCACACTAAAATTGTGCGGCTGTCTGCCCTACTTTTATGACAGCAGTTGGATAAATGAACGTATTTGCTCATTTAAGGATATACCATGCTTGGTCAAAAAATTTTGTAAGAGTTTAAATCCGTTAGACATTTTAATCTTATATAAATAATTAATATTAATATTTAGCTGTCATTATTGGAAGGAGTCTTAAAGACCAATGTGCTTGTCCGTCTCTTTGCAATATTGTGGGATTTGAACTGGAATTGACGAATACGAGATTGGAAATGGGTGTACCAACAGTCAATGATTTCTAGTAAGTTTTAGAAATTGTTAAACTCTTAGCGAAAATGTTTGGACCTATACACCTCAATACATTTTCCATGAAAGCTCTTAAGAGCCCAATGCCTTTTAAATTAGATCTCTTACGTGATAGCATATGTACGGGTTGCAGGAGCAAAGAATCGAGCATGTTCTCTGTTTATGTCCTGCACTCGCCAGGCTAACGCTCTAGTTATAAAATTAACACAGGTACAACAAAGACGAAAGAGTATGACAAAAGGACCTAATTTATAACAAAGATTCTGGTTCTTGATAGGGTTTTAGAGTTTGGAAGTCGAGCAAACTTTCTGTAACACCACATACCGACATATTCAGTCTAGCTGAGTCCTTACAGTCCAACGAAACAGGATCAATAATTAGTTAGGCCAGCACACTACCTTTACACTACGCCGCCGCTCCCGACATTAAATTTATATTAAAATGGGATTCTATTTTAAGAAACACATGCGCGGAGTTTTTCCTTGAGTGGCGAATATATTTTGTGTAGCTCATTTTAGAAAATACGCCTCGAGCGTCAAGTACACATGTAGGTACAAGAGATGCCGCTTGTTGTTACTCTCACAAAATTTACGCTCTATCGCAATCTACTCTGACAGTCGAGCTACGATCGAAACACAACAGGGAAATACCTCTAGAGAATTTCAAGAGCTCAGACAGGCGCTGAATCCTGCTCTGACAAGAGAGACACATCGATTATTAATAAATGTTCATTCGATATTCAAGCAGGCCTTGACTTTGCGGAAGTCCGCTTCAATATAGCTACTACTGGGCCGACGGATATAAGAGTGTTACCCTGCCAACATAATCTAATTTATCATCGTACGCGACTGACAGAATGAAGTTTTTGTTTTCACCTCCCATGCACTTCTTCTTGTTAAACGGACGCTTAACATCTAGAGCGAGTTTGTTAGAATTTTATAAAGCAAATAGCAGATTGTAGTTAAAAACACAAAGCACCAATGTCCATCGTAAAAGTTGTTCTTCTTAGGTAGCAGAAGCTCCACTTGTATTCTCAGCGGCGGTTCTGAGTGTGTGAGAAATATGCTCCCATTGATCGGTCGCATAGTTAGAACGAAGATTTATTTCATAATAATAAACGTGAGCTGATAGAAAAATCCATAAGTTATGCGTTGGGGGTGCAGATTCTCTACCGTAAGTATTTCTTGTTTTCTGTAATATCTTAGTCGCGGCATAGATTCGTGTGCGTTTCTTGACCGCCGCAAGTGATTCAGTTGGTATTGGGATCCCTCGAAATGAACATATTTTAGACCCTGGAGGGTATTTGTAGTCTATCACGATATAATTCATTTAGTTTTACAAACTTCTTATCTATGAACCAAATATTATAAAGTCTAATTAAATGTTTTATCATTTTCAGCAAGGACATTAAAGCTGATTACAGCGTTGTCTATATTTTCATAGACAGTCAAGTATTTGCTCGCTATAAACTTGATCTGATATATAATAAGCTGATTCTAGTATGTGAGTATGCATATATGAAAATATTTATGCACGGTTAGAAGTTTGAGCCTAAATTTAAAACTTTTTTGTACTATATATATGGTTTCAATCAAGGATAATACTGGTCTTCCTGAAAATGAACGCATAGAACTTGGTTTTAATTTGAAATAAGAGAGGTGTACTCTCGCAGTTATAAAAAATTAGAAAAATTCTAGTTAATGGTTGGCGGGTTAAAAACCGACGTGCTACGGATTCTAGTAGCTACTGAGCTATCACATGTAAGAAAACATGTTACTGTGGTCAGAACTTATAATCGCCTAAGTCTATGTCGGATGATTCACAAAATTTATTTTGATAGCATTTTATACATATTGAATATACAATAACAATTTTAAAAAATTGTACAGTAGTCCATATTTGGACTACTCATTTTGAATTATATTTGTGCATATTTGACTTTTATATTCGAGATTTGTTTCTGTTATGACTTATGACCGCAGATATACACGACTCACACGGTCTCCTATTCGCCATATGTGGTATGTTTTGATACAATTTTGAATTGTAAATCATGGAAACAACTCAAGACTTAAAATTTTACTAGAATACGACACTCCTGTGAATTGCCTAGTAATAATACTTTTAATGTATAACAAAATGTTTCGAAAAGGAATCTATGGCTTGCAGCTCTTTTCACAAATGAAATTTTTTATATTAAAATTTTCAGCACCAAGTTTGAAGTCTTGGGGTTTGTTTTAAAACCAGACGCGTAAGCAAGTTTCTTTTCTTAGATTTTTTAACCTTTTTTGTTTTGTTTTAAAACAACTTTTTAGTTTTAAATTAAAGCTAAATAAAATGAAAAAACTAATAAATTGAGAGGTTTCCAACCAATTAGGCTCGAATTACTAACCATGTGGAAATAAAAACAAAAACCGTCACAACTGAAAGATAGACAAAATTCATCTAACAAAAAGCGTGTCCTGCATTAAATCCTAAAAAGCTTTTTGAATTTGTTCCCAGGAAGAATGTACAAAGCAAAATTACTTAGCTTATAGCCAGTTTTTGCTTAAATTGCTATTAAGGTTTAACTTACGTCAGTCTGGAACATGACATACTTTTTGAGTTGTGATTGTTTTAACCAAAATATGAGGCATAATAAAAAAATCAATGTAATATATTTTCAGCAAATTTGGGCAGCGCTTTCAGTCTATTTTTGGGAATGAGCATGGTCTCCATTATCGAAATATTTTACTACTTCACGATTATTTTGAAAAAATTTTATAATCAAGAGATCGACATGCGTAACAAATTTAAGAAAATAAATACGGTAAAATGAAAAAAATTATATGACCAACCAATATGATATGATATGCGGGTTCAAATCCCACTCCCGGGAGAAATGGCTTTGAAGAGATTTACAAGGTATCTATCATCTATCATCTATCTGATATCACGTTGTTTAAATGTTTCCCAATTTATTAAATAAATAAGAAAAATTATATTTTAAGCCAATAACCATTAGAAAGATTAAATATTTATTAAAATTGATGTCTGAAGTTTAACTAATCTGCCCAACACATTTAAACGGAAAAATCTTATGAAACTTAAACTTAATTATCTTTATTTTGTGTGTGTTGATTACTTTGAAAGTTTATGGGGATTGATTTTAACAAAAATAAAAATTAAATTTGAAATGTCACTTGTGGACATTTATGTATCTATGTTAGTAATTATAAATGTAATTAAAACCTGCAGACAAGCACTCTAGCTTCGCGGGTTATATTTAAGCACTTGTAACTTTTGTATACGGAACTTTAATAAAAGGTCAGTCAATCAATCAATCAATATGTTATTCAATAAGTTTAAAATAAAATGAACAGCTTAGAGTGAAAAAATATTAGAACTTCTGTTTTATATTATAGACGTTTATGCTGTGGCAAGTTGAATTTCTAATTCTAAAATCAAATTGTGTATCCTTTTTCTACTCCCTTTTAGAAGCACTTGATAGCAAAAATTCCTTTCAAGATACTTTAAAGAAGCAAGAATCAAAAAATTCTTATAAAAACATATTCAGTACTCTCTAAAGTACTTCTGTTGATCTGATGCTCATTACGATCCACCATTAAGTAGAAATAGCAGTTTTGTAGCACCACAAATATCCCTTACCATTAGAAAAGTGTGACGTTTTACAGTACCAACGCTGTTGCTAAACCTTAAATGAAAACCAAGTGGAAGAAAAATCACATAAAAAGAAAAGTGCGGAAGAGTGATTATATTTTGCTCGACCTTCCAACGATTTATACAAAACCTTTCTTCTACATGCTTACCAATATTGTGCTCATGTGTCGCTTGTTTGGAACTAAGGTATTATTACTTGAAATACCTACTGGGATGTGTGAATATTAATATCGTTATTGTTCACTTATTTGAAATTCATTGATAAATAGATTTGCAAATTAAATTTAAAATTGTTGGCCGATGAATACTCATGTCACTTTTGCTATCTTAAGCAATAGTAGCTTAACAACTCATATTAATTAAAACACTTGAAACGAAAGATAAGTGAATTATGTATAGTTATTATGGAGTAGCCTATACCCGTGGTCTAATTCGCAAGAAAAAAATAAATCATTAAATGGTTGTGATACACTCCGATATGATCATGAAAACAGTTCCGATACAGTTCAGAAAATAATAAGAAGCAGAACCGAAACGCTTCCAAAATTAGGCCCTTTTGTAAGATGGTCTTGACATAGTTCAGCTATCTCGAAATTATCCGGCGATGGTTCAAAAATTACCCGTAGCAATTCTTGCGATATGATAGCAGCAACGAAGTGGCTTCGAAAATCTTCCTTAGACGGTCCGAAATAATCTCGAAAACGTTCTCAAAACTACTCGCAGATAACTCTGAAATAGTCTCGAAATGGTCTCTGGGTTTGTACAACTTTCATGAAAATTAAATGGTATATTAAGTTTGTCACGAGTCTCAAAATTGTAAGTACTTAAACGAGAAGGAATAAGCCAATAAGTATACTGATGTGATCAGGATGATTGATTTAGCCATGTCCGTCTGTCCGCCTGTCTGTTTGAACACAAGCTAGTCCCTCAATTTTTGAGATATCTCGATGAAATTTGATCAGCGAGTATATTTCGGGGTCGGATTAGACATTTGTCGGAATCGACCGGATCGGGCCACTACATCATATATCCGCCATACAACCGATATTTCGGAAGAGTTTTTTGTAACATCTTCTTCAATTTATTAGTAAGGAGCTTCAAACTTCACCAAATGCTTTCGTATATGGCACATATTGTTGTATGAAAAATGTTTCGACCCCATTTTATCAGCTATAAGTCTCAAATATCACCAAATGATTGCATATGTATAGTTTGTTGTCTGAAAATTATAAAGAGCGGTCGTATATTTAGTATATACCCTATACAAACCGATTGTTCAGATAAATGTTCACTGTCAAAGCTAACACGTGTAGGCCACAAGAAACGTTAAACTTTGCATCCTCTCATAAAGTACCTGCTGATTTTTTTATTTTATACTTATATAAAAAGTCGCTTTAGTATGTGCATCTGTTCACTATATATTATATATCTTATACATTTGATTACTTTTTTATTATTTTGATATTACGAATTGGTCATCTTCATTCATAAAAGGTATGTAGTCTTCGGCAAAGCCAAAGACATTCCCGTCCTCACTTGTTTATTTATGAGATAATTTTTCTGAGTTTTATTTTAATCAAAAGTACAACCTCATTTCACCTTTTTAATTTTAATACATTTTTTATGAAAGTATTTGGTACTTTTTTGAGCAGAGGGAAATGATGCCACCGCCCTAAGAATGGTTAGATTTCAACCGCTAAGCAAATATATATTCAGACAAACGTTAAGTGATATTCTTATTGATGTGGAAAAACAACCCAGCTTTGTAAATTATTTTTTACTAATAACAGTATATGAAATTCAGTAAAATCTTTTTTAAGTAGAGGCTGTAAATAAAAATCGGATAAATCGATCAAATAACAAATAACTGCGCGCCTTTAAACCACAACCTACGTACTTCAGGTGACGTTGAGGCTCCAATGATGTTTGAGTGTTTTGATATTTGAATTGATTGATTATTTTTCCTCTTTGCTCGTAATCGCACTAAGATAAGAAGATAATATAAACAAAAATGTATAAAAGGGCAGTGACCATCCAATAACAAGATCTAGTATATTTCTAACTAAGAACAGAAGCGCAGTTCACAAAATGGCTATGACTAATTTCTTCCGCTAGTTGGCTTTGTTGATATTCATCAATATGATCGAAGCGCAACACAATCCACATTGGTGGGATAATCGCAATACCATTGTGCACCTCTTCGAATGGAAATGGAATGATATAACCAAAGAGTGTGAAGAGTTTTTAGCGCCAAAGGGTTTTGCTGGAGTGCAGGTGAGAATGACTGAGAGTATCATGTTATAAAGTGCAACATAATACGAAGCGCAAGAACGTCCGAAGAGATTCTATGACGAGTGTCATCCAATTTTCGTCGTGCTCACGGTCATTGTACGTAGGTGCCTTTAGTAAAGGATCTTCGCGTTTTCTTCTTTTGTTTCAACTTAGGCTATTTATTTATTTCATACCCACGTTTCTTAAAAGGTATCACCGGTCACCGAGAATATCATAAGCACCGGTCGTCCATGGTGGGAACGCTATCAGCCGGTCTCATATAAACTTATTACACCCTCAGGCAATGAGAGCGAATTCGCTGGCATGGTGCGTCGTTGTAATAAAGCTGGTGTACGCATTTACGTTGACATCTTACTCAACGATGTGGCTGCTGGAGGTGGACGAGGAAACGGCGGCTCATTTGCCAATCCAAATGAAAAAAGCTACACCGCCGTACGTTATGATGCATCGCATTTTCACCCATCTTGCCAAATTTTCAACTGGAATGATCGCTATCAAATACAAAACTGTGAATTAGTCGTTTTGAAAGATTTAGATCAAAAGAACGAATGGGTGCGCGATCGTATGGGGGAGCTGCTCAATCACTTGGTTGATTTGGGTGTTGCCGGTTTTCGTGAAGATGCCGCCAAACACATGCCAGCTGAGGATTTGGAGGTGTGTATATTGTTTATGCACTCATTTCTAAAAAAAACTTTACTGTTTGCCCTTTTTTTACCATTCGCTTGCAGGTCATATTTGGACACGTACGCAATCTTAATACCGATCATGGTTTTCCAAGCAATGCACGTGCGTTCATCTATCAAGAGATTATCGATTACGGTAGCGAAATTGTTAGCAAGTACGAGTACAATCATCTTGGCGCTATTACCGAATTTCGCTTTTCCGGGGCCAGAATCAACTCAAATGGCTACAGAATTGGGGCACCGCATGGGGTTTTATACAATCCGATCAGGCGTTGGTCTTCATTAATAACCATGACAATCAACGCAACGGTGATACTGAGCTCACTTATAAAGACGCCAAGCAATACAAAATGGCTACCGCTTTCATGTTGGCTCATCCATTTGGTATCACACGCATAATGAGTTCTTTTCACTTTGTACATAAAGATGACGGTCCACCAGCTAATAGGAATGGTGAGTTGATCTCACCACAATTCGATGGAGAAGGTGCTTGTGTGAATGGTTGGGTTTGTCAACATCGCTGGCGTCAGATATACAATATGGTGGGTTTCAAAAATTCCGTGCGCCGCACACAACTGAAAAAGTGGTGTGGGATAATGGTGACAATCAAATTGCCTTCTGTCGTGGTAATCGTGGTTTTATTGCTATCAATGGGAATAAATGGGATTTGAATAGACGCTTGAATACTTGCTTGCCAGCCGGTACATACTGCGATCACTTGTGAACGGCGCATGCAGTGGTAAAACTGTGGTAGTAGACAATTGGGGTTATGCTGATATTAGAATAGGGTCGAATGACTTTGATGGTGTGTTGGCCATACATGCAAATGCAAAGTTGTAGGGAATGCAAAAGACAGAGAGAGGTTTAAAAAAGTAGGAGCTGGAATATTAAAATAAAGTTTTATCATTATTTTATGAATTGTAAACTTGTTTATTATTGGCTAGTGGAATTTTGGGAAGTCGGTTTCCCGCGGTATGAAGAACTCAAACTGAAATGTAAGTATTACACGACAATAAAATCATTGCTCATCAACATAAACGTGAAACACAGTTATAGCCTGACAACATTCGCTTTCGACCTCCTCTACCAAGTAAGGTGATCTCGAGTGCTTCCCAAATGAGAGTATTTGTCGAAAATGAGTCCCTTCTACTAAGTACAAACACACACCAAATTGGCAATTTACCATTTGAGTAATTTATTATGCAATTTATCATATAATAAATTGTCAATTTAAAAAAAATTCCGTAATAAATTTTTTCAAACTGCAAATGCAACCTTGTAAAATGTGTTTATTGAGTAGATTTAAACTTCAGTTACGCATGGCTCAACTATATGGTTGGCTCATCTCATCAGCTGATTTTCTTTTCTTCATTTCATTGGAATACGGATTGTCAAAAGAAGATGGCAAACTCAAAACGAAACCAAAACCTAGAACAAATTTTCTTACAACACTCACAAGTTTCAAAATTTAATGTTTTCATTCCATTCCATTCGCCTAATACCAACACGCACATTTTGACAATCTGAACAAATGTGTGTTGTTGCTGTAGAAATGAGCCAACCAGCTATCAAATTACTATTGTGTAAGCCTAATTGAGTTGTATGAACACCACTCAATTTAAATCGTTGTTTGAACATAGTATTAGTATAGGGCACGTTCAAGTACTAAGCCTTATGTATTGTGAACGACTTCATTTGATCACGTAAAACGTTCTAGAAGTTTATAAGATACTTGAGATATCCAGAGCTTTGCTTGCTAAACATATGTAGGTTTCCACTTTAGTTGTAACTTCTATTATATAAGCTATGAATCGCACCCATTAACATATCGTTGACTCACAAAACCGTTAGTAAATATTACCTCATAAATTTCAAATTTCATACGAACCTACACTTAATTTTACGCCAGTCGTTGGCGGAGCTTTACAATTATGCCGGTAGAGTCATTTAAAGGAAAAACTTTAGAGATAGGAGATTATAGCTCGCTCTTTATCCAACTGCCATGCTAGGTTATTAGTCATCAGCTCCTGCTTCGAAAGTTAATCACCTATAGAATTTGCCTTTTTGTTCACCCCATAAGAAATTTTGCAGTGCTCGCTCTGGATCTTGTGGCATGCGTTCTAACAATATTATAAGAACAGATTAGCCTCTTAATTATAAAATTAATTAAAACACTGTTCTGCTCAATCAAAAGCGACAAAATTTTATTTGCTTTTATTACATACATTTACAATTCTCTTAATTTTTTTATAGATTTAAAATTTTATTCAAGTTTTACACAGCAATACTTTCCATAAATACTTAATAGACACTCCTAATATATTTTTCGTTAGTCGTGCTAAGCAACTTTCGATAACTCTGTGGAGTCGGCTCTAAACAGTTATTTAATAAGCTGACACCTTTCAAATATAAAGGAGCTCAGCCAATAGTCGTATCATGACGGAACCGTACAAGCTGGCGCCAGGCCCACAAACACACAAACAAATACACAAATTCCATGTATTTTGTTTTTGTTATTCCACGACTCAATGTCACATACGTATTGCACCGGGAGTTGAAATATCAGATCATAATAAAAAAGTACCAATTAGCGGTTTTGCGGCCATCATTTGCATGGTTCCGTCATAAGTCATATTCAAGTCGATTTACATGGATGTCTGGACTCACTTAGAACGACAAACGCTAATTTTATTAGGAGGGACAGTTTATTGGTAAATGTCTTATAATTTTTTTTTTAATGATTGTTTCCTAATACTTTAAAATATTTTAAAATTAATAAATTTTCTTTAAAAAAAATACACCTAAAATAAAAAAAAATTTATTATTAGCCATATTTGTACCGTTTAAAAAGTGCAACGACAAAAAACATGTTCTTTTTGATGAAAAACAATTTATTTCTTATTGTTAATAACAAGATTTTTCATTGTGGATAAGACAAGTGTGATACCTAAAGCATATACGTCAAAATAACAAATAAAGTTGATAGCCTGATGTTTTAAAGATATTAAATATCCTGTCAATACGCCTTGTCCGTCCTGATGTCACGTTGTTTAAAATTTTCCCAAATTATTAAATAAATTATGATTTTTTTTTTGTTTATTTGACCTTTACAAAACTTCATGCACAGTTTTTTCTCCGCAAAGCAAATTCTCAGTATTTTTTAATTTTAACTCACTGTCTGTTCAATTTTTCTTATTACGATTTTAACAATTTTTTTAGTATTGCTCTACAATCCATTCCTCCTTTTTAAATTCTAAAAATACTCTACATTTCTTAGTAGTTTAAACCATTGTGAGTTCCTGCTATGAATTCAAAATGGTTTATTTAACTATACTCACAATTAATTCATACGTCAAAATCAGTTGTGTTAGTTACCCTGTACTGGTAAAATTTAAAAAGTACAGGGTGTTTTATACATAAGTACGCTGTAAAAACAATGACCGTTGGAATGTGTTTCTATAACTTTAGCAAAATATCAAATCATTCATAATTTTGTGAAACTATATCATCACATTAAGCAATTGAGTCTAAGACTTTCAAAAAAAAATTTAAGTCAACAGTTAGGGTGACCATTCCATTCTCTGTAATTTATTTTATTTTTGTAAACTACGTAGAAAATATACAAACCCACGTAAAGAGATAACTTCATCATCAAGATGACTCGAATACCCCAAATATTATGAAATATTTCTGTGTTGAAAAGCTGTTCCAGTTCATGTTTTGTGTTAAGTTTAAAGGTTTTTGCAAACAAGCAGGTCCAGTTTTTATTGCAGTTTTTTCCAACATGATATTTTTTTTTAATTACTTTACTTCTATCAGAATCTGTTATTATAACAATAGAATAAAATAATGTTTAAGTTCCTATTGTTGAAAATTATATATGCTTTTAATAGATCAAAGTTCCACACGCTTTGCCAGTAAAACTGTTCATTGGAAAAATAGCCTTTCTGCAAATAGAAAAGTGAAGATGTTAAATTTGTAGATAAAATAAAAAGAAAATATAATAGGAATTCCAATTCCAAGGTAATTTAAGTAAATGTTTATTTTATAAATGTAGCACAGTAATTTTGGAAAAATAACAAAACTAAATATCTTATGCCTAAAAAAAAGAAATGTAACAACTTAATAAACCAAAAACAAAAAACAAAAATCTTACCTCAATAAAAAGCAGTGGCCTTAATAACTTTTTTATGATTTTATGCAAATCTAGAATATAAAATAAAATTAAAGCGCTTGATAGACTATGACACCAGCTATAAAGGAATGATTCAGCTATCAGATCTAGCAGCAGTGGCATAGGTCCAACATAGGTCCTGAATTTTGATAGGATCTTTCAGTTTGGTCGTTAAACAAACTTCTGGTAGCATTATGGACACATCCGGTCTATGTGAGGCCTCACGGAACGGCCCGTTCAACCTAGTCTAACCTAACGCTTGGCCTTGTTGAAAAATGTAACAATTTAATTTAAGCTGCTTTTATAAAATTGCAATTCTAAATTCCACTTTGTAAATGTGGGGTAGATGTTGTTTTTAAATTTGAATTAGTAGTATATGGGGTGGTTTGCTCTAAAGATAGGGTATTTCATATAATATATAGTAAAGATGGGAACACAACTATTCAAGCCTCCAGCTAAAAAGAATTGAAGACGAATTTATCGAATTTGGTTAAATTATGATAAAAAGTTTGAAAATTGTAATGGCTCTAAAAATGGCAGCTATCTTTCGATGGATTGCTGTATCAGGTTAGTCGGAGTATGACTGATACGTTGCCACTTGTGAAACACCACGCAAATAAGTTATGAACAATTTACGAAAGAGACTGGCTACATTGAATAGAATTTTAATGGTATTTGGCAGGGTTTAAAAAAAAAATACATAAATTCACTATTAAATAAAATAAAAAAATGAATATTCACACAAATGATAAAAAAACTCCTACTTGCATACAAGCTAAATTTTTCCAACTTCGCAAATCAAAGTGAAAGCAAAGCGCATAAATCTATGTATGTTCACAAATTAACCGTTAACATTGAACTACAGCAAACGTTAAACAAAATGCAAATCTGCTTTCAGCTTTTATAAAGGTTAAGTCATGCAAACCCTGCAGTCAAACGCTAAAGTAGTCTTTCTATTGGTTCTATTCGTGAGAACTACAACTGATTTTTGTTACGCGTCGAAACTTGTTCACACCATCTTCAGGGAAATACTTGGGAATTAGTTGAGTTTTCAGTGTAGGAAGCGAAAGGTAATGCCCAAAATATGTAGATGTACAGCAGTTTTATGCGTAGCACTGCTAGTTTTTCTGTTCCTATTTTCTATTTTCCGATAAATTTATTTAAGTGAAATGAAAGAATGTAAACAAAAGTCAGCTGTTTACCTAGTGTGTGTATATTCACAATAAAATTTTTCGATTTGTTTTACAGAATATTCCCGATAATCGATTTACCTTGGGTTTGTCACCCTGTGCTGGCGAAAAAAACGATTGAAGCCTTTTGATAGATTTTTGTTCTTCAGATAAAATCTAACTCAACTGGAGATGGTGAAAACGGCCCTTGGTATGTAAAAAATGTACAGTTAGCCAAGTAGTTGGGTATTTAACTACAAGAAGTTAATTTGACTGCAAGAAATGTTGGACGATTATGTGTGTACTGGTATCTTCGGTACATTAACTGTTTACTTGGTACATTAAGCTATTTAACGGTTGATAAACTTTTATAAACTTAATAACTACTAAGCTAATTTAATAAATATATGTTTATTTTTACATCATTAAATTTCTTGTGTTTTTTTTTTTTATTTTTTGCCTGTTGTTTTGAAGATTTTGTGTTAATAAGAAGCGCTTTAATTCGTGCTGATAGTGTAGTGGTGTGCTTTTGTCTAGAACTGAAATAGAGTATAACTGATAGACATGTTTTGGTAAAATGTACCTGAAAGCACATTAAAAGAAAAAAAAGTTCTTCAAAGCACTAAAGGAAAGCTCTGTGCAGTACTTTATTACCATTTTCAGCTTTCTCAGTAAAACAACAAAAATTATGCATATTTATGCAAGAAAAAATATTGTTAATGCCCTGAGCTCGATTCGAGTCCCCGTCGCTAAACCCAGAGCGAAATTATTAAAATTTTAATTTTAGTCTTTAGTATTTGGTATAGAAAAATTTTTTCAATTTCAAAAACTGTATGCAAGTTTGCATGTAAAAATAACACTCGATCGGAGCTTTGACCCCATTTCTGTAATGATATTTAAATGTTAATATGAGGCTACTTCATATGCTCTACAAACGAACCGAAACCCCTGGGTTTCGTTACAGTTCGACGCCATACTATCAAGTCATGTGACGTTAGGGCGAATCCTTTGGAGCTGCTTTACTTGACATTAGCAATGATGGATGGATTTTAATACTTTTTTGATGTAATTGTATTTATTTTCGATTTCTTTTTCTGTTTTGGAATTTTTGTTGTTTGCGCATATAGCAAAATTTTCAGAGCTATGCTATTTAAACTTTATGAAGCTTCTAATTAATTTTTTTTATTTTAATAAATAAATACTTTGTTTTTGTATTGAGGCATTTTGAAACAGCGTAAGAACCAGAACCGTTTCATATTAACACCAGTAAAATGTGTGTAAATAACTAATAATGCAGATGTAATATTTGTTTGTAAATATTTTTGCTTTTCTAAATTTTTTTTTTTTTGTATAAACAACATTATCTTTTTTTTTCCTTGTAACATTTAGATTGTCCAAAGTTGTATGTTTTTCCATTTTTTCTTTGTAAAATTTTAAAGTCAAATTGTTTTTTAAAGTTATTGTTTGTATATATGCTACAATAATTAATAATACGCTTTTAATAAATTTATTGAAAATTTTTTTGGCTGTAAATATATTTTATTTGGAGGTGACAAAAATGTTTCACCGAAATTTTATCATTATTAAATATTTGTTTTTTTTATATTTTTTTTTTGCAATTTTTTATATTTAGTAGAATTGCAACAAATGTTTATTTTTGGGTATTTGATTTTGTTATTAAATTATTATTAAATGCATTTAATTTTACTTTTTAGTTTTTAATACTCTGTATTTGATTATTATTTTAAGTAAATTTGTTTGTTTATTCAAAGTTTTTTCATTCTGTTTTTTGTTAGCAATGTTTTTATAACAAATTTTTTTTTTTTTTTATAAATTCTTTATATTATTTCTATTTTTCTTGTTTTAGCTAGCCATTTTTTTTTTTTTGTTTGCTTTTGTTCATGAGTTTTGTTTCCGATTTTTAAACATAGTACCAAACTTTTTAACACTTGTTTCTGAATTTTAATGAAATTAGTTTGTGTATTCCTTTGCTTGCTTTTATGTTATTTTCCCATTCTATTTATTTAAATTTTATTCTATTTTGTATTGTTCGAATTTAATGAATTTTGTCTTATCTTGGTTTGTTCTTTTTTAACTTATTTTACTTTGTTTAATTTTATTTCTGAATATTGTAGTTTTGGTAAAATTTTTAATTTGTTTATTAAAATTTTATTATTTTTTAACTTTGTCTTCGGCCGAAATGCCTGTTTATAAATTCTGTGTTGAAGCTTTACGGTAATTATAAGGACAAATTTATATTTTCGTTTTCCTTTCTCCGATGCTTTCGCGTTTTCTTCAGGGAGTCTAGTTTATATTTAAAAAAGAAACAACTTGCTGATAACAAACAATACACACAGCAATAAAAAATTTAACATTGTTTTTATATGAGTGTTAAAAAAATTGGTAAAATGTTAGTTGTTACAGGAATTGTCTTGATATAGCTACATTGTTAAAAAAAAAAAATAAAGAAAGAATCCCTGAAAAAGTGGCGCAAGCATCGAAACGCGTGGGATGGAAAATGAAAATTTCAATGTTACCTTATAGTAAGTTTATTTCATTTTTTCCTTTCTTTGTATCATTTTAATGTATAGCTTTACTTTTATATTTTTATTTCAATCTAAACAAATTCTATTAAATTAATTTATAGCTTTGTTTTATGTTATTTTCTTTTATTAACTTCTAGTTAAAGTTTTTTTTTGATTTCGTTCTAATTATTTTTCATTGCACAAAATATTTTAAATCTTAGATTTAGAATTTACACACAATTATTTAACTAATTTCAGTACTTAAAATGCACAAAAGGGCTGACAAATATTATATTAAATATTTTAGGATTTTTTTTTGCATTGCAAGTGTTGTACCGTTAAACTTTAGACAATATGTTTGTTTTAGATTATTGTACATCATTTTGCATTCCTTAGCGATTGTATTCATAAGACTGGGTTGAAACAGTGGGTTCATTTCAGTTGGAATTTTTATTTTTCATAAGATTTATGTATGAATAATAACTTTTTTGTTGTTCGTGAAAGATTATAGGATGAAATGAATAAAAAGAAATTCTTCTATTTATAAATGTTTTCCAGCCGTTGGATATGTACTTCAACTTCCGCAAGTAAAACTACTTTCTGTAGCTTTCTTTCGGCCTCTTCTTTCTAAGAAGGCTTCGCCTGTATGCTAATAAGTGTGGAGTCAAGTTCGCTACATCGCCTTGAAATATCGCAAGGCCTACACCCTTGTCTATCCGGCATTCCGGCAGGTATGGCGTGATAAAGATCATATTTATTTCTGGTACTTTTTCTAGAACAATGATTATATATGTAAGTAAATTTCTTATTTAAGATATGACTTTCATATTCCTTCCTATTCCCAAATGTCCCCGTTTATTGCTTCTTGAGACAATAGTATCAATTCCCTACCCTTTAGAGCTCCTACCACTCCATTACATCCCGTTCGCTTTTCACATCTACCTCGATTTTTTTTGTGATATAAGTACCATATAGCTCTCTGAATGCAAACATCATATTATAAAAGAACTTCCTTGGCTTTTCTAAATTAGTTTTTTTGATATCAGCTTTAACTTCGAGCTCACTCACTCCTGCACTCCTTCTGCTGACGTAGGCTTTTACGAAAATTAAGAATTTAAAAACTCTTTCCACCATCATATATTCGCTTTCGTCTACTATCCCTACGCCGATACCGATCAAATATGCGACTACGGTGACGCTCTGTACACAAATCCTCCGGTGAGCTATCAACCTTCTTCAACACAATGCGAAAGGTGAAAGTGTGCTTGGGAGATGCACTAGCAGCACGGCGTGGAGAGGGTGGCTCAAACTCACTACCACTTGAGAAACCACCCGCAGCACCGCCCACCACCGGGTAAGGTATGCCATTGCCATAACCAGATGGAGTAGACATCGAACCCGTAGAAAGTTGTTGAGTCAACACAGAACTTGGACGTGGTTCAAATATTGAGGCACAACGCTGATCAGTGCATAGGAATGTTTTCACCTCTTCCTCACGTTGCTTAATAGTGAGCGGGAAATGTTTCTTCGTCGGATCGGCGAAGGGGCTACGTTGCGGCTCCTGATGATTGGGCGCAGATTGCGGATAGGAGGAACTTGAATCATAACTATCACGTGAACTATAATTCGATGATGTCTGATTGGAAAGTGGGCTACGTGCACGCGAAAAGGCACTAAAGGGTGAGATGCGTAATGCACGTAATGTCTCCGGTTTTTGTTTTTTATTGATTGGAAAGTTGGGTGAACGTGCCGGCGTCATGCCACTCGCATCGGAAGGTGTGTAATCGAAATGGGTCTCTAGTGAAGACTTACGTCCACAGGAATAACCACTTCGCTGAAATGTCTCAGCATCTACTAGTTCGATCGAAGATTTGCGCAAATCAACATTCGACTTCTTTCTATCGTCTATGTCAACAATCTCAAAACTCGAAGTTTGATCTTCGTAACTTGTTGATTGATAACGTGAAATATCGAAGCTGGTGTCACGCGATGAATATGGACAATCAAAACTTAACTCAGCGCGACTAGATTTGCGATCACCCTCAATTATTTCGAAACTGTCACCACCTGAATCTAGGCGTTGCAAATTTATCAGGTCATTATCGGTATCAGCGCCGGGACTACGCAAATTTTGTAAGAATGGCGAACGCGGCGGATCGAAGGAGGAACGCCGTGATGGCGGTTCAAATTCTATAATCGGGCATTGTAACGATGATTTCTCAGCATTCATACTCGCTTCTGTCGCTTTAGCTAAAGCTTGAGCTGCAGCAGCCTCTGCCTCTTCAGTTTCACGGCGCAACACTTGCAAATTTACATAAATTGGTTCTGGTTCATAGCCCTTCAAAATTTCTGTAAGCTCAGTACGGAAATCCTCCGGAATGACCAAATCATTCGAATCGGATTCACGTTCTTCGCTTATACGTGGCTCAATGGGCTCACGACTTTCGGAGCGACGTTGAAAATGATGTGTTATTTGTGCGTTCTCATTTGACAACGAGACTACTTTAAGTGAATTTGTAATCTCCTCTACGAAGCTGGTAACAATCGGATCGGTTGTGGTGCCGGTGCCGGTTTCATGCACGTACTCTTCTTCGTGCATCATCTTTTCATGCTTTATATATGATTCACCAACCTTTTCGAAATGAACATTCGCCAATTCGAATGGCAGTTCACCGAGCGGTGATGCACGTCCGGAGCCGGCACCACCGCCGAAACTGCCACCGACGCCGCGACCTACCTGCGTGTCATGTGGATCCAAACCGCCACCGCTTATATTAGAATCAGCACTGGCACGTTTTGATGATGTGCTTGCCGCAGCTGCTTGCTTCGCCTTATCGTCGTTGGCAGATCGACGTAGTTTCAATGACATTTTTGCGTAGTGTGCAAATTTCAATGACATCTTCGGTTCGAATGCAACTTCGGACATCTGCTTCACCACCGCACTCTTGGCAGCCGTCGATGATGCGGCCGGACTGGCCGAAAATGTACTTTGCCTTATAAGTGGCGCCGATGATGAACCCGATTCGGCACGCGTAAAGGCGTTAGCAAAGCGATTTGTGCGGGTCGAAATATGCTTTGATGGTTTACGCACGAAAGCCAATAGCTCCTTCATAACACTGGTGCGTTCTTTTCTTTCACCTGCGGATTCTCTAGCAGTAGCTGCTTCTTGTTTTTCACGTACTTTGCGTTCCATTTCACGTGCTGCCTCTGCTGCTGCAATGGACTCAGCGATCTTTTCAGCTAATTTGCCAGTCTCTATGGGATTTGAAACTGTAATTGGTGGTATGGGCATAGACGTGATGGGACTACGCTTATCGCCACTAAAATAGATTGGCGTGAAGAGATTGATTGATGGACGCTTTATTCCAGTAGTACTTAATCCAACCACTATACCGTTTTCTTCCATTTCCCGTTCATCCCAATGTGCATCTTGTACGTGCACGGTTGACGTGGTACTACGACGCGACTGTGAGAAATCTGATGGCGTTGCGGCGCCGATAGGCGAACGTCGTTCCTGTGTATGCATGCTAAGCGTCGGGCTACGTGCGCCACCTGTAGGGCTACGCGCTGTCGGACTATGCAAACCCAAGCCAAAAGTTTGTTGAACAGGCAACTCATTTGGTGATTTAAGGCGATCACTGGACATTACTAACGGGCTGCGGCGTCCCTGAGGACTGCGATCATTGAAACCAACCGGACTGCGGCGTCCTTGAAAAAGTACTAACGACCCGGTCATACTGTTCTTACGGCGACTCGATGCGCGCAATGTGCCCTGTCGCGATAATATTGTGGGTGTTTTTTGCGAGGTACTGCCCGGGCTTTTGGACTCAGGTTGTGGTAGAATAGGGCTTTTTGGTGTATGCGGGCTACGTTTTTTGTCATTAGCCACTAATTGGGTTGTGTTTAGTGTTAGGTTGGCCGTTTTACCAAATATTGGAACATTATTTGGACTACGGCGCTCAGATGGACTACGTCGGGTGCGGAAACTCTGAGATTTAGCTTTGCGAATTTTTGGTAATGACTGATGATGCTTATGACGACCGTGCGAGGATGAGTGGTGGTGGTGCTGATGTATTGAGGAGGAGGAAGAGGGTCCGTTCATCTTATGTTAATTGCTATTGTGCGGGCCGCTGGTGGGATCGCTGCTGCCGCTTGAACTTAATGTTGTATTCGAACCGTAGGGGTCCAAGGAACTCTGTACGGACATCGATCTGCCTTGATTTTGGCGTGCACGCCTCACTCGACTAGAGTTGGGAGACAGCTTTCCGGGGTCGATGCTTTCTGGGTCTGCCTGCAAAGGTTAGAATCAGGCATAAAGGGGGGACAAATGGGGAGTGGAACGACAACAGCACACACAAACGCACCAAACATAGACGTTCGTTTTGTGCGCCATTGCCGTTTTACACATAATTGTCTTTAGTAAATTAAATTTGACTTTAATTGAAATTCAAATAAAATGCATTGCTCATCGCAATATGTACAAAGCCTGAGCATGCGCTTACCTGATAAGCCAAAGCATTCATAATGATCGAATATGGCACCAAACCCAATGGATGTATTTCACGCATCAATACATTAGCTGGTATCTTATGAAATTGTATATACTCCAGAAAGTTGCCTAAAATCTCTTTCATATCAATATTCTTAAGAAATAAGAGGAGGAAGAAGCATAAGTTCGTATAGTTTTGTGTGTGCCATCGCCATCAACCTCCACTTACCGGATTGTTATCAAAATACTTTTTGCTCCACATCAATGCCGCTTGAAATTTTGTAAACTCATCAGCTCGTAGCTCTTCACGTGCTAATATCAAACGTACCACATGCTGTGGCAACAACGTAAAACTGCCGAGGTTCAATACTTCATTGCCATGCTCGTCCACGAACTCTAACACTTTTTGCACCAAGCTCTTCGTGCACTTGTACTGAATGTAACGCTCAGCGGAAGCCAATAAAGCGCAAACGGTATCCACATTAATGCAACACTGCACAAAGCCAGCGCAAGCCCGTCGCAACTCCTCCAAGCCATAATAATCAGCTGCGTTCATGACACCTGCGATGAGAGAGCAAATATTTTTTGAGAAAACCGTGCAGTGGTAGTTTGGCTCCAACTACTAAGGGTGTGGTTTGGATTGATACTTACTCCAATATCAATCTAACACTGCCTTAAATACTTACCCAAGAGCGTCCTCGGCTGCAAGGTCACACATCCAGTATGTATATACTCAATTAACTGTCGGAAAACATCCGGCTCGAATTCTTCAATAATCAGAGTTTGATGTTGTTGTCCAGATGGCTAAACAGAAAATAAAATGTTTGAGGCATTAAATTTGGGAAAAAAATGTGCCATAAGAATCCCTGTACATATGTGAGTCAGGATCGTTTTGGTGATTCATCTTCTTTTTCTTCTAGTGATAAAGACACTAGCCAGGCTGAGGTCCTTAATAATATTACTGGTGGGTGTTAGAAATAAATGGTAAAAATAACGTGTTCTTCTGTTAAGAAGTATTCAGTAAAATTGACCGCATTTAAGTTAATTCAACCGAGTCTTTTGTCAAAAGAAGAAATTTGTTTAGTTATTTCGACAGAAGAAAAACTGCTGGTCTCAAACTAACAATATTCAATTCAACCAACGATTTGTGCGAAGTTTATTCAATAGATAAGCTCTACTTAAATAGGAGGCCCCTCAACAAATTTTGGATCCTTCAGAATTATTAAATGCAACACCCACCCACCAACACCAACCTGTTGTGCAGCATTTTGTAGATTCAACAATGGCTCTGATGAGCGTTTGAGGAAAAGTCGCAATTTATTTTCCTTTGTTGATGTTTCTCGTTTGCGTTGTGGCGATGGTGCCGAATAAAGCATTTTAGCGAAGACGCGTGAACGTGATGCCAAAACAGCCTATAGGAAATGGTAGAAGATTTAGATATGTACGACAGTCAAATAGAAATCTTATGCATCTTAATTAACAATAAAATTCTTACACACCTTCACCGCACACACCGGCTCGCGCGTATCACCAACCAAGAACGTTACATCGCATAATTCTGGCATTGAGGCCAGAAACTTCATATCTTCGGCCAGGCCGGTCTTATTCTCGAACGTTGACAAATCTGGCTCAGCATCAGCCATGCCGGGCAATGTAAGAAGAGCTTCGGGCATTTGGGTTCTCTGTGGAATAAAAGTAGGTGTAGTACATCACAAGCAAGGAAATATCAAACACGAAATTTTTAGTATTAGCGAAAAACTTTGGCATGCTAAATTGACGAAAAGAGCTCACAATCGGTTTATCTAATTTTTTTTAATATCGACTATTCTAGATTTATAAAAAACGGTCTATGTAGAAATAATTACTTTCTTGCAAGTATAATTTCTTTATTTATTTTGCAATCAGTTTTTTCTTTTTTAAATTTTTTTCTACAAACTGACGGGACCAACATATTTAAAGCCGACTCTGAAAGGCAAATGAACTGTTTGTACAGAAACTTTTCGTGACAAAAACCACTGCTAAATGGCGACCTTGAAAGAAGCAGGTTATGATACCCATACCCATGACAAACAAACTAAAACTAAGGTCTTTCAAATTAAGTCTAGCACACTTCAATCTAGTAGTGTCGAGCATACCGCAGGTCCTTGTAGCGGTTTGGTCAATTGTATCTGACTTAAGTATTTCGTTGATTCTATCTAACTTTATCTTGGATCTATTTGAGTTGTGGGGCACACTGTGAAAATTTACAAAGTGTACCTAAATATTGAACTTCTCTTAGAGAATTTGTTTAAGAAGTATTTTTTTAGTTTGGGCCTGAAATTGCTTTGCTAGATGCAGATAAGGATGTGAAAATTGAGCCTACATTTGACACCACGGGATATTGGGCAAATTTCTCATACAAAATTTCATGTTCCATTGCATTTTCATAAAATAAATAACCACAAAATCAAATGTCCTAACAACCAGACTACTTTGAATACCCCTCTTGTCAACAATCTACAATGAAAAAAGTAGTACTATGTCCTTTTCTGGAGGTAGACTACCACTGGTATTATGGCCGTTGGTACTATAACCGTTCAATTATGACAGCTGGCTCCCGGACTAAAGAAATTTACAACAGTGTGGCCTATATTGTAACATTCGTTTCCTACTTACCGATTACCGTTATTTGCTAGCTACACACTACTGTTGATGTAACTGCAGTCCTTATATGTTTAGAAAAATTTTATTTTCATTTCGTTTTGAATTTCACAAACATTTTGGAAAATATTTTTATAGAATTTATGCACTTTTCTTATTCATTATAATATTCAATTCGTACAAACAAGCATTTTAAGGGAATTAAAAACTTCATTACACGAAAAGTAATTAAACGGTTGTGTAGCATTACAAAATGGAAGGAAATGAGGGAAATATACAAATATTTATAAAAGGAATTTAAATTGCATGAAATAAAATATGCAAAAGTAAGTAAAATTTCAAATATGTAAATGCATTACGTGTTATTAGTTGTTCAGGGGACGAAGTACTGGCAAAAAATTCGATTTTTTTATGATAGAAAACTACATACATATATCTACAAATATTAAGGGTTTATTCTGGAAATTTGTCGGAATTTAGATTAAAATTTTGAAAGATCAAAATAGAAAAAAAGTTTCAAAAGAAAAGTTGTAAAAATACGTACAAGAGAGACTAGCGGAGCTCACACCTGATTCTTTAACTCCTTAGTTGGTAGTTGAAGATTTATTCATGTGTATTCTGTTTTAAAATTTTTTAATTCTACAGTTTAAAAAACAAAGTTATAATAGACTGAACTGGCCGGTGCGTGACTCCTGAATGAATCTTTAGTGTGACCAGAAGTTTGTTGAACGACCAAACTGAAAAACCCTATAAAAAAGCAGGCCCTCTGTGATACAAACAAAATACACATACAAATCTACCAACAAACTATTTAATGAGCCGTGTGTTAAAACCGCCATTAAAATATTTTAAAATCTACGTAAATACTTATTAAAAAAAAACCAGTTTGAGAAATGCAAAAATATTGAAGATATGCAAAAAAGGAAATATTTGCATACATATCGCACACTAACTACAAAAGAGTCACAACTTGAAAAAATGTAAATGTTCAGCAGAGAAGAAAAACGGTTTATGTGAAAACGTCTGTAATGTTATACTGAAATCCAGTTTTACAAAGAAGGATACCTCCATTATAAAATGAATTGACGAAATTTTGTTGTAATTATTTGTTTACGGACAAAATATATATCAATTTTGAATTATTACTATTTCTAAGAAAATTTACTACTCGTACATTCACAATTATTTCATCAAAAAAGGCACATTTCACAATAATACAAGCAACTTTACTCAATCTTCACGTATAAAAAGACACAATTTTTATTAATACACAACAAAGTTAAAAGTTTTTTGCAACAAGATAGTCAGAATTTAAAATAATACACTTTATGCGTAAAAAAAACTGTTCACTTGTTCTTAAGCAGATTGACACAACTAAAAATAGTACTCTTTAGTTGATAGGGCGCAAGCAATGCAATCAACACCAAAATTGGCATAACGGTAATTTTCCAGTTAAAGAAGAAAATAATGACAACGAAATTTAAGGGGCAGTTAGAGATGTGTACTGTGAATTGGTTTATGGAAAAAACCCGATTTTGAAAAATTTTAAGTTGTGACTCTTTTGTAGTTAGTGTGCGATATACATACATAAGTAAATACGTGTACGTGTACTTCTTACTCATTTATGAATGTATGATTATTGGAGTGTGCCGAACGAAGTGAGGGTTGCAATAAAGATAAATTCAAACTGAACACCTATACAATCACAACAACTCATTACAAATACACCCTCAACAAGAATCAACACAAGGTCACGGAATGTTTGACTCATCTCGCTTGGTTTTTAAACTCTTCAAATAAAGGTAACGTGCTCAAGCCCTTAACAATTATTGTTGCTCATTATCATTGTAGTGCTATATCATTTTCTTAACTAACACATTTTTGTATAATTAGAATATAAAAAAGAAAATTTCAGAGAACTGCAATTCGCTAGTTGTATGGATCTATTTCCACACCTTTTGGTCATTTCCTATCATTCAGCTATCATAGCGGTAATTACGGTACAACTTTAAATTGAAAACTATTTAACTGGAAAAGGTTTCAGTAGAAACCATAAATTTTGGTTCACACTATCCAAAATAGTGAAGACATAAAAATACAACTCGTTTATGGTCAAAAAAACTTTATACTCAATTCAAGATCCAATCAAAACCTTTACAAGAACCACAAGATTTGTAAAACCGGATATCGAATAATAAAGTTTAGCAAAACGATAGAACTTAGCTGATTTTGTTAACAATTAAACCAGAATTTAGAAAAAATACGTGACAATGTAGGCGTGGCTACTTATGTATACTTTTTTCGCATTTGAATCAGTGTGTGGATTAGGAGATAATTGTGAATATGCGGAGCGCCGCTATTTTTCTTTGTTATCGTTTTATTTAATTTATTTGGTCTCTAAAATGTGTTTAATTCATTCAGTTCACTTTACTTTAAATGTTGGTTTTTACTAAATTTATTTTATTTATATGTTTTTAAATTTCATTTGAATTTATTTCAAAATTGTTTATTTACCTTTTTCTAATTTTGTACAATTTTTACTAATTTTGTTTTTATTTTTTATTATTATATTCATATTTATAATTATTTCTATTATTTCTGTGGCCCTTACTTAATTTTTTCTTTATTTTATTTCAACTTATTTAAAAAATCGTTTACTTTTTTATCTTGGTTACTAACATATTTTATTTTTATACTCAGCGAGCTTTGCACACAGAGTATATTAACTTTTATTGGATAACGGTTGGTTGTGCATGTATAAAGGAGTCGAGATTGATATAGCTTTCCATATATCAAAATCATCAGTATCGAAAAAAAATTTGATTGAGCCATGTCCGTCAGTCCGTCCGTCCGTCCGTCTGCCCGTAAACACGATACCTTGAGTAAATATTGAGATATCTTCACCAAATTTGGTACACGAGCTTATCTGGACCTAGAATAGATTGGTATTGAAAATGATCGAAATCAGATGATAACCACGCCCACTTTATATATATATAACATTTTGGAAAACACAAAAAAACAGGATTAATCAGTAAATAATACACCTAGAATGCTGAAATTTGACATGTGGACTGATATTGATACTCTTGATAAAAATTTTAAAAAATTTTTAAAATGGGCGTGGCACAGCCCACTTGTGATAAAACCAATTTTACAAATATCATTAATCATAAATCAAAAATCTGTTAAGCTATCGTAACAAAATTCGGCAGAGAGGTTGCCTTTACTGTTAGGAATGCTTTGAAGAAAAATTAACGAAATCGGTTAAGGAACACGCCCACTTTTATATAAAAGATTTTTAAAAGGGTCGTAGACGAAAATAATAAGCTATATCTTAGCGAAAAAGAGCTTTGTATCAATAGAATTTTACTTTCTAAATTGAATTATAATATTAAATTGGGAAACACTTAAGTTTGAAAAAAATGGTGTGGCACCGCCCCTTTTTGTCTAAGCAATTTTCAGTGTTTCGGGAGCCATAACTCGAAGAAAAATTTACACATCGTAACAAAACCGAGTACACATAATTTCCTTATAGCAGAAAATATTTCTAGTAAAAATGGACGGGATCGGTTAAAGACCACGGCAACTTAGATATAAAACCGCTTCTAGTATTTGCCAAGAGGACGGAGTTATTTTATAACATAGGTCCTGGTTTTTGATAGGGTTTTTCAGTTTGGGCGTTAGAACAAAACACTACGGACTTATTCAGTCCATGCGCGGTCCTCATGGACCGTCCAGTTCAACCTAACCTAACTTAGATAAAAACAAGTTTAAAAGGTTTAAAAGGGCCGTAGACTAGAATAATAAGCTATAACTTAGCAAAAAATAGTTTTGAGTCAATGATATTTCACTTATCAAGTTTTATTGTAAGAGGAAATGGGGAGACAGTTTTTTTTTTTTTAAACGGGCGGTGCCATGTGTTATGTAGAAAAGTAATTTATCTGGAATGAAATGTGGAATTGAAGCTCACGCTGAGTATATAATGTTCGGTTACGCCCGAACCTAGACACCTTTACTTGTTTTATTTGTTTTTTTTTTCTTTTATGTGGTTGTGTTTTATTATAATTTCTGCTCTCTTATTCTGAGGAGTTTATCAATTTTCTCCAGTTCTTCAAATTTTATTTAAAATTTTTTGCAAATTTTTTTTTTAGTTTTTTTATCTTTGTAAATATTTTTAGTATTATCGCATATTTCTATTTATTTGACCTTTTTCTGAGGACTTGACTAGTTTTTATTAATTTTATTTGAACTTATTTTTATAGCTTATTTTACTTTTTTTATTTTTGTCATTTGTATTTTTTGTAGTTTTGTATCATACGCATATAAAAAAATACATATAAAAAATACATTTGTTTTTGAGGATTTGACTAAATTTTTTTAGTTTTATTTAAATTGATTTTAAAAGTCTTTTGTAAGTTTTTTATCTTTGTAACTTTTATCTAATTATTGTTTTTTTTTTTTTTTTGTTATATATATATTTCAATAATTATTTCGTTTTTTATGTTTTAAAACTTTTAAGAGAACAAGTTTTTTAATAATATATGTTTTGTTTTTTGTTTTAATAATTTTATTTAAAATTATAAATAAAATAAAGCTAAACCATTTTTTTATTTTTTTATTCGCTTTTTATTACATGTTATTTAATAATTATTATTTTATTTTTTGGGGGAGATTGTACTTAATTTCTTTCATTTTTTTCCTTTTTTTTAATTTGAATTTAAGTTTTAGCTTTCTCTGTTGCTTTTTTTTTTTTTTTTTTTTGTGGTTTTTATTATATTACTTTTCATACAGATTTTTCTTATTTTGTGTTTTTCCGTCTTAGGGGATTTTACTCAATTGATTGTTTTTTTTTTATAGTATGCATTTTTATAATTTTTTCGCTTACAGTTTTGGGTATTTTATTTAGTTTCTTATACCTTTTTAATTTTTTGTAAACCATTTTTTTTTTATTTGATTATATATTTAAATTTTATATTCGTTTTCGGGTTCAGATTCGATTTGTATAGTAATAAATTCAAACCAGAGCTAAAAATGTAAACAAGAAAATGTGCATATTTTTTGCTTTTACGCAGCATTCAGTGACAAACCTTGAGAGTAAAACTGCAAACGAAAATTGTGTATGTATACAATTACGTGTGTATGTGTGAATGATTTAGTGCAAAAGGGCGTGCGAGGTTTGATAAAATTAGGATTTAGTGCCATAAAAAGAAAGGAGATTTCAAAAACTTTAAGAAATGCATTGAAAAATATTCAAGAACAAATTTATTTTCATTACTTTTTAATTTAGCTGCAGGTGGAGAAGAAACTCAATTGGCAGCTGGCACAAACTGATGTGAAAATATCCTAGAAACGATGTGTCCTTGACGAAAGCTGACCAAGAAAATTTACCAACCTATGGTTGATTGCAATAATACGAATTTTATTTTACAAAAATTAAATAAAATTTTTTTTAATTATTTTTTTATTTTATTGCCACCACCTCGATTTTCCTTTGAATAGCTTATGGGGTCCTTATTTTGCACTTGTGCTTGTATAAAATGAAAAATTTCAATGCTAAAAAGCGATAAATTAAGCTTTGACTAAACTCAAATAAGCCAACATAAAATTTTTGCTGCAATTTACACAATTCTTGCGTTTGGAAATTTTCACTTTACAATTTTGCAAAAATTCAATAATTTTTATGTATATGTATTTTTTGTAGATTTTCAGTGACGTTTCTAACTACCGAACGCGTTTTAGAGAGCAACCGTTGCGAGCAAAGGACACTTTTAGTCTGTTGCCTGAATGAAATTCGTGTGAGTTGCTCGTATTTAAAAGTGTCTACATCAAGAGGAGTTGGCTGGCATCGTACGATGTGTAAAGGTATTCAAGTTGTGGGTTTGTTAAAGCTTTCGGGTGGGCGCATGCGATTACAATCGATAAATACTGCGAGACTTCTACCACCATCGGCCACATACTCTGATAATGGAGCTGAAGTGCAAACCCACAATCATAATCATAGTTTGAGCGCCGAGCTAAAGCTTCGTGCTTTACAAAAACTCAACGATAACAATGGTGGATGAAGACGCTGCCAACCAAAATGAAAAAATAAAACAACAAAAAATTCAAAACAAACTGCAACAGTTTGTTGGAGGCACGTACACTTGATTTGTAGCACGCACCAGGTCCCAAACTCTCCATATCCTCAATTGTTTGATTGTAGTAAAAATTGCTTCTCCCTTGCCCTTGAAATTCTATATGCTCCTTGTGTGGTCCCATTTTGCCCTTGAATAATATGATGCAGCATCGTTGTATTTCATTTATGATTTGTATTATTTTAGTTGCGTAGAACCAAAATTATAAGGGTACAGCGGGCTAAAAAGGTATTTAGTGTTCTCGTACATAAAATAAACTGTTTCAGTTGTTTTAAAAATGCCATTTCCATCGATTATGCAGATTTAACCAATGCTTTAACTAAAAATTTGCTATATGACCTCTTACAACGGAATGAAAGGTACAATTTAGTTTTGTTCAAAATGTTTCACAAATTATCTGACTGAGAGCGAGTGATTTCCAATAAGAGAAGTTACCACCTTAGGTAGGGTGCTTCAACTGAATGGCTTATCTGCGGATATAGAGCCTCTGATCACTCACTATCAATGTTCTTCTTTTTGCACGCATTGCTTTCTTCATTTCCGACTTGTGAGAATGCCAATGTTCAAATTATATCGTTCGCACGTCGGTCGAGCAATTACCTGAAGGTAATTTCGCTGCGTTGAAACGATATACCTCCGCAAGCGGCAACGAGCGATCCTTAAAAGTTCCTAAGGGGACCCGCACGCATCACTACCGAGATATTTACACCATGCAAATGCTGGAGAATTAACTACCTCCTCACCTTACATGAAAGTAACACAGTTCGAGTTTTCCAGAATGCTGAGGACTCGGCCTCATCAGTGCTACAATCAACATTTATATTTGGTATTAAGTGAGACATAACAACAACAGACTACAAATGGCGAGCAGTGTACCAGATTTTCTGCTGACATTCACCTACAGTTCGTACATCCCAGTTCGGTTAAAAAGATCCGTGTGACAGTCGCCAGCATGTACCCATCCGTAAACAAGTTCAACAGACCTCTGCCCCAAATTTGTTCTCCACCCCCGATAGTATATAAGTTGTGAAGTTGATAGCCGTGGAAAACCTGGCGCACAATACATGTCCAGATACGTATGAAGTCGAAGCTATTTAGCAAGAATATTGCCATTGTCACTAAATCTAAATGCTCCGTCTCGTAGCTCAGTCTGCAGCTGCCCTCCACTGTATGTGTATATTTAATATTTCGCTCACTGTTTACTAGAAACTTTCTCTCTCCGTTTTACTTGGAGTGTAGAATGGTAGTACTTTGTGTACAAGGTATGCACACTTACAAATCTTGAAAGAACGCAATATCCCGTCGTCTCCATCTCCTCCTTTTTGTTTACATTTCCGTCTGCTTTTAAACCTCTTCTAGTATCCGTCACTTTGAATTGATACTCAAAAGCATTCCAACAAAAAAATTATTTATACCGGTCCGGCAATTCCCCGGTGTATCGATGACCAACGAAATGAGGAAACGAAAAAGAAACCCGCGTCTTTCAATACCTCTTTCCACATTTTTGGACATGTTTAAGCTCTAAAAACTAAACAAAGGTTTGGTGGAAACATAGTATAAGGATGACATACACACTCTGAGCCTTTTTTATTGTTTTTGTCCTTTCTCTCATGTGGTATTTATTCCTTCACTGTTTTCCTCTCTTTTGGGCATGCGCACTCACTCCTTTTAATGCATTTTGTCAATCATGTTTATAAACATAATTTTGACAGCTTTTGAATGACAGTTACAAAATGTAAATGAAATTGGCTGCGGTTAGTAAATATTTAGAAAAAGAAATCATACAGAGTTGCATGGAATAGAAAACTTGCACTAATTCTTTAATAATTTTCTCGGCGAATGTAAGCAATAATATGCAACGCTGCGTTTTGTTCGTTTGGAAACTTATGGCGGTATTACTTTTTACTTTATATATGTATATTCAATTAGTATGAAATTTGCGGCTTATTTTAAGATTTTTTATTCTTAAGAGATGCGCTCTAGGTTAAGGCTAAAACGTCGTATTATTCATCGCCTTACGGAAGTCACGCAGTAATTTTATATTTAACTTGAAACCATATCGAAATGTAAACAAACATTTGACGCCAACACATTGGCTGTCAACACTTGAGGATGATAGATCAGAAAAAGGTCGGTCATAATCACGTAATCAGTAAATATAAACAAACCATTCGACTTGTGGCACAGCGTGTGGTCCACTTGAGATAATCCTTCGATATTCCTTTTCTCCTATGTATGCACGTTAAATGTTTGTATATGTGTTCGTAGTCGTATGTGTGGGTAAATAGGCATTCGAAAACAGAATTATGTACAAAATTTACACTCGTACGAGAAATTTTGGCTACTGATCGCGTTTTTTTCTCTAAATAATTTGGTAAAATATTTGACAGCTTGAGGTCAATAATTGTGCTGCGGTTGCAGACTTACTAAAAATTATAATTCAAACTGTAGGCCAATTTATTTGCAGCATATTATCTAAATTTACTTATAATTCTTTACTGTTCCAAAACCATTGAACCATTGAACTTTGTCTGATTGAAACTGACGATGGGGTACCAGTATTGATGTTGGGCATGAAGATTGCGAAACTCTTCCTACGACTCCAAAACTAGCATATCTGTTAGTTGGGTCAAAACCTCGATTTTCTATAATTTTATAGTGATCACCAAATTCCATCGAAAATGTCGAAACTCGATAGATTATTTCGATAAATTCTGTAGAACTCTGTCATGATCACCAAATCATAGCGAAATTATCGGAACTCGGCACAGAGTTACTGATAAATATGTAAGCCTACTGAATACCCACTTCAGACTTCCACATAGATATGTAATTCGCATTGTAACCAAATGTATGTATTCGCCGCCTTCACGGTTGCCATGTGAAACTGGTTGGTACAAAGTTAATATATTTCGGAGCAGTTCGATATTTTATTACAGGGTCGCTACACCTTACACAAAAATACACACATACATAGATACGTACACACATATCCATCCACTTCATATCCAAATGCGCCTTTTCTTCACTCATTCTTGATTTAATGACGCTATAGACGCCACACGGCTGCCCGCCCGCTGTGCATTTAACACAACAGCAGCACACAAAGAAAAATCAAAATAAGATCACCCTTCAAAAAACGCGAGTACTCCATAAATAATGTAAGGAATACTCTTTTGGGAGTATAGGAGTATTCCAAAACTAATCTGTATTCATACAAAAAATGTGCTCCAATTAACATTGCGATGTCCTAGGAGAGGAGTAGGTGATCCCACTCTCGCTATGTTTGTGAGTATTCCATAGAGTACATACGTGAGGGTACTTTCCAAAGTACTTTCACTGTAGTACTCCATGGAGCACCCACAGACGATCGATGCCAAAGTACTAAAAAGGAATTGTGTCGGAAAGAATTATCGAAGTGAATTTATTTTAAAATGAAGGTAAATGAAGAGGGGGAATACAACTTTTATATTTTATACTACGAATATTCTTATATTATTTAGCATTTGCGTGAATAAAGAAACTAATATTTCTCTATACATACTATAGTATGTATACATAAAACCAGTGCGCTGTTGCATTTTATCAGAGTTGCCAAAGTAAAATTTTATTATTAGTTATTTGCATGCAATATTTTACTTTGGCAACTCTGTTCGATCGTCAACGTGTCGTGATCACTGTCGTTAAAAAACGAGCTATTATCGGCTGATGGTGGTCCGCAAACGCATTGCAAAGGAGTATTGTTAGAGTACTCCAACATGAAGAAAATGGAACACGTAATCCAACAATTTTTGCAGGGCAACAAAAATGCACCGACTGCAATACAACAACCACAACAATTGCTACATTAATAAATTATGCTTTCGTACTTTGTATGTTGAGGAGTCAATTGTGCGACGAAGGCTGAGGTACGCGTAAAGCAAGAAATTTTAAAGGGGTGCCTTGTTTGTTTTTAGAAATTGCTCATACATAAATACATATGTACATGAAAGACATACAGATAGTTCAGTTCATATGTCACTCAGCCAACAGATCGCTACTGCACTGAAGAAATTAAAAAAAATGTGTGCAGTGTAAATACCCTATAGGAATATATATTATATAATATATTGTTTTAGCTTAATTTTAAAAATTTGGCCTGTCTGGATTGTTGGGATATCTGAAAATTGTCGGGACTATGTCGTTTTGCAAATTTTCATGTAATTTACCTCACATCCTTCTCGCGTAATATCAAAAGGCATTATTACAACTCTCACAAAGACGTCACTTGAGTTTATTGAACATGTGTACTTACATATATGCAGGCACATTCGACGGTATTAAAAAAAAAACGAATCAAGTTGTATTTTTAATACCATGGGGGATTTGTATTCGATAACATGTCGCCAAAATGCCGATAGCATCACTACAAATAATAATGATGATGATAATGATAATAATTCATTTTCATACTTAACTGCCGATTTACCTTCTACGAGATCTTGGTCGTCACGGTACACCAGACATCCCTTCCCAACGATAACTGACATCAAAAAAGGGTAACCCGCCTTTGCATTCATCTGCTGTGAAAGCAGACAGACATTCCAGGCCTAGCAAGCGTAGCCGTTGTGTCTTAAACTCATCAAATTTCATTCTATACAGGCCACAAGAAAGCGTTCCAGCAAACTTTGCAAGAAAGTCACATCTTCCTGCGACATCGTCCATGATGCCGACCCAAGTTCAGGACATCTCTATTAAGAGACCAGAAGCGCGTGTTCTTTTTCCGTCGTGAGAGAAATTAACTACTTAATTGCCTACTCAGTTCAAAGCAGTACTTGTTTGGAAAAAATATGAAAAAATATACGTTGAAGCTAAAAGAGGAGAAAGGGAAGCGAAGACAAATGCAATTACGAAAACAAATGGGCAAACGGGGAGACGGAAAGAACTGAGCAAATATGATGGAAAGACGAAGAAATAAAAAAACGAATATAAATTTTTAAGGAGGAAATGATAACAGAGACCAAGACTATGGAAACAAAAACAAACATAGGGAGGAAGACAGAAAAATTAAAGGGGAAAATACTAAAATAACTGCAAAAACAATGTGAATATGAAAAGTAAAAAACAGACAAAAGTCAGATAACGGAGAAAAGTAAGCCAAAGAACGAAACCGAAGATGAATACAAATATGGGCACTGAGACGAAACAAAAATAAAAACGACCACTAACTCGAAGATGAATTAGCCAAAGACAAGGACGAACTGGAAAAAATTGAGGACTAAAAACTACAAGAACAGAGTAAATCAAAACAACGGCAGAAACAATGACTAAGACGAACATGAACCCAAAAGTGAAGGTGGGGACAGAGGCTGTTTATGCCACTAGCCTAAATATGACGGACCACCCTAACGCGCGCACTACTTTATTTTATTCTCTACCGGTAACGGCCATCACCTACCGAGCGCTAACTTCGAAGGGGAAAACTCGACGAAAGTTGGGGATCGACAGGTGCAGCGGGTTTTTTACTGACTACACAATTTCACGATCACGAGCCAGCAGCTAACCACAGGTGAGTAATCTAAGCCAACCATTTTTACACTTTAATAATTTGCGATTGTCAGTGAATTAATATTGCAAGTAATTATTTTTATAAATTTGAGTTGCCAAGTGCATCGTGAATTGTGCATTTAATTAATTCTTTCTTTCAACCAATACAGCAATTAATGTCGATGTACTATAGTAAATAAAATTTTTACTCAATACTAATTCCCTCTTTTTTTTATTTATTTCTTTTATTGCTACGCACACGCCCGACTTCCCCGGGTCTACACTGCCCCACAACAGAGGCGAAGTTGAAATTAAGATAAGAAATTTGGGTCAGCTCTTTTCCCCGTTCCTAATGAAGGCGGGCAGACCAAGGTATCAGGTGCCGTCTATGATAGGTGAGTCTTATCTCAGATATAATGTAATACTTAACTCGCTGGGGTACAGATGTAGGTACTTTGGCACCATTAAGTACCGGCTACCGTTTTGATTATTTTTTGATTGATGCCTTTACAAAATGTACTTTGATTCGTTGTTTTTAAGTACCAGTAAACGGGAAAAACCCACCAATAATATGTATAGCGACATGATTAGGTTGACGAGCTGAGTCGATTTAGTCACGTCCATAATCAATGTAGGAGTCAATTGCTCAGATATGGTCTTCCTCAAATATCCTATATTTTCACAGCTTAAGAAAGAAAATTTTATAGGATACACCATAAATCAAATTTTCATCATTCATCATCGATGATGCTCTCCCTGCAAACTCGTCAAGTAGAATTTTTCTTGGCATATGATACGGTCTAATGCAGACACGTTTTGTATGTGCGTGGGTGTGTTTTTATAAATAATGTTTTATAATAATAGTAATTTTATAAGTGGAAAAGACAGCGTCAAGACAAAAAAGTTGTTTTTGTGTTTAAAGATCTATCTTTCTCACTTCCTTTGCATTTTTTCTTCGGATGTTTTTTTTTTTTTTTGTTTTCTTTCTTTTTTGCGTGTTTGGATATCAACAGAAACGAAGAAAAGTAGCAAACTCGAGAAACAAGTGCAAGTATTTTTTTTTTTTCTTTTCTTTTCTGATGTCGCAAATTTTATCTCTCTCTCGTCAACGAGATTTTCTTTACTTTTCCTAATTTTTTTTGTATTTTTTTTTGTTTTTCCTTTTAACATTCGCGAGAACTATGCAGACAGTAGTCGATCAAGGGGCTGCCAGCGCCGTAGCATCCTCAGGCGGTCTTAGCACATTCACCGCTATCAGTTTGAGATTAGCATTCATATGGATGAGGCGCACGTTTATGCATTTTACTGATGAATGAATATCTTTCACGTAGACGGATAAAATAAATGGATATATGTAATATGTGATTCGTGCATATTTTCGTCTTAATACTTTTCTTTATTCGTTCTGAATCAGTTTTATGAATTCTTTTATGATATACGCAAATAGCCCACTTAAATGACTTTTTCTTTCCATATTAAATAATACAATTGGGTCCATTGTTGTTGCTTATAATATATAGTGCTGTAAGGCGAGTTTTTCATTACAGCAAATGTGAAAGTGTTGGTGCGTAAATTGAAATTAAATTAACTCCCCGGTTGTGATTTTTGACCGAACTTCAAGAAGTTGTGCCGTGAAAGCTGTCACACAAGCGAAGTAGGCTCAAAGAAGCAAAAGTTCAAACGCGTGTGGTACATAAACAAATATACATACATACATACATATGTACGTATGAATGTACGTGCATGAGTAATTTTGTGTGTCCATTTATGTTATCGGGAATAACTTTAATAATTTCATACATACTAACAAAAATATATGCACCATAAATCGCGTATATCTATATATAAAGATGGGCAGCAGCTGTTGGTGAATGAATGCCTTATCACACACACACACTAACACACTTAATTTTGCGCCAAGTAAAAGGGTAAGCGTTGAAGTGCATTAAATTCACTTAATTTTATTAGTATTTAAGTAGTGAGAATTTCACATAAAAACAGAAACAAAAAGTCACAAAAAAAAATCGTAAATTTTTGCAATGCTCAAATGAATCGTTAAGGCGTGCGCGTGTGTGTGTGCGTGTGAGGATTTAGTGTATGAGATTGTGTGGCCGGGCACGTGTTGAAAATTGTTTTTGGTGTATTTGTCTGGAATTTTCACTTCAAATTTGTAGCAATTTTTTTAGAAGCAACACAAGTTTATAAATAAATTGGTTTATGTAGGAAAATATTATATTCAAACTTATTGCGAGTTTCAGAGGAAGACTGACGCTTAGTTGGAAAGAAGAAAAGGATAGTAATAATCTGTTGAGAGATCAGGTGCATAATAAGAAGGCTTTAATACCCAAAAAATTGAAACTCCCCCCCCCCCCCCCCGGTTGAATGGCGGCCACCATCTGATTATGATTATAATATAATGACAATTTCAGAGCTCAAAAAGGCTTGGTTTCCTCGAAAACGGTGCCGCTATTTAGCGGCCGTTATATAGCAGTAGAATATGTTGTCAAAATTGTTGCAGTGTAAAAGTGGAAACTAATAAGACGGTGAAGTTCACCGTAACGTAATATAGCGGCAGGGCATAAAATATTACGGCCGTCATGATGGTAGAAACTCGTTCATCACCGTTTTTTGCCACCGGTATTGTCAAAGCGGTGAACATTTTGTCAAATATTTATAAAATAAACAACATTTTTGAATTATAATTTTTTTGGACATGTTTTATTTTAATATGTGCAGTTAAAAAATAAGAGGAAAACCTAAAAAAAAAAAGGAAACATGTAAAATAAAATTTTGTGAATCGTCTGCCGTAAGTGTTCGTAGTTTCCAACTAAGCGGTGCCGCTGAAAACGGTGAGTATACCGGGCGTTCTTTAGCGGTCGTAATAAAACGGCATTGCTTTCCGAGGAAACCAAGCCTTAACTCTTTGTTGAGCTGTACAAACATGGAAATAACGAGTTGCTAAAAAAATTTGCGCTCGGACAAGTACATGCCTATAGATTGAACCTTAATTGAGTTCTACGCAACACATAAAATAGAAGATTTCTCGATCTGCGGCATCACTTCGCTGTCTATCTGCAGCGCGAAAAGCAGATGTTTAGTGCTGTTATCCCAAATTTAAATTATTTGCGAAACTCAAAAGGCGAAGTGAAGTACTCTGTCATTAGGTTTCGTGTCGTTCATTCGAATCAATGCTAGTGAAGATAATCCGGGCAATGATCCGAAAACAAATAAATATTATTTATTAAAGATCAAGCATTTGGCTCTTACTGTTCAAGGGGTAAACTTGTGGGTATCCCATTTCCTTTAAGAAAAACAAAACATTGAGTCGTGTGTGGTTTTCCCACACTTATTTGTGCTTTACTCTCCCGCGGTGTTACCCTCTAACACTCCTCACACCGTCTTCAAATATCGAAAAAGTTGATTTTTTTATATGTTCAAAGTTGAATCTATTTGAAAGCACGTTTTACCAAAGATCACATCCGCTGGGAACAATTTCTGAATAATGCAGTAATTAGCGAAATGAAACTTGCATCCATTTCACTTCGCTTAAGACCGGATTATTTTTTCTTTATAATATATAAATCAGAATTTCTCATAATACGCATTTTCTCTGTCAATCGCCAATGTAGGCATGAATGAAGTTTACCCATCGAAGTAAGAAGACCCCTTACTCAATTAAACAAATTAATCTCAGAGCTCCAACTCATTGGAATATTATTTAAAAATCTAGATCCCTAAATTCCAAAAAAATTTCTATATATCTCGATTCGTGCACCACGTTTGCCACTCATCACCGATACTTCTACGAAATTTCCAATAAAAACAAATTTTTTTAATGCTTCCCTCTTTCCATGTGCTAATTAGTCCATTCTCAATTAAATCTCATCACCATTTCCATTATAGAAAAAATTACTATTAAACATTCATTTATAAAATTAGTGCACTTGAAAATGGCATATAAATTTGTAGCTGTACATTACGGTTGATTTGTTTCTATTTATATTTTTCAGATGCTGAAATAAGAAAACTTTTCATATATCCAAGTATGTGGAAATGAGTGCACGCTCTGATTTGTATATATACACTAGGGCGGTCCTCATAAGCAAAATAAAATATTTTTTTAAGTTTACCCTTTCCGACTGTATTACTGTATTACGCGGTCAAAAACATCACACATAAATTTTGGTTCCAATAGGAGGCACTTAAGGAGTGCAGCAATGGAGTCAAAGTTAAAACGTCTCCAAGAAGACTGAAAAAATTTTAATTGATTTATTTTCTTTTCAATAACTCAAAGCGCTAAAACTATAGTTAGCGATATCTTACTTACTTGCTTACTTACTGACGATATCACATTGTATAAATTTTGGGACCCAAGTTCAGATCACCCTATGAAGCTTCTAAAATCTGAACTTTAATCACTGTGCTACGCTCCTAATCTTAAAATTTATATATGATTTCGCCAATTACAGTATTTTCAATTTTGAGTATTAAAAATCATAAACTTCAATTTTAAATTTTGAGTCCTTATAGAGGAAATTTAACTTAACTCCTGTGCGACACACAGTGGGCTGGATTTGGCGTTCAATGGACTTAGGGAAATGAAAAAATATTAGTTAATAACACAAAAACTTTGATGGGAATCGATTTTAAGTGTCATTACATGACTTTTTTATATATGAGTATTTTTTCATAAAGTCTTAAACAAAAAAGTTATAGCAAATAAACAAATTTTATGTTTGGGAAAAATCACATTTTTACCGTTAACTCATTTTCCTCACATTTCCTCAAAACTTCATTAATTTATCTATGTAGTTGGGATTACATACTATGCAATGTACTCGGGTTCATGGTGCGGAAAGGTTCGCTTTGTTTTTGTTTTTTTTTTTTTTTTTTTGTTTGTTGTTTTTTTATTTCAGTATTGCGAATCACTTTTTAATTCTGGGTAAAATTTAAAAACAAAAATATTTTATAATACATATTATGCATTTAATTTTTTTATATTGAATTTGTATTTAACAATCCAAAAAGGTTCAAATCAAAAATTTAGCTATTCCAGCTTGTCCGTTAGTAGTAGATATTTCACTTCTTCGGATATTTCCTCATGTTTACTAGGTAATTTCGATCTCCTCGATGAAATAAATGGGTCAGAAGTAACTAACAAATTATTTAAAATGTCCTCATTTGTGGCTTTGCGGCAAATTTTTCTTGCATGGTCTCAACGATATGCTCTAAAATCATTATTTCTGGATTCAGCGGCTTCTTCGGACAACTTTCCCCTAGGAATGGAACCAAAATGCTCTATTATTGAAGCTACGTGTACTAAAATTTTATGTACATTCATATAGTTCGACGTAAACTCGAATGATTTCTCTGGCGTACATGTTGAACTTTTGTACATTTATTGGACACCCACATGGAAGTGCCCCTAATATTATAGAAAATCTTTGAATGAGATTTTCACTAACACCAGTTATAGAGGCGGTAATTTTAATGTCAACGAAAAATCGTCTAGCGATATTTCCATCATTCGTTGTACCGTGCCCTTGCTTTACCACGTCTACCAATAAACCAGTCTGGATAGTAAAAATTATTTTAGTGAAGCCAAAATTGCTGGAAATTGGAAAAAATACCTAGATGTACACATATGCTCGTTAGGGTATGTCGATATGAAACCCGGTTACTAAAAGTGTCACAACTTTTTGAAATTAGGTTTTACGGAAAAATGTTATATAACAATAAATTATGAAAAAAGATCACAAAATACGAAAATGTACATTTAAAGTCCTAAGTCTCAAATTTTCAATTTCGTTCCAATGTGCGACGCCCTTCGTTTACGATCGGGGTCAAAATTTATATGTACCATTTTTGGCCGATGTAGAATTAATTGGATTCAGAATACCACCCTAATATATACACAGAAATAAGATAATTGTTTTTAATTATTGTTTTTCAAAACATTTTATGTTAATTTAACAAAAATATTAATATCAACAACAATGTGGTTATTGGAAAGCCATAATCAAATTAATATGAAATTGCTATAAATATTTTTTTTAATGTCATTTATAGTATAAATGTAGAAATATTTACGTTAATATATTTAAAAGTAGTCAGGGACATTCGGGATGTCGCAGAATCTACCGAATAGCCGGCGAGTCAGCATATTTGAATACGTACATACCTATGTCCATATATTAGGTATACTCCCAAGCTATGTACCCAGTAGAGAGATTACAAATCAGAGTAAGGTGGTATTAGCCTCATTTTATTAGGCCACTCGAGGGCAGTGCGCTGTTTTGTTTTCACTAAAGTAGGAATGTTGCAGGAAATGAATTTCAGTTAGAATAAATTTTTAAACTTCAATCGCTAAATGGATTAAGCACGTCACCCTCATTATTACTTTTGCTTAAGTTATTGATAGAAGCTTCGAGAAGCTTCATGACGGAATCATTCCGTTACAATGAACTCTTATGGCACTGAAAACAAAATTGTTATTCAATCAGGTGTAAGATTTGCTACAATTACGAAAATTGTAAGGAATGTATTATTGAAAGCTTAAGAGATGGGGCTGAAAATAAATTCAAGAGTGACGCGCTGATTCGCGTGTCTTTCGGAATATCCCAGATTTTCCATTCTCTTCCCTCCTTTAACTTTGATACCTCACTGGTATGACATCACTTTACTTTCACCCTACGCTCAGAAAAAACACTTACCTATAATAAGAAAAAACATTTCCTAAACAAATTTTCTTTAAATTTATTTAAATACAATGAGTAGGAATTTCTTATTTTTGTATAAAACTTTTCATTAATTTGAGGAAAATTTTTTCTAATTTGTCTGGATTAAGGCAAGCATATCTGTAGCGCAAAATCAATCAAATCAAAAATTTTTCTTGAGTGAAGAGCAAGTCAAAAAATCATTTGTTTCAATGCGGTACAAATATTTATCATTCTTTAAAACCAAACTTCCTGAAGGGTAACAACATGCACATACGCATATGTATGTATGTATGTATGTTTGTACATGGGCTTGCAAAATTTTCTACACATATAATATTGCGGACATAAAATCATGAGCGTATTCATTTATTTTTAGACGTCAACAAAGACGAAGAGCGAAAAAAAACATTGACGGGTTGACATACCGACAAAGAAACTAGTGAAAGAAGACCGAAATATTTATGAGTATGCAAGAATAATATTTCGTTTGTTTTTGAGAGCCTACATAAACTTTTATTTATTAACTTTATTTTATTATATTTTTATTTTTTTTTAATATTTCATTTCATATTATTATTTGTTTAGTTTTTTTTTTTCGTTTTGTTTTATTCTATCATTTTTAAATTTTTTTAATTGTATTGAACTTGTTTGTTTTGTTTTACTTTATTTTATTTTTTAAAATTTTATTTTTATTCATTTTATATTACTTTATTTTTTTAATTTATTTTATTTAATTTCATTAGTTTTAATTTTATTTTTTTTTTTTATTAGTTTTATTTTCTTTTTTCAATTTTTTTTTTTTTTATTTTACTTCATTTTAATTTATTTTATCTTATTATTTCGCATTTAAACAAAAACACTCCAAAAAGCATGTTTAAATACGTTCAGTAGCATTGCATATTTTCAAGCATGCAACAGGGTTATAGACAATTCCCGCTGTGACGCGCTCATTGCATTTCCGCACGGGAAAATCCGCAATAATTGTGGTTTTTGTTACTTGAGTTAAATTAGAAAATATCAAATCTGCACCTTTTAGGAGTAAACTCTAAGCAGAGGGATCATTCTTAATGGCATTAGTTAAGTTACTGATGAAAGTGACGCATAGTTTGTTGTATTTGAAAGAACAAGCGAGAGAGGAGGCAAACCAGTTAAAAACGCTCAAAAAATTGCTTCGTCAGTTAATTTTATATCCACCACTGTACAACAACTTCAAGCGTCGTATGTTTGCAGCCGCGTAGCAGAAATGAAAAAGGAATTCTAATATGAACACTCGCTAGTCCCTTGAAATACAGGGTAACAAAACTAACGCCTTCAGATATTAAACTGATTTTCTTGTCAGCGAATTACACAGTTTGAACGTGTGGAACCTTTGAGGTTGTTTGGGCTTGCTCATCGGTTATTCAAAGAATGTTTGGGGATAGAAAAGAGTTACAGTTAAAACCCACTAGCAGATAAGGTTAACTGTCAACGTTGCAGTAAGTGTAAGAGCAAATATAGTCGAAACAGGAACAGTAACTGTAGCAGTAATTGTTGCAGTAATCCAAACTGTATCAATAACTGCACCTATAGGCATAACTGCAAGGTTAACATAATCACAATTGTTAAACTAATCGTTATTGTAATCGTATCTGTAATTGTAATCATAACAGTAACCGTAACTGTACCGGACCTTTATCTGTCATCCTTACTTTGATCGCAAACTTTGCCATCGTAATCGTTAACGTTAACGCACACCGGTGGCATGAAAAAGTTGCAAGCTCGACTGCGTATCTCATTTTCAAAACCTTCATCAACAGTTACAGCGAATAAGACTCCCTTATGCACTCACTATTGTACAGCAAAAGACGATTGTGTTTGCACATTTTCCACCCTGTATTTGCAACCTCTTGCACAAATCTTAAAAATAATGTAATAATCTCAAAGGTTCAGCAAAAAAACAAGTAAGGAAGGCTAAGTTCGGGTGTAACCGAACATTACATACTCAGCTGAGAGCTTTGGAGACAAAATAAGGAAAAATCACCATTTAGCAAAATGAAGCTAGGGTAACCCCGGAATGTGTTTGTATGACATGGGTTTCAAATGGAAGGTATTACAGAGTATTTTAAAAGGGAGTGCGCCATACTTCTATAGGTGGACGCAATTTCAGGATATCGCCATAAAGGTGGGGGGACTCTTGAATGTGTGTTGTATAACATGGGTATCAAATTAAAGGTATTAATGAGAGTTTTAAAAGAGAGTAGCCCTTAGTTGTATATGTGAAGGCGTTTTCGAGATATCGACCAAAATGTAGACCAGGGTGGCCCAGAACATCACCTGTCGGGCACCGCTAATTTATTTATAAATGTAATACCACGAACAGTATTCCAAGGGCTTTTGATTTCGCCCGCAGAACTTTTTTCATTTTCTTCTACTTTTAATATTGTAGGTGTCACACCCATTTTACAAAGTTTTTCTAAAGTTATATTTTGCGTCAATAAACCAATCCAATCACCATGTTTCATCCCTTTTTCATATTTGATATAGAATTATGGAATTTTTTGTTTTTCATTTTTCGTAATTGTCGATATCGAAAAAGTGGGCGTGGTTATAGTCCGATCTCGGCCATTTTTTATACCAAGATAAAGTGAGTTCAGATAAGTACGTGAACTAAGTTTAGTAAAGATGTATGATAAAAGGCTGAGCCACGCCCATTTTGAAATTTTATTTTATTTTTGTATTGTGTTGCACCATATCATTATTGGAGTTGAATGTTGGCATAATTTACTTATATACTGTAAAGATTTTAAATTTTTTGTTAAGTGGGCGTATTCGGCATCCGATTTCGCTAATTTTTGTTTAGCGAACATATAGTAATAGTAGTAGCGTGCCTGCCATATTTCATCATGATATCTTCAACGACTGCGAAATTACAGCTTGCAAAACTTTTAAATTACCTTCCTCCATTGTCCAACATTTTACCAATTTTCTATTCTGCTTCATAAGGTCAACCCACCTACCAAGTTTTGTCGCTTTATCCGTCTTTTGTAATGAATTATCGCATTTTTTCGGTTTTTCGAAATTTTCGATATCGAAAAAGTGGGCGTGGTTATAGCCCGATATCGTTCATTTTAAATAGCGATCTGAGATGAGTCCCAGGAACCTACATACCAAATTTCATCAAGATACCTCAAAATTTACTCACGTTATCGTGTTAACGGACAGGCGGACGTACGGACATGGCTAAATGAATTTCTTTTTTAACCCAGATCATTTTGATATATAGAAGTCTATATCTATCTCGGTTAGTTTATGCCGTTACGGATTACCATTATGCGAACAAAGTTAATATACTCTGTGAGCTCTGCTCAGCTGAGTATAAAAATAAAAAATTGAATGTCAAATCCACGTCATTGGCAACGGCGCTTGCGATGCTACTGACACCCGAATGCGCTCGACACGGTGCAACCGGTAAACGGTGGCACACAATTCCCAACAGCATCCTACGCTTTGACTATGCATTGACTTGCCTTAGGGTGGCAGTTTTCGCTGCTGCTTTTGAAAAAGTTTGCCAGGCATTTCGCGTGAATTGTAAAGCCAACAGCACGAGTAGGCAATAAAAATTGCATAAATACCAACCACAAGCAAAAAAAACATCACAAGTGATTTTAATTTATTTTTTTTTTTTGCAAAGTGAAGTCGAATGAGAAGCATGAAAGCAATAAAATAAACTTGTATGCAGGATATGAGTGTATAAGTTATGCTTTACCTGTATATTAGCACGTCAGGAAGATGTGTAAGTGAGTATCCCGTGTGTACGGGGAGATTGTACGCGTAGTGGCTTGTGACCTATGACACTGTACTTTCTTTTGCAAAGGATTGAATAGGTACAGATTTGTAGTAAAAATAGTGAAGTAAGAATGTAGCAAAAAAAAAAAAGAAAAAAGGAAAAAAAGGGTTTGTGTGAGTGTGAGTGCGGCTCAGTATAAGAGGGGGAAAAAGTGAATGGTGTTGTTGCAACAAAATAAAAAAGTGCTTTTAAACAAAAATATTCAAACCAGCACAGACTCTTGTGCAGCAAAATCAAGTATTCAAGAGAAAATAAACATTAAAGTAAAATGGGAGTAATATACGTTGAAGAGCGGCAAAAGGGGTGAACGAGGTAGAAGAAGAACTGAAATCTATGCTCCGCTAGAAAAAAAATATGGATTGTAAATTTTAAAAGACTTAAATAGTCATACAAGGAATAGTACTAAGCGCGATTTACCTACGAGTTTCTATTCCAATTTGCGTCGTGCTCCTTTTAAAATTTCTCCACAAATGGGTAGGACGAGACCTACATGTTGTATGCAGACTCCGACTTCTAATTGAAAAAACATTTTTCTAAGTTTTTTATGTTCATTTGTCCGGGACTTGCACCCAAGACCTTTGGTATAGTAAAAGGAGCACGCTACCACCATACCACGGCGGCCGTGTCATAAGAGGTACCTATATACAGGGTAAGTACCGGGGAAAAAAGGCAGGCCTATCAGAACAAAAAATTTCTATAAGAGAGCGTCTATAAAAACAGAACAAAACTGTCAAAATTACTTAAGTGTGTTATGGTTATTTGTAAGACTCGCAGTGTCATTGAGCTCTTTGTTTGTTTCCAGTATCTCCGCCACTGTGCCTATGTCCTGTCATCTTGCGCTGCTTTCGGGTTCTCGAGGTCCCTTTCTACCTCTCCTGCTTTAAGAGTGTTGGAGTTGTTGCTCCGTGTGGAACAAATCCTTCTCTTGGAATATGATGAGCTAAAAACTTCGTGTGTTGAGATATACGAAGTAGCTTCCCATCCCGTGTTGCTGTATACGGGGTTTGACGCTGCAACATGTCTACCATGTCCTACAGCTTTATCCTGGGCATCAGTGCTCTATTTAACACCTTCAATCTTTCACCTTCTCGCTTTTCAAGATCTCTATCTACTATTTTCAGCCATTCTAGGGTCGCGTTAATAGTGTAGGGTATCCGCTTAACCCCACTGTACCATCCCGCTCTTTCGAATGCTGGTAGCTGTTTATTTGAATAACGATGCATCATTGCCGATCTCAGAGACTGCACACTGTACTCGCCTTGCTGTGGTAAAGCCATCTTTACTTCCGGAAGCCGGTATCGGGAAGGCTTCATTCAAATACAGCCGAATATACCCCTGGCTGAAATTTATCCAATGAGTACGGTCCGCATGTTATTCTGGATTAGAGGGTTGCTCATGGAGTTCCGCAAAGTCCTTATATCAACGATAATTTGCTTGCTATAAAAAGAGTTAAAAGAGGACTTGAACTTCAATGTGGTCATATTTAATCGTTTTCGATATGGACAGGCATGTACCTCAATGGTGCTTGTTGCCGGAACGTACCGGATTTATATCCGTCAAAGGACCATCACCACTCCTCAAAAAGACAAACGTTAACACTCCCCCTCTCTATCGCTAGCAAACCCTACATGAAGGTGCTGTACGGTTTTCAGTAATAATATTTTTTATTGAAATAATTTCTAGGCCTTCATACATTCTTTATTATTCCCATTTCAATGTAAACAAAGATATGCATATAAATACGTGAGTAGGAGTGCTAAATACACAATAAATATTTGCTCTTGTAAAATCACACCAAAAACCTTGTAGGCAGTTACCCTCCTGTTCTTATTATATTTTCTTAATGCGTGTATGTTTGTGTGTACGTATAATTCGCTATCGCCAATGGGCTACCAGCAACCGGTCTCATTTGCAAAAAAAAAAAAATTTGCTATCCTGCGGATGTGACAAGGCAATTGGTGATGTTGTGGGCATTGCCATTGAGCTTACAAGAACAGAAGTACAATGCCGGTTTGTGTGTGTGTGGGCTCAAGCTCTTACCCAGTTGGAAAGAACTGACTAAAACATAAGTTCGATATAATAATTAAGTGGGTGATACTCCATAATGACAACAAAAAAATGTGTTAAATAACACAAATCGCGAAAGCCAACTTTCAGATCGAATCTTAATAAAATATTAATATTTGGATTTAGAAATAGCACAATTTTGTATTCCATGTTTTCGTTTAAAGCGTGGAAAAGTATTTCAGACATTAGTTCCCATATATATGGGGTATTCCATCCCATTTCGACCAATTTTGAACCCGGCCCCTTTAGAATTGGCTGAAAGTTTTACTTCTTTTTCTAGCTTACGAAAGACGTTTTTCAGAAGTTTTTCAAATTTTTTCATCCAACTCAAAAAAAGTTATGAATTTAAAAAAAAACACCGTTTTTGTTTTCAAAATGCTAAACTTTTTCAAAAATTGACCGTTTGGGATCTTTTTTTTTAAAAAACTTTGCTTTTAAATGTACTTTTCGGAAAAAATTCAAAAAAAATTTTTAAAGTTTTTTTTTGCAATTTTTCAGTTTTTCGAGATTTTTCGAATTTTGCCCTTTTTTTCTCATAAAAAACTTCAATCAATCCTGCAATCATCCCCACTAATCCCGGAGTGGGCCGAGAATTTTTTTTTTTATTTAATTGAAAAAAAAAACTAAAATGTTTGTGTATTTTTTCCGAAAAGTACATTTAAAAGCAAAGTTTTTAAAAATAAAAAAGATCCCAAACGGTCAATTTTTGAAAAAGTTATAGCATTTTGAAAACAAAAACGGTGTTTTTTTTTTTAAATTCATAACTTTTTTTGAGTTGGATGAAAAAATTTGAAAAACTTCTGAAAAACGTCTTTCGTAAGCTAGAAAAAGAAGAAACACTTTCAGCCAATTCTAAAGGGGTCGGGTTCAAAATTGGTCGAAATGGGATGGAATACCACATATATATATATATATATATATCTGTATATATAAAAATGAATGTCCGTTTGTGTGAGGCTTGTAGAATCAAAAACTATCCGTTCGATTTTGTTCAAACATTCACACAAGTTGCGTATATCTCACGCGGTGATTTGCACATAGGTTTGGTTGCGATCGACGCACAGGATCTCGATATATATGACAAAACGTGGACCCGGGTACCTCTAAAATGTGTTTATATAATATAGATATCAAATGAAAGCTGTTGCTGAGAGCTTTAAAGTAATTTTCATTGTGATATTCGATTAAGTCACATCAACCTGTTAAAACTGATAAATAGGCATGCAAAGCCGAAATAAAGACGTGAATTAATAATACACACATACCTATTTACATACGTCCTATTCGATTTGCCTGAAAGTTGGTTTATAAATTTGCCTATATTAGTATTTACGATGCTTTTTTTCCGGGAAGTAGACCAGATACGGACCGGGATTGGGATTAGGACTAAGACTGGGACTGAGACTGAGATTCGGAGTGGGACTGGGACTGAGACTCGGAATGGAACTGGAACAAAATACATATCACCATCTGGGACTGGCAATAAGAGATGAAGAAGAATGAGAAAAACTTGAGAGAAAAAAAAAGAGAGAAGGAGACTGAGAAAGAGATAGAATGAGACGAAGATGGATATAAATGAAGCGAAAAAGACGGAGGGAGGAGTGAATACAAAGATTAGGAAAAAGTGTAGAGGGGAGGGCAGAGTTAGACGGAAAATGCTTATTAAAATGTATGTAGATAGACCAAGTTTAGGGCAGAACAACGTCTGCCGGGTCTGCTATATATATTGTCACGGATATTAGCATCACTAAGTTATCCCATCACTAAGGCGATGCTAAGGCCATGCCAAGCAGTATTTACGTTAATAATCAAATCAAGTATACACATATATAAGGCAGCCCAGAGAGATGTCACACACAGATGCATTTACTTATACGCCTATGTGCGCGCGAGAGACTGGCAAACCACGAACCAAAATGAAAGTGGTCCATTTGGAAAGGCTGGCAACGTTTAGATCGAGCGATTTGTCTGATCGGGACGATCAGACTTAGGTGGAGGGCAGTGTCACGGATATTAGCATCACTAAGTTATCCCATCACTAAGGCGATGCTAAGGCCATGCCAAGCAGTATTTACGTTAATAATCAAATCAAGTATACACATATATAAGGCAGCCCAGAGAGATGTCACACACAGATGCATTTACTTATACGTCTATGTGCGCGCGAGAGACTGTAAACTACAAACATTCACATCAATAATTCAATCTTTATGCATCTACATAAACGAATAAATAATTGCGTCTACACATATGTACCATGTACGAATACGAGCAGCGGAGAGTCAATGCGCAAACACATGCATATATCTGAGAAGTTTGAGAGCTACTGGACTAGTAGATTCTGGAAGCGCCTAAAAGATGTATAAAATTGTGCAATTTTAGTTATAGCTGAGAAGTTTGAGAGCTCATGGACAATGCTAGTACATTCTGGAAAAATGCGAACGAGGAAACCAAAGGGTATAAAAGGCAACAGGTGAAGAGGCGCTGTAATTCAGTTTGAGTTGAGCTATCAATCAGTTTGATTAAGCACGCGATCTGGTGGCCAATAGTAGAGTTTCATTTGAGTTATCAATCAGTTTGGTTATTAAGCCAGCTAGTAGCAAAGTATAAGTGTTATTGTGAAGTACTTTAATAAAGGCCATTTTTCCATTATTCAATATTGGAGTTATTTATTCAACTGTTTAGTGATTCGAACTTAGCAGAGGATTGCAAATAAGAGGATTTGTAAGCAAATTCGTTACAATATAAATTCACTGACTTTATTACGCTTTTAAAAGAGAATTAATGTCTGTTAATGTTAGTTCAAGATCGAGGTCTTAGCAACTCTCTCAGAATAATATCGTAATTAACTTCGTGATCATAGAAGTACGTATTCAGGATTATCTTTGGGCAAATTTGGGGTTGATAACAGGAAAGGACCGGCTCTGTTTTCGTCCATTTCAGCATACTTTCGGATGGTTTTTGAGGTAGTTTTGAAGCTTTCTCATGCCTGAAATAGTTTCAAGAATATTTTGGAATCATTTTCGTATTCATTCCGTAAACAATATGGCTACGTTTCGAAACTATCTCCAGGTTATTTCGGCGCTGGGATAACTTCGTGATAGTCTTCATTTATTTCTAAAAATATCTTGAGATTGTTGTCGGGATTATTTCAAGAATATTTTGGGACAGTGTAAGGATTGCCCACGGGAACCTTTCGGTACTATTTCGGCACAACTTCCGGACTTTTTTCGGAATAGTTACGTGATTATTTCGTCTTCTGAATTTCATTTCTGGATTATTTTTTTACATTATTTTTAGATATAAGAAAACCCTATCGCATGTTGGATTAGTTTCGTCATCATAATTAAAAAAAATTGGTTAGGCCTCTATGCACTGCGGCCTTTATTAAGATTTATTGGCCCTCATACTTTATCTGGAGGCTTTTAATTTATTTAAGGATCTCTTCAGGCTTTTACTCCCTGTCACGCAGGCATCACGAGCCACGGCACTTAGGTGAGAATGTGAACCGATATTTCATCCTCCAGCTCACAAAAGCGACAGACTAATGTGATATGGAAGGCAACAGTGTCCCATATAGTACCCAGTGAGAATTCGTAGGTCCTCTCTGCTTAGATTAATGAGTTTGGTTGTTTTTCTCTTTGCTGGGAGTGTAAACAATTTGGCATGTTTTTTTTAGTTGCGGTTGCGGGAGTTTTCCTCTTGGGTTAGTATGCAAATTTATGCGGGAATAAAAGCGTGGCTTCATTACACTGAAAATGCATATTTCTGGATTTTTAAGTCTATATCAAAAATAGATAAAGAAACAACTAGTAAAAGTTTTGTTTATTTAAATTTAATTTAATTGAAATGTAATTCATTTATTTATGTTTCCAGAATTAAAGTTGCCTTCGATTTCGTTTCTATCCTGAACAGGGTAATCAAAGACATGCTTAATAGAACGTGGGCAAGCTGGTCTGCCCTTAGATCATAGGTTGCTGTCACATAGACAAAATAATAACCCCATTTAAGTACAAGGACGTATGTCTTAGAATAACTGCGTCGTCTTGGCAAATACTAGAAGTCTTCTAGGGCCTAGCTTGATAACTGCTTCGAGATCTGACAACTGCGCAGCCCTTAGCTGAAAACTTGACCTCGAGATCGCAGGACACGAACTCCTTCAGCTCGCACTTTCAACATCTTACCTTACTAACGACGCCTAACTTATAAACACGTGAATCTAGAAAGCGGTATCCAGTTAGTATGCAAATCGTTAGCCTGTAGTGTTCTCTTCGTAGAGATATGAGCAACTTTGTGAGTCTAGCGTCGTAGGATTTGTCCCATATCTTAGAAATTTTGCAACCCCACGCTTCTGTCCTCGCTCTGCCTCCTTGATGGATCATATGCAGCTCCTGTCTCGTTTTAATATCTCCCAAACTTATTAAGACATCTTTCCTGGATTCATTGAGTGCTGCACCTTCTTTTGCCAATTCAATAGCATTTTCGTTACCTTCGGGACCCCATTTAATAGGATTCATAGCGGAGCCTGAACAGATTTTAGACAGCTTTTAGACTTGGCGTGGCACAAGACATGGTTTAGAACACCCGGTCAAATAATATACCTGCGATTTTTCGGAAGTATCAGTCTGACTTAGTGGAAGCAAAAAATGCACGAATCTTTATTGCAATGCGCTGAATAGATGAGAGGTTTATAAACGCATATAAGCATCCAGATAGAAAACATTGTCTTGAATACGAGGAGATTTATAAAATATTTCTGAGAACTACTTAAAGGTAAAACCGCAAAATTCGGCAGAGTTTTAACTTTCCCGCACTGGAGTTGAACCCAAGACCTTCGGTGTAGTAGGTGGAGCAGGTACCCCCCGACCACAGCCTGAAATCTCCTCGGCTTTGTTAAAAATGATGGTTGCCTAATTCGCGAATTCCGAATTCAAATCAGTTTTTAAATCATTTTCGAAATTGTGCTAACAGCACTGCAAATGCGTTTTGTACCTGAATCGTGGCCGGTCGGTGCTGTGCTTAACATGAAAATGTGCGTATGTATGTGTATGTGAGTGTGATAATTTCCTTTACTCTGTTGCTTATTACTGGAGTTCAGATCCTGCAACTCAATCCACAACAAACCACAGAAAAGTAATTCGAAGCAAAATGCCGAACGAATCAACCAACAAAGGGAAGCAATCAAAGAAAATAATACGATTGATGACAGAAACGAAGCGTTGACAGCGCAGCTTTTCTTATTAATGCAGCTTTTGGATGCAAACGCCGACGCCAAGCGTTCACGCTACAGCAAACGGCAGTTTAGTCAAAAATATAAAAAAAACAAGTAAGGAAGGCTAAGTTCGGGTGTAACCGAACATTACCCACTCAGCTTATTGCTTTGGAGACAAAATAAGGGAAAATAACCATTTAGCAAAATGAACCTAGGGTAACCCTGAAATATGTTTGTATTACATGGGTTTCAAATGAAAGGTATTAATGATTATTTAAAACGTAGTGGGCCTTAATTCTATAGGTGGACGCCTTTTCGAGATATCGCCATAAGAGTGGACCAGGCGTGACTCAAGAATGTGTTTGTACGATATGGGTATCACATTAAAGGTATTAATGAAGGTTTTTCATCATAGAATCTATGCCCCTACCAAATTTCACAAGGATTGGTAAAATCTTGTTCGACTTATGGCATTAAAAGTATTCTAGACAAATTAAATGAAAAAGGGCAGAACCACGCCCATTTTGAAATGTTCTTTTATTTTTGTATTTTGTTGCACCATGTCATTACTGTAGTTGAATGTTGACATAATTTACTTATATACTGTAAAGATATTAAAATTTTTGTTAAAATTTGACTTAAAAAAAATTTTTTTTTAAATGTGGGCGTCTTCGTCATCCGATTTTGCTAATTTTTGTTTAGCGAACATACAGTAAGAGGAGTAACGTGCCTACCAAATTTCATCATGATATCTTCAACGACTGCCAAATTACAGCTTGCAAAACTTTTAAATTACCATCTTTTAAAAGTGGGCGGTACCACGCCCATTGTCCAAAATTTTACTAGTTTTGTATTCTGCGTCATAAGTTGAACTCACCCACCAAGTTTCATCGCTCTATCCGTCTTTAGTAATAAATTATCTCACTTTTTCGGTTTTTCGAAATTTTCGATATCGAAATAGTGGGCGTGGTTGTAGTCCAATTTCGTTTATTTTAAACAGCGATCTGAGATGAGTCCCAGGAACCTACATACCAAATTTCATCAAGATACCTCAAAATTTACTCACGTTATCGTGTTAACGGACAGACGGACGGACGGACGGACGTACGGACATGGCTAAATGAATTTCTTTTTTCACCCAGATCATTTTGATATATAGAAGTCTATATCTATCTCGATTAGTTTATGCTGTTACGGATTACCGTTATGCGAACAAAGTTAATATACTCTGTGAGCTCTCCTCAGCTGAGTATAAAAATCGAAGGCGCAGTACATTCGCACACGAATTCATATTAGCCGAGGCCGGAAAGAAAGCAACAAAGCGGCCGCATGAAAGCTCACACACACACCAGCAGGCGCTTGGCGAATGAAAAGCATGTATGTGTGTGCGTATTCGTGTCGCGAATATCTAACCAACTAGATAAGCAGCACTGAGCACAGCTTCCTTGCTCGCTTTAAATCAGTCTCGCTGTGGAACGCGTCCAATACGCAGTTAATAAACGAAAACGTTCGCGAAAATTCAAAGTGTTTGCTAGAGAAAAAAAGTGTAGCTGAAAATAGAGAAAATTTGTGTTTCTTTTTTATAGATGAAGTGAAAAGTGTGCTTTGAATTACTAAAATAAGTGAAATAAATTTGCAAAACAAAAATGTGAATACGAAAAAAATTGCAAAAAAAGTAAGTTTAAAATAAAAAGGAAAAATATCAAAAAATGTATGAAGAATTCAGGCAGAAGAAAATATATTTAATGGAAAATTTCATTCGTCTAATACATACAAGCAAATGTGTGTATAAGTGAAAATCAATTTTTTTAGAAAAATCTCTCCAAAAATTTTATTTAAAGCGAAAACTATGAAATTTAATAATTTAAAAAAAAATCTACTTGTGTTTGTGTGTTGGTGTGCAACTAGCTAGAAATTGTAACAAACTTTTTCCAAATCTGCACTGTGAAAAATATTATGTCCTCTTCGTTATAAAAGTTGCTGCTTCTTCGGTTTCTCCGTCTTCATCTTCTTACGTATCGCATTTTGCATTTTTCAACGGATATTTAGCAGTTGCGAGAAAAGTATAACTGAATTGATTGCTTTGTGTGTATGCGTAACTAAATCTGTATATGATTATGCATAGAATAACGAGCACTGTTCTTATGTATGTGTATGTAAGTATCAATGTCCCTATGCCGCACGCAACACCGCACGAGGAGGTGCCGAGCGAAAAGATGCTACAACTTTTATGAAATTATTCGCAAGCACTACGGAAAAATTATATTTATTAACAAAAAGTTTGTGAAAAAAGCAAAGGCTGAAATTTTGCACATTTGCAAGCTTAGGTAATTTTAAATTTAAATTTTAATGAATTTTGTACTGGCATAGTTGGTGAAATTGGCTTTTATAATTTATTCCAGTTTCAAGCACAAAGGTAAAAGGCTCGTCAATACATTATTTTTTTATCTGTTCAAATATGCCAGCCTGAATTTTATGATCTTACCAAAATAAAGGCTTTCCTTCTTAAAGCTGCATCATTGGTGTTGGATTGTTGAAATAATTGCAAAAAAATCCACCAGAAATTACGGCAAATGATGAAAGGTTTTGAGACAGTCACAAGTTTCTGCAGCTTAAGTTATGGATGAATAACTTCTCCTCATTGCTCCGCAGAGAAAGAGATGACCAAGTTGAGTACGGAAGATTCGCTCCTCTACCCGATTTTGGCAAAGTTTCAACGATGGTGTCCCGGTTAAGGCGTAACAAAGCGCAAGGTAACAACGGACCCATCTCCAACCTGTTGAAACATGGCGCTCAATAGTTCGTAAGAGAACGCATGCACTCTTATTCAAAATACAATCAGACACATAATCTTAATTTAGAAATTTAATGTATTCTGTCTGATTTACAAGAAAACGACACTACGGATCAAGCCGAATGCGGCGGAATTACTTTGCCTAATATCACCTATTCTATCTATTCGCGATAAAAGAATTCACATGCACAACCTCGCTCTCAACTTAAGACCAGCTTTCGATAGCATAATGAGCTTTAAATACCTCTAGATAATAAAGTCCTATCTTAGCTGGAAAAAGAGGGGCAACAGAGAGTAAGATCAAGATCAGGAGCTTACCGTGCTCAATGCGGAGGCATCCCTTGGTATTGAATGTCATGCTGAACCTACATCCGGTGGCAGGGCGGTAAAGGTTCGATCCTGATCAGTCTTCGTGAAATGGAACAACTTTACAGGAGGCAGTCCGTTTCAAAATATTCGTCCCCTCGATAGAGGAGTGAGAAAATGAACTAATTTGTAGTAGTGCACTCGTTAACTGGTTCACGGATAAGTGGAACCTGAACAGGAAGGTTGGAGGAGGGGCTTTCTATCCAGGGTTCGATGTATGTTGCCGGATCACTGCAACAGCTTTAAGCGGAGTTTGCTTAACTAAGGTTGCAGAGGATGGGATGCTGTCCAGTATCCGGTGAGAATTCACATCTATTCATATAGCCAATAAATAATTGAAGCTTTAAGTTTGACTGCGGATCGATCGATTATGACCGTCGTATGGAACTTCCTGACCTCGCTTGCGGTTACGTGAACTATATTAATATTAATATCTTCTGGGCCCCGGGATATAGCAATATAATGGGCAACTGCTACGCGGAGCTCCTATCACACACGGATACAACTGAGCCGAAAATAGCTGTAGAGAATGCGAGGTACCCTTGTCCACCTGTGCTCTGCTTCTTTATTATGGACCCCGAGTCAGCGTTGCTGGGCGAGCATTTCTTCTTGCGGAGTACCGAAATCTTTTGCAAGAAATTTGACGAGGTGGTACCACCAAGGCACTTTATGCTTGATCGGCCCGCTCTGTCAGAACCAGGTGAACGTATTTCGGTCTCAGCTCACTAAGTTTGCTAAATAGCTATAGCTTACGTCACTGTTATCTTATGTGGTATCATGACGGACCTTTATGCTGTGTCAACTGAGCTTCCCCTGTCGGGTGGCTACCACTCAACCTAAACTTACCTAACATCATCTATCTGGGAATAGGTATCAATAGAGAATCACTCTTGCCAGCATGTGCAGCTCATCATTCCTGACCAGATGTATAACTACGAATCAAGGACGGTTACGAAAGATTATCCGTTGATCCTTGAAGTATTTGAGAGATTATTTCTCAGATTGTAGTACTGAGATTTTAGTTCAGCGATTATCAACAGAGGTCAATGAATAAAAATCCAAGGTGTGATGCCTAGGTTGTGTTGTTCAAAGTACTCCTATCAACTCCCGAGTAAGGCAGCAGACGAAAAATTTTGGGATGGAAACGTTGGTTCTCTCCCTTCGGTGCTCCCAAGGGTCGTCAAATATCCCACAGCAGGAAAATCGGGCGTAACTTACTACGCAATTTGCAAAATCCAGAGGTGATGACATGAATATTATTGATACAGCACGTTACGGTGAGAATACAGTTTGGCCAGTCCTTTCGTTTAGACTGATCTTAGTAGTTGTTGGCTCGCAAAGAACTTATGCAATTGAAAAATTATTCAAGGAGACTCTGTGTCCTTTATGTCCACGTTCTTCTGCTGAGGATGGCACTCTACATTTGACGTAGCAAATCCTATGTCCCCTTGAAGAGCTCGATTTTATCTTGAAGCTTGCGAAATTGTTTGAATTATAGTCGTAAGTTGCTCACTCCCCTGTCCTCCGTCTTATGGTAGAGTTTGCTTGGCCTGCTATCGCACGATACGCATTACTATGCCGACCGAGTAAGCTCCTGTTTATGCTCATTTTGGAATAAAGTGCTGATCCGGTTGCTTGCGAAATTATGATTGGTTTTTTTAATGCCAGTGCTTTGAGAAATGTGCTAAGTTTCCTAGTCTACATTTAACTGAAAGTTTTTATCTGAAAATCTATTATAATTTTTTATAAGATGGCAATATTAATTTTTTTCATCCGGAATAAAGAATTATGAAACAAAAGAAAAATTAAAATTGTTTACTGAAATTCCCGGACTAACTTTTTTACTGAAATTCCCGGACTATCTAGAACACTTTACGTGTAAATGCCCGGCTCTAGCTAGAGCTCGGCTAATATTCCTTGGAACCCCGTTTCTAGAAGTCCTCAGAGGGTTGTGATAGCAATCCTGAATATTCTTAATTTTATCAACAACTCTGGCTGGTTTTAAAACATTGACTGTAACATTCCGTAGGTTTTTAGACGAGTTACATGGCATCAAAACAGCATTAAATAGCTACATGGGCGACCAGGTTCGCAGCCATTTCACCTACCTACCTACCCGGACTATCAGGGACACCAAGTTTTGTATGACTTTCAACTTGTGCTTTGTTCGAAGATTGGTTTGAAATTTGATAAAATGCATTCAAATTAATTTCTCAAAGCAATTTTACTTTTCCTTCGTTAGTAAAACTTGAAAGGTTTCAACCTAACGTGCGCCATCGCAATATTTTCTCCCAATATTTTATTTTTTGTGGTTATAATGGAAAAATGACTTTGTATCCTTTTTTAAGTAGGCAACTCCTTATACATGAACCTCTAATATGGATGAAAACAAAGGCATTTCCTAGCAGCTTGGTCAGTTCACACTTTAACATCAACCATATGCAACAGCAACAACAACCCCAGTCGTTGCCTCCTTCGTACAAAAGCAGCCAACTTTGCGTTTAACGCAACTCCAATTGACGTGACTCAAATTGTATTTAATAACAGTAAAGCAGTAGCAGCAGCAGCAGCACTAGCGATAGAAATCGCAGCAGCAAACAAAATCCACAGCATTCGTAAACTCAGCTCAACAAAAACTCCGAACGCGCCTAAACAAACTTGGCACATAAACAACGCAACTCTCATATCTCTAATCGCTACTCCAGTATGCTCTCCATAACTCGTTAATTCAATTCAAAGTACTCGTTTCTTCTCGTAGCGCATTTGTGCAGCATCCACCGCTGACAGCTGGTTTAAACGTAGTAGATAGTAGCACACATACACATTTGCAATAATTATACTCCAAAGTATGCATGTGTGTGTTTATATTTATTACATTAATATATTTGTATATCCGCTCTTAGCCATATACATATGTATGTATATGTGAGAGTAAACATTTCTATTTCACTTCCAATATTGCTCCCGAATGCATGTGTGTGCGTATGTTTTGTACCTACGATGTGCTATTTTGATTGCGTATACGTAGCGTTGTCCCCGTCTAAGTGATGCTCGTGTAGAATTCGTAGGTCGCTGGCAATTGCATCAACTCTTGAGTTTAGGCACTTTTGCACTCATCCTTTTTGCTGCAATTTTTCATGTATTCAATTTATTCGTTTTTACGCGACGTTGGCCATTCAATTTGGCTACGAAGCCGCAGTCTGTTGTACATCCTGTTTTCTAAATTTTCATATACTATTTTTACTCGATGTTCTTTGTCCATTATTCGTTAGTTTGGTTGATTTTGGGCTCGCTAGAACCATTTTCGCGTTTGCTTTGTTTGTTCTAGTTTATTTGTTTTTTTTTTTTCGTTTTTTATATCTGATCCGTTTAGTTTATTTTGTCAATCTTTTCTGTGATTTCTTAGCGATAAGCAAGAATATAAATTCATAATACCAGAAAAAAGCCAGGACATAACAATGTAAGGGTATTTGGCTGACCTCAATACTGTGCTGCATTGATTTCATATACACGATTATTGACGCCCGGTAGAAATGTAAAGGAAGTGAAATATTATTCCATTTCATTTATTTCATAAGTGGACACTTCGCCCTTCCCTTTTATCTTTTGCCTAGGTTAGGTTAGGTTGAACTGGCCGGTCCATGAGGACCTCACATAGACTGATTGAGTCCGTAGTGTTATCAGAACGACCAAACTGAAAAACCCTATCAAAAACCAGGACCTATGTTATAAAATAACTCCGTCCTCTTGGCAAATACTAGAAGCTTCCTAGGACTTAAGCCACTTGCTGCTTCTAGATCTGGCAGGTGTATCACTCCTAATAGCTGGAGTCTTAGCCTGGCAAGTGCAGGGCACGAGCACAGAACGTGCTCCATCGTTTCCTCCTCCAACCCGCACTTTCTACATCTGCTATCACTGACCAAGCCTAATTTAAAGCCATGTGACGCCAGAAGGCAGTGTCCAATCAGAATACCCGTCATGAGTCTACAGTCCTCTCTTTTTAATGATAGATGCAACTTTGTTAGTCAAAGGTTGTAAGACCTACACATAATCTTCGACACTTTACAGCCCCGCGGTTGAACCCACGCCATTCCCGCTTGGTCGATCATGTGCAAATTTCGCCTTCGCTTAATCTCGCCCAGTCTAATTGGGACGTCTACGGAGTAAGCTATGACCTCGTGGTGTCAGTCTCCTTTACTAGAGACATAACCCACGGTCAACAATATAATTGCGGTCTAAAAAAATATTCCAATAAACTCTGCAATCACTTTTGTAACATATCACCACTGAGCAAGATAACTTGTATCTACCTAGCAACGATAGATTTCAGCAATTGGTGCTTGAGCCGGAATAAAATGTTGAAGAGTTGCTTCTAACATTGTAAGCTTGTGGAACTGTCGTTTACTATGTCGATCCTGAAATAAGTCTATCCTACCGGCTTCCAGATTGCTGCAGCGTTTTTCAGGCGGAAATTATTGCCGTGAAGAAAGTAGCAGAAATTCTGGACGAGTCGTGCTTAAGCTGCAGCCGCGTTAGTCTTATTGACAGTCAGGTGGCGATTAAGGTAATAATCTCACACAATACTACATAAAGAAGAATGTAAGGAATGTCAAGCAGCATCGAAAAAACTTCGCTCAGGACGGACCATACACCTGTACTGTGTTCCCGATCACAAAGGGATAGAAGGTAACGAAAAGGTCGATGAGTTGGCTAAGGCGGGCGCTGCAGTGACTAAATCGACGGTAAACGTTCCAATCCATTTGGGAGAAATCAAAAGGAGGCAGGAGTTGCCTCCGATCCATCTAATAGGAAAGGCATGGGCAGGAGCGCGCGGCTGCAAAATTTCTAAAATCGTGTACAAAACCTACGATATAAGACTCACAGGGTGGCTTATATCTCTGAAGAGAGAAGACTAAGACTGCGCACGTGTCCTGTGCTCGCCAGGTTAAGACTGCAGCTATTAGAGGGCAAAGTTGCCTCGTCTCGAGTCAGCAATTAAGGTGGGTCCTAGAAAACTTCCAATTTTGCAAAAAAGGACAGAGTTATTCTATAACATTGGGAGCTTTTACGCTTGGTCGTCAAACAAATTCTGGTCACACTCAGTCTATGTGAGGTCTTATTGACCGCCCAGTTCAACCTAACCTAACGTAGATCACAAGAGTTTTGAGCGGGGGGCTATAGATAATGTGTATTTATTTTTCCATTGACATCGTTCTATAGGACTATAACAACGCGCAGTGACCTTTGTTTGTAGAGGTACTGTTGGAAGGTAGAAAAAAGCACCCGCATAACAAATGAGGTGTTTATTTAAAGTGAACGTCAATGTTAAGCAGGAGATTTATCTATAAGTGATAATATCCCTTGTAAAGAATTAGTTAGGAGAAAAACTTTGCAAAATTATTTCAACAAGGGTTGACGAATAATCATTCCAATATTCATCAACAAGTTTAGGAACTATAACAGCACCGAAGAAGTGACACAATTTTCCATAGAGCGAAGCATAAGTGATTTAGATTTCTTGAAGCTAATACTCGGAATACACTTGAAAGCTTGAGCGTCTTCCTTTGCTGTTTCAAATTGGCGACAGTTAGCACAAAAAATTAATTATTGGCTCGATATTTTCGACTCTGCCCCATGAGATGCCAGGCTCACACAATGTGCTGCTGAATCGTTATTAACATACGGATAACAGAATCTCATTGAAGCACAATTTGTGCTCCGATATGACTAGTTCGACACTGACCAACGACCATCAAATCAGCAAATTAACTTTTTTGCATTAAAAAAAGACCTCAGGAGTGTGATTTTCCATCTAAATGAGTTTCTAATAAAAATACAAAACAGCAATTTTTCACGTGTTGTAATTTCCTCCAATTAGCGAAACCAAATTTCTGAAAGGAAATTTCCCTAAATAACAAAAATTGAAGCTGATTGTCGAATTAGGACAACAACTAATACACTTTCGCCGAAACTAGCGTTTCCCCGTTCTTACAGAACGATTAGTCATAATCAATTCTGCATGGGATATGACAATTTCCTTTAATGCTCACAAACTAATAATTTCGCTACAGGAATATATAAAACTCACACACAACGTCACCATTTCAATGAGCTGCAGTTTACTGTTGCATATTGTTAGGCGCACATCCATGTACGTATGCAGTCGTTGACCATTTGGTGTATGTCGTATTGCAGTTCAGCTTCATTTGATCTATCAAATATGTAGTAGGAAAGAAAAAAATGTTGCCCATGCTAGTGACGGCGAAAATTTAAAAATTTACTGTTTGCCATTTTATAATGCGAAATATTGTAGTTGAATTTTTTATGTAAAATTGGTAGACCATTGAGCATGAATGCTAATGGCATGCCTTAAGCCTTGATTCGTAGAAAATTACAGGGACAGCTGAGTTGTTTCACACGAATATGCATTGTGACTTTACAAAAGCCGTTTGTACCAAATAGTCGTGGCGCAAAGAACACCGTAACCGTAACTATAGCCCCAAGCCAAAGCCGTAACAACGGGTCTGTAACTGGAATGTGTCTTCAATGGATAATTGTCAGTTTTCACCTTCATCTTATTATTTTCTTCACCGTTGCCGTTTTGACATCATAACCTCTTTTTTTTTACGCTTCCTTACTCTAATAATTTTCCTACTTCTTCCGGTTTTATTTTTTATTTACTTTCTCATTTCCTTTATGCAATCCGTTTCCATTTCTCTTCCCTCTCCTTTCAATTTTCTTTTTTGATTTTCCTACTTCACTTCCTTAACTTTCCTTTTTCCTTTCCCTGTATCTTTGCTTTTCCTGCACTATATCCCTTTTATTTTCCTTTCCCCTGATCTCCATGGGCCTTTCCCTTCAGATTTAATTTCGCTTGTTAAACTTGGCCTTGCATTTTGATAATAAAGGTTACATTTTTATTCAGAAATTCCCAAAAAGGTGTTAAACTCACACTCGGCATATCATTTTTCACGGCTCCAAAATGGCCACCCACAGAGCGTGCGTACCTTTCCCATAAGCCGTAATATGAATACCTGACAGGACTTAATTATGCTTGATGGGGAGGGAAGGCGCCTTCGGTTTTTTTGTGGAAAAAATCAACCTTTTCCCAAACGAAAGCCAAGAACTCGTGAAGTTTTTAAATTAACTAGAGCTCGCACAGAGGTTGAATCCAAACGACAACAGTAAAACTTTACCTTATCTGTTTGTTATCCACGGGCTACAGATATGTCATCGATTTTACGCTGATACATGTTTATAGCGAACCGATGAGTCATCAATAACATATCGATAACCCACCGATTACAAATTGGTAACAAATCGATAACTTTTTGATAACAAATTTATAACTTTTCGATAGCAAATCGATAACGTTTCTATAACAAACACGCCGATTACAAACTGGTAACACTTCAATAATAAAACGAAAATTTTTTCTTAACACATCGATAACGTTTCGATAAATAATATATAAATTTTCGATAACAAATCGATAACTTTTTAAAGCTAATCGATAACACGCCGATATCAAATTTAAAACTCCGAAAATAAATCATTAGCTTTACTATAACAAATCGATGACTTTTTCATTAAAGTAATTTATTTCTGTAGAATTTTTATTTAATATTACTTTCGTTTACATACCTGTCCCCAAAAGCCAGCATACGTATATACCCAGGTCTACTGGCCTGGCGCTGACAATATTTGAGAGCCCTTAATCTTAATATGTTCGAAGACCCAAACTAAAGCGTTAATTCTAGAACCAAAAAAAAAACTGGTTGTGTACAATTCTGAATAATAGCCATCGATGAAGCCTATTAAGCACCAAGAGTTTTTTTCACCATCTCTACTTAAGTTAGAATTTAACTAGAGTTTAGAAGTATTTCAAATGGCTTCATTTAGTCGACAATTGTGTATATTTTGAGAACTTCAACAGTCGATATTTCAGTAAGTATGCTTAGAATGAAAATTTCAATAACTCAGAGATAAGTGACTAACTAAAGATGGTGGAAGCGGCCCCAAGTAATAGCCAATATCCATCGCATTCTTAATTACATTCATCCTCAATGCACAGAACTAAATTGAGTTTCTTGGGCATTCTGTAAACTTTACAATATTTTAACAACCTTACCCAGCTTTAATTTTATAATATTTAACCTGCCTCAATGATGTACAGAGTAATCTACATTCCGTGGTTTCTACTTCTCTCCTTCCGCTCATTAAAATGCATTGCAATGACTAAATGCCGCTAAGTTGTTTTACTTCCAAAATTCTCTTACCCATCACAAAAGCTTCATTTGCTTCCAATGTAAACTAAGTGGCATATGCAAGTCTTAGTATGAACATACCGACCGAATTATTGTTAATATACCTTTCTAGCATTCTACTGAACAAACAACAAATACTTACATACGTAGATATATGTAAATACCCCTGTAAGAAAATTGAAGCAGAAGCCTTGCCTACAAACCAAAATTTGTAAACTTCTTTATTAGAGTATACATATACAGCATTGTTGCAATATTAGAAGGGCTTATGTGAAAGGCTAGGCATGTTTTTTCGAAAATGATATCGAAACAGTAAAGGCTATAAAAAGAAGAAACGATAAAACATTTTTCCGGATGCGCAGTTAATGGTCCATTGTTTTAAAGGATTTTTGATGCATCGAGCCACTTACAATTTCTAATTTTCTGCCTAAACGATTTCCTCAACTTCATTAGGCTTCCTACTTGGTTCAGTAAGGTGAGACAAGCCCTTTCGTGGTACCACAATGATACCCTTTCGCTTGGCCTTAGTGTGCTGCTGATGAACATCTACTGGATCGCTCAATTCATGGATAATAAATGATGCTATCATTATTTTTATACCCAGCTATACTTGTACACAGGGTATTATAACTTTGATTGGATAACGGTTGGTTGTACAGGTATAAAGGAATCGAGATAGATATAGACTTCCATATATCAAAATCATCAGTATCGAAAAAAATTTGATTGAGCCATGTCCGTCCGTCCGTCCATCTGTCCGTTAACACGATCACTTAAGTAAATATTGAGATATCTTCACATGAGCTTATATGGACGAAGAATAGATCGGAATTGAAAATGAGCGAAATCGGATGATAACCATGCCACTTTTTATATATATAACATCTTGGAAAACACAAAAGACCTGATTATTTAGTAAATAACACACCTCGAATGTTGAAATTTGACGTGTGGGCTAATATTTAGACTCTTGATACAAATTTGAAAAAAAAAAAATTAAATGGGCGTGGCACCGCCCACTTGTGATAAAATCAATTTTACAAATATTATTAATCATAAAAAAAAATCGTTAAACCTATCGTAACGAAATTCGGCAGAGAGGTTGCCTTTACTATAAGGAATGCTTTGAAGAAACATGAACGAAATCGGTTAAGGACCACGCCCCTTTTATATAAAAGATTTTTAAAAGGGTCGTGGACGAATAAAATAAGATATATCTTTGCGAAAAAGAGCTTTATATCAATGGTTTTTCATTTTTCAAGTGGATTTATAACAATAAATAAGAAAGACTTCAAATTTTAAAAAATGGGCGTGGCACCAGCCCTTTAATGGCTAAGCAGTTTTCTATGTTTCGGCAGTCATAACTCGAAGAAAAATTAACGGATCGTAAAAAATTGAGTATTTTTAGTACAATGGTACTTGTGTGTTTATGTTTATTGTTCCGTTATATATTTATTTTAAAATAAACAGTAGGGAAATCCCCATATCTGAAGGAAAAGTGCATTATTACTAGAGTTGTCACGAATATTCGGCAACTATTCGATATTAGGCTTATTCGGCCACTTTTTTTGCTATTCGGTTTATGGTATTCGGTATTCGGCCGAATAGTAAGTACTATTCGGCCGAATACCGAATACCATATCATGTAAAAAAGACACGCTATATTACTCAAAATTATGTACTTATTTCCAAATTACAACACTTTAGTATTTAAAATTGATCAGTGGTAAGTTATGTTAGACAAAAATAAGCTTTTCATCATTTTTGGGTAGTAAACGATTATGCTTTTCATCGTAAATGTTACCAGCATCAGAAAATAAGGTCTCACTATACACGCTACTTCCAGGAGAAGAAAGATAAACTTTAGCAAACTTTTAAACTTTGCCAGAGCATTCTTCTCCACGTTCTCCTCATCATTAGCATTTCGCATATTATCTGTAGCGACTTCCTCAAAGCAGTTCCAGAAACTGTCGTGTATTTCAGTACTCCTATCATTTTCATTCAGGCTTCTTTTCTTACAAATTGGAGAAGAATCGTCATCGGTACTATTTTCAGGGCTTCTAGAAGAATTTTTTGTCTTGCTCTTTCTGCTTGAACCAATCTTAGGAAATACGTTTTGAAGCGAGGATCCAGAAAAGCAGCAACCAGATATTTGTTTTTTTCATCGAAGCTGAATCGCTTTTCAAACTCGCCTTGCAGTGAAGATCTCATTGTTACTAAATTTGGTACTTTCTCAGCTGTCTGCTTTTCCCAGATATTTTAATAAATTTATTGCATGTGGATACACTTCAGAGATGCAACAGATACCTGAGCTCGTAATTTTTGTAATCTCTTCGAATGGTTTGAGGAGTTTGATATATTGTTCCAATAGTTCCCATTGTCAGATTTATTAAAGTTTCATGATCTGTTATGTACAAGCAGGAAAACAGGTGTCCACTTGTCTTAATCCAGCTAACGCGCCCAGACAAGCAAGTATTTCGGCTTCGGACGACAGCGTTGCCGAATATTCGGTATTCGGTATTCGGCCAATTCACTATTCGTGGCATCTCTAATTATTACCCGCTCAAGGTCATTGGTGTTAGCCGCTGTATCCTTTTTGCTTCTTTTAAACGAAAATTAGTTCAGAATAGAACCATTACTATATGTATTATTGCGCAGCCTTGTAACACTATTAAGCACACAAAACAAACAACAACAGCATTTCAAGTGTACGGCTGGGTATGTAATGTACGGTTTCACCCGAACTTAGACTTCCTTACTTTTTTTTTTTTTTTTTTTTTGAGAAATAAGAAGAAAAGAAAATGCCAAAAGTTGGGATTTCTAATCGGCCGCGTTTCTTTATATTTTCCCGCCTGGCTCGCTTTTTTTGCGCATCATTTGTAGGCTTCTGTTGAGGACATCAGTTACGTTCGTTATTTGCCGCCGTGTATCTTACACACTTGTACGTCTTTTGAACCTTTGTTGAGTAAGAATGAGAACTTATCCAACTAAACTGTTGCCAGCAAGCTTTACACTAGAAAAATACATGAACACAGGCAAGTATATACATATGAATGTGTGCACACCCACACATTTACACCCAAAAAGCAGACCATAGGCGTTGTATCTCGCATACGCCCGTGGGAATAAGTAAAGCACGTTGCATTTGCTAGCTAAATATTTACTTTGGTTAAAAGTTACTTGCTAAGTAGATAACATTTTTTCGTCTGACTAAAAATCAATTTATGAAATTTGCAGGAAAAACAAGAGGTTGATTTAGGCCAAACTTCTTCTTAATTTTTCCTACACATGTGTGGGACAATGAATCTAGAGAGCATTATCACACCAAGTCTCGCCAGCTTTCCCTGGCTGCAATTGAATCACCTAGTACTGCCTCCATCTCTCCCTCCATCTTAGTGCAGATGTACTCTTTTCTGCACAATGGACAGGCAAAGGAAGAATGATCATTTGCAGCTGCGATCCGCGTCAATGCCATCGTACTATGGTGATACTGTGCTCCACCTACCATGCAAAATGTCCTGAATTCAAGTATCGTGCAAAGCAACATCGAAAATATTGAAACAAGGTTTTTAATTAGAAAGAGATTTTCTAAGCGCCATTCTGTGAAAAAAATGTAAGAGGATGACATTTCGAAGAGAAGCTCGGCCTAACTCTCATTGCAGTTTATCGTGCCAAATATTTATTGAATCTTCATTTTTTTATTTAGTCCTATGCGCCAATAAATGATATATGAGAAACCAGAAAAGACATATTGCATGACACAAGGTTTTAAGTCCAGGTAGATTCCTGAAGAAATAAAAATCGTGACCCGGTAACCAACGCTTAGAGTTTACTAAAAGTATGGACAGAACACTCCTTTTCAGTTCCATATGAAACTGCGATAACGAGTTTGATACCTTAAACTCTGATAACCGCCAACTGCCTATGAGGATGTGAGAATGCCAATATCCCGGCTAAAATATAGCAATGTAGCGGGTAAGAGTGTCTTATCCGCCTAGCTGTTCAAACAAAGGGGTGAAAAATTGTTAGATATTGTCGAATGAGAGCAAGCTTACAGATTGTAATTTAACTGGGCTTTGCGGAATCTATAAGAAATTCGATCCCGCTAAGCTTTGTTATTACGCCATATATTCTCGAATTTGAAGCTGCTTTCGAAAGCGGAAAAAGATTTGCTTATAAGCGATATATCTGGATTTGAAGTCCCTGCAAGGCTTATGAGGAATATCCTAACAACATAAGCTCCGTAAAACCAATGGATACACCTTGCGACTTCTTTAACCCAAATCAGGAAACCATGATTCTAGCAGCATATGTAGATCGTTAAAATTTATGATAAAAAAAGAGGGAACAATCGTTGACGAATGCTGAAGGTACTCATATAATAGAAATAATTTGCAGTCTAGGCTGCAGATGGGGATACTTGGAATAATCTACGAAAACCCAGAGAGACGTTGATAATATGTATATAGAGTTTTCGAAATAGCCAGAATGTGGAAAAATCGGGGGAAACTAGAGAATCCTTATACGAACTCATAATATAATTCTCTGTTCGGGCATCACATGGATTACCGACAGATTACTTGCTATGAGCCGGCAAGTTGCTCCACAGAAAATCTTATTTCATACAGCAGTCTCTATTTAAAAAATACACTTTATTTAATTAAAGCTAGAATACTGCCCTTTCTCGCATTCACTCTCCACTACTCTTTCTCTCCTGCTTTTCTTCCACTTCTACTTTTTCTTAATCCTTAATTTTCTACATCCCACACAATACTTCATCAAGAAATGCCCTGTAATACAAAGAGGCGCTGCAGAGTCTTCACTCAGGCCGGACCGTACATTTATTTTGGGTTCCCGGTAAAAAAGTGAAACAAGGTAACTAAAAGGCCGGTGAGTTGACACAGTGCAAACCCTATGACGATAGACTGACAAAGTTGCTCCTATCCCTAAAGAGAGAAGATTTAAGGCTCACGATACTGCCTTCTGGCGTCACACACTAATAGGTCAAGTCTCGTCAGTAAAAGCGGGTTTAGGAAGTACGAGCTGTAGAAATAAACGGTTGAGCACGTTCTGTGTTCGTGTCCTGCGCCCACCAAGTAAAGGCTTCAGCTACCAAGGCCGTCAGACTTTCCCGATCTTGAAGCAGCATTTAAGCTAGATCCTGGTATCTAATTGTGGAATTTTATGTTTGGTCGTCAAGCAAATTCTAGTAACGCTCAGCATATGTGAGGTCTTTATCAACCTAACCTTGCCGGAAAGAAAAGTTTCTCAAATAACAAGCTGGTCAAATGGATATATTTATAGTATAAAATGTCGATCGTTATATAAGGCTAATTTTATTTGGCGAAAAACGCGTATGGCATTAGGCCATAATTCTATAAGAAATATTGATTGTACGGCATACTCCTTGTAAACTCCTTATTTTTCTGTATCTATGTCATCAAGCATAAGGTTTATCTGAGAGGTAACGTTATGTAATGTATACGGCTTATAGCCTATATAGAATAAGGCTTATATAATGAGTTGTTATCAGGCGGTATGTAGAAAATAACAGCCTTATTATAAAGCTTATGGACCAACTAAAATAAGGCTCACATAAGTCCTTATTATAAGATATTTTATGTAAGGATTATAACCAACTCAAAATCAAGCTTGCATAGGCCTTATAATAAGACACCATCTGACTTGGAATTCCTTCAGTCACCTATTCAAAACATAGATTGGTAATCTGTCGTAGAAAATTCATTTTCAGTTCCTACACTCACGTTACGAGACATGTAAGTTCTTTTAAACGTATTCACTCCTCGGTAGTAGTACGACCAACCCTAAGTGTATAGGAAAGTAGAAAAGATGAAAAATCTGCTCACGCAGCAGGAAATATAGAACTTACGTCGTTTATGGATCCTTTTACAGGACAAAAGTGAAGTTAGGTTTCATTTACCCTGTATCCCAATTAACTTTGGGTAATGTCTATTTTTATTTACCTTAGGTCGGAGGCTTATATATAGCGTAAATAAGCATAAAATAAGGCGATATATGTATTTATCTTATTCTATGGTTAATCTGTCAGAAGTGAAACCAGTATGCCTTATTGCTTACAATGGCGGCCACCGTGGTGTGATGGTAGCGTGCTCCGCCTACCACACCGTATTCCCTGGGTTCACACCCCGGGCAAAGCAACATCAAAATTTTAGAAATAAGGTTTTTCTCAATTAGAAGAAAATTTTTCTAAGCGGGATCGCCCCTCGGCAGTGTTTGGCAAGCGCTCCGAGTGTATTTCTACCATGAAAAGCTCTCAGTGAAAACTCATCTGCCATGCAGATGCCGTTCCGAGTCGGCATAAAACATGTAGGTCTCGTCCGGCCAATTTGTAAGGAAAATCAAGAGGAGCACGACGCAAATTGGAAGAGCAGCTCGGCCTTAGATCTCTTCGGAGGTTATCGCGCCTTACATTATTTACAACCGCTTGTATATGTTTTTGCTGTTCCTCTATGTGTACTTACATATACATACATACATACTTAAACAAACATATGTATAAAACATAATTAGTTTTTGGCGTATTTCCGTTTCGTTTACTATCATTTATGGGTATAAATTCCATTTTCATTTAGCTGAACATCCCGCACTTTATTTATTTACTTAATTGGCGCTTAACCGTCTAAACGGTTATGGCCGTCCAACAAGGTGCGCCAGTCGCTCCTTCGCTCCGCTAACCGGCGCCAATTGGTCACACCAAGGGAATTTAAATCGTTTTCCACCTGGTCGTTCCAACGGAGTGGGGGCCGCCCTCTACCTCTGCTTCCATAGGCGGGTTCCGATAGAAATACTTTCTTGGCCGGAGCATCATCTTTCATTCGCATAACATCGCCTAACCAGCGCAGCCGTTGCGTTTTAATTCGCTGGACTATGTTGATGTCTGCATATAGCTCGTACAGCTCATCATTAAATCTTTTTCGGTACTCACCATCGCCAACGCGTAGAGGTCCATAAATCTTTCGAAGAACTTTTCTCTCAAACACTCCCAAAGACGCTTCATCTGCTGTTATCATGGTCCATGCTTCTGCCCCATATAGCAGGACGTGTACGATAAGTGACTTGTAGAGTATGATTTTCGTTCGCCGAGAGAGGACTTTACTTTTCAATTGCCTCCCTAGTCCAAAGTAGCATTTATTGGCAAGATGGATTCTTCGCTGGATTTCAGTGCTGATGTTGTTGCTAGTATTGATGCTGGTTCCCAAATAAACGAAGTCTTTTACTATTTCGAAATTATGGCTGCCAACAGTAGCGTGGTTGCCAAGGCGCGTATGCGCTGACTCTTTGTTCGATGACAGCAGGTAGTTCGTTTTGTCCTCATTCACCATCAAACCCATCTTTACCGCTTCTTTTTCCAGTTTGGAGTAAGCAGAACTAACAGCGCGGGTGTTAAGGCCGATGATATCAATGTCATCAGCATATGCCAGTAATTGCACGCACTTTACATTTAACTTGTAAATAAATATGTACATATGTGGATAGATATGTTTAATACTTTATACATGGCAGTGATGCAACCATTTTCTCATTTCGCCCTCTCTCTTTTATCGTACAAATATTACTGCATACATGCACACATTTTTATATTGCGCCATTGTTTGGCCCAAACCGCATGAAACTTTGTTCTATTTCGGCTCGCATGATATTGGTATACAACATGAGTTTTGTTGTAGTAGGCTCGCTTTTACTTGCTTATATGATTGTAGTTTTTCTTTTCCTCTTTCATAATTTGTATTTCTCTTATTCGTAGGACATTCGTTGTAGTTAGCCGTTCGTAATACATTGTTTTTATCACTGGTCCTATGGCGGACTGCTGGCTGGGCAATGCTCCTCGTTCGTTTACGCCATTTTGAGTGGAGCGCGAATAGAGTTTGGCTTGATTTTCGGCCTCACAACTTGGCGTAAACGTAAGTGAAAGCCAAACCAAGTGTACTACTAGAATATCACTAATACATAGACATCCGCAGTTAAATGAAATATATGCATACATTGGCATATCTACCGTTATTCGTGCATATGTACAATAGTTTAGTTAAAATCTTAAAGTATCATAGCGAGTATCATTCGCTAAGGCGTGTTTATATGTTGAAGTGAACAAAAAATTGAGAGAACCGGATCCGAGTTGAGTTATGTTGGGCAGCTGCTATATAAGTGAAAAGCAATGACATTTACGTTTAATCTAACAGCAATTATTGCAGCTCATCATGGCATAACTCACCTATAAGTATTTTACTTGAAGTCCGAATTCTATTAAGGGACTATAAAAAAATGTAACTCGTAAGTTTACTCTAATTATCTTTTGAGACAGCCAAGCGGCTATAAATTCCACTGGTTCGGACATCTAAGCACACCTGGCCAAGATGGAGTATTTACACCTTAAGAAGGGATACGATTTCCACACCTATAGGGGTACTAACTGGACACTTTTTTGGTTGTCATGCGGAAAGCCTAGATGTGCCCTATCGTCGAAGCTGTATGAGTTGTAAATATTACGAAGAAAACGAAACAGTGGATCTCTTCATATGCAACTTCCCGGTATTAAATAGTGCCAGACAGCGTGGCCTTGTAAGTTCGTTCTTGCATAGTTTACGCCAGGTTGTAGAGCACGACATTAAGGGCTCGGTAGGTATTATCTGGTCCTCGAAATGGCTCGAAGAGGAGAGGTAGTGCTGTCTCTTGGTGGTGACGCAGGCCTATACCTACCTACCTAGCCCATGTGAAGACATTTCACTAGCAGGATATATGCACACCAAGTTTATCGAGGTTGAGTCTGGATAAATAAGAGATTAACCTGTTTAATATTTATACTGAATTTAGGCTAGAGCGACACGCATCTGTTTGCGAAGAAGAAAGCTTGTCTTATCCACAACCATTTCCTCAGTTCCGAAGTACAATATCCTAAAATACATGATCAAGACCGAACCAAATCTTGAATAAAAAAATTTTTTTTAAATATAAAAAAAAATGTTAGGCGCGATAACCTCCGAAGAGATCTAAGGACGAGCTTTTCTTCCAATTTGCGTCGTGCTCCTCTTGATTTTCCCTACAAATTGGCCGTTTAGAAAAACTTTCTTCTAATTAAAAAACCTTATTTCTAAAATTTTGATGTTGCTTTGCCCGGGGTGTGAACCCAGGGCATACGGTGTGGTAGGTGGAGCACGCTACCATCACACCACGTTGGCCGCCGAACGTGGCCAAATCTTGAACGGGCATAAAATATGGACAAAAAGCCCTATCAGACATGAACAACCGCTTGAAAAATTACTAAAACATTCACCCTTTGTTTATGTTCTATAGTTACAGAGAATGTTTTTGCATTCAGCTTTGTCGGGATTTAGAGTTGTCTGTATTTTGATTTTTCGTGGTTTTTTAAGTAATGTTTATATTGTCTTGATTTTGTTGTCTATGTATTGGTCTGTTAGGATTGTGTCTTGTCGGAACCTAAGAACAGTTACGGACCTCAGATAATTTTATGATTTCCTAAGACTTTTGGGATGTGTTTTGTTAGGTTTTGACTCCGGTTTTGATTTCAGATTCGAAAACCGATTCAGTCTAGCTTTCAGATTCGGTATCTGTTTCGGTTGCACATTTTCTGAGAACCGAAATAAGCTCACTAGCGAATGTTGGTTTAATAGGATTTGATTTTCTAAAGCTTACAAATCAAATCAACCTAAAACAACAATATAATATATTATATAGACATACCTTCCGCTCCTAATTATATTCTTATCAATATTCCACCATTACTATAAAAATAATCGTATTTTCTTATTCTGTCGCGGTCAACGACACCAATCACTTGAGCGCCGACGTCAGTACCAGCGTCAACATGAAGCCATCAAATGTCAAAATAAAACGTAAAAAGTGAAATTTAGTAGTGACTCCGCGCAATAACTTACACACACACATAGATAGTATATGTACCTACATATATGCATGAGACTGCCCTAACTTCATTTGAAGTATATGTATTTCGTTTATAAATAACACGATGTATGACATACGAAGTTGTACCAGCCTCATCGTACACGCCTGACTATTTGTATGTGTGCGTGAAACGTTTATTCTTTTAACAAATTCCAAAAGCTAGATTGTGTTTCATAAATCTCTGCAAAAGGAATTTCCGCTCATTCAGCTTCTGCCGAAAGTCCTGCCGGCAGCAAATGTTCGTCCTTCGCACCCAATTGCAGTGCTACACATTTTACTCTCACGAACGCTCATTTAGAGAACAATGGCGAACATTGCACTGCGTTGTGCTGTAGTTGCTTCTTACCACTTCTGCTGCTGCTACTTTGGCTGCTGCGTCCAAAAACAGCTTCCAATTTTTCTGGCTGGTCTTCGTTGGTCGGCTATGGTGCGATGATGATAGCAAAAAAAATATTTGCAAATTATTTCTGCGCAGAAGAAGCAAGCATTTAAATTTTTCACTGCTTTCGTATAACTTTTTTCTAATTAAATATTTGCCTATATTTTTCAATGAATGTGATAATGGAGTTCTATGTAAGTTAGTATCTAATAAAAATATTAAAATTTTTAATTTACAATGAAAATGGTTTTGTGAAAAAATTGTGCAATATGGCTAAGCGAGTTTGCATGGTCGTGGAATGAAAATGAAAGATGAACCTTTTGCAAGAAAACGAGGCTCCTAA